>NC_090291.1:20657500-21320000 GCF_037392515.1 Haliotis asinina | reverse complement strand
AATTGTTTATCACATCAAGCTAATAAAGTAAAATAAGTGTAGATTAATTTTGGACCCATTAGAATAGAGTGCAGTGCTACTCTTTGTACATTATTTTTGTGTGTGGTTTTGTTATATGAATGGTTTTGGTGATGATATATTGAAGAATAGGAAAGTGGTTGAAAAACAGTAGTAGTGAAAATGTTCACATAATCATCCTAACATACATAGTCACTGGAAATCTGTAATGAATTGCAAGTTAGTTTGATGTGCACAAAACTATTAAATAATACCTCATAATGATAATGTTAATCATTCTTTCAGTGATTATCTCCCTTTGAATGCTGATTATGTACAGTGTCAACATGATCTGTGGAGAATTTACCTGTTGAAGCTGCTTGAAAGAAATTATCACGTTTTCTGTCTTTTTTTGTGTGTTAGACTAAGATGAATGAGGAAGTAACAGTTTCTGCAAGAGATTCAGATTTCTTGGCCGATAGTAGCATATGCCAGACTATTAATAAATATCTTTATTTACCTCAGAATTATCAAGTATATTCTGAAGGGTTTCTAATGAAACATAATATATAAGTAATTTTTATAAGTATGTAAATTTTCAAATGTATGAGATAGAGGTAGAAGATGTTTTAAAAGAGGTGTTACATGTATTCCTTGAATGTAATTTTAGTATTTTATATTTTTCAACTTATGTTAATTGCTAAAATACACATTACAATTGAAAAGGATTTTGTCCGAGTTGTGGGTACATGGAGACATTTAATGGTACTAATATGTATCAGCTTACTTTGTGACAGAGGAGAAGGAAGATTTCTTGAAACCCTGTTATAATAAAGATTGATGGTTATGTCCACATTACTGTGCAGTGTATATTTGAGAGGCACCTGATGATCAACCAGCCTAGACTTGAGTGACTTGACTTGCACTTTAGCTTGCTACTTTTGCATTAAAGTTCCTGATATTTCATGCTATGCAGTCATAACCATATGTAATAAACAATGGCTCACAGCCATCAGTTCTGAATAACCAAACACTTAAATGTAACACAAGCTTCTTTCCTGAAACAAAACTGAAAATGTAGAGACTCGTGACAATTATCTTTTAGCTCATCTAGCCTTTATTTGCTGTTCATGGGGCATGTTTAACATTGGAAGCCTATAAACTTCTACAGGCCATTGTAGAACAGGGAGTGACTAGTTCCTAGTCAAGCCCTTAGCAGAAGCACGGTGTCAAGCACCTGACGCAGAAAGGATGGCTGCTCAGTGGACCAAATCCAGTCCCATTTCTCCTGGTAATGGTTGACAAACACTGTTTCCCGAGGGCTGAATGAGTAAGCCCTCAGAGTGGAATTTGGGAACATTTATAATGTGGCTCTGGAGGGTAGTGACTAGTTTAAAGTAACAGTTGTGTCTTTCTTCTCATATCTGGCTGAGAAGTCCTTGTGTAGATGTAGTGGCATTATTTATTTTGATGATGCTGTTTATTTGACAATACATTCATTAATTCCTGTTTATTGTGATGTAGGCATTTAAGAAAAGGAAATCGGATTTTGAAATGTATATTGTTCTACGACAAACTTGAAATTTACCATGTCTTTGGTAAAAAGAATGTATACAAAATATGAATGAGCATTAATGATTATTTAATCATCAAATTTTTCAAATATGAAATAGTAAACATATAGAGTGAATGTATTGGTAACGACTTACAATATGGCACCATCACCAACCTCATCCATGTTAATTTGTAATGCTGCTCAGACAAATATTGGTATTTATTGTGAAGTGATTGGATATATTGTAAAAAGTCAGTATCAAGTTAGTTTTTGTGAAAGTGACTGTATATTATTGAGTGTTTTGGAGATACTGACACTGCTTTCAGCGGTATATTGGGACATTATGATGAGGTCAAAACATGGGAGTTCAGATTTACTTGTGTGATGCGCATATGTTGTAGAGAATGTACAATTTTCGTAAGTCTTATCACAAACGTCTTGCTTATCAAGATGCAGACATTTTGATAATGCAAAGTGTTAAAGTTTATTGCTCATGTTGTGTCAGGAAAAGCAAGAGTTAACTAATAAATACCAAAGATGAAAAGAGTATTGGTGGCAAAGCTGAAGTCAGTCTGTTCCGCCCCACTGAATCAGACGGTATGCTGAAATGATGCTTTTCAGTTGGTAGAGCAGGCAAAGAAATGGTATCTCACATTCATAGTCCACAGCTGTTTGATACGCATCAGTATTCCATGTGTGAAGTAAGGGTACTCATTGACTGTGGTTTCATGCATGTTATTCAATGGCCTTTGTGTTGGAATGTATTGCTAAGCCTTAGGATGCCACATATGAAAAGCTCTGGGATAGAAATACTTAGCTGTAGTAGTTCCCAGAAAGAACTTGGATGTGAAGATATACAATTTATTCTGTAATTCCTGGGGCATGTTTGTGAGACATGGACATGGCTTATCTATTAATTTCTATCAGATGACTGACGTGTGAAAATCATATTACAGTGTGTGGGCATAAACTGGTGATGCACGAAAAGTGAAATAATTGAATCATGTTTTTGCTGTTTATTAAAAGCAGAGCTGTGCTTGACATGTTAGAATGGTTTTTCATAATGTAAAGTTGCTTAAGAATGATAGTGATGTTGAAGGAACTATCAGATTCCTCCACTGCCATTTTACTTTAGAAACCTTTCTATGTGGTCCCAGATTTATGGCTGCTTGTAAACTGAACTGGTAGTTGTGAGTGTGTACTTGTTACCTGGACATGCCTGGAGTTAGAGAATGGGGTGCTGTAAAGAAGTCCATGTTGAAGCCTGTTTGAAATTTGTTAGAACACGAGAAAATTGCTTTCAGCTATGAAACATAATTTACTTTCTTTAGACCTGGTGAACAACACCAGTATGAAAGGCTGCAAAGAATTAGTCATTTATTCACATAGTATGCAATTAAATCATTCCATAAACATTAATTTTCAGAACAGAGCAGGCTGTAGTTCTAGTCTGGTTGCTTCTGATTGAATGTGCTGGGAAACATGACAGAACCTCAGTGAATGACAATAGCTAAATGGCAAGAAGAAAAGTGCATGAATATAGTACCTCATCAATTGTGTTTCATGCTCCACAGCTCTTGGCTAAGTGGAGAGGAACACTTTTTTCCAGCTCCTGAATGAAAAGGATAGGTTATATTGGGTAAACTGTGATGTAAAAGGATTCTGAACTGTTTTTGTTGCAAAAGGACTATCAATTACCAGCAGCATTGTTAGTATGTTGTCAACTGTGGTGAACCGCTTTCATTAGGAATTTGAAACAAAAGTTTGATTAAACCATCAGTTATTATGAAGGAAACAAACAGTTGAGTTCAAACGAAGTCTTTAAGAAAGATCGTTGAAGGACTTATAATTCAGTGAAAAATAGTTAGCATGGACAAAATATATAATGTTGCAGACTGACACAGAATCATCCAATAGCTGTGAATGCAAGCCCGGAAGTTTGGAATTTGAATTTTAGGAGTATATACAATCTTTAATCTGCTTAGAAAAAAATAAGGTCGTTTTGACCGCAGTACACAAGTAGCTTAATATATGTGACCAGTTATCTGTGCAGCAGGTAACTTATAGAAATGAAATCACTGAGGCGTTACAGGACACACATCGTTTTATATGCGCTGTTAGATTTCTGTCTGAGAATGCCAAAGCTTTTAGTTCACCAGGATACAGTTGTCATCAGTGAATGATGCTGTTCAAGTATTGCATTAGTTCACTACACACCTGTTCTTAGAAGTGTTTTTTTCTCCAGAACTCACTTTTAACAGGCCTTTAAGAGGACAGATCCTTATGTTATGTAATCCTCTTTCCAAGTGAAAGGTGTTTTATTCAGGGCTGCTTTAGGGCACTTCCTCACTTCAATGAATAGACATTTGCAGAAAACTGCTCAATAGTGTGATCTGAAATTTAAGATGTCTGCAAAGTATATATCTTTATAGGGAACAGGAGGTGTACATAACATGTACATAGAATGAAGCCCATGTATGTGATAAACATAAGAAATGAAATCATGGATTTTAAAGAGAAATTACTTGAAGGGAGAAGATGGGATGTGACCATGAAACTGAATAGGCCCAAGAATGTCAGGGTGCTTGTGTGATTGATTACTTTCAAACTAGAAATTGTTATCCTGGGCCTGGTCTCATGAAGTACTAAGGTGATGATGGTAAGTCATTAAGGTTAGTGCAATGTTAAAAAACAGGAGGTAAGCATAACCTTAGTAAGGGTTGCTTCGTGAAAGAAGCCCCTGTTGATGGAACTTGATAACAGAGTTTATTGTTCACATGGCATATATGAAATCATGGAAAATCAGTTTTGTAATAGAAATCAATCAAATAAGTAAATGTAAGACTATCTGCATTATGACAGAAAGCTGCCAAGCTGATTACTGCCATTTAGGCTGTTCAGTCAACAGGTTGAGTTGCCAGTTCTCTGCTGTGTGATTAATGTGGATGAGGCAGAGTTCTGCTTGACTGATGAAGCTTGAAATCATTGATGCATGACTGCTTCGATTCATAGACAGATTGCTATGATAGGCAAGTCTTCTGACACTAATTTGTCTGCCATGGAATGAGAACCAATCTGTTAATGTCTGAAGGATTTGTATGCCCATACAAGCCATTTTTCATGTTGCCGATAAAACATGTTCTAATGTGATCTGTGGTTTAGCCACAAATCATAAAAGAAAGATATGCAGTTTAGCAGCTATAGCAGAGCATTCCTCATAGGAAAGTAAAATGAACGTGTAGGACAAGTCATTGTACTTCACTTCTGAAAGATTTTATTTTTGCAGGGTAAATATTACACTTTGATTCTTTTGAATTAAGCGCTACAAATCTTCTTGACAACAGTTTGTTTCTATTTGAGACTAAAATATCACTCATAATATGGTGTGAGATTTCTGTGGCTATTGCACAGATAGTGTGTTTTCACTGGTGCTGATACCTGATAAAGGAACAGTGTTGCAAGTTTTCCTGGTGTATATTTTATTGCAGAACCTAAAAACCATAAGGTTTTGGAGGCCAGCTGAATCAGGCAAGTTCAACTCTCCAGTTTCATGTTCAAAAGTTGTCTATTTGCAAAAAAAACAAAATAGAAACAATTAAAATCTGTTTTGAAAATGTATTGTTCTGTTGATTATTCACCACACTCCAGACACTGTATCATGTATGCTTGAGCCGAGCCTGTGTTTGGTAGAAGGAATCATGTTGTTTCTGTGTGGAGATTAATGATAAGGTGTAGTGTGCCCCATCCATAGTAGACCAGCGGTCACCTGATATATTCTTGACGCTCAAATGTACATTCATGTTATATTGTAGAAAGTGGATAGATAAGAACTGTCATGGCTACAATTTCCTTGCTGGGTTGTTCAGAGAGGCAGTAAAAGTGGTTATACCAGGGTGGTATAATAGGGACCCAGAATTGGTTTTGTCAGGGCAATACATTGCTGCTACTATGTCAGCTGATTCAGGTAGGATGGGGGTACCAGGGAAAGGTAGGGGGAGGGATAGTCAGAGACAGAGTGCCCTGTTCCTCGTTGACTCACCTGTGCTAATGGCATGTAGCAGACAGGTAGGCCAAGTAAACGAGCCGCAAACTGGCGGGCGGAGTATGTAGGATTGTGCTGCCTACCAACCAACACACCTGAGTGCTTCTCTTTATTCTTGGGTGTGGGAATGGGGCAATGCGTGATGCATTTGCTTCTGTTTCGGTTAGCCTTCCATTTATGTGGATTCAATTTTTTTTTTGATCTGTTCAAATAGCAAGTTGAGAAATTTACTTTGTGCTTTGAAGATGTATGTTGTCTATACCATACTGGCTGAGTTGATTACTAGTTGGCATTGCTTAATGTTTCAATAAAAGGGAATGAGATTGCAAAAGGGATTTACATTACATGATGCATCCCGCGTGACTGGCCAAGTGTTGAAAGCAAATCAACATGCATCTCGGTGATCTCAGCATGAACTCACACAGCTACTCTTCTGGTAGTGGAGTAGGATATATTGTGTGTAATTATATCAGTTTATGGTTCATCGACACAAAGAAGCAAAAGTATCAAAATGAGAGACATGTTAGTAAACTGCTAGAAGCTGGATTAAGAATAAAGTACTGAACATCCGAACATTTTATCTTCCATGATATGGTGATCTACCCTCAGTTGTACATGCTCCCTTGTGAAAAGTGAAAAACTTACAATGTATCGTTATGCTACATTCACAACAGGAGTCATCATGATACACTGGAACCACAAAACAGTGTGTATCGTGATACATTTGCAGTGTGAGTCATCATGACACATTGAAGCTGTCATGATACACTGAAACCATAGACAGTGTGTACTAAATTCACAGTGTGAGTCATTACACACTGAAGCCATACAACAGTATGTATCAGGATGCTATGTTCACAGTGTGAGTCATGACACACTGAAGCCATACAACAGTATGTATCAAGATGCTACGTTCACAGTGTGAGTCATGACACACTGAAGCCATACAACAGTATGTATCAGGATGCTATGTTCACAGTGTGAGTCATGACACACTGAAGCCATACAACAGTATGTATCAAGATGCTACGTTCACAGTGTGAGTCATGACACACTGAAGCCATAGAACAGTATGTATCAAGATGCTACGTTCACAGTGTGAGTCATGACACACTGAAGCCATACAACAGTATGTATCAGGATGCTATGTTCACAGTGTGAGTCATGACACACTGAAGCCATACAACAGTATGTATCAAGATGCTACGTTCACAGTGTGAGTCACGACACACTGAAGCCATACAACAGTATGTATCAAGATGCTACGTTCACAGTGTGAGTCACGACACACTGAAGCCATAGAACAGTATGTATCAAGATGCTACGTTCACAGTGTGAGTCATGACACACTGAAGCCATAGAACAGTATGTATCAAGATGCTACGTTCACAGTGTGAGTCATGACACACTGAAGCCATAGAACAGTATGTATCAAGATGCTACGTTCACAGTGTGAGTCATGACACACTGAAGCCATACAACAGTATGTATCAAGATGCTACGTTCACAGTGTGAGTCATGACACACTGAAGCCATAGAACAGTATGTATCAGGATGCTACGTTCACAGTGTGAGTCATGACACACTGAAGCCATAGAAGAGTATGTATCAGGATGCTACGTTCACAGTGTGAGTCATGACACACTGAAGCCATAGAAGAGTATGTATCAGGATGCTACGTTCACAGTGTGAGTCATGACACACTGAAGCCATAGAACAGTATGTATCAAGATGCTACGTTCACAGTGTGAGTCATGACACACTGAAGCCATACAACAGTATGTATCAGGATGCTTTATTCATATTATATCACAGTACAGTATTGCTGAGTCTTTTTCTATTTCTGATGAACAGAGGAATGAAAGATTTTGATGACAAAGGCATATATTGTTTGCTGACAACACCAGGACAGTCTGAGACTGATCAGTTTCCTTGCGTCAAACCACAAACATTGGCAAAGAGTGTGACAGGTATTATTTTAGCCTTGAATGTTACCGAATGTTGACTGAATTGTATATAATGGATCAAGGATGAGGTTGTTAATTTGTCATCACATGGTTTATCTGTCAAGACTTGAAGGAAAACCAAGTTCCATGGATAGTCAACTTCTTTATTGCATTGAGTGCAGTGTTTCAGTACAGGTACTAACACCGTTGTCGAAAGTTGACATTAAAGAAGTTGACTATCCACAGAACTTGGTTTTCCCTCACCTATACAACTTCTAGAATGCCTTTAAAGAAGTTATCTAGACTTGCTTATAAATGTGCAAAGTGATGTGTGATCGTGGGGTCTGGTTGAAACAATAGCATCAGTGGAAAAGGAGGATTCTAAAGTAATGACTGAAATTACCACATGGTGTGAATGTGATCACTGAAGCTGTTTGTGAATGTAGATGCATGGTGCCCAACTCCAGAAAGCCACGGAAACAGCCGTAGGGAAATCCTCCCTTGGCATATGGACAGAGATATGATTGAGCATTAAGTGGGAATATTTGGCACCCTCTGATTCAGTTGACTGGTGGCCGACCCTCAACTAATCATCTGGTGTTATTCTATCAATCATGGTGGATGATGAGGACACAGCTCCTGGAATAAAATGTCACCAGTGGCAACCAGGAAGAACTGTACGTAGTAGTGGAAGCAGAACTAGTCGCCAGATCATACTAGGAATCAGATATGTCAATGTTGGTGCTTACTTCTCCAGCTGGATGTTCACATAGGACCTTTGTGGTAGAATCAGTGTCCCAAATACTGTCGATAATTTGATGTCTTGTTGAGATTGAATGCACAATGCTGATGCCTCTGTCACAGTGGTATTAGACATTGCTTGACTTGTAGAACGATGAGAGTCATCACACTGTAGACAGTTTCTATCAGTTTATTTTGAAGAACAATAAACAGAATGCAAAACTTGAAATTCCATTTTTATAAAACTCATAAATGATTTAATATCAAGTGAGGGAAAGGTTGTTTAGTATCTTCAGTATGTCAACTAAGTCAGTTAGAAACAGGTATGTATGCCAATATGTTTCAAGATGTGGGTGGTGCGGTAGCATCCACAGTTTTCATCATTGATACTGGAATCTCCAGCTGTGATATTGCTGGAACATTGCTAAAATCTGCATGAACCATGCTCCCTCCCTTGCTTGCTCACATAAACTGCAGAGTACAGCTTCACATCCCACACTTTGGTCTTCATTTGTCACAATTTATATTTTTTTAAGAAAAAAAATATTATTTGCAAAATACAAGGAAGAAATAAACTGAGAATACATGCTCAATATTCAGTGTCTCTGTGGTGTATTTAAAGTTATATTGCTGATAAATTTGTTGCTGTTGGTGTCAAAGTGGTATTCAGTTTCATGTAAAAGGCTTGTCCTTGTTGAATACCTCTAGAACCTAAGCATTTGTTAAGGCATGGCTCCATACATGTAGCAGATTCCAGTTAAGTGTTATATATCATAGTGCGGAGCCCCCAGGACAGATTCACAGGTCTGTGAGGAGTCATCATGGAAATATTTGATGA
This sequence comes from Haliotis asinina, assembly GCF_037392515.1. Classification (NCBI taxonomy): domain Eukaryota; kingdom Metazoa; phylum Mollusca; class Gastropoda; order Lepetellida; family Haliotidae; genus Haliotis; species Haliotis asinina. The sequence goes on along the minus strand of NC_090291.1, from coordinate 21,310,881 downwards.
CTGTCATCTGCAGGTCTTTCCTAAGCAGAGGCACATGAGGCACTTTATTCCTAAATCACTTGGTTTCAATGGCATGATTGATAGATACCTTCAAGTACTGGTTCACAAACATTACCGGGATTTTTTTTTTCTTGTTTAACGATATGATAGTGGTAATGTGGAATGTTCATACAGAGTTTTGGTATTTTGAATTTCACATCAGATTAGGAAATAGTTAAATTTATTGTACTAATATGGCCTATTTCTGAGGGTACCTAGGTCGCAGAAAAGGAGTTACGTCTTTGACGTAGGCAATTGGTGAGATGAGCAAATCCTTTAAAAAGTAAACTACACATTGCCCCACAATAGTCTTTCAGAGATACCATCAGTAAATGTGACAGACAATGGAGCAAGTGATGATAGATTGGACCTTTCTCATATCTTTCAAAAATAGGCTTATTCATGATAAAAAACAAACAAACCTGCATATTGCTAGAACCAGTGTGTTTTGCCAAGTAATATTTCTCAGATAATTTTCCTTTACTTCTACGTAAGAAACAAAAAAATGAATAAACAATTAACTACAGAAGTATCTGTAACTTATTGAAGTATGCGAAACATACGTCAAGTATGCATTGTTCTTTCCTAAATTGCTGATCAATAAAATGAGTTTATCAGAAACAATCGCATATGTTGCCAAAATGGAAAAGTTTGATTTTGAAATAGTGAAAAAAAACAGAACTACATTGATTGATATGACAGGTGTTAAATTTATCACCAGCAGTTAAAGGCTGAAGGATTCCTATTATTGATTCTGTTGCTTGACTTAATCTCACATCGCATCTGTTGACTGCCAAGCAGTTGGATGGCTCTTTTATACCATTGTGATCGACAGTCTGTTTGCAATAGTTTTGTTTTATGTGCCAGAGACAGTGGTGTTAATTAGATTCGGGCTGATGATTGGCTGTAGCTGTTCACAATGGGACAATTAAAACTACTGTGGCTGTAATTGAGATGGATTGAATTTGTACATATTAACAAAAATTAAGAATCGGGGGGGAAAAAACAACAAAGAGTTTGATGTGATTCCTAGAGTTTTTAATATGTTACATATTTGATGTGAATATTCATGAAGAGGGCCCTTGTGGTGGTTACTAATCCCAAATTGTGTTTCATACCAAAATAAAACCTTCTTCAATTAAGACTCCAGTGTTTAAAGGGTTCCTTTGGATTTACAAGCATGTGTATTTAATGGTATCTGACTACATGTACCACAATTTTTACAAATATCCATTGATATGTAGCGTCATGGTTCATTTGTTGTTATTTTAGAGAACAGTTTAGACTTTTTTCAGTAGCTTGTAAAGGAAATCCTGCAATGAAGGATGGGCACAGAAAGCCGCTATTTCACATATTGATCGTGTTGAGCGGGTAGGAGTGCAAGTTAGTGGGATTAGATCCATGTAAAACAAGTTGACTAGATTGAGACAAGACAGTTCACAGCTCATGTTTCCTGTAGCACGGAGCAAAGTACAGAATATGGAATGTTTGTTACTGCATACATGGTGTATGAGGGCAGGTGTTCTTTCTGCTGTGGTTCACAAAGATTGTCGGGAAGATTAAACTGATACACTAAAACTGATACAGCTAGATGAATGTTTGTTGTCTGCTGTGTGGCTTGGAATTGGGTGGCAATAACTTTATTTTGGTGGTGAACTGCTCTATGCTGAATAAATGGGTACATGTTTTTTGATTGGATACTGATATTATTATCAATGACATCTTTCACAAAGTCATATTATTGTAAATAAAGAAAAATGAATTCTGTTTTGTTTCCAGACTTATTTTTTTGAACTGCCTGAAAATAACTTCTTTTGCAATGTTTCTAGGATGTTGATTGTGAGAAACTCTTTTGTTCCTTCAACAAAGACAGTTGTTGATGAACGATGTTAACCAACTGGGGGAAAAAGGTGTTGTTTCTGATTATCTGATGAAATTATAGCTACCTGTTGAATCCTGCCTACAATAAAATGAAGCTTAATTGCAGCTAACAAAGGGAGCCCTGGCTTAATGGGACTACCATGCCCCTTAAACATGCTTGAAGGAAACACCCCCACAGGCAAGTGAGAGACTCTTCCTTGGTGAAAGTCCCAGGTTCAGATTTACTGTTTCCTTGATGTTATTTTCATAGAAAGACACATAGTGTTTGAAGAATGTGCAGAGAAAAAGTTTAAATAAGTGTATGTACATAAAATTGTGAAAGTAAAATTTGATAAGGAAAATAAATTACCAAAGCAGTTTCTACTTGGGGATGTAGCCTGCTCATGAACGGAAACACAAACTCATAGGTTAGTTTCAAAATATCTTAACAAATTTTTACATTAAAGAAATTATGTTCAACCTTTACATAATTTATGATCAGAATACCTTAACTGATGACATGATCACCCGATCATTAGATTCATGCATGTTTATTGATACAAGATTGAATAATATATACTCATGAATAAAGAAATTAAATGGAACTTAAAAAAAAAAAATCACTTTTATGCCGAAGTCTTCAAGTAAGACAAAGGCGTAGTTGTGAGGGTGGAAATACCTGTGTTGAAAGTATTGGTACCCATGACAATTTTAGAAATTAAGGCTTTTCAGCACCAGTAAATGGGTATGTAAGCAGCATTAAATCCAGCCAATTATGTGTGGAGTTATGCAAGAAGCCGGTAACAGACCGTTGTGTTAATCTGGTGCCAGGTTTTATTGTGCTGAACCCCAGGGACAACTACTCCTTGTCACAGATGGAGTTGCTGGTCCTAGCTCAAAGTTCAAAGAGATTGAATTCAGGTATGGCCCAGATCCTATCAGCATGAGACCTTAGCTCATGGATTTGGTTGGTCCCAGGCCTCCACGCCTGATAGTCGTCCATTAAGCAAACTGCTAGCTCTGCCTCTCAGCAGAATACCATGTGACAAGCCGTTTGAAGCACCTCGATTCATTTCAGGACTCGTCAGCTACCTGTCTCTTAAGTCCCACCGTCTCTCTCCCTGCCGGCCTGGCTGCGACAACAATGGTTTATCGTTTATCATCCTCAGTCCACACACGAGGATAGGATTCGCTGAGACCTCTCTGATTAAAACTTTCTATTGTGCAGGCTTGGCAGCAAGTGGCCTGTTGAAAGACTGCTTATTCTTTTGTTGGGACTTTTTTAAGTCTTTGGATCCAGACTTTCTGTTGACATGCTCTTGTGATTCTAAATATAGAGCCATTGAACTAGTATTGACTAAGTGGAGAGGCTCCGTGGCACATGTTGGTACGCCTAAAAGAGATATACACTTTTTACCTGAACATATTTATGAAGCATTCTGTTCAGCAGTCGAGGCTCAGTTGACGTAATCAGGTAGCACAGGAAAGCGGAATCGAGTCACGGTCATAATCACAGGTAGCAGGCACAGAGGCAGCAGACGGACTTGCTAGCAGACGACACTCACTCTCTCACTCTCTCTCTTCATGATGGTAAGTTAAAATGTCTTAAATCTTTCTTTCCCAGTTGGTATTTACTTTTTGAGATAGTCGTTACGGACATTTTTTAAGTTTAACAAGTTAAAAGGAATTTGTGATGTGACACAGTCACTTTCTTAGAATGATGGACTCGGCTCAAGGGACACTCCCACCTGTACGGCTCTCCTGTCTTGCCTCATTATAATGCCCTCCAGTAAAGCAGCCACTGTCTTTGATCTTATCGCCCTTTGTTCTAGTGAACTGTGCTGGTTGCCTACTGTCTTTTCGCTTGTTTATTTCTATGTTTATTCCCTACATTGTATGTAGAGCTCTGCCACTTTTGTCTTATAATGAGGCAATTGGGTGCATGTATGATGCTATGTTTGCTCGATGTTGAAGTATCAATGTCATTGGATGAAAGGGCAAGCTACAGGTGTATTTATTATAAAGGGCACCTGTTGTACCTGCCGAATCTTGTGGGGGCACCCAGGTGCTTCAACATTTATCCACCCTATCGACAACATTACCAGGAAATATGGTCGCCAAGCATATTTTATGTGTTAGTTTCTTGATTTCTATGGTTGCCTGCATCTCAAATCATTATCCATTGAGACGCCTGAAGGGAGAAAAGTATTTGATGGGAATTTGAAATGCTGTGACTCAGAAGTAATGGAGACCTGACCTGGTTTCTGATAATACCATTGGGAGTACCTCCTGGACTACCCTGTGGCAGGCTGATCTGGGTTGACTATCGTCATGCTACCATCTCCTCTCTATGTTCAGGCTCTAGTAGGCCCTTCTCATTCCCAAGCTTACTGGCTGGCTGGTTGGCAGAACGACCACTTGTTGATACCAGCATATTTGCTCTGCTATGATAGGAACAAGTTATTGATTGTCTTTCCTTCACTGCTGTCTAATTCTCTTCTGTTAGAATCAATTCTCGCTCACAAAACCAGTTTCGTATATACAGAGAAATGTAAAGGGGAAAGTTGATATAAAGTTGAAGTTTGTCACCGTGACCTGTGTTTAGCCAGCAGCCACAGGACAGCCTGTGGTAGGTGGAACCTGGTTATCATTGCTACCCCACCAACAAACAGGCTTTAATTCTGTCTCCACAGGAAAGGTGGCTTTGTCAGCAGCTGTTGCAAAGCAACTTGAAATTATTCCAGATTTTATATTGAGTTGAGAAAGTAGCATATGTTGCCATGTCTCACCAGGTTGTATCTGCCAGTCTTAATGCCAGGGAGGAAATTAGGGTAGCCTCATTACAGCCATGCTGAACTTGGCAGTAGAATGTGGCCTAAACTACCTATACCATACTACCTATACAATATGTTGTGCTTCAGTAGTGATACAAAGTTGTGAAAATTTTACAATTTTGAGTAATTGAAGCTGTTTGATAATTATTTTATTAATGTTGTCATAGTAATATTTAATATTGCTGAGCTTGGGTTCAGGACCCTGTCCAGCTAAAAAGAGCATAAAGTGATTGTAACTCCCGTACTTTTAATGTAGACATACCAGTGGTGTAGCTCTATGATCGCTTGGTGGAATGGGGTCCAGGATAACGTCAACCAAAATGTTTTTTGTGACCACAAGTTGCTTAATAATTATTATAGCAATGTTAATGATTAGTATTCTGTTGCCAGTGTGTAGGTACATCATGCTACAATGTCTCACTCCATCAGTCTTGCTTTCTGAGTTTTTGTAAAGTACTTTTGAGTTGTTGATGTGGAGCCACTTTGTAGAAGTAAGCAATAGACCCTATGATATGCAGTTGTTTGTGGGCTGGCTCCCCAGCATGGACTGCAGTTGTTTGTGGGCTGGCTCCCAAGCATGGACTGCAATTGTTTGTGGGCTGGCTCCCAAGCATGGACTGCAGTTGTTCATGCGCTGGCTCCCCAGCATGGACTGCAGGTGTGGAGGCAGGTATGGGACTGGTGTATTGGCAGACTGACGTCAGCACAGGGGATGTCCTTCATTATTTATCAAAGTCCAACCATAAGTTCCAGGGACTTGATAAATAGCATTGTTGTCAGGATGTCTATATTCGGTCTGTCTAGAACCATGTCATGGAATTACAAGGCATTCTCTTCTGAACACAGAATTTGACTCATCTTTGCCAAAATATGTTTCAGTTCTATTGACTCAAGAATTTTACATGACTAAGGCCTCAGCATAGCGGCTCAAGTCATAGGCTGTTTATTGAAGATTTCAAAGTGGATGGTTCTGACGTTACTTTATATCACGCTTTATATATTATAAGTCAACTTAGTTTTCTGGTATCCAGAAGTTTCATAGGGTGGCATTTGTCATGCTTGACAAAGATACACGAATCTGTTTCAAAACATCACTCTCACGAATAAAAAGAATTGTTATCCATATTGCTCTATATTGTCGTCCAGAAGGTGATTTTTGAAGAGAATTATTGAATCATTTCATAGTAGTAGAACTCAGGTAATGATCTAGTCGTCGTGATGTTGAATGTGGACACACCAATTGTTCTTGTATTGTGTGTAAATACTTTCATCATGATTAAGCATTGGACGTGCATGTGTGTGGGTTCAGCACCTCCTGCTATGTGGTAGTCATGAAGGACATGGGGAAAGCATCATTGCATATGTAATTACTTGGACAGGTTCCAGGGACATTCGTGATAAGATAACTAGTAGTGCTTTTAAATCTCAGATGATTTCCTGTAGTGCCACCTGTCAAATATATTCAAGGAAATATTTACTCATAGGGTAGTCTTTTCCCTGTTTCCTACATGATAAATCTTTTATCAGTTTCTGCATAGCAGAATAGATCACACTGCAGGCATCACAGGGTATTGCTGTTTGGTTTAGCATACTGCTGTGTGCTGCACAACAACTGAAACTGAATTGTTGGTGATAGAAATGTGATATTTTTATTCTCTTTTCCTTCTGACAGTTTTGACTCACCACAGTTATTCATTTTCAGGCATTTTGCTTTGGATGAAGAAAAGTAGATTAAGTCACTGCAGAAACTATGTACTGAGATATTTAAGACTACTTTTTTGTGATATGTACTTGATTTTTGCTTGCAAGGGGTACCGGTGTGTCTGTCTAAATGCTGTAAGTTGTCTTGGAGGCATCTCTATACACACATTTGTTATGCGATGTAAGAAAATTGCTCCTAATTCAGTACAAGTGCATCTTAGTCCTAGTTTCAGTGTTAGCAAAATTTATATCATGTCTGGGGTGATCAGTAGAGATGGATTAGAATAGATATTGAGGCACTGCAAGCTGGGTAGAGTTACGTAACAGGGAAGGGGTTAAGTCTGTACTACATCCGAGAATGTTGTTCAAACAGACTAGCCACTTGAAGGAGCCAGTATATGGGGGAGAAAAGGAGGGGTTGGCAGTCTCATGGCTTCATGGCTATTGTAGTCAAAAGGAAACAGATAAGAAGACTTGGGTCATGCGACTCAATAACGACCAGTAGGGTCGTCAGCATGCATGTTTGGTGGGACAAGGGATAAAGATAGCACTTGGTGTTCTAGCAAGGAAGTGTGATGGCTGAGATTGAGGTTCCATGCTGGGAAAGCACTGTAATCAGAAACACAACACATAAGTCTCCTTAAGTCTGTTGTGTGAATCCATTGTAATGGCAGACATTTTTGTGGCTGTAGTTCATGAAGGTGTCCACTCCATATTGCCAGCCTCAGTGTATAATACAACTTTGGTGATAAGAACATCGTGGTACATTCAGATCCTCGGTCTGCTTACTTGTGGTTGTTAGTTTTCTGAAGTATTTGATGTAATGTTTCATGAAAATTTATTCCTGTGCCACTCGACAGTTGGAAAATGTTGTTCAAGAGATCTTTGACAATTTAGTTTCTTTGACAAAGATGCGTGAAGAATGGCATGAAAAGATTGGTAGCAATTCACTTGATATGACTTCTGCTGCAGTTCTTGTGTGTGTGGGTTGATATTGGTAGCATGTCCAGTGAGTTGTCAGCAATAGGAGCGTGGACAATTGATGTCTTCATCAGCAGACATCACCACGCTGCATTATTTATGTACCTGACTGTGTTACATATTGAAAGATTGTTTGGTATGTAGTGCCTAGCCAGCTGAAATCTTTTGTCTCCCTCAAATAATGCAAATGACAAGATTTTAAAGTTTATATTTATGATAGATAAAGGGATTCACAGACCTTTCAAGTTACTTGGGAAAGGGAATCATGGTAATGAGATTTGGTCGATTAAATAGTAAACATGGATGTCTAAACTGTTGCTATGTAACCTGGTAATAAATATAATAATGATGGTGTATGTTGAGGAGTCAATTAAGGATGAACATTTCAATGTCAGAAGTGACAGTCTGAGTTGTCGGAATAGAAATGTCTGTTTATATTTATCCTGCAGTTTACTATTGATAAATTTATTCATTTGAACAGATAGTTTTGGTGTCGGTAAGAATGTAAATTGTCTGTGAATATACCCAACCAGTATATATACAGGATGCAGTATCATACCGTACATCCAAGGTTTGCTTAGAATAGATACTGATATTGAACCAAGGCACATTGGAACACATTTTCGTCTACATCAGTGCATATAAAGATTACAGCTAATGTCTAGAGAGAGAAACAAGATAGGGACACTGGAGATTAGACAATCAAAAACACTTGTGTCCTCACTGAGGTGATCAATTAAATAAACATAAATATCTTAAGACTGGCCTTCAGGTAGCTTATATTGGCTGATAGAGCATGTGTAGGCTCAATATTGGTTTTTCCTCATCAAAACTAAGTCAAGAAATTTTAGAAAAAACATAAAAAATATAACTCCAAATTGAGTCACCAAAGTTTGTCACAACTGGGGGCAAACATTAAAAATGACAGGGTTTTTTCTCAAACTGAACAAACCTGGATCTGTCATGCATGAAAATATTGCATGTATTTATTTTATTGGGCTAGGTGTAAAAATGATAAATAAAACTAGAGGTGTCTACTACATAGATATAGCTCAGACTAATCTCCCAAAGCCACCCCATGATAACACCAGGTCAGCTAGTGTGATGATGTTGGTGTGTATTTGACAGACTGTTCACTTGAAAAGACAATTTTTAAAGGTGAACACGATCTTGTGTAAGTTTCAAGGACAAACCATGGCATTTAATATCTGTTCCAGTGTTAAGAGATGTGAAAATGTTATTTTGAAACAGGAGTGTTTCAGCCTCTGGAAACCATGCAGTTGAAATTCCATCCCAGATTGTGGGTGTAAAAATACCAGCTATTTAGGAGGATAGTGAATACATTTCCCTGTTTTGAAAGCAGCACCTAGGATAGGGCAAAAACTTGGAACAATTGATGGTTATGTTACATGTGACAGTGTTGAGCATGAACATGATCCTCTGCCTGTATTTCTGCTCACGTAGGGCTCCCATCTGGTTCTGCAGACTTTGGCTCCCCGGGTCATCCCAGCCTGTCACAGGGAAAGCCACTGAACTTTACTCATGGGCCTGTGTGGGACTATGCCAGATTAGGCACTTGCTGTTTAGCATATTGCATTGTTCTATTGTTACAAGGGTTGTGGAGGTATCCACTGAGTGGCAGCCACCATGTGATACCCCACTCACATGATTGTTTTACCTGGCTAGGAACTAAATTAATTCATACTTTGATGTCATTGAACAATAGAGCTTTACTCTTCTCGTCTTGGATTAAGATGTTGTAGAAGTTGGAAGGGATGGACAGGAATAGTTGCACATTTCTTGTTGGAACATGACTACAGTGAAACACACTGCTTTAAAAGAAGGAATGTGTGTCTAAGTTCAGAATTATTCCTTTGAGAAGCACTGATTTATATGAAGTTTGAGTTTAACAAATAATCTTGGTGTGTTTTTGAATAAAAAGTTACTGGCATCAGACTTTATTATGAAAGTGTGGAAATAAGTGAAAACAATTTAATTCTTGGCATGAATAACAAAGATGTGTGTATTCATGCTGGAAGATGTGGTAAATGTATTGGTATTTTTCCTATCTCATTGAGAAGTGAAACATTATTACACCCATTAAGCCACAACAGTAAATCATCAGGCAGAGAAACCATTGCCTCAGGGGCGTTGATTATGTAATGCTATAGTGGGGATGGCAGCAGCCATTGTAGATAATCACACCGGCTTAGCTGGCCTCAACTATTGTCCTGCCCCAATTGCTTTCTATTGTTTTACCTTTATTGACTTACCTGGAATCCTCACCCTAATTCCCCAGGTGCCAAACTGAATCTTAATGATGTTTATGGTATCTATTGTTTGAATACTACTACTAAATAAGGAGTCTGTACTTGTTGATGTTTGTTTAGTTCATGGAAGGTGTCACTTTTCCTGATATTTTGCCTTATAGAGAGGACACAGGGTTGAGAGTTATAAAGAGGACATGGAATAAGGAATAAGCGGGACATTCACAGTGCTCAGACTCAGATGGGATGGCAATACAAGGAAGTAAATTTAACCACCTCTCCAGGGCAGTGCTATAATGAAAGTGTTTTGATGGCCATGCTGCCCTGTGACTTGGTATAAGGAGGGAATGCTATATATGTCTCCACTACAAAGAGGATGCTTCAGGGTTTATATATAGACTTTAAAGACTTTGAATTCTGTCATGTCCTAGAGGATTAAGGCAGCAGTCTGATTCCCTGTGTGCGACATAGAACAGGTGCCTGGCTCTGCCATACGCTAAGCTTGGTGAACAATACCTGGCTTTGACATTTCCAAAAAACATGTAAGTACTGCTTCTTAAACTTTAAAACTTCTTAAAGTATTTTGGTAGAACTTTAAGGAAATGTCACTTTCTTAAGTCTTTGGATTTGGAGAGGAACGTTTAAAGAAATAAGTATTGTGTGTATGTGTAGTTTCCTGTAGAAAGTTTTTGTTGTGAGACAGAAATATGTATGGTGGACCTATGAGATATGAGTTGCTTCTTATCCAGCATTCCAAGATCTGTTACGGCATTAGGGATGGTGTTCATGGTGTCAGTGTACACTAGTCAATAGATGGTTGGTTATTGTAGCTTCATGGAAGTTTCTGCCAATGTATATTGTCATCTATATCTGCTTTGACATAATCAAAGAATAAATAAATCTTCCTGATTATGGTTATTTTAGAAATATGGTATTCCATATTCGTCTCCTTGAATATACACATTAACATGTCCTATAAATTAAACTTCAATAGTGCAGAATGGGGTGTAACATTCAGGTGTAGGCGTCCTAGTAGTTCAACCTAATGTATGGGTGTATTTCTGGATGTCGCCTCCTCACTGTTTAACCCTTTCACCTTCATGACAGGCTTTAACCCATACCCTGGAGGTGTGATATGGCTTCACTTTGCTCCCTGCCTGTGAAAGCAGCATGAAGAACAAGACAAGTTAATATTCTCAGTTTCCAATATCTTTTCCTGGTTTTAACAAGGAAGACTTTCTCTCTGGTTCTGTCAAAAATGTTTTATCCTTTGAACATCTTTCCTACAGACAAGCTGTGAGTTTCCTGGTATTGGTGTTGCTGTGACTCGCTAGGTGGTACTTGGTGTACATGCCAGATTCCTCCAGCAACATGACCTGCTTCCTTATACACAGCATTGATGTGTGACATACAGGAAAACGAACCTTATTCCACATCACTCACATGACTTATGCAGAACAAATAGTTCAATACTTCTTGTACTGAACTCAGAGAAGATTGAAATGGTTGTGTGAGTAAAAATAGAACTCAGTATCTGTAAATATTATACTGGAAGTAGTTTCTTGTTTGTGTTCCTGTCCAGTAATAACATTGCCACAAATCTTGGCTTTAACAAAATGTAGATAAATTGGTTTCACAAAAATGTATTCATGACACAGTTGATTTGTTTGTGTGTATGAGATTCAGTGGGTGCTTATACCGGTAGATGTGGTGTTTGACAGTCATGTTTGTGTTGATGTTAGATGATGTTAAACACTGTGGCCTGTGTCGTGTATGCCCTGGTACCGTGGATGAATTGCTATGGTGCACACAGACATAACTGATTCATGGACAGTTTCAGTTTGATACGATAGCAAGGCTTTCTGAGGAAAAGTATATGACTCATTTGTATTTGGTTGATTATGATCGGCACAGATAAGACTGAGGAAAGCAATGGCAGTATAATAAATTAGAACTTCAGGTTTTTTCAGAGCTAACATTTCCTCGGCACTTATCAGAAACCTGAAACCTTATGGGGAAATTGAAACAAGGATACTACTGCATTATCAGAAAATACAAAGCCTAGTCAGGATGGAAGGGAATTATAAGCCTGATCATATACTGCTTTGATTGATTGTAGGGAAGCACTTCCAGTAGGAAAGGGGATGGACACCAAGAATTCCAGACATTTAGTTTGTGCTCAGTGTATATGGGAGATAATATTATTTCATGATTTTGTTTCTGTTTTTCTGTTTATTCACATACATATGTAAAACGTCTTTAGATTTAAACTAATTAAAAGTGAAAGAAAAATGATGATTTATTTGGCATGTTTGATTTTTGCGAGTAGAATGTAGGCAATATTGGTAGCCTAGTTATTTGAGCCCTGTGATAGCATGTCTGTGAACAGGTAGTGCTATCAGATTACCTGAACAAGGTCCACTCTGTATCAGTTCCCGAACTTCAAGATGGCCCTGGTCAGATTTGGACTGTGGCATATATTATTTCTTTGCCAAGTGGAGATAAGTTCACGTGGTACCACTTGATTTGCTTGGCCTTGAGTAAACATGCTTCTGAGCCTGAAGTCAGATAAAGCAAGGCTTGCTGCTTTCTTGTTTGATCAGTGCTAAGGCTGCAAGAGTTACCTCCCTTCTTGTTTTGTGCCACTGACACAAGTTGATGTTTTGATAGAGGTGACTCAGGACCAACTAAATCAAAATAAAAATCTGTTTCTTGTGAAATTGAATATACTAATAATTTTTAGAAAATGGTAACAATTATCTGCAGACATTATGTTTGATGAAAGGAATGACTGATCGTTGCCTGTGATTATTGTTGGATTTTCTTTTGTAAACATGTAATTATACCAAACTAATTTCTGTTATTTGCTTTCAGGTTGCCACCAAAAGCCCAGACCAGAAGGGGAGGCCTAGTCCAAGATGGAGGACAGTCATGATGCAGGAGCAGACGCCAGCACAGACGATGTAGAAATATCTGCTGCAGCACCAAAAGGCCGAGGGAGATTGAGAATCTGCAAGCAGTGCAAGTTCACCTGTACAGACTCTATTGAGTTCCTCCAACACCAGACAAAAGCTCACGGTGAAGGGGACGATAGTCATTCGTCGAAGAAGGCCGCGCTCAAAGTGGCAGCCATAAAGAAAAGAACTTCAAGGAGTGAATCTGAGATATCAGTGGACAGCATGGCCTCAGAAAAAGTTAACGGAGAAGAGGTTCAATATGGTATGGAGATGTACGATGACCCAGAACATGAAGATGATCGACTCATCATTGCAGAAGAAAATGACCAAACTGATGGACAAGACCCCACTTCAGTAACACCAACTCGATGTGGAAATATTCAAAACAGGACATATGTATGCAACGTGTGTGAGTTCACCTCCACTAGTGCCAAGACATACTTGCATCACCAGAAAGATGAACACAAGTATGACTTCACCATATATGAATGTGACATTTGTGAGTACGCAACCAAGTACAAGCAGAAGCTGCCTCGACACCGCAAACTTCACTTCTCAGGGCAGGAGGGTATGCTGCTGCAGAACACTACTTATGAGGAGACTCCAAATAACTCTATCTTGAATCATAGTCAGGAAGAAGAAACCATTGTTGAGGAAGATGACGATGAAATAGATGAAGAAGAAGAAGACTCCATTGTCACTGTCATGCCACAGCCTGTCATTGAAGTCCCTTTTATCCCAGAGAAAAAGAAGAAAACTCGCCAAGAGGTGGACCCAGCTAAATACTTCGAGGTAGTGGATGACACTGGTATCAAGTATGCCTGCTCCAGCTGTGGGAATGTGTACAAGTGGCGCAAATCCCTTAACAAACACTGGAAAGAAAAACATGGAGGGGAGGTGCCTGACGGGAGCAAGAAACCACCCGGTTTGATGTATCTAGTAAATTCAGGTAATCACACTATGTATGGCAAGAGACGCATTTACAGCAACAGCGTTCTAGCAAGCATGCAGCAACCCTCGAGTGCCAAGTCACCTTCCGTTTCCCAGTCACCAAGTCTGGTTCGAGCCGAAACACCAGTCAGCATGGGCTCATTGATGAATGGTCCATCACCAATAACATCTGATTATACTGAAACCACTTCGTCACATCCTGTCGTCTTCCCCAAATTCATTGGGCCTTTTGTAAACAACACTACTCCCTCAGCCTACACACCACCACAAGCTTCTACCTCCATACAAGATTATGTGTCTGCTCATATTCAGAGACAAAAGGAAGAGGTAGAGAGTTCCAAGAGAACTGCGAGATCACCACAGTCTAATAATTCTGGGTCACAAGAACAACCTTTGGACTTCTCTGTCAGAAAGGATGATAATCCTACTCTGGATCCCAGCTTCTTTAAAGTCAAGATGGAACCTTTATGGATGGGTGACGAAGATCCAAAGACTTCTGCTAATGATGAATCAAGCAAGAATAACAATGCCATTCTACAGTGTACCAAATGTTCCTTTGTCGCTAAAACATTGGTCGACTACAGTTCACACATGACTTTGCACCTCAACAGACGGGCTTTCAAATGCGCCGTCTGCCAAGAACATTTCAATGGAGTTGAAGATCTGAACAAACATTTCCTTGATGAGCATGCAGAGAAAATCCAAGAGCACAAAGATGCCATTCAGAAAATCCCCCATGGCTTGCAACAGACGTACCACTTGCTTAAGATGCCACTTGATGCCATCACTCACCTCTCGTCCCAAGATCTTTCCTCCACTGATTCCAAGCAGTTGAAGTGTAACATGTGTGACTTTGTAGCCAAGTGGCCTGCAGAGCTCCAAAAGCATGCTGTGTCACATTCAGAAGAACGTCCATTCATGTGCATGGTCTGTGGATCAACATACAAATGGAAATGGGACCTTGTCAAACACTTTGAGAAGAGTCACCACACTCTACCAAATCCTTACAAGAGACGTGAAACTTTGGGAGGAGGAGCAAGCAAATCTAACAACAGTGACCTGAACCACAGCTCTGCAGATGACAGCCTCCTGTACTCGTCCACTGCTGATGATTTGGATGACCTGGCCTTTCTGCACAGGGATGGTGAACCAATGTCCAAACGCAGACGAATGTCTGACTCTGATATGCCAGAGTTAATTCCGAAACCGAGAGATGATGACCATATTGCCGTATTTAATGATGGTAGGGACTTGGGCATAGGTAAGAATATACTGGAAGCTCCATCACTGCATGCTGAAAGACCTTCGTCATTGCCTAACAAGTTAGATGCTTACAGTGATCCAGACCACTCTAATGATGATGAACACAGCACAAGTTCCATCAAGATTACTAATGTTCAGTCTCTGTATGATGATGAGATGGACTACATGCTATATAAGCAAGATGCCGATAGTATGGTCAAACGACCAGTAGCAGAAGAAACACAGAAAGCCATTGCTGCAGCAGTGCGCCAAAGATTAAATAATGTAGATTCTCAAAAGGTCCTGCAAACTGATGTGAATTCCAACAACATTAGTTCATCTTGTGCTGACATCCTGTTGCCCTACAAGTGTCCCAAGTGTGAGTATAGAGCAAGGTGGCCATCGGAGATCACCCAGCACATGAAGAACCACTCTGACGAGAAGCCATATCACTGTCCTCGATGTAATTACAGGAGCAAGTGGAAGTGGGATGTAGTGAAACACCTTAAGCGATGTGGTGGCGGCACAATTAAAGATGTCATCGATACTTCTAGAAGCATTGGCAGTAAACGAATAGCTCCTCCCAATGTCACAGTCCTACCTGAAGGCAAACTCCAGCAGCAGACACCTCAACCTGTTGCTTACCTTGTCAGCTCCAACAACACTGATCACACAGGAGGGCAGGGAGCTGTCATTGTACCGATCATGGCAGGCCAGTCACAAGGAGCTCCACCTCTGATATCTGCAAGTCAAGGGAACACTCCAATCCAGCCGAAGCCAGTCAATACCGGATCTAGTCAACAAGTCAAACAAGGCAATAACTCGCATTCATCCAAGCAGCCTGTATTCAGAAGCCTCATCAACCAGGGCCTGTATCACTGTCTAGAATGCCCTTTTGTAGGTCACAGCCCAGCTGAACTTAAGCGTCACTCTGTGCTTCATTCAGAGAACAAACCCTTCACCTGTGGGACCTGCGGCTACAGCTCACGATGGAAGTGTGATCTCAAGAAACACATGAGAACCTACAACCACTTTTCCAGCCAAGTGTCAAGATCTCCAGGGCTTAATGGAGATGATTCAGGCCATACCGATAGTGACGAGCCTGATCGTCCAGAAAGACAAGTGTTCACCTGCACTAAATGTCCATATGCAACTACTAAACGTCATATCTTGGAAACTCACATGAAAATCCATGGGACGCCATCATCTTCTTCATCATCTCCTGCCAAATTCAAGTGTAAGCAGTGTGATTTCCAAGTGAATGATCTCTCAAATTTCCTCCAACACAGAGTCACACACTCCAATCAAAATGCATCAACTTCTGCTCAAGCCTCACCAAGTTCATCTGATGCTCAGAAACATGAAGAAATTGATGCTGCCCGTCTTAAACATCCCAGGAAGGCTATGAAGAGGCTTCAGTGCTCTAAATGTGACTTTGTCTGCTCCAAAAGAGAAACCATGGAAATTCATGAAGCTGAACATGAAAAAGAACTGAACTATAAATGTTTCTATTGTGACATGACTGTGAATGATAAAGAATCGCTACTTGACCATATCAGTACTCATTCCGAGTTCAACCCAGACGAGTGGGAGACTTTTTTTATGGAAGATGACCAGTCTGAAGAAGAGGATGATCATCTTCCAGAACCCACAAAGTTACCTGTGGCTAGATCAGCTCCAACAGATGTCATTGATGTACCATCTCCACCTCCACTGAAGATGTTCCATCCCAACCAGCAAAGGGCTAATGCAATTGCTCAGAAAGACTTCCATTCATTTGGGCCACCTCAACTACACATTCCACGATCTATGGCAAATAGTTCACAAGTGTCTTCCAAATCAGTTTACCCCCAGTCTTCTTCACAATTATCACCTTTCAGTGGTAATAAAGATCAAAATTCAGGATCTGCATTAACGATACATTCCAGAAACATTCCTCAACAGCAAACCTCCAGATCGAACCATGTGTCAGGCCAGGGATATGAACATTCCACCTGGAAGAATATCCAGCCAGCCCCACCAGTCTCACGTAAACGCTTCACATGTGAGTGGTGTGAAGCCATGTTTGCCCATGTCACCACACTGTATCAGCATGCCAAGAATGTGCATCCTTTAGAACTCCGCAAACAGGAATTGGCAGAATCAGCTCGGTCATATCCAGATTCTTCATCAAATCATCATTCACCAAATCCAAATCCACAAAGACCACAGCAGAGACAGCTGCAGCAGCAACAATCCAATCGACCTAAGCCTCTGAATTTGGTATCAAGTCCTCAGAATCACCAACCTAGACAGTCCGTAGTATCTGAGAATAAACGGCAGTTTCTTGATACCTTAAGACATATCCTTCCAAGTGACAGCAAGCAGAGCAATGTCCTGAACACAAATGACAAGTCACATGGCATGACTGCTGAGAACATTACTAGTACACTGATGAGGGCTAAGAAAAGCACCAGCCCTCAGAAGAAAGCCAGATCTTTCCAGTGTACCAAGTGTCCCTTTACTGCACCAAATGCTGTCACATATCTTCGACATATTGAACGTCATGGCAGTAACTGCAAGCATACCTGTTGGTTTTGTGATTACAGCATTGACCGCCTTAACCTCCTTTATCAACACATGAAGGGATCTCATTCTGACAAGTGGAAGGGTTCTGAAAGTGACATGCAGCTTCCAGCAGGTCCTGCCCCTACATATCCCATTATAGTAGAAGATGATCCACACACCATGGAGAAAATCAGAGCGGAACTCAACTTTGCAAATAACTACCAGAAGAACAAGAAACCTGTCCTGATCCTCAAGGAACAGATGACTTGGAGAGGAGTCCCCATCCAGATCTGTAGCATGGATGGCAAGAAGAGCTACAAGTGTCCCAAGTGCTCATATGTTAATAGCAATATCGCCAATGCCGCCAACCATGTCCGTCAACATGGCTCAAACAGAAAGTACCAATGTAAGTATTGTGACTATTGCAGTGACAATTTGAAACTCATCTACCAACACATGGACAAAGTGCACCCTAAGGAACCAGCATTCATTGAAGTCACCAAGAATATTGAAGTGGGTTCCGCAGACAATGACTCCGATGAGAGAGAGAATGCTGAGTTGGAGGGAGAAATGGATGCAGAAATGGAAGCCAATATGGAGGAGAATATGCTGATGAGCTGCCCGAAGTGTCCGTTTAAGGCGAAGTTGTATGACATCTACCGTGCCCATGTGTTGATGCACTCTTACAATGGGCAGTACAAGTGTGAACACTGTGACTACAGTGTGGATGATCTGGGTATCCTAACCCGCCATGCTGTTGTACATGAAGAAAAGGACAATGAAAAGGATGGCAGTCTGACACCTGAAAAGAAACACTTCACAAGCATGTTGAACCTGAAGAGAGTGAGCGATGAAGCCCCATTAGTCAAAAAGTCCAGTCCCAACAAAGCTGCTGAGCTGGCCACAAAGCTTCTGACCATGCAGGCCAGGCAGGTTCTGCAGAAGTCTCGTTTAAGTGGCCGTGTTCGCTATAGGTGCTCTAGATGTCCATACAACACCTTCTGTAAGAACAACATCATAAAACATCGTAAACAACACATTATCAAGAGTCGATACAAGTGTCCTCTCTGCAACTACAGTGCAAGTCGAGCATACCTGCTCCAGCAGCATATCAAATTCCATAAAACAGAAAACAGCAATAATGACAGCACTACTGAGAAGAGCTACCAAGACGTAGTCTTAGATCCTCTAGATAAGAGCAACAAAGAATTTGAGAAGCTGCAAGAAGAAATCGAGGCAGAGGCTGAAGCTCAACCTGATGGTGCAGGAGAGGAGGAAGAAGAGGATATGGACATGGAAGAAGACATCATGGATGCCGCAGAGCCTGATGGGGAGGAAGATGAACCAGATCTGGCTGATGCTGACATGGTAGAAAAGGCAGATCCAGAAAATACTGGGGAAGAGAGCGAAAATGCTTTGTCCATTCTGTCACAGCATAGGAGTTACAGATGCAAAGACTGTCCCTTCAGCAGCAACTCTGGGACAGAGTTCCGCAAACACTGCTTGCTTCATGGTGCAGCACATAGGTACAAGTGTGAGTTCTGCTCGTACAGCCTGGACAGACTTAACTTGCTGACCCAGCACCGCCGACTTCATGCTGATGAACCAGACTTTGATCCTGCTCCACCACCATCTGCTCTTCTTAATCTGGATGTCCTGCGACTGGAATCTGAGAAAAATGCAGAGAAAGTGTCATCTACCCTTGACAACAGTGAAAGTGTTGAGTCTGAACCAGTGGAGGAGAGTGAGAGTGAGCCTATGCGCTACTCCTGTCCAAATTGCCCTTTTAAGAGTAATGCACTCAAGAGCTACAATGTTCACTTCCAGATGCATGGCTTGAAGAAAAAATATATCTGTGACTATTGTGATTGGAGCATTGACCGACTAAACCTTCTGTACCAGCATAGAAGAGTGCACGCAAAGCAACCTGGGTTCAACCCAAGTCCTGATGAAATCAACATACTGAACAGGGACTACGCTCTTGAAGCCCCAGGAAAGTTTGAAGCTCAGATCATGGGCTTCAATAAACATGTTGAAAATGATAATAAAAATAAAGAGACTGTTGAAAAGAAGAATTTGTACAGCTGTAAAAGTTGTCCATTCAGTACCAGCAACAAAAACAGCTTTGCCTACCATAAGATGCTGCATCGAATGCGAGCTCGCTACATGTGTCCTGAATGTACCTACAGTGTTGATCGATGGAATCTCCTGAACCAGCATCTACGTCTTCATCAGGACGCAAAGAAACAGCAGGAGTCAGAGGAACAGCAACAGGGGCAGATGAAATGTCCCAAGTGTCCTTACTTAAGTCCAAGCCCCGAGATTTTAGAATCTCATTTAAGCATGCATGGATCTGAGAACAAGTTCAACTGCCAGTTCTGTGACTTCAGTGTTGAAACTATTGGCGTTCTGCAGCAACATGTCAAGGTTCACGAAGAGAGATCAAAGAGCTTGAAGTCTCCTGCTACAAATGGTGACCATGGAAACTCCTATGAGCCAGGAAGTCCTGATGTTGTGAATCCGCAGCTGTACTTCAGTTCCCCAGATGACACCAACCTCAGTGAGGACAGTGAAGAAATGGAGCTCAAGTGTGACAGGTGCCCATTCAGCACTACCTCAAAAGAGGAACTGGATCGCCATGACAACCAGCACAACACACCCAACTGCCTCCCCTGTTGCTATTGTGACTTCAGCTGCTCAGTTGAAGAAGAACTCCAGGACCACATTGAGGTTCACTTCCCAGGTACAGCAGTTGATAAGGAGGTGATTAAGTCTATCATCGCTAAATATCAACTGGAGAAGAACAATAACAGCCTGACTGAAGCCCCAGCAGTGAACCAAGTGGCAAAGTCCAACACAGAGACCAGCACCCCAGACTCAACTGTGGAGGAAGAGCAGAAGGCTGTGAAGGACTCAGCAGAAGATGGCAGTGGTTCCAGGGCCAACATGACATCTACCAGTTCCAGGACCAAGGTGTATGTGTGTCAGTATTGTGAACGTGAGTTCGAGAACAAGAGTCTAATGATGCAGCATGAACGCCAGCATCTGATTGGTCACCAATACTGAACCTTATCCAATAGAGCATGAGTAGACAAGGATTGCTTTCCAGAAGTCTTTTACCAAGCTACAACTTTTATGAATCTTTAGAGTATTTAAATTTCATACCAGAAGTGCAACTCGCTGAGGTGACATTTATTCAGTGTATCCAGTGCTGTGAGTCAATCATTCAAGATTCGTGAATCAAAGGATGCTGATGTTGATAGACTGAATTCGTGCAGAGCGATGAATGAATGTTTTATGTGAATATTATGCAAAGACGGTGACTGACCTTAAGCTATAAGTGCAATTAAGAGTAAGAGGTGACACATATGTAAGAGCCAGTGAAGCTGACATTCCGTAGTTGAAATTGAAAGTGCTGTAGAAAGACTGGCCTTCTAGTTGTTAAGGCAGAGAAAAATAGAAGGGGATTGTTTTCAGCAACTGTGGAAACAATCACTGCCAAGCGGAACTCTTTTTCCTCAGTTTAAGGACATACATGATGGTCACACTATGTCATTTGGGGATTCTTCACCACGGTGGAAGGACGTATTATTGTGAATCATAGTCAAGAGTGGAGCGTGTTGACCTTTTTCAACAGTAGAAAACTGTGACCTTCATGAACACTGTGACATGAATGAAGATATGAACACAACATCTGCCATAATACTATTTTACATGTTTACCAGTAGACCATGCGCTGGTTTAGGATTTGATATCTTTCATTAGCAACGGGTTGAAAGATGGTGATATTGTGGTATTTTTTATGATAGTTACATGTCAGCTTTTTCTGGTATGTTCAACCGAGCCAAACTGAGTGGAGAGGACAAATCAATGCTTCATATACTGGCTGTTAATTCATTCCTATGAAGAATGCATTTTACTGTGGATACTTTGTATGTTTGTAAATAGATAATAATCATGCAGAACAATATTCTTCCATTGCAAGCAAATGCAGAAAAGTATTTCAGCAGTACAACGAACACAGATTATACAACACTGAACTTGAATGAACAATTCTGATGTCAGAAATATTTATATTGTCTGGCAGAAATATTATTTTTCACAGTTGCCTTGCAGTATATATTTGAGGGTTAGACTTGATGGGACAAATTTCATAGACTATGCACCTTTGTACTGCTGAGGGACCCGTACGGTCATTTCAGTGGGTAATATATATGCATTTGATGGAGAGTTTCCATTCAATATTTGTAAATACTATGGAACATAAAGGGACATTATTTTGATAAGATATTTTGGTAGTCTACAGATCGGTGCTGGTGGATTTACTGTGATGATTGTATGAAGTAATGTGTTGCAGATTAGTATCATTGATGTGTCATCATTTCCTCCTAATTCCTGACAAAATACTGCCACTCATGTGCAATTTAGTACATTGGAAATCATTTTGTATATATATGAAGATGGAAATCCTGTTATGCATAACAAATTTACTGTTGAACAAATCATCTAGTGAAACTTTTGATCAAATGTTTCTTAGTTTGTCCTCTTATTTTATCAGGTAGATTTCTTATATCCTTTAGTTTTCAGTGTTGTAATGCTGTTGTCTGTTCTACTTCTAGAAATTATATCCTGTACCTCAAATGTTTCTCCTATCTCATGTACATTCCAATATTGAAAACTGCGTCTTCCTTATGGATACTATTGTACGCACAACTAGTTAAGTACATTGTATCAATAATTAATTTTGACTCAAGCAATAATGTTATACAGCATCATTTCCATGTTTCTGGAACTAGAAATTACATGTGATTACAATTGGAAGTCAGAATTCAGTATAAATAAATATTACAATTGAGGTCACAAAACATTTTGTGACTAGAAATAAATAAATTGATTCTGAATGTGTTGAATGAAATTCAGTAACTGAGGTATGGCGCTGAATTTTAGCTGACTAACACTAGATGAAATTCACTTGATAGTGCAAAAATTAATTTGAAAAACCCAAGCAATTAAATGTCCAGTTAAGTGTGTGATAGATTCTTTCTTTTGTAACTTGATGCCAGAGAAAGGAGCTATCTGTGAAGTTCTGTTGTTGCCAAAAGGGGCTGCTCACATTGCAAGATAGTATGCCCAGTACGCACCTATGCAGAATATAAACAATGAGGTTGCATACATGTTGTATTTATGCTGTACTCTAATCAGTTTAACTTGTTGCCTTCAAATGAACAAAGCCAGAAACAACATTATTTTTATTAATGAATGTTTATGCAGAAGTGGCCAGATAGCAACAAAGAGTATATATTTTGTACTAAATTTTTTAATAGCATGTGCCTTCATACAATGACATGTACATTCCAAAGACCTGAAATAGAGTATGGTTTTGTTCAATTCTGACAGTTGTTACCACTATTTCACGATATGTGCCTTGTCTGTTTGCTTCTCAACATTTTCACAAGGCAAATTCTATACCAGGCTGCTACCAAGGACCAAGTCATGTGTTATGTACATGTTTACAAAACCAAGTTGAATAAATCCTAGTAGAGCAACTGTTTGAAATTTACATGTTTACAAGTCAGGAATTGTCCTTATTGTCAAATTGGGATGATACCTAGTATATTTTTAGATACATTGATAAATTGATAGCATTTATTCATTATCATTCACACAATGTCTGCCAAAATAGTTCTGTTTACTTGAGATCCTTGATGTGAAGGAAAATAGCCATTTCCATGTTATTTTGTAAGCCATTCAACTCTTTGCAAGTTTATCTTCTCAACTGTTTGCCTTTTCTGAGAAAAAAAGCAAAAAAAAAAGTACATTTCATCTTGAGAGTTGTTAGCTAAACAATGACGTCCAGCAATGAGATATATCCTTTTTCTTTTATGAATCTTTTACCTTCCTATAAATGTTTGAGGAGTGTGACATTGGAACCTATTAACTCATTTCATGACAAAGACATTGTGAAAACCACAAATATTGTACATGACTGGAATATTTGGGAAATCACACTTAACTCAGTCTGTGCTATCTGTACATTCCATCACCTCTGATGACTTTTTTTTTTCATTTTTTTTTTTAAACTTGTCAACACATTTGTAGTGTACTTTGTAGAAAGTAACTGATTGAAATAGTGATCAAATGATTTGCTGGTTATTTTTGCTAGAAGATGCCATTCCTTTGTACCTTTTCATAACATTCCTACCACAGTGGCCCAATGCATATAGGGCAATGTTGTATTTATAACTGAACAATTTTAGCTTGTTTTATTTTCACGTTGTTTGTCTTTGCCTTTGGCATATGCCAATATTGCAATATTTAGGTGCTATATGTTCTGTATATTTGATTTAAGGCACCCGGATAGTATATATAATTGAGGCTTGATTTCTAGTGATTTCAGCACAGTAGTATGTACTCCAATTTAGTTTCACGCTCTTCTGTTTTAAATCCATGGTTTCAATGGTTGATATCATAAGTTAATCAAATCATAATAAAAGTTCATTTTGCTTGAAATGATTAGTTGTTTTGTCTTTACTCAGAACATTGACATGGCCAGGCATGGTTGATGGCCTCATCGCAAGGCTTCCCTCTGTTTGGAACATTGTGCACACCTGCCTTTTGGTCCAGTTGTTCACAGGCAGCTGGAGTACTGTTGTCTGTCTGTTCCTTATACTCACAAACAATATGACATGTTTTGAAGGGGACAGAGTTTTAGCTCATCCAACCAGAACTGCTTTCTTTTAAGACAAAATTGATTAGAAGATTGACCTCTTTGCTGACACCAACAAACATGAGAGGTTAGTAGGTCTTCAGATGAAGTCTGGCGACCTACGGTTATCTGAATATTCTTCCTCTTATTATTATTACTTCGATGGGGCGATTTCGATGAAACTTTCAGAGATGATTGCCTGTATGCTGAAAGGTAGGGCAGACAACCCCAATGTGAAAATCCTCCACCCTGAAATCTCCATAACTATGAGAGATAAATTAACCAAATTTTCACTTGATGTAGACAATGTCATTGTCCATCGATTCAATGCATCATGGATGTTGGCTGTCATTACAGATTTTCTGCCATTTTGAACATTTTTGAAATTTTTGCCAACTTTTGCAATTTGACTGTGCCTGTCTGTAAAAATCTTCTTTTCCAGAACGGTATATAGCAAATTTGTGTTTCATACGCAGTTAGATAGCCAATACCCTGGAAAGCTTAATTTGTGAATATCTTGAATAATTTTGGAGTTATTGCCCTTGTAAGTTGGTCAATTTTTCAAAGACGCGTTTTCATGGGGTTCATAAATATGTCATAACTCTACTAAAACACAATGGATTTCATCGTTCAAGGTATCGAACTGTAGGTAATTGAATGGAAAACATCTTTGCTTCACATTAGAGAATACTTGCGTCACAACTACAACGCACACACAGTTTTCACATTTCCAGCAAGAATCAACTTAAGTTCTAACAAAACATTCCTGTACCCCTACTGGCAAAGAAATTTCTATTTTTAACATGGCTATGGCACCGTCTAATAAGAACTTGAGTTTCTTTTCAGCTGTCAGACTGGAACAGCACTGAATGATCAAAGAAATACACGAGCATTAAGGAAATAGTCGATTCTGTAACAGGCCATACCTCTGTTCTTAGGTCTACAATCAAAACAATTAGTGTTCTTGAAATGTCAGGATCTAATCTTTCCAGTAGTTTCTATATTCGACTCTGTGTTCTTGATAGTTATTCTACAGTTTGTGAAGTTAGTGATTGTGTCAGCAGCGTTGAATCAGTGCCAGGTAATCTCAAAAACACTGTAATGGACGGTCCAGCTGGCGTCCAAAGAAACTGTTCAAGTAAAGATAGCCTTGGAGGGTGTATGGAGGAAGTCTGAAGACTGTCAGCATTGTCCAGAAGGCAATGCTCGTTCTAAATTATTATTATTTTATAGATTAAGATAGAAATGCAGCAGGGAGTAAGTAGGGTTCAGTAAGTATCATCAGCTCTGGGCCCATGCCCCCTCTACATGCAGCTCTGACAGCGAATAGGACTTGTCCCAACAAGCGCTGCCTTGTTGAACCCACCAAGAACTTTCCGGAGAATAAGAAGGCTCCCCAGATTGTCAGATTGTCTCCCAGTGAAGAACCGGGCACTCCCCTGATCTGTGCCAAGAGTTCAGGAGGTACCAAACCAAGAGCACCTAGTACAGTGGGGATGACAGTGTACTTGGGATGCAAGTGAGATATTTCAAAAGTGAGATCTGATACTTCTCATGCTTTTCATCACATTACAGTCAAAAGGGACAAAAAATTAAATGATATAAATAAATTCCAATAAGTCATTATTTGCAGTTCGACAGACATCTTGACTTCGAGTCCTGCATTTGTTCTGTGTACAATTATTATGTACATCATTACACAAAATATATAGTAGTAATAAAGAAACTTTTATCATATTTGTTGCCAGTACAAAGTTTTTCACAGTAAAAACAAATACATAAGCATGTAATAGGTCATACACGTCACTACAAATATTCAAAACACGAAATATTATATGACATTTCATGACACAACAAATATACCTGCAAGTGTTTCATGACCCATGCACAGACACAAGTGGACAGACCCCATGACTTGATGGCATGTCATCCTAGTCTGTCAACACGGAAACCAGTGAAGATCCAGGTTTGAACTGATCTTCAATAACCCATAATTGTCGTAAGAGGCAGTTAATGGATTGGTAGTCAGGCTCGCGAACTGGGTTAACACATTTCATTGTATCCTATTTGTGATTGTGCGTATACTGGTGATCACTGGATTGCCTGATCTAGACTCGATCGTTTACAAACTGACGCGATATAGCTGGAATATTGCGGGGTGTGGCATAAAACTCAACTCACTCATCGATTACATGACAATTAAGTATACAAGGGGGTAGCCTAGAAGTCAAAACATTCACTTGTGATACTGAAGACCTTTGTTCTGTGTGAAGGCCATTTCTGCTGTGATATTGCTGGAATATTGCTAAAGGCAGCTAAGACTAAAACTCACTCAGTGTATCATAAAATAAAGATTTTGTTTGTGTCTTTTCTCAGGGTTTAGTGGTTTCTAGTCCAAGTAAACAGTCAGATGTCTCTGCTCCCTAATTTTGGTTTACATGAATACAAATTTTGTTTGTCCATGCTGTCAGGATGACATGCAGTCAACCAAGTCACTGAGAGTGACCACTCGATTTTGTCACCTCTAGTGGTTGGTCAACAAGGGCTGCTTTGGCTTACAAGCATCCCCTTCAGGTCGTTGAAAACAGCATATGAGTCCCAAAGTAGCTCCAGATTCTGTCACTGCTATACACTAGAACCCTGTTTGTCTCCAGGCCATCAGGTGGAGTGAAAAAACATTTCTTTTTCTTGATAAAATGTTGAAAACATCTACAACTCGGACACAGTATTTCTTGGATTGCTGGACAAACTTCCAGTGAGAAACTTTCGGGCATCGATATATAAAATTTCTGTGTATCTTGGACTGCTGTGTAATTCCGGACTTTTCAGTCGGTCCCAAACCAGTCCGAATAAGACAGAGTGTACTGTATATACAAATACTTCTTAACTATCTAAATTTACTGGAAAACAAAAAGATAGTAACTGGGTTTCACAGCTTCTATTCCTCTCAGTGCTCTCAAAAAGTTTCTGTACACCTGTGTCTGACACACCACCATATATTGGTATTCCCTGAACTTAGTGAAGCTCCTCTGTACCACGCATCTGCTGGTTCAACCATGTGACAACCTCAACTCTTACTCCTGAATCCACTGCCTGTTCCCTCAACCATATGTATGATTTGACATAAACATTTTATGGCTCATGAAAACTTTCTTGACCTGCACAGGGCAACAGCAATTACTTATGAAATATTGCCCACTCGGTAGATAAAATGACACTCTTTTGTTCATGTGCATGAAAATTTCTTAAAGATTTTCGTGTGGATTCAGGCTATACAGAACAACTGTCCAAGTCGTCACCTCATACGTCACTAGAGATCATCTAATATCTAGAGTAATCTAACATCTGGTCCTCCTTACATAAGAGGTTTAAACATACGTTTCCTGGAGGGCTTTTATGAATGCTGTAAGTGATGCACCTTTGACTGTGAACACAGTGATTAACGTTAGACAGATATGCCATATCAGTCATTGGACCAGAACATACTTCTGTACCAAGGGAGGCAAATGCTGGACGCAGCTAGACAGTTTTGTGTTATTCTAAGTGATGAAGACCACACACGGTCCCCTTGAAGATTGTGTGATGTGAGCAGTAGGCATCCACTTTTGCACTTAAGCCAGACTCTCAGCTTGCGCTTTCAAGTAGCTGTTCTACATGGAATACATGCATACACTACAATGTATGTCACCAGACACTTAGGCAACAATATAACACATGACCTTTCAGAAACATCAAACTGTAAATGTTGGGACCTCACAACTCCATCTCCACACTCAGATTCAACTCTGAAGTATTTTCACAGACTCATCTCAGCTCCATCTGTCAACATGATTCTATTACAGGAACATGTTACAGTCTCACTCAAGTCTGTTTAAAAGACTTATCTCAGCTCTGCCTGTTTAATAAATATATCTCAGCTGTTTGCCTGTTTAAATGACGTATCTCAGCTCTGTTTGCCTGTTTCAAGGACGTATCTCAGCTCTGTTTGCCTGTTTCAAGGACGTATCTCAGCTCTGTTTGCTCAGTTGTACTGCACAAGACTACAGTGTTCTTCTTTTTTCAAACTGTGGTCAATCATTATAGTGACTCTTGCTGTGTAATAGTTTATACGGGAAGGCCAGCTTGGGCTGACTGTGAACTCCCTCATCCAACCACCTTTCATTATTCCTCACACCTTCATGATCTTAAGCAGAACTCTAAGTCCATACAGCAATGTTCTGACAGCCTGTAATGTAATCAATTCTTTACCTGGCAATCTAGTGACAATCAGATTGAGCAACAATCATGGCCTGGTCACTGACCCCTGGGGTTTAATGAGAACCCCTTGCATCTTCACTGGGTGCTCACACTATCACCCACAGACTGAACTGTTGCAGTGATGGAGATGTGACGGTACAGATGTCATTCACTCACACTATCACCCACAGGCTGGACCTCTGCAGTGACGGAGATGTGACGGTACACGTCTCATTCACTCACACTATCACCCACAGACTGGACTTCTGCAGTGACGGAGATGTGATGGTACAGACATCGTTCACTCAGACTATCACCCACAGGCTGGACTGTTGCAGTGAGGGAGATGTGACGGTACAGACGTCATTCACTCACACTATCACCCACAGGCTGGACTGTTGCAGTGAGGGAGATGTGATGGTACAGACGTCATACACTTACTGCTTCACCATTCTGTCACCTGTTTCGTGTTTGAACAAATCACTGACGACAGTGCATTCTGATGGAAGTGTTTGCTCATCCTCTTGAAACCACAGGTTTGAATCCTAACATTTGCAGAGAAGTGTGAATGTCATTACTGGTGTCACCTGCTGAAACCTTGTTGCACTATACCTAAAAGTGGCATAAAACCACACTACTGAAGAGCTGTACATATTCCATACCTCCAAATTTATACACAACTTATATACAGAGATGGTTAACTAGCAGCACAATGGATCATTCAAAATATAGTACACACTCATGGAACAACTGTTGAAGTTTTAACAATGTGTTGAACAAGATCACTGAACAAGTCAGATAAGTCCTTGAAAAGAGTGTCATCACCACGGTAACATCATGACAGACAGGTTTGTGTGTCACCTGTACACATTCTGGACCATCATGGTGACAGGAAGTAATCCCAGATTATCGAGAGGGCGTATTGTACTGGGCCATGTGCCAAATACTATGAAAGAAGGTTCCTACTCACTGCAGGCTATATGATATACATACATACCATTATATACATACATAGACAGAAAATTAATATGTGTACATGTACAGCAGGAAAAACAGAGGCACTAATTAACAATATAAGACATATTATAAATATCATTAACTTGACAGTAGTGCATTGACATGTGTCATGACATCAGTACCATATCATGACATCATGTAACAATACAGTAACACATGTTGGTTTGTTACAAAACGCAGAGGTCAGCAATATTCCAGCTATATGACAGCGATCTAGATAGATAAACAAGTCCTTAGCACCGCTGGCCACAACTGCGATACAATTTCATGTCATGAACCAGGTCGGTCACCATTCCATGCCTAGCACTTACAACCAGCAAATGCTGACACATACTCGCAATACTACAGGCACCAAACAAGACTTTGTACCTTGTATGAATCTATCTTGTATGGAAAGTGGCCATACAGAGGGATGGAGCACTCATATACTACAGTACAGATCCTCACCATGACAAATGAATGTCTCCAAGTTTCACATAACACTTTCGTTCTTATTAGCAAAGTAGACGTTCCATCACTGCAAAGCATACTCTTACATGTCCGTCAATTACAACACATCCTACAAACTGTTATCTCAAAAATCAATGAGATTTCAAGTAAGTTATTCCATCTTCAGAAAAGACATCTGCATTGGTATTCTTCATCCAGCCATTCGATGCAGGAATCTCAAGGCCCAACACATGGAGATGTGTGCCTAGGACACAAAACAATAGTGATGTGCCCATTGGTAAATTGCATTCCACAAAACAACCAGCATATATCACTTAAACATGGAGACCTCCGTGCTCTGGTACATGCACATGTAGGCATCACACAGAAGGCGACGGATGGACTCGGGAAGCTGCTTGTCATCATCAATCTTATGAATCTTATCCCAGTTTCCTTCTGACAGCCATAATGACAACTCAGGAACGACCTTCACCTCTGGGATGTTGTAGCCTTTCTGTTCACCTGAAACAGTGTTTGTTTATTGTTTTACACAGCAACATTCCAGAATCAAGTAAGTAATATTGGCTGAGTTGACCAGTTACTGACAGATCAACATTCCATACTGAACAGCAAAAGAAAGACAATTTTCGAAGAAATTAAATCTAAAAAAAGTAAGTGTTCATCTTTATGTTTTCTATTTCAAACCTTTACAAAAAGTTGTGTTTCTTTTCCTGTTCAGTATAGTTCATCAAGCCTGACCATCCAACCATGAACGACAGCATTGCTCAGCCTTAATGGAACAGCAGCAAAAAGTGTTATACATGGTTTTACACTAAATACACACCAGTATTCAAACTAACATCTCCATTAAAACAAATAATCTGAAGGTCATCCTAATAATGATCAACTCTACAGACTGCCTATTGAATCATTAACACAAGAAGACGATATGAAATCAGTGACACTGTTGAGTGCAGTAATGCAGCGCAAGCTGCACACATTCTTGGTATGAACCAAAAGGAAACAGCTGTTTGTAAAATCAGTCACAATGGTGATCTGTTTTGTGATGTTAGCAAATTAAATATCACAACATCACTAGCCATTAATTCATGAAACCATTCTTGCGCACTCTTCATGCCACTATAACAATCTGATGCAACCAGTCTTACCCATTCTGTCTGCCATTGAATCAAAGAAGACCCATTGAGCTTTATCACCAGTACCACACTTGACAAAGGACACATAATGACTGGTCTGGATACACACAACAGCAAACAGCTCCATCTTCTCTCGGTGGGAACTAAGATCCACTTCGCTGCAGGAGGACAGGTGCTTCTTTAGACTCTCTGACACCTTGATGGGGGTCGGCACATGGCCCTTCCGCGTCTTGTGCTGATGGCTCTGAGGACAGGACAACAAGCTTTGAAGGTCAATAATAGTCTTTGATGTTAGTACTCAGCAATATTCCAGCTATATGGAGGGTTCTGTAAATAACCCAAACTGGGCAAGAAAATCCAGTGATCACCAGCATAAGCATCGATCTATGCAATTGGGACACGATGCTATGTGTTAAACAAGTTAACAAGCTTGGCTACCAGATCCATTATTCGCCTCTTATAACAAGCTTGGGTTACCGAGGATCAATTCTAACCTGGATGTTCATAGGTTGCCATGTCAACAGACTATGACATGCCATCAAGTCAGGGAGTCTGTCCACCCCACCCACTGCCATGCCTCTTGCCATCAAATCAACTGTTGGGGATTAATCCAGAATTAATATAAACAGAATGCGTGTCAACCATACCATGTAATATACTCTAATTCCTTCAACTAAATATTAGCACAGCTATTTGAAATGTTTTCTTGACAACACAGAATAGATGTCTGTCTCTTGGTGATGTAACTTCTATCATTATCAATCCTTGTAACTGAATAGTTTTCTGATGTTTCAACAACAAAATGGGAAGTAACCATGTTGAAAACCTCACACAAGCATGTCAGTTTTCAAAATTTAACAATATTTTTTTATTTCCCTAGTATTACAGTACTTGACATGAAACAACATACCATTGAACAACAGTTTTGACAGAATGCTGTGGCACTCAACATTGTTTTCTGCATTTGGTAGCAGTCCTTACACTCATGCGTGGCCAGGTTGCCACAAACGATGCACTCTCGGGCTCCTGCAACACAAACACAAACACTGACTACTAGCCACGGAAACAGAGGGGCAAACTTGCTGATCCATCAGCACACTGGTCATCGTCAACTTTGGCCTGTCATTCCATACCATACCTATAGACTAAGTTCCATGAAGTGGAGAGGCATTCTTGATTCCATACACTCTCTCTCTCCACTGACAGAGCTACATGAAAATGTGCTGATAGTAATCTTATGATCTGTATTTAATCATTTATTATCACCCAGTCCTTGTGTTGAGAATGTACTTTTGTCTAAATTCTGATATCTTTGAACACAGCAGGCATATGCTAAATACTGAAAAAATATAGTATTTTGAGAGAGTCACAAAATCTTTTCAATTTCTTGTGATAAACTGCACACTGATAAACTGCAGCACTATATTATTATTGATGATGATGATGATGATGATGATGATGATGACAGTACAGCTCAGGGGAGACAACTCACAACAGACACAGACCTTGAGTAGTCTCATTGGGAAGAACTCAGGTAAAGTATTCACAATTGTTTGCATATCGCATATCCACCAATACCCAAAATAATCCACTGTGTGCTATCTCCACTCATACTGTAGGCCAATGACCACCACACCTTTGTTTTGGAAGTCACCATTTTGAAATATCTAAGTGGATAATGTTTATCCCATACAAGGATTTTGATAGGACAGGTATCTTACAACCATTCAGCGTGGTGCAACTGGATTAGTCCACGGAATTTATCATAACCAAACTGGGAGTAACACACTGACAAAGAGCAGAACACACAAGTAAGAAAATGGAAAGAAAGATCGCATTAGTCCATTACATAGCATGTACTTCGTGAACATTTCTAGGATTCAAGTTCCGCACCACAAAGAAGCACATACAATGCATGTGGTCTCACCTTTGGCAACTGATAGCTTCTGTTTAAAATTGCCCCTGTTTACCCAAGTGAAGATGGGTACCCAGTGGGGTAAGTAATAAGACTATTATTAACAGACTGGGTTATCTGGGGTAATAATGAACAGATTGTGTGCTTTTGGTGCGATATCTAGGATGGATAATATGCATTATTAACATTCTCATCATTGTTATTATTTGTGATGACCATGTGAACTTGGTAGCGTCATCTGTTCATATATACCTTCCTCTAGGATGTCTGTGATGTCTAGTTCTAGACTGGGAATAATCCTCCGGAACATCTTGTAGTCTTTCCCAAACCTTGGCATCTGAATGATGAAACACGAAGGTACCTGCCACAGAGAAACAACGACCATTCAGTTTCTCTGAGTGCAAGTTTGGTTTAAGGCCACTTTTAGCAATATTCCAGCAACATCATGGTGGGGAATGCCAGAAATGGGCCACAAATAGTTTAGGCGATATGCTTCGGACAAAGTATTGTGGACACAACTTTGTTGTTGCAGGGGATTGTAATCAAGTTTGGACCAGACAATCCAGTGACCAAAAACACTAACATCAATCTATGCAATTGATTATAAGATGTGTCCACCAAGTCAGCAAGTCTCACCACTTGATCCTGTAAGTTGCCTCTGACGACAAGCATGAGTTACTTAAGGTCAATTGTAAACCAGACGTTTCAGTGACAATAAACACATATGTACCTACGTCTAGCGTATAACATGTACAAAACTGTATGTCAAATTCATTGCGGTGACTAGTGTTCAACCACTTATTGGGTGCACCAGTCACTTAGGTTATTTGTTTCACATCTGCTTGAGGAGCCGAATATATTTTGTTATTAGTTGATCAAAACCTATTTCTGAAATCCAAAATATCTCATTGATATAATTGCTACTAACATCTCTCGTGAAGCAGCAGCCTTCTGCCAGCAACTGTCACGAACCTTCATGTTTACAGTAAGACCAACAAGTATAACTTTGAACAAACGTTTGTGTCAGAGAAAGCTTCTCTATGAAAGATGACTGCGAGGACCAGCCCCTATATGTTGTAATAAGTAACCTCTTTCAGCTTGACACTGCTCTGGTGGAAGGACAGCTCCACCAACTTCTGGGTTGTGGGGAGCAGCAACATGTCATCCTTCTCCATGAACAGCTGGTAGAAGTTGGTCTTCTCCCCCGAGCTGCAACAGTCAGGACAGTGAGACACAGAACACAACTATGACTATTCACCAACTTCTAAACATGCCTGTCAAAGACGGTATGACAAAGACACCTAGAACTGTAGTACGCAGATCAGTACTGAAGTCATTATTACCATGCTTAGCCAGGTAATGGGCAAACCACTGGCATTGAAGGTTGGGAGTAAAAGGGGCACTGGTGTGGAGCAATTTCCCTGGACTGGTTGTTCCTTTTGTTATTGTTTTTCTCCCGTAAGTACCTGGATGATATCCCAGAATTTGTGACTGGTTCTTGACCTCTGCTGTGCAGTTATGCACAATTGAGAGTTTAATTTTAGACAGATCAACTAAGGTGAAGTAATTTTTCCTTCATACAAAAGTATTATGAAAACAAATGAAACACTTTGAAGGTGCATCATCTTCCAGTGATAGAAATGGTAAAAACTATTAGGACGGAAAAATAACGAAGCCAATGTACATCTTTATATTTTGTCTCATAGCTCTAATTAGTTTATTGTCATATTTGTATGATTTTGAGAGTTAATAAAAGAACTTATAGTAAATTCCTAACATAACTGTAACATTTAAACATTTTACAGACTGCCAGTGTGGATCCTATTTCACACAAGCCCTATGTGCGATCTAGTGTGTGTTTTCCGTCATATAGATTCTGCTGAATGCTACAACAAATAAATTAAAACAAAATGCAAATAATGAATGTAAAACAGACTAATGTTATAGCAACAATGTCAGGCTAATACCTTGTTCAGGAACGTATCCATCAATATCCACATAAAAGAAAGGCATTAATTTCATCTGCAGCTGGTAAATAATCCTGCTTTGTGTCGTGTGTCTTACAACAGTCTAATTTGCAAAAACGTGACACATCATTTCAGGTCTTTCACATTGATGAAAACCTGCAAATCTCTCATTGGTCACCCAAGATAGCACACCTGGCAACTAATTGTATGATGTCCACCATTCTAAGTTATTCAGTTAACCAATAATGAGCAATCAATCAATCAATCAATCAACGCAATGGTGGTTAATTCTTTGAAGGGAGGATGTTGTGTTTACACTCGCACTTTTAGTAAATCTACACACATAAACACTGCCATTTTGACAAATCCGCTGTGGAAGTAAGTAATCAATCACTGTGTTATCGGTTAATCCTTTGATCGATGTTTGTTTTTGTAACTCAGCTGATAAACCCTCTTGCATCACTTACATGCACACATTACATAACATGCAATACATGCAATAAATTCATTAACTGACCATCAGGTGAATGATGACAAATAACACATGTAGGTTTATACCATCAAACGCGAGTTACAGCAGCATGAAAACACTAATGGGCCGAATCTGTTTTGAGCATACCAACGGAACTTCGTTGTTACATAAGAAATACACGCAGGCATTTGCTGTGTACTTGGTAAATAGGTGTAATCAGTTTTTTTACATAAGAAAATTTTCAGATTTCTCTACCAATGGCAAAGTCGTTGTTTTTAGTTTACAAATTCAAATAAATCAGCTGTGTGTTTTTATTATCATAGATAATAAACCAGGGTAGCTACCATAGCTACCAAACTTTATGTATGATGTTTGCTATGACAGCTGGGCCAATCCTCAAAACTATTTAAATATAAAGCTTTGCAATTTTTCAGACTTGTATGAAACAAATCGCTTGCTACGTGCTTGTAGACATCATATTTTCACATGACATGATTAAATATCGAGGTAAAAAACACAGAAATAGGATCAAATTGGATACTATACCATCCAGGCATCAGAAAAAAACTGCACTGCTGGGATATTTTGTAACAGTCAGACAAGGAATACCATGGATATTTTTAAATAATGGCATATAATGGGCATGAGTGCCCCTTCAAAGAAGAGGTATGCCAAATGTGTTGCCCTACCTTACAACAACTTAATACAGAAAAGCATTAGCTACACTGCTACAGCTTAAGACAAACATTACCCACATTGCTAAAGCTATACACAAACATTAGCTACATTGCTACAGCTTTACACAAACATTATATACATTGCTACAGCTGTTCACAACCATTGGCTACATCGGGACAGGTATACATAAACATTGGCTACATTGCTACAGCTCTACACAAACACTGGCTACATCAGTACAGCTAAACACTATACATTGCTACAGTTATACACAAGCATTAGCCTCACTGCTACAGGTATATACAAACATTAACTAAATTGCTACAGCTATACAGTCGTGTCCCGTTTATCCGAACCTCAGATATCCAGAAAACTTGCCTTCCAAATGAAAAGATTATATCTGATGCCTACTACTTTGTACGTTTCTTTGTACATATGGCCCATGGTTCAGATATCGGAAAATTCGCTTACCCAGACAATTTCAATAAAAACACAAGTGTCCGGATAAACAGGGCACGACTGTACACAACATGTTAGCTACACAGCTACAACTACACACCCTCACTCATGAGCTGAAGACGTACCTGAGATGCAGCAATGGGTCAGCCTTCATTATTTGTCCTAGTAAAGTACTGAGAAATTCTTCAGGATCTGAAATACACACACAGTTACAAGTATGCCACATACAGATATATTAATCTGTCAGCTTCAGATGTCTAACTTATCATGGCTAAACTAACATATACCCTAGCTCTACATCAATCATGAATGTTATCATTCCCTGATGGTGTTCATGACATCAACCACTGGGTTAACCTAGATTAGCATATTAAGTACATGTGATCTAGATGAAATACTGGTCACTGTCTGGGAACATATATTAGGACAGTGTGATTTGCTCTACATCATAAGAAGACTAAATAACTTTGCAGGTCCCAACCTGCAAACTGGCTTACTGTGTGCCACTCCACCCATAGTGTAGCTCAATCTATTGGTTTGTCTGGTCCTGAGTAAAATCTTAACAGGCAACCAAATACAAACTGTATGTATTCGTTCATTTATTTCTGGATGGTGGGGCAGCCTTGTGGTTAAAACCCCTCTCACTCTCTCATTTATTTCTGGGTGGTGGGGCAGCCTTGTGGTTAAAACCCCTCTCACTCACTCATTTATTTCTTCTCACCTTTCTCTTCACCCATCATGCCTGGGATCTTCCCAAGTTTATCCAAAAACTTCCGCAATGCCATCACTTTGTCAGCTCTCACATAATACAGTCTGTAACAAACAATATCAGCGCCTATACAAAAACACCAACACTTTGTCAGCTCTCACATATAACAAACAGTACTAGACTCTATACTATAATACCATCACTTTAACAGCTCTCACATACAGTCAGGCCGCGTTAATCCAAACACTTCTGTTTTTCATCAAAAACGTTCGGATAGTGAAAAGTTCGGATTACTGAAACGAACTTTTATGAACACAACTACAGTAGGGTTACTTCCCTTGACATGGCAATACAAAAACATACGAACGTATACAAGTTTCAAAAGACTTTATTACAGTTTGTAGACATAATCCATCCATTGGCTGAATGTGCGATGTGGTGTTTGGGTGCAAGAAATTTACTTTCACATTGGTCAGTTTAACATTGGCACACTTGTGACTGGCAGCATTGTCACAAAGTAAGATCACGTGTCAACCACATGATTGCATCTGTCTGTCAAATGATTATAGCCAATCACAAAACATATCCGATGTCCGAAATTGTGCTCTTGCCAACAGAATGTCCGGATTCTTGACCAAAATGTTTACACATTAGATCAAAACTGGTTTTAGTGTTTTCTCTTTTTTTGTGCAGCAGTAATTTCACATATTTCACCCCTAGGGGCAGAACTTGTCATTATGACTGACAAGCGTCAGCCGATCTCATTTAGACACAATCAGTGTTTTATACAGGAAGTAAGCATGACAGGTATTACTCCAACTAACCAAAAGTGAGACCTACTAATTGACCAAAATCACAAACTAACGACATCTTCAACTCGCAAGTGTCACTTAACAATTACCGCTGAATGGGGCTCATGGTGTGAAGGGATTATCCGAACCTTTTTGATGTACCGCCGGATTAATGAAGCAAAACTATGTGTAATTAGCTCATCTGTTACCGCCGATTAACGTCCGGATACGGAGAGTGTAGCACCGGATTATCGAATCAACAAGTAATGAGTTTACATGGTAAACAAGATTGGTTACAGCTAGCTATTGTTCGGATATCGCGGGAATCTGATTGTCGGGGTCCGGACTAATGCGGCCTGACTGTACACCATCACTTTGTCAGCTCTCACATACAACAAACAGCATCAGCCTCTATACAATAACACCATCACTTTGTCAGCTCTCACATACAACACACAGTATCAGCCTCTATACAATAACACCATCACTTTGTCAGCTCTCAAATACAACACACAGTACTAGCCTCTATACAATAGCTGGATATAACATATAACATCCTGATCTGAGCATCCATGTCTACACAGGTGATGTTACTGTTTGTTAATTACTACATTCATATCTCTGACTTACTTTCTCAGTGGGTTCACAATTCCTTCCTTGAGAACTTTTTGCACCTCTCTGTATGCCTCGAGGTCTCCTGGAGTTTGCTGTCTATACAATATGGAATCAAACACAGTAGTAAAAGAAAACATAGCAAACAAGGTGGCGTCCAAGTAGCACGAGTTATGATGTCCTTGAATTCCCTTGTTTTTACCAATGAGTTTCTTCACTGTCTCTAGTGAGGACGGTGGTGATACATCACCTGATATATCAGGGGTCTCCAGAATTCCAAACGCTTAAAAAAAAATTTAAAAATCATCATACAAAAGGATTTTTTCCATGTCAATTATTCAAAAATTAGATCAGATACCAAGTTATTTCTTATGCGCTGAAATCTGCATGATTTATCTCACGTGTTCATGTCACTTGTCAATGAGCAAGCGCTACCTGTATAACTGCTATTTTCACCATTACTAGTATCATCTGTCTTTGTCTGAGTGTTACCTGTATGATTGCTAGTGTCACCTGTGTTTGTCTGAGTGTTACCTGTATGATTGCTAGGGTCACCTGTCTTTGTCTGAGTGTTACCTGTATGATTGCTAGTGTCACCTGTCTTTGTCTGAGTGTTACCTGTATGATTCCAAGTGTCACCTGTCTTTGTCTGAGTGTTACCTGTATGATTGCTAGTGTCACCTGTCTTTGTCTGAGTGTTACCTGTATGATTGCTAATATAACCTGTCTTTGTCTGAGTGTTACCTGTATGATTGCTAGTGTCACCTGTGTTTCTCTGAGTGTTACCTATATGATTGCTAATGTAACCTGTCTTTGTCTAAGTGTTACCTGTATGATTGCTAATGTAACCTGTCTTTGTCTGAGTGTTACCTGTATGATTGCTAGTGTCACCTGTCTTTGTCTGAGTGTTACTTGTATGATTGCTAGTGCCACCTGTCTTTGTCTGAGTGTTTCCTAGTGTCACCTGCTGTTGTATGTTACCTGTATGATTGCTAGTGTCACCTGTCTTTGTCTGAGTGTTACTTGTAAGACTGCTAGTGTCACCTGTCTTCCCTGAGTGTTATCTGTATGATTGCTAGTATCACCTGTCTTTGTCTGAATGTCACCTGTATGACTGATAGTGTCACCTGTCTTTGTCTGAGTGTTACCTATATGATTGCTAATGTAACCTGTCTTTGTCTGAGTGTTACCTGTATGATTGCTAGTGTCATCTGTCTTTGTCGGAGTGTTACCTGTATGATTGCTAGGGTCATCTGTCTTTGTCGGAGTGTTACCTGTATGATTGCTAGGGTCACCTGTCTTTGTCTGAGTGTTACCTAGTGTCACCTGTCGTTGTATGTTACCTGTATGATTGCTAGTGTCACCTGTCTTTGTCGGAGTGTTACCTGTATGATTGCTAATATAACCTGTCTTTGTCTGAGTGTTACCTGTATGATTGCTAGTGCCATCTGTCTTTGTCTGAGTGTTACCTGCATGATTGCTATTGTAACCTGTCTTTGTCTGAGTGTTACCTGTATGATTGCTAGTGTCACCTGTCTTTGTCTGAGTGTTACCTGTATGATTGCTAGGGTCACCTGTCTTTGTCTGAGTGTTACCTGTATGATTGCTAGTGTCACCTGTCTTTGTCTGAGTATTACCTGTATGATTGCTTGTGTCACCTGTCTTTGTCTGAGTGTTACTTGTATGATTGCTAGTGTCATCTGTCTTTGTCTGAGTGTTCTCTAGTGTCACCTGTAGTTGTATGTTACCTGTATGATTGCTAGTGTCACCTGTCTTTTTCTGAGTGTTACTTGTATGATTGCTAGGGTCACCTGTCTTTGTCTGAGTGTTACCTGTATGATTGCTAGTGTCACCTGTCTTTGTCTGAGTGTTACCTGTATGATTCCTAGTG
Source organism: Haliotis asinina (assembly GCF_037392515.1). NCBI lineage: Eukaryota > Metazoa > Mollusca > Gastropoda > Lepetellida > Haliotidae > Haliotis > Haliotis asinina. The sequence continues at coordinate 21,270,463 of NC_090291.1, read as the reverse complement.
CCACCTGTCTTTGTCTGAGTGTTACCTGTATGATTGCTAGTGTCATCTGTCTTTGTCGGAGTGTTACCTGTATGATTGCTAGGGTCACCTGTCTTTGTTTGAGTGTTACCTAGTGTCACCTGTCGTTGTATGTTACCTGTATGATTGCTAGTGTCACCTGTCTTTGTCTGAGTGTTACTTGTATAATTGCTAATATAACCTGTGTTTGTCTGAGTGTTACCTGTATGATTGCTAGTGCCATCTGTCTTTGTCTGAGTGTTACCTGCATGATTGCTAATGTAACCTGTCTTTGTCTGAGTGTTACCTGTATGATTCCTAGTGTCACCTGTCTTTGTCTGAGTGTTACCTGTATGATTGCTAGTGTCACCTGTCTTTGTCTGAGTATTACCTGTATGACTGATAGTGTCACCTGTCTTTGTCTGAGTGTTACCTGTATGATTGCTAGGGTCACCTGTCTTTGTCTGAGTGTTACCTGTATGATTGCTAGTGTCACCTGTCTTTGTCTGAGTGTTACCTGTATGATTCCAAGTGTCACCTGTCTTTGTCTGAGTGTTACCTGTATGATTGCTAGTGTCACCTGTGTTTGTCTGAGTGTTACCTGTATGATTGCTAATATAACCTGTCTTTGTCTGAGTGTTACCTGTATGATTGCTAGTGTCACCTGTCTGTCGGAGTGTTACCTAGTGTCACCTGTAGTTGTATGTTACCTGTATGATTGCTAGTGTCATCTGTCTTTGTCTGAGTGTTACCTGTATGATTGCTAGTGTCACCTGTCTGTCTGAGTGTTACCTAGTGTCACCTGTCGTTGTATGTTACCTGTATGATTGCTAGTGTCATCTGTCTTTGTCTGAGTGTTACCTGCATGATTGCTAGTGTCACCTGTCGTTGTATGTTACCTGCATGATGGCTTAACTTACATGTGCTGTCCATGCTTCTCCTGTTGGATGCATTGAAGCGTTTATCTTTATGACATTTATACAATGGAACAAACAATGCTCTCTTCGGTCCACACTGAAAGAGGCGCTGGCCTTTAAATGTTCCATCAGTTCCAGCAGACGTCTCCTCTTCCTGTAGAGTAAAGTTACAAAATGTCACCCCACAAGCTAGAAGACGAGTACTGCAGTGTACCTACACCACAAACCAGCCTCAAGTATTACACCTTGAGGCATCTTCAGTAGTAACTGTAAGCATTCAAAGAATCATACGACATTATGGAGTAAATGGATTTATAATATCATCAAAAAGAATAACCGAAGAGTGGTAACATTCTTTCACGAAGGAAGATAATCTGAAATTCTAAACTCTAAGAGGGCTGTTTTCTACATTAACCATTGTCATTTTAAGAGAGATATATAATAATGCAGAGAAATATAAACTGTACAGAGACCCCTCATTGAACATATTGTACTCATCAGCTTACGGTGCCATGTTTGTCAGAAACAAGAGTCCACATCGTATGCCATTGTTTCCAGCAACAGATCAATGTGGCACCATAACCTTAACAGAATCAAACATGATTGAGCTTGTCCTCTGTGGTAGTGTTTGTGTACGGCCACTATATCAGGAGCCACCCATTTTTTATCTCTGCACAGCATCAGACTTCACTTCACGAATGTAAATGTTTACATCAGTAGTGACTCTTCTGTGTATGACATGGCACGTCCTTCCACACTTTACAAATCACCTGACAATGCCCACAAACAGGGATGTTGTCTCCATCCTGTTCACACAAACCCTACTTTCCCCCCTCCTCTCCCCAGTTCAACCTGGATGCAAAGTTCCAGAAAAGTCTTTCACAGTGTATTTATCTGGAATATTTAGAATGGCTGAAAGGGTCCCCTAGACAAATTCAGAATACAGAAACATATCCAGTAAACTAAATGTACAATACATACAATAGTACGGTATACACATTATCAGTCTGGTAAATCTGTAACCAAAATACCATCTCTAGTCCTGCTATCTTTTTCCAGGGGTTGTCTGGGAGTGAGCCGATCCAGCGGATGACGCCATATAGAGGTGGGTTGCCCAACACCTCCACTACAGAGTCCACTCCCAGGTCTGGATCAGGCGCCGGTGCCACCTTATCGGAACTCTTGGAACTATTACCGACTGAAGTATCATCAGGTCTATCATACTGGTTAGTCTGTCCTACATGTTCTGCAATGAAAAGAAACAAATTTGTTCTAATTCATAGTCAACAACTGCACATGAACTGTACAAGAATCATAAAAAACAATAGAACTGTTTTATTTAGACATAAAATGTGAGGTTAACGTCCTTCACAAAATGCTTCAAACTTCAAACAAACACCATCTCTATTATTTCTTTGACAAAATAAAAAACATGTAAACAATTTGAGAATTAGCTTGCCTGGTCTCATTCATAACTGAATTTAGGCATGACTGCAAATTCAGGGACTCAATGCATGTAAGTTGATCATGTGTGTTCCATACCACTAAAACACAACATATGTTATGATTGAAAGGCTTGTACTTCTCCTCTTCATGCAGGTAAAGATGTCTTTTCATGATGTCATGTTTATGGCGGTATAATGTCATGGTCAGTTTGTAACAGTTTTTAGAAAAGTCTATGGACTCACGGGTAACTGTATATGTATATGCACTACTGCTTTTGCATTTGCAGTCATTGTTGATAACATGTCCCATTCAGCCTGCTTATTCTTAAATTTCTGAATTGTTGTAAGTTGTCTTTAGTTTACTTTGAATAACTTAAATGATAGAGTGAACACCTGGCTACCTTCTTGTTCAACACAAGCAGAAAGTACATGACAAAATTCCTGTATTGATTCACAGTGATTTCTGCCACTGAAAGATCGTATCTATCAAAATTAAATATTTATTGGAGATAATCAAACTGCAGTTAAAAACATGACGTAGGACGTCACACAGGTAATAGCTGGGAGTGAATGAGTTAAGTTTTACATTGCTTTTAGCAATATCCCCGCAATGTCCTGGTGGGTGACAAAAGATATGTGCTTCACACCTTGTACCCATGTGGGGATGAACAAATACTACAACTACAAGCACGAGACTACCCCTGTGCCTCCTAACAAATAGTGTGCAGAAACCTGTTTGCATAATGTGTTAAGCAGACCATTGTTGATAAGCATGTGGGAACCATTGTTGATAAGCATGTGGGAACACAGATTTCACTAGAAATTATCTTCAAATGTCGCTGTAGTGACATATTATGTCAAGGTGTCCTGGTACCTGACAAGCAGTCTTTAGTTTGTCTACCTATGCATGAGACAGCCAGCGCTATGAGTAATTGGAAATGCTTACATACATGTAGTAATAGCATTAAACATGACAAATGAGAGAGACAAAGCAAACTGTCACCATGGTTACAATATAACTGTCTGAGGTATTCAGTGTTACCCAACAAGCTTTACAACAGCAAAACCCATATACAACAATCATTTCACTGGGTTAAGTACACAGGACAGGTATGACAGATGATCAGCATTGCATCAGTTTAGTCAAAACAACAACATTATTCATTTTGGTCATGCAGGCATGACTTTCACCATGCACTAACAGATAGCATACAACCGTAAGTATGATTCTCATAATGAGAAATAACACATAGAACAAGCACCAACCCATAGTATGTTACACGCTGCTTTGGAGTTAAAATGATCTGATATGCCATTATTTTTCTTCCTCATTTTTAAAATCACACATTTCCGTGTTAGAATAGATATTCAATACAGTTTATCCTACTAGCTCTCGTATTTCTTCCTGATAACACAACAGGTGAAGGGAGATAACTCTAATAAAAATGTAGCAGGGAATTCCCCAGGACATTACTTGTGACTAAAAATAGAAAATTACAAGCAGGGAAGACCACCACAAAAGGCCCTTGTCTGCACCAAAATCAAACAAACTCCCATAACTATTCAGTTATAAGAATAATTTGAACTGATGTCCCAAGTTAATTACATTTTGGGCCATTATGAAAGCTGATAATGTGGCACATAAGATTTAAGGTGTTGGTCACAGAACGTTAATTTTGGAAAAGCAGGGAAATCTGTAAAACAAATAAAGAGATAAAGAGCATGCTACATGGATCATTTCAATGTCTGTGAAGCAGTTCCAAAGTTTCATGTTAACCTGGCATCACATGAAGCCTGTTTGTGATATAACAATATTTTTGAATGAAATATGCCATGCGTATTTGTTCTTGTTTTCATTCAACTACAAACCTCAAATTCCTAATCCTAAGTTAATTCTAAAAACTATGAAAATGGGCTGGTCTGATATTATATGTGGGAAATTAATTCAAAGCACAAGAATGAGTAGTTACAATATTCTTTCTTGTCAGCGTAAAGGAGGTAAGTCAGATATCTAAGGCATACACTGCTGACACATCTAAATGACCTGTAAAATGCAGATGACTAAGGCCATGATAACATGGCTAATACACTGAGACTGTGGGGAATGAGGAAGTGAATATCTTTAGACTGCGGGCAATGATCCTGTTGTAACATGTTATTCATGTAGTGCTCTAACATAATCATCCTATTATGAATGCCTGGTGAAAAGAAATCACTTGAGGGTTTAAAGATTTCAAAGTACATAAGATATTGCTTTCATGTGCACAAGACTTCTGCTTCTTTCTCTGGGGAGGAAAATGTATTCAGCTTTTCCTTGTATCGTGAAAATGGAACCCAGCTTAGCTTGCAATAGAAGGATTTTGTTAAACCTTGACTCTCCACTCAAAGCAAAAAACTTGAAAGATAAAATGCAAAATGTCTTGTATCAAAAATACTACCCCTTTATCTTCTGTTTAATTAAACAGAATGCCTTCTACCCACAATACATAATAAACAGTGCTTTTGTATTATGCCCTTTTCTGTTTGTTTCTTTATGATATTATCCTGTAATTCACTCAATCATTGCTACCTTCTATAAAGACTTATAAATCATTGCTACCTTCTATACAATCACATCAACCATTGTTATCTTCTATCCACAACCACCAATTATTGCTACTTTCTACACAAAACCATCAATCATTGCTTCCTTCTATATACAACACTCAATTATTGCTACCTTCTATACACAAACATCAATTATTGCTTCATTCTTTACACCCCCATCAATCACTGCTACTTTCTATACACAAACATCAATTATTGCTTCATTTTCTACACCCCCATCAATCATTGCTACTTTCTATGCACAAACATTGATTATTGCTTCCTTCTTTACACAATCATCAATCATTGCTACCTTCTATACACAAACATCAACTGCTGCTTCATTCTTTACACAACCATCAATCATTGATTCCTTCTACACAGACACCAATTATTGTTTCATTCTTTACACAACCATCAATCATTGCTACCTTCTATACACAAACATCAATTATTGCTTCCTTCTTTACACAACCATCAATCATTGCGTCATTCTATACACAAACATCAATCAATGCTTCATTCTTTACACAACCACCAATCATTGCTTCCTTCTATACACAAACATCAATCATTGCTACCTTCTATACACAAGCATCAATTTTTGCTTCATTCTTTACACAACCATCAATCATTGCTTCCTTCTATGCACAACCACCAATCATTGCTTCATTCTATACACAACCATCAATCATCGCTACCTTCTATACACAAACATCAATTATTGCTTCATTCTTAACACAACCATCAATTATTGTTACCTTCTATACACAACCATGAATCATTTCTCTCTTCTATACACATCTATCAATCATTACTTCCCGCTATACACAACCCCCCAGTCATTGCTATCTTCTGTATCCAATCCCCAGATGGAGCTTCCTTCTGTATCCAACCCCCAGTCTGTGCAACCTTCTGTACCTAAACTCAAGTGTGTGCTACCTTCTGGATCATTCCCCAGTTGGAGCTACATTCTGTGTCCAACACAATCTGTGCAACCTTGTGGATCTAAACTCAGTCTACCTTCTGTATCTAACCCCCAGTGGGCACTACCTTCTCTATCCAACCCCGATATGTGAACCAACGGTATCTAAACTCCAGTCTGTACTAACTTCTGTACCCAAACCCCAATCTGTGCAACATTCTGTACTCAAACCTCAATCTCCGCTACCTTCCATATGTAATCACCAGTCTGTGCTACATTCAGTATTCATCCTCACCCATCCCAGACCATGCTACCTTCTGTATTCACCCCCCCAGCCTGTGCTACCTTCTGTATTCACCCCCACCAGCCTGTGCTACCTTCTGTATCCACCCCAAGTCTAAACTAACTTCAGCATCTATCCCTCAGTCTGTGCTACCTTCTGTATCCACCCCTAGTCTGAACTACCTTCAGCATCTATCCCTCAGTCTGTGCTACCTTCTGTATCCATCCCAAGTCTGAACTACCTTCAGCATCTATCCCTCAGTTTTTGCTACCTTCTGTATCCAACCCCCAGTCTCTGCTACCTTCTGCATCCAACCCCCAGTCTGTACTACCTTTGACATCCAACCCACAATCTGTGCTACCTTCTGTATTTAACCACTAGAGTCTGCTACCTTCAGTATCCAACCTCCAGTCCGTGCTAGCTTCTGTATCTAACCTCCAGTCTCTGCTACCTTCTGTATTCAACCCCTACTCGCTACATTCTGTATCCTACCCCTGAAGGTCCCGGGGTAGAATAGGCCTTTAGCAACCCATGCTTGCCATAAAAGGTGACTATGCTTGTCGTAAGGGGCAACTAACGGGATCGGGTGGTCAGGCTTGCTGACTTGGTTGGCATATGTCATCCATTCCCAATTGCGCAGATCGATGCTCATGTTGTTGATCACTGGATTGTCTGGTCCAGACTCAATTATTTACAGACCGCCGCCATATAGCTGTAATATTGCTGAGTGCAGCGTAAAACTAAACTCACTCACTCACATTCTGTATCCAACCCCCAGTCTCTGCTAACTTCTGTATCCAACCCCCAATCGGTGCTATCTTCTACACTTAACCCCCCATCTGTGCTACCAACTACTACCATCTTTGCTCTAACCCCCAATCTGTGCTCCTTCTGTATTAACCTCCAGTCTTAGCGGGCAAGTGAGTGAGTGAATCTAGTTTGAAGTCACACTCAGCAATATTCCATCTGTGATGGCATTCTGTAAATAATCTAGTCTGGACCTGACAATCCAGTGTTCAAAAGTATGAGCATCAACCAACAAAATTAGTGAGCGAGTGAGTCATACGGCGGCGATTTGTAAGTAATCAAGTCAGGACCAGACAATTCAGTGATCAACAGCATGAGCATCGATCTGCGCAATTGGGAACCGATGAGATATGTCAACCATGTAAGTGTGCCTAATCCCGTTATTCGCCTCTTATGACAAACATAGTCGCCTTTTATGGCAAGCATAGGTTGCTGAAGGCCTTTCCTACCTTGGACCTTCATGGATATCAATAAAATTAGTATACAATGACGTGTCAAAAAGTCAGCAGTCTTCACCACCTGATCTTGTTAGTCCCTTCTCACAACAAGCTCTGGTTGCTGAAGTGCAATGGTGTGACTGGAAAAATCATGTGATGTCACATGCGATGCTTTTACAACACAGAAACATTTGACAATAAGAAACATGTGGAGGTGAGGGTAATTCTCTTCTGTGTGTTGTGGTTTCTCCAGCTGAGGCTGATTGTGATCAAGAGAAGAGTGATAGATTCAACATGTCAAGACCATTCCAATGCGTACCTTTAGAGTTATACAGCGTGTTCTTGGCTGACACAAGGTCCCCTGCTAGTCCATACACCTTCACATCATGGGCCTTGTCCAACATCACCAAGTCCAAGTTACTACCCTTCACATTATCCTTAAACTCCTCTGTGGTCTTCTTCCCATGTTTGAGGACATCACCATAATCACGTTTACTCAAGGAGATGTCCTGATCATTGTCCGTGTTATAATCATATAGTTTTTGTCTTGATGAACCAGCAAGAGGAGGTTCCAGGTGTACAACATTAATACACTCATCACCGTAATCTCCCCGAGTGAAACCTAGTTACAAACAGAAAACATACACAAAACATAGAAAAGTCCTATTTTTGTAAATAAAAAGAGGTGTGCAGTGGACTTGGACAGTGGCAGAGACAGTGCTTAAGACACATGTCAGAAAAACTAAACATAATCCACGATAAAAGCCCAATAAGCACAAAGGAAGCATACGTTCCCGCCAATAAAGGGAATAAAGATTTTGGGTGTTAAGATTTTGACTGCCACATTCAAAATCATTGGTGCACAGAATGGTTTCTTCTGACTATCAGCTTTAGTAAGCAGTTCTCATAGAGCTGAAATAGATGGACTGATTACCTGGGCTGAAGAACTCTTCTTCTTTTAACAAACCCAGTAAGCACAACGAAAGCATACATTCCCACCAGAAAGGGAATAAAGATTTTGGGTGTTAAGATTTTGACTGCCACATTCAAAATCATTGGTGCACAGAATGGTTTCTTCTGACTATCAGCTTTAGTAAGCAGTCCTAATAAAGCTGAAATAGATGGACTGATTACCTGGGCTGAAGAACTCTTCTTCTTTTAACAAACTCAGTAAGCACAACGAAAGCATACACTCCCGCCAGAAAGGGAATAAAGATTTTGGGTGTTAAGATTTTGACTGCCACATTCAAAATCATTGGTGCACAGAATGGTTTCTTCTGACTATCAGCTTCAGTAAGCAGTCCTAATAAAGCTGAAATAGATGGACTGACTACCTGGGCTAAAGAACTCTTCTTCTTTTAACAAGCCCAGTATAGGGACTAGTGATGCATGATTTTGTCGGGCATAAAATAGTCGGTGCTCCTTATATTTCCCTGTGCCTGACCCCACAGGGTTGTCCTGAAACAAAGTATCCAAAATTAAGGGGTGAACAGACTGAGTAAAGCATGAACTACTGTCTAATCCAACATCCAAATACATCCTGGCCCATCCTGTAAACTTGGTTCCCAGGGTCCCCCTTCACAAAACTCTCGTAAGCCTAAGGTCTCGTAAGTTTCTTCATATCATTCCTGCTTCCTATGTTTCAGTATAGGAGGTATGAATGCTACAAGAAAAGTTACGAGACCTTAGCCTTACGAGAGTTTTGTGAAACGGGGCCCAGGTCTAGACACTCATCTGCTATATTATCCACATGGCCAGGTAAAGATAGACTAACCTCTTTAACTGAAAATTGAGTAACTTACTCATATTATGTTAGCATCTTAAGTGTATCTTGTTTCTCCGTTTAATATGCAAACACATACTGCTTACCTGGAACTGCAATTGGTAAAAAGAAACTATAAAATAATTCATACTTTGTTAGCTATATTCTATTCTGTGATAATTCTGGCTACCTAATTATCAAGTGAATAATAATATATGTCAGCTTGCATCAGCCGTATTTAAAAAATAGATTTACATCTGCTTTCTAAATAACAAGCAGTTTAAAAACATGAAAAATTAAACCCATGGAAAATTCTTGTTGAAGACTGATAGGGAGAGTTCAATAATGTGTAACTGAAGATTGCAATCAACATGCAGAATTACTACATTCACATATATCAATAATATTTTCAAATTTGTATTATTATTAATGTTAATGCAAATGTTCCTCTCTTTTCATGTTCAGATTGTTGTAAACTGTTATTCATATTTAGGATATAGAAAACAGATAGTTCTGCATAGCTACAGGACCTGACAACTAGTATGGGTGGATTCTAGTATTTTTCAAGGAATCAACTACCTGTCAATTTCATTTTCTTATTGTGATTTTGGAGCACTGCTTACTGGTTACACTTCAATCTTTGTCAGATTTTGAAACAAGCCTTTTACAGAGGTTGTTGTTGACTAATATGAAAACTGTTATTTATTTACCAGGGTCTGCATTGTTTAATGACAAACATGTAGAAGGAGCTTGGCTCTAGAGTTTGCTTAAAAAACTTACAAATTCCACACCCACAGTAAGTTCTGCATTGCGATCCTCTGGCAGCACTCCTATCCACTTGACTGTCCCACACTCTGGGCCCCGATCACTCATCCACACCACCCTGTCCCCCAAATTTAGTCCACAGTTGGGGTAGTCCTGGCTGGGTATGTGGGAGGCAGCACCATACAGCTCCTTCTCCATCCGCCGTGGAACACGACTTCCTCCAGCAGTTTGTCTATGAATACGATGTATGGGACAGAAAACTGCAGAATCTGGGGGACAGGTGAAATACCTCTCTTTTCTAAACTGTCCATCGCTAGTGCCACTTCCTGGGTTTTCCTTGAAAAGTAGAAGACTGAACTGAGATGGGAAATCAAAATTAGACAAGTCTATCATGACATTAGTTTTCTTCAACCAAAAACACTTCTGATACCGCAGCAGAGTGAATTGTGTACCTTTTGACCACAGGGCCATTTGTATCCTTAACCTGTACAATGAGTTGGGTTAAACACCACTTTGAAGAACATATGAAGTACGCCATTGAGCTTCAGTTTACGTATATTACGACACATACATAAACCTCTATGACCATGCACTCAAACAGTGAATGCATGTTTTTGCACAATCATTAAAAGGAATGCTGGTGAAGCCAGACAAAATTGTACATATGAGCATGTGTGTTCCTGCGAACCTGTTACACATCCATAATCAGTGTATTATAATTGAAGAAAAAATGCAATAGCCCAGCATGACATCAGGGCTGGTAACTTCAAAATGTTACCAGCCCAAAATGGATGTAACCAGAACAGACAATACAAAGAAAGCAATTCAGTTTTTACTCAGATGTATGAACATGTTATCTAACAGTTTTACCAAACAATGGGGCTGGGTAGGTGTACATTCTGACCATCCATCAGGAATCTAGAGGCAGTTGGACACACCTTATTTCACATACTACAATAATGGTTGAAATAGATGTGTCGTATGTTTTACATGTTTTTGGTCACAAGGAGAATACAAATTTTGCCCAGTTTTGAACTGACATATACATGTTTGTGGGTCAAGTGTATTACAGTAGAAGTAAATTTTGCCCCAACGTTATTCATTACACTCCTACACTGGGTTTAACAAAACCTAGTAGGAAGTAGCGTCAGGTAACCTTTGAGATTGACCAATCAGAGCACAGCTTACCAAATTGCGAAAGTGGACATTCGTACATACCTTTTGATTTTTTACCCACGCATAGGTTTGCACCCGAATGATTCTGAATGCTATTTTCCCTATGATTGCTTCTGGGTGATGTACATGGAGCATGCAACAACAGTGAAAAAACAGTTGCTAAAAATAGCATTTTTGGCAATATTCATGGTTATCAGCTTGAAGAAATATTAGCTAATTGTAACCATGTCAACAGAAATCTAAAAGCGTATATACTGCAGGTCAATTATCAGTTTTATATGCAGATTTTCGTTTCTTGAGAGATCATCGTCAGTGACAAGTGTATTTTATAAGTCAAATCAAACCCTAAACAGTAGCTGTTTTCTGATTGGTTAAATCCATTTACCCGCTTAAAGGGGCACTGATGCGGAGCGAATAATGCTTCTCGCCAACGGTCTAATTACGAAAGCAGACCGCAAATTGGTCAGCGCCCACTCCTTCGACCGTGACGGACAAAGGAACTGGGCTCCTGTCCATATTAGCAAAATTTCTTCACTTAAACAGTCAGGAGGCCGGATGCCCATCACATGCCATTTGTTTAAAAGTATCCATGGTATTCCTTGTCTGATCGTAACCATATATCCCAGCAGTGTAGTTCTTTTCGGATGCTTGGATGGTATACTTACGGATCCAATTTGATCCTATTTCTGTGTTTTTAACCTCGATATTTAATCATGTTACATGAAAATATGATGTCTACAGGCACGTAGCAAGCCATTTGTTTCAGTACATCTTCCTTGCTGTAACTCGCGTTTGATGGTGTAAACCTACACGTGTTATTTGTCATCATTCTCTTGATGGTCAGTTCATGAATTTATAACAGGTATAATTAGTAGCAACACCACTCGGTTACTCAACAAAGGTTCCCATTTGGCATTTCTCCTGTCTGGAGTAAATACTCAACATTATAAATTAAGGTCTGTAATGGCAAATGTATTGTATGTTATGTAATATGTGCATGTAAGTGATGCAAGAGGGTTTATCAGCTGAGTTACAAAAACAAACATCGATCAAAGGATTAACCGATAACACACTGATTGATTAATTACTTTTATCTACTAGCGGACTTGTCAAAAGGCAGTGTGTGTAGATGACTACACCCTGTCGTAAAGTGTGAGTGCAAAAACAACATCCGCCCTTCAAAGAATTAACCACCCTTGCGTTGATTGATTGATTTCTCAATATTGGTCAATTAAATTACTTAGAATAGTGGACATCATACAATTAGTTGCCAGGTGTGCTATCTTGGGAGACCAATGAGAGGTTTATCTAGTTTTCACCAACGAAAGACGTGAAACGATGTGTTACTTTTTCGCAAATGAGACAGTTGTAAGACACGCGACACAGAGCAGGATCATTTACCAGCTGCAGATGAATGGAATATGATTTCTTTTACGTGGATATTGATGGATACATTCCTGAACAAGGTAGTAGCCTGACACTGTTGCTATAAAATTAGTCTGTTTTACATTCATTATTTGCATTTTGTTTTAATTTATTTGTTGTAGCATTCAGCAGAATCTGTATGACAGAAAACACACACTAGATCGCGTATGTGTGTGAAATAGGATCCACATTGGCAATCTATACAATGTATAAATGTTGCTGTTATGTGTATAAGCAAATCGTGTGTTCTTTTATTAATTTTCAGAATCATACAAATATGACAATAAACTAATTAGGGTTATGAGACAAAATATAGAGACGTACATTGGCTTCGTTATTTTTCCGTCCTAATAGTTTTTTACCATTTCTACCACTGGCAGATGATTAACCTTCAAAGTGTTTCATTTGTTTTCATAATACATTTGTAATGAAGTACAAATGACTTCACCTCAGTTGATCTGTCTATAATTAAACTATCAATTGCGCTTACGGACTGCGCAGCAGAGGTCACGAACCAGTCACGAATTCTGGGATATCATCCGGGTACTCACGGGGAAAAAAAACAATAACAAAAGTTTACACCAGTCCACGGAAATTGCTCCGCATCAGTGCCCCTTTAACATTTGATTGGACGGTCATAGGTCGCTGAAAGGTTACGACCTCCTACTAGATTTTGTTAGACTCAGTTTAGCAATGTGACAAAAATCACTGGGGTTAAGTTTACTTAGACTGAGTGTATTAATGCATAATGTCAAAAGTACTACAGTGAATTTTTCTCAGCAGAGTAAAGGTATACAACAGGCTAACAGGGGACAAATGTAACATCCTGGAGTGTATTATAATCCATGATATGATTATCATTGAGCGTTTGAAACGCATGCAATGAGTCTACTTACAGTTAACTCAACACCAAATATGATTCCTTTAATATTTGGTACTTTGCCTTTGTAGCGAAGTATGCCTGGTAATTCTGTTTGTTCTCCTTTTGGTTTCACCAACACTCGCTCGCCTTCTTTAAGAGAAAGGCCTTCTTTCATCCATTCCTTGTCTTGGTAAACGGCAAGTCTGTCCTGACATGTTGGGACTGGATTGAGCAGATCAAAAGCTCCCAAGCTGACACTTTCTATTTCTCCTGGAATACACTGAATTTCAACTGTTTCACTATCTAAAGTTTCTAGAAGGAAGATCAATTTGTCTCCTTTATTGAAGTTATCTGTTAACAAGAGAAGTGTTCCAGCTAATAACTCAACTTTGGACGCCGATTTGAGTGACGACACAAACCCTCGCTCCCTCTTCTTGCCCAGTTTCTTAACGAGCAGGATAAAATACTCTCCATTTTCTGACATTCTTCAACATGAACGTAACCTTTGCTTCCCTATCAATCTCACATAGGGGATACGGCGGAAAATAGGAAATACCTGTGTCTATTTTAGTTCGCGGAAGTGACAATAAAGCAACAAGAGTTATTCCCCTTTAGTTTCGGTGCCTGGAATTTAAATGACCTACAAAACTCTCGTAAGCCTAAGATCTCGTAAGTTTTGTCGTAGCCATTGTGCCTCCTATACTGAAACATAGGAGCTACGGATGCTACGAGAAAAATTACGAGATCTTAGGCTTACGAGAGTTTTGTGAAACGGGTCTGTATGACCAGGGAGAATAGAAGGAGTTGATTTTTGTAGATTATTCCTGGTATGACAGACTATGCTCAGTCCAGTAGTCTACTGGTTAAGCGTTCGCGCGTCATCCCGAAGACCCGGGTTCGATTTCCAAAATGGGCATAACGCGTGACGCCCATTTATGGTGTCCTCTGCCGTGATATGGGAAATTTATAAAAGCGGCGTAAAATCGTACTCACTCGCTGAATATCCACCACAACGTATATGACTGATATAGTAGTAACAGAAATCAAGGGTACGTAGTTCATCTTTCATATAAGGTTTGGCGACAGAATTGGTTCCGATGCCTCTTGTTAGACAAGAAAAATGGCTCGACAGAAAGTCTCCCTAGGCAGTACGGATAGTTTTTCGAAATTGATCGTTTGGTATCAGTGATGGGGCTGAAACAGTCGTTGTCGGTACTTCAGATGTGTACCCTAAACAAAGTCCAGAAACGTACCCGGTACCGTAAACAAAATTAAACTGTCCAAAATGTATGTTGTTTCTAACATCATCAGAAGGAAAAAACATCAGTTGTAAACACATCCACCCGTGCTTCACACGGTTGCGTTATTTCACCTACTTTGTTAATATTGTACACCAATCACCTTGTGTCAACGCAAAAACATGTTTTAGAGTTACATTGGCAGCTGCTGCATTGTTAGGTCTTAGCAGAAAATCAGAACTATTTTACAGGGCTTTACAAACCTCCAGTGGCGTCACGCCACCATATACTGCCTATCACATTATACGTCATTAATCCCATTAATAGGACTGTCTTATCCCAGGAATCATTACACAATCCCTTAACTTTGAATTCTTACATGTTTTGAAGACTGGTAGAACTTTGTCTTGCTATCACTGAATGCGATAGTAAAACAACTTCAAACGCATATACGCATAATTAGATTTTGCAGTACATGTATATTCATCTGGTTTTTGAACTGCGAATTCCTTCTGGTGTCTCGATCCATTCTCCTCTTTATATACTCCCGTGTTCCAAATATAAATATAATCATATAATCGCCAATAAGGGGAAATAGTCTTCTATTCACCGTGTTCATTGGTAACAGTCTTCTGTTAACCTATAATCGAACTCATGTATCTTGTATGTCTGTCGTATGTGCAGAATACTGAAGGACATGAATGATAAATAAGTTTACAACAGTTCAGATTTATCGGAAAAAATTGGCAAATCTAGATTTCCATGGCTTCAGAAGGCAACTAGGCATTGGTCACAAGATACGATATAGAGAACGCCTTGGCTGAGAGCGCAAAGGAGTCAGGAACTTCGGTCCCGTTTCACAATACAAGCCTAAGATCTCGTATGTTTTCTCGTAGCATTCGCACCTCCTATAAACTCCTATAGTTACGAGATCTTAGGCTTACGAAAGTTTTGTGAAAGCGCTTGGTCGAAGTCGCGAATCAACAGCAGAACCAGTTTATCAGGTTAAAGATTTAAATCATTAAGAACGGTCATATAAGAATTCAAACAGAGGAGAATCCGAGTCTGTCATTATTCTTTCTCTAAATTTTCAAAGTAAGCATCTTCCCACTGTTGTTACGATAAACTACAAGAACGCTTTACGACAAAATGGCGGCGCCCATGGACTCGCTTTGAAAGGAGGACTCTGAGATGAAATTGCTTTTCTTATTCATGGTAAGAAGACCCACTGAAACTCTTAATACAGCTGTTTTCTTATGCCTTTGCATAGCGTAAATAGATCGAGTATCGTGGGTTATGTTGCTTAAAATGTTATGAGAAATGCTGGTAAAAATCACGAATCAATGTCGACAGTCTATAGATATACGTGAATAAAGTTCTATGGATAGTCACAAGAAAGTAAGATTTTTTATGGATAACAACTTCTTTTATTGTACTTGGTGCGTCGTTTCAGTGTAGATTTATATACAGTTGTCAAACAAAATCATATACACTAGAAGATGTTGTTGTCCATGAAGAATGTATATAGAGATGTTGGATTTTGTAAATATCCCAGTGTTAGGGGTTTTCGACGGTATAAGACAAAAACGTATTTTTTATCCTTAATATCATTTTAAGTTTTGATTTTGCTAACCTTGAGTGATAAAGGTATATTCATCTATTTCACAAAAAAGTTTCATGTGTTTCAAACAAAAATAGTGTTTTTACATCTTATCGGCGAAACTGCAGTCGCTTGTCACATCCGGGTATTTTTGTATGTGTTTTCAGCGGTGAGCCATACTTTTCCCTCCGCACTGCGAGAGAGTGTTTTGATCACGTGGCTTCCTGTTTCATACATAACCAGTCACTAGCAGACGACTGATCTTGTTGAATTTTGCTCGCTATTTTTGTTATACAGGCAATTGATTTTACATCTGAAGTGGTATTAACGATCGAGGGTAAATAATATTGTTGTTATTTGCTCTTTGCATAACTTAATTTCAATTGTCAATAAAACGTCTCACAACAGGAACTGATCATTCGCCCTACCGATGAAACTGTTTGTGCACTCTGATCGCGTTCGTACTTCCTCAATATAGCGCTAGCAATGCAATCGTCGAACTCACCAGAACGTCGAATTCAGCTCGCTTTGGGATACATATTCTCGATCCAATCAAAAATCATCTCAGTAGAGATGGTGAGCTACTGCGTGGCTGGAAACTGTCATTCGTCCAAGTACAAAGCAGGACTTGAAACTAACAAGAGTACATCAGCCTACTCTGTTCAAATCACTGATCAGATGTCCACTGGATATCAACCTGTATGGAGTAATGCATAGTGATAGGCAAAGAAACTTTCTCTTTGCTCAGCTTGATTTTACTAAAAAACAATATCAAGAAATGGAAGTTTGCAGGTTATAGCTTGTGAAACAATGAAATAGGCACCTGCTAAATACAAGCATTCAGTTTTTAATGGGAGTGATAACTTATTGCACAGGTTATGGTCGACTTAACAGAATTCACAATCAGTGGGTCCATTTGAGAAACACAGCCAAGTCTCTGATAGCAAGTATGCCCCCCTCTGGCTAGAATACATGCAAATACTGAAGTTGTGTGGTGTCAGATCATGTCAACTCTGAATATCTTGCAATGTGACCTGTTGTAGCACTCATTTAAAACATTCCAAGCGAACATCATCATTATAAAATGGTTTTCTCTCAAAGTACAAGATACACTTTACCGTGAGGTGTGTTGTTTTAGGAACATGAAGTTAGAAACGGATTCGGGATTCTGGATTCTGAATATTTTGTTCAGATTCAGAGTTATGAACAACAGTGTCAACGTACATTATCTCACACGTTCTAATGTCTCCTGTTAACCGCGTCGTTTCTGTTTTAAAATTATCTTTCACGGAACTAATGACGAAATTTCATTTGTAAGAAATGTTTTATTCTAATTATGGGAATGCCAAGTTGCGAACAATGACGTATCACTGAAATGCGCAAATACATTAATGAAAGCAACCGATTTGGGGAAGGTCAGTCATGTTTAACGGGCGTAAATATTGTGAACATCTAGCTAAAATCTCTAATATTTCTTGTTGTCACCAATTCATTGACTTCTTACACAATAACATATAATTTCTTAAATACTTGTAGAACATTTGACAAGGGAAGAATGTAAATACAGATGCACTTACACTGTCTTAGAAACATGAAAGTGGACATATAAAAATATTATTTGTTCATTATACCCACAAAACATCTATAACGTGGGTTGAGACAACTGATGCATTGTTCCTTATGAATGGTGCCACAGTATCCATTCTTGTTGTGTCTAATCACTCTTTGGATAGCGTACAAAATTATTCGAATCCCGATTCTGGCTGAAATATGGGAAAATGTAGGTCTGGGTGTTCATGTGTTTACGAAACCCAGGTTTACCAGCGGCCCCCAGTACAATAGAAGGGGTGAGATAATGTATGTTGACACTGTTGTTCATAACTCCGAATCTGAACAAAATATTCAGATTCGGGATCCCGAATCTGAACAAAATATTCATATTTGGGATTCAAATGCTCAAGCCCGAATATGAAGAAAAACCAAAGTTGAGGCTGAGATATGGAAAAATGTAGGTCTGGGTGTTCATGTTTGTAAAAGTTTAATCCCGAATCTGAAAATAAAATATTGATAGATACATAGATAGATACACAGATACATAGATACATAGATACACAGATAAATAGATAGATACATAGATAAATAGACAGATACATAGATAGATACACAGATGCATAGATAGATACACAGATACAGATACATAGAGACATACACAGATACACAGATGCATTTATGATACATAGATACCTACATAGATACATTCATAGATACCTACATAGATACATTCATAGATACCTACATAGATACGTTCATAGATACCTACATAGATACATTCATAGATACCTACCTAGATAGATACATAGATACGTAGATACAGAGATGCATACATAGACAGATATGTAGATACGGAGATGCATACATAGACATATGTAGATACAGAGATGCATACATAGACAGAGACGTAGATACAGAGATGCATACATAGACAGATACGTAGATACAGAGATGCATACATAGACAGATACATAGATACAGAGATGCATGCATAGATATGAGATGCATAGATACGTAGATACGCGATGCATACATGGATACGTAGATACATGATACATACATAGATACATAGATACATGATACATACGTAGATACATGGTACATGCATGATACATACATGATACATGACATACATGCTACATGATACATACATGCTACATGATATATACATGCCATATGATACATACATGATACATGATACATACATGATACATACATGATACATACATACATGCTACATGATACACACATGATACATACATACATGATATGTGATACATACATGATACATACATACATGCTACATGATATATACATGCCATATGATACATACATGATACATGATACATACATGATACATACATGATACATACATACATGATATGTGATACATACATGATACATACATACATGCTACATGATGCACACATGCTACATGATACATACATGATATGTGATACATACATGCTACATGATACATACATACATGCTACATGATACATACATGATACATACATACATACATACATACATACATACAACTTCAGGATTTAAATTCGAATCCCGAATCTGAAAAAAATATTCAGATTCGGGATTCGAATCCCGAATCCCAAATCCGTTTCTAACTTCATGTTCCTTGTTTTTTTACCATGCATGTGCATACATTTTACCTTTACTTGCAAAACAAATGCATTTTATTGTTTTCAATGCAGAGTTGTGCACTTGAGCGCTGTTGTTGGTCAGAATTGAACTCTTGCTGTTGGCAGTAACTATGGGGCAATCTTCATTTGATTATGCTTTCTTATGTTAATATTATGCAGGGATTTACCCTGAGTCCTGTATTTTAGGGTCACTTGTAGTGAACTCACACTCCAAATTTTAAGGGGTCCAGGACTACAAAACTGGGGTCCCAGACTCTTAAATATTATTTATGCTATGTTATAATATCGATGCAATTCGGTTACTGTTATTGTATTGTGTTTCATGATCATCTCAGTTATAACTGTGAATGATATCCAAACCTGGCTAGTAGCAGACTCACTGATTAGTATTTGGACTTTTTCTGCATCCCTGTGGATGCGCTAATCTAATTAATTCCATCCATTGTCAATTGTTATGCATATAGGATGCAGGAATTATCATCCTGTAAATCCTTGATTATGAAAGATTTTGCAACTGAAAGTTTCTTTTGCCCATCAATATATGTATTGTCTCTGTTTGTATCACTTGATTAAGGTGTTAGTACCTATGCCTACACAATAAATAAAGAAGTTGACTATCCATAGAATATGGTTTTCCTGCATCTTTACAACTTCTAAAATACCGCTCAATGAAGTCTATGTGAATTGGTGAGAAAATTGTGCATGTTGTAAAGTATAGAGCACTTAAAATATCATCATGCCTTTGGACTGTGGTACCTGAGAGCCAGGTAGGATGTCTGGGTAAAGGAATACAAATTAAACAAATGAGATGTTTTAATATTTTTTTAACATTTTGGAAAGTTTTCATTTTTATTTTATATATTATGTTTTAGATTTTTCTCTGGTCTGTGCAGAGAGGTCAAGCTAACCGATGCTCCAGAGAGAGCTCCAAGATAGTACGCAATGTGGTCAGATTTGTGAGTTCACAAAAACTCTATGTTTGTTATAGTGTCAACACGACATTGTGAGATTACTCTGACATTTCAGTGTACACAGCTAGTCATGAGTTAGGGACCATTCATAATTTATGGCTAAAGAGAATGGTGATGATTCTTATGGAGGAGAAGCATGTACTGACAACACCCTTCCCATCTAAAATTTAGTCCCTTCCCATCTAAAATTTGGTCACAAAGTGACCCCCGGCATATCATGTACAAAAACAATGACAATCGCTCTAGTACATGTGTACAAGATTTTGTATTATCTTTAAAAGAGATAAGATAAAACATAAGCCGGAGATTTTAATTTTAAAGACATAAATTCATGTATACTCAAGACTGTTTCTTTCTCTTTCGCAATCTCCAATATTTTCATGCAAAGGTCATGTTGGGTTTTTTTCAACAGAAACTGTGGGATATATACCAGGAAGTTGGCAGTGAGATGCCAGAGTCCTGTCCTTTCTCCTTGCAGAGAGATATCTACTACAAGCAGGTAATGTGTGAAGATAGCAACATGTCAGTAGGCAGGACATGGCAGGAACTTGTACTCACATGATGACTATGATAATCAGTATCGGAGGATGCACCCTGAATAATTCCATCAAGCTTGGGCAGCATTGGCAGGCTGCTTACTAATATATACTTTGTTTCAGCGAGATGTGTCTTCAGCTAAAAGAAATTGATGTTGATTGAAAGATGTGTCTGACCAACATGGTGTAAAATATAAACAGGATGACAAGGATGGTCTTATTTACAATTCAGAACTGAGTCTGTATTTTCAGAGTTTATATACTGAAAGATGTGATGTTTAGAATGCTTCACTTACTTCTTTTTACATTTCTTATTGTGATTGAAATGATTAGAAAATTCTGCTTGTGACACTTTTCATGGGAAGTGGAGGGTGTGCCAAATTTGGCAGAGAGATGACTCAGATTTGAATGATCGTGAGATTTAGCTGTATGTGATACACAATATTACCAGTGTGAAAAAGTGGGCACCAACTCACTACATATAAATTCCTCATTAAAGGAGCGCAACAAAGTGATGGAGTCCTTCAACAAATGGAAGTGTGAATTCTGTGGAAAAGGATTCCTGGCTGAACCCTTCATTGACCAACACTTTGACCGGAGGCATCCTGACAGTATCCAACAGGTAACCATGGTAACACTTGACCTGGTCCACAAATGAGTATTTTCTGTAGCTGTAGTAACATTATCTTGATTCTAGTGGTATCATCAGCCCATATCGTGATCTATATTGCATGTCCAAATGCCAAGCATTACTCTGCTGTTGATACTTGTAGTACATTTTGCCTCTTCTATATACCTCTGTAGGAATAAACTGTTTGCCGCACAAGTACAGTTTTGTCTTGCATCTCCCTATTTTGGTTATCTTTGTGTAGCATAAACTATGACACACAACGTATGATCTCCCTCATCTGTGTCTCAGTGATGTGCACCGTTGTTTAGGGTATACTATTGCGTTACACAACATTTGTCTCTTACAGTCGCCCTCATCTGTGTGTCTCAGTGATGTGCAACGTTGTTTAGGGTATACTATTGCGTTACACAACATTTGTCTCTTACAGTCGCCCTCATCTGTGTGTCTCAGTGATGAGCACCCTTGTTTAGGGTATACTATTGCGTTACACGACATTTGTCTCTTGCAGTCGCCCTCATCTGTGCGTCTCAGTGATGTGCACCGTTGTTTAGGGTATACTATTGCGTTACATGACATTTGTCTCTTGCAGTCGCCCTCACAGTGATGTGCACCGTTGCTTAGGGGATACTATTGTTTTACACAACATTTGTCTCTTACAGTCGCCCTCATCTGTGTGTCTCAGTGAGGTGCTCCGTTGTTTAGGGTATACTATTGCGTTACATGACATTTGTCTCTTGCAGTCGCCCTCACAGTGATGTGGACCGTTGCTTAGGGGATACTATTGTTTTACACAACATTTGTCTCTTACAGTCGCCCTCATCTGTGTGTCTCAGTGACTACTGTGACGTGTATCGATGTGATGTTCTTTCTGGGCATCGTACAGCAGATTTCTGGGATGTCAAGCTGTGTATTGAGGATGACATTGTGGAGATGAAAGACAAGTGCAGGGTCAGAACTTTCATTGAACTAGATTTACACGAAATTACAGACATGCAGGAGTTTATTTTTTTAATGTTATGCTCATGCTTGTTGCTATCATGCTTGATTTGTTTTTAATGGTTCCTGACAAGATTTTCTCATCCGTTATGCATAAATATTTTGCAGCCAGAAGGAAATAATGAAATTCAGAACTCTAAATTGATTGAACCTGACTAATCTAACATATGTTTGAACCATGTGAAAGACTGACATTTGACATTCCTAGCCCGACTACCACTATGCAAGAGAAACTTAGATTTGGTTATTAAATCTACATCATCACTCACAGACACTGTTCCCTCTTGCAGGCATATATGGCTCAGTGTATTCCCAAGAATTTATCACACAATGCAACAAGGAAGTTGTCAGGTATGTATTTTTTGCTTTAGTCGCAAGTTGAAAGGTTGAGAAGCAGTAGTCCAGTTACTTCAACTGCTTCAGGAAACTGCAGCTGTTACCATGGTAACCAGGGTGTGGGCATTGACACTGGTGATGATCTTTGAGACTTTTTTATGTATCTAGTTGAAGACTATTACCACACTAACATCATTTCCCTTGTGCTGGGAGCAACACGTAGGGAATGCCAATCTTGGCTTTCTATAGACAAAGTGAATGTTTAGTGTGTACCATACTTCACTGATATGCTGATGCATTGATATTCTCACCTTACCAGTATAGGGCCGCATCATTGGGTCATTCGACATATTGAGGGTTGTTTTGTACTGAAATGGGTACACAATTTAATAAGAGCTTCAGATTCCTGTGATGTTGTAGGACACTGTTCTGTGAGGTATGTCAGTGTGACCTGCCAGCATCACACATACAAGTGGTATACAGCTCATGGCAGTAAAGCTAAGGAAACATGTAAAGAAATAACATTTGCAGAGAGCAGAAATCAGTAAAACATTGCAGTGTTTTTGTTTTGTTTTTTTTTAAGAAAATATATCATAGTCCAATGGCTGACCTGTGCAACAGTTGCACATACATTTCATGTAAGTGCACATAAGGGCTCGCTCAGGACAATAATGTAATGTCACAGGATTACTGTATATTATCTGTAGTCATAAATTGAGTGCAGATGGGTGTCAGTATGTACCCCTATATGTGTGTGTATTAGCACCAACTTCCAATGTTACAGCGGACCTGGACGAGGCTGTGTGCTCCTACCTGACCTGCAGCAAGTACTGGGATGTACCAGTGCCGGGGGTTAGTCTCACTTAACACACTCTCTTAAGCAACAAACTGATTACAGGACATGTTAGTGTAAATTTCATTCACAGAGTGAATGTACATAGCGCTTAGAAAGATAATCTGATTATTATCATTACCCTGGATAACCCAGGCTAGACACTAGAAGGTTTCTAGTCATGACTAAATCTTGAATGAAAGTGTCCTCTTGACTGTGTGACTCTCTTGTCTACTGTAGGACTATTGATAGGTGTACATGGACAAGACACTGTAAGATGGTTTTCTTTGTTTCTAGTCGGACGCTGCTACTGCAATGTACATCATCATGTCTATACTCATCACCTTCAGCGTCCTCGTCTACTACTGCATATTCTACCAGTATTTTTAGTAAGTACCACTAAGCTCAAGTACAAGTTTCAAAGGCTACTGAATATAGTGAATGAGTTTAGTTTTCATTCATTTTTTTAGCAATATTTGAGCAATATCTGGGGACACCAGAAATGGGTTCACACATTGTGCCCATTTTGGGAATCAAACCTGGCTCTTTAGCATGATGAGCCAACACTCTTAGCCACTTGGGTACCCCACCACCATTTTTTTGTTTTAATAAGAAAAGATAATGAAACTATATTTTGTTTTTCAGCACGGATGCATTTTCTGACAACATATCATATGACCCGATTATTAAGAATCATCCCAGCTACAGCATGCACTCTCCAAAAGGTGAAATACGACAACGATCTCAGCGTGGTTTTCCCTGAAATAATCTGAACGAACATGTGTCAAGATCTTGACACATTGACTGCCTCTCCCAAGTATACTCATAGCATCAATCCTTGTTGAGTTTGCCACTACGAGTTATCTTATAGCTACATTATTGGTATTTAAATTTAAGACAAGTTTCATATGTTGGCAATATAGCCACAAGAAACAAACTTCTGCTGGCATTCTGTTACCGCCAGGAGACAAATGCATCTTGTGCCTGTTTTGCCAGCATGTGAAACGTATTCAAAAGTACCACTGATACAGCTATGAGATAACTCCTAGTGACGAAATCGAGCAGACATTGAAACTACAAGTATGGTATTGGTGGCAGTCAACGTGTTAAAAGCTCTTCAGTATTTGTGAATCTTGTCTGTTTTCTTCCCTTTTTGAACCAAGCCAATTTGCCTTCAACTCTTTTTATTTATCATAATTTTTGTAAATAAAACAGTACATACAAATACATGTGAAACAACTTTATTTACATTTGTACAAAATATGATTTCAATTCAAATGATGGCTTGAATACTGATACAGTAGTTGTTAACACACGATCACAGAGTAAATTAGGATCTGACAACCACAAATCCCACTGGGATAGCGTCATCAGATGATACAGAAGTCAGAGCTCTGAAACCAGTCAGTATACTGGACACCGGGTAACACACTGAAACATTCTCATTTTAATACTTTCTCCCATGTCATCACAAACAGGACAAACTGAAACAGTCACAATTTCACAGGGCAGAAACACTGCCATTCTTGAATCTGTTGCACTATCAGCACCAGCAGTATGGACGGCACACTGAACAGTCATATTTTCACCAGGGCAGACACACTGCTTTTTGAATCCATTTCACAGCCATAAACAGTCACTCATTGTGGTTGGCACATTAAGACAGTCTCCTAGTCTGAACCCACTCAGCACTATGCTGATGCAACTTCCGTTATGCTGTTAGCATGGTTGGCACTTTAAGACAGTCTCCCAGTCTGAACCCACTCAGCTATAGGCTGATGTAACTATCGTCATGCTGTCAGCATGGGTGGAGCCTTGAGACATTCACAGCCACAGCCAGTGGGACACACCAACTCGGTGCGGAACCACTCTGCCATATGCTCCGTGTGACCTCCATGACTGCAGGAAATGCAGAAGTTGGCAGCACCTGGAAGTAGAGACAGCAAGAATATTTACAAAGATGCCAAAGATACAGCTCTTGCTGTGTATATTGTCCGACAGACTCACCTCTCACACCTGTGTGACAAATAGCACATTCTAACACTAGATGTTTGCAGGATGTACACTGTGGGCCTCGGGCTTCTCGGTGGCAAACCGTGCATCGGACAGAAAACTCTGGAAGCATATACAACATATATTAGCACCACTGCAAGATCAACAACACACAAAGCACAGGAGAGTGTTCATAAGAGCAATAGAGACTTTTAGAAAGTAACTTGTCCTGACTATTTTTCCAATTGCCTTGATTTTTATGACATAATCATGATGATGAACTTATGAAAGAATAGATGCACATGGAATTTGATGACAATGTTTATTTGACTATATATCGAAAAGTGACAAATAGTAAAAAAAATAACCCTATTTTAGTTTCATTGCGAAATTTAATAGCTACATTTGAGCAGATATGAAATGAAATCTAAGTTTATTAGCACTTAAGCGGAACCACAAGGGGAAATTATCTAGTACCCCATGGACAAGTAAGATAGTATTATTTGATTGCCCAAAATGAAAACTGACTTGTCCTGGGCATCAAGTGATGGGATTTTTTAACCCCTGCATGGGGGAGAAAAACTTTCTAATGAAGCAACTTACTTGTTTAATATGTTTCAGTGACAAAAATGGAGGCAGGCTTAAATAACTGAGTTTGGACTTTAATGATGTTATATGAGATATACTGAACAAAAAAACCTTCACATTTTGAGAATGTCTTGCTGGCATTTACCGATGGAAGAGAATGTGCACAGACAGATGATCAATTTTGTGGCAGTAGCATAATTGTTTGGTGGGCCATGGGAAATATTTTTTCAGAATTCAATGCAGTGGGATATCATGAGCAGGTCTTTGTCCCAGGACTAGGTTCCATATCACAAGGCTGTCAATTCTACAACTGGCATATATCTATGTTACAGTGTAGGAGCTTTGAGAATGACAGCCCTGGTGCAATTCATGGTCTTTCAATTCTAACATGACACTGCAACACCACACACATCACAATTGTTCTAAAGTGTGTGTCAATTGTGCCAGTCAAGATCTGAGCTGAAACCCAGCAGACACACATGGGATAATACTCTTTGAAGAAAACCTCATGCCTTGAGACGTCAAATTTTCAAAAACATTCTGAACAGTCTACAAGGATCTGGCTTTGTATTTACAGTGACTATAAATTAAACAAGTGTCATCAAGAGATGACAATTATTTTTTTTTAGCAATTATGCTCAAACTTAGTAATTATGCTCAAACTTAGCAGCTGGTATAAATCTAACACAAGCATCTAAGGAGATCGCCTCATCTTGTTGTTATGAAGAAGCACCTGTTACCTACCGATGCCTTTGTGAGGTGGTGGTGATGTGGAGATGAACTTGAGTATGTGGGCAGCCTGGTTGTGTAGGCCCCAGCGGTAAAGCAGGTTGGAATACGCCTTCTTGTACAGGTCATACTGGGACCACATGGTGGGGTCAAGCATTCTGTGAACCAAAAGGCAAGAACACTGTGCTACACATCAGGACAGAAATCAAGAGTATAAGAATAAAGAATAAGAATAGAAACATTGCATTTTAACCTCAAAAGCTTGTTTCAGCAACTCTGTAAAGCTAGTTTTGTTTGTTTCGAGTTGCATGTCAGCGGGACTCACTTGCAGTTGTTCTCATGTTGTTCTTGCTCCCACTGTGCTGCCTTCTCAGCAGGGTCCGGCTCATCCAGGATGCGGTAGTCGTCGCAGCTATCAGACCAGCTGTTGGACCGCTTGTTCTTCAGCACAGCTACATAGTATACATACTCACCATTATACATGGTCAGGGCTTAACACTACACAAATAGGGCCAGTCATGTATCATTTCCAATAAAACCAATCAAATCAAAATCCGGGTACTACAAGTACTACTAATGCTCCAACTAACAAGTACATACGAGTACAAGTATCTGACAAAAATGCCTAGTTATTGGCCTGAAACTGCAGTTTCTTTCTAGGCTGATTTGCCACACATAACCATGATGACCACTGGAATACTTACAAGCCCTCACTACAATGGTTGAAAACTTACATGACATGTAAACAATAAATACATGTCTCTACAATCTATATTTGACTTTTACACCAAAACAAACCCACTCCCACCCCCATAAAAAAACCAAAAAGCAGCTGAGCAGAAGATGCAAATTAGTGAATAGAAATTGTTATGGAAAAGCTTGTTTACTACTACCAATCACTGGTAACAAAATAACTTGTTAGTGTACCACTTCAGTTTTCCAAGTGCCTGAGGTGCTTCTTGTGGCAAATTACAATGCTTGTATTATCATACAAAGTAGATGGTTTTTAACACTGAAATCCATTGACTGCCACAGATATCATATAAACAAGTAGTCAAAACAATGGCCTCGGAGTATTCTGTCTTGAAAAACTGCAGCTAAATTAGTTTTATGGAAAATGATACGTGAAACTTTGATAAATATATCAAGATATGAAACATTTCAAGGAGGAACTGTTTTCTTTAAAGACACTGAAACAATCTTCATTAGTTGAAAAACAGATTATTGAACATATACTGGGTGTTAAAGTTCTTGTCTATGGAGGAAATAATTACATCTACTTGTTATTGATAGAACTGGGAAACAATATACGAACAATACTTGGTGCATTGAAACCATTACATGCACCACACCCTTTGCAGATAACTACCATGACCTCAGTCTGAATCAGGCCCCTGCTGTCTTCATCCATTCTGTTTTCATCATTGCTTAATCATTTATCCCAAAAGCATGACAAGGAATTAATTTCTCAATGGATATTCACTATGTAAGCTGGAGACTGATCCAGCCTGCATTCCCCCCATGCATCTAGGCAGTAAATGTGCTTGATATACTATTTGCTTTACAACTAGACTTCAGTGTTGAATGTCTTCTATTGGTAACACAACAACAGTATCAAGTTGAATGTAAAACAATAACTTACAGAATAACAGAAATAATTATTTTCCTGAATCTTGTAAAATGCATGAATAATTACGGTTAATAGATATGATTTGTTTAGTTTAACCACATACATTTCAAGCATTTTAGCAAGCCACATTTCATATTAGTGTACGAACACAGCAATACAGCACATGTCAAGATGAGAGCATTTGATATGCTTGATGAACTATATATCAACAATGCAGAGAGTCTTGTCCAACTTTTAGTACAGGACAATAGTTAACAAGATGTAGGATTACAAGACATGACCATGCTGCTTCATACAGTACAGAACATTCTTATTTATCTCAGATATAATGTCCATTATTCTAAAGGTGAAATCCATTACCAAGGCTTGTATAATTAAGCTAACTGATTTGTGTTACGACATATCTGTTGTTATTATTGAAATGAGATCTGATTTAATAACAAAAGAAAGTTGAAGACAAACACGTCTTGGTACACATGCATACAATCGGAACAATGGAAGTGTTGTTTTTCATCCGACATCAAACAAGTTTCACTGGGTCTTTATACAAACTCTAGGCACAAAATAAAAAACACAAGGATCCTACAAAACAAATAAAAAATGAGAACATCAAAAACACACAAACAAAAAGTTGTTTTCCAGTCCATCTCAACTTCAAACAATAATTCATTTATATCAATCTGATTGTAGGCAAAGTTCATACATGCTGAAATTGTCAAGTGTAGCTCGAATATTCTAGGTAATTAGCACCTGTCTCACTAACAGGTCTCCATCCTTGTTCAAAGATTTAATTTATAGTTCCCCTTTGAGAACCGACTTTATCACAGGGAACAAGATAATAAAGTACAAGATGCCTATTTCTCCATTTCATAGAACACTCCCTGGTGCCAAGAACTATTTTGACAACTGTATGACATCCATTAAAACTCATCTATTTTATGTGAAATATTTACAATAGTTGCACTGAATTCATTCATCTTGGTCATACAAACATATAAAAACAGACTTTCCAATTTTCCAAAAAGCTATCTCATATCCTTAGCTTTCATCCTTTTCTTTGTCTATTGTTTAATACCACTCTGAAGAGTATTCCTGAAGAATGGAAATACCTGCAGCTTCAACACTGCAAGCAATGATCCAAACAAGCAATTACACACAATCAACCACATTACTGAAAGGGTTTCACCTGACATAGACAGTCACACTTTACTAGCAGCAGAAGTTTCTTGGAACCTACTATATCCTGAAATCCCTATGTGATTAAGATAAAACTGAATTTGCTGGTGAACCGGCACACGTGTAGTGACCAGTGTATTTGTGTGGTACACCAGCATACATAATTGTTGCACCCTCATTTTCAAGGCTACATGTTCAGCAATCTGCAGAAACCAAAATAATTCTACTACTTCAACTAGGATTTGAAAATGAGAATTACAAGAGGATTTGCTTTCAGACTAGACCTAATGCCTCTTCTCATGAAGTGTTGATCATGCTTTGTGAACTTACAGAATCTACTGGAACTCTAAGACCCAGCACTACCTGCCCTGAATAAGAAACTGATTTACAGTCTACTATGATTTCAACAAACTCAAATGGAACAAAAATATTAGTTGGTTCTAACTGAAGTTTGCTACACACATTCCCAGTAAATTGAACACCAAGTGGAACCAAACAACCGTTTGTGGTATCCATAAACAAGTTTGTTATAACCTCAGTTTTTCCTGTACTACTTCGGTGTTGCATTTGTGTTAATTGTCCTTGAAAAAGATCGATAAAAGCTGAAAACTGAAGTGAGAAATACAACTGAACGACCAACTTGTATGCACATCTGACATACCTTGTTTGAAAAGTGCGGAGAGGTTTGGATGTGAGGCTACCTCCGAGAGAGGACCGCCCCCGTGTGCAGTGGGGTGCTGGGGACCTGGGTGGCCCATGGGGGCCTGGGACTGGGCGTGGCTCTCTGGACATGGGTAGGAGACAGTGATTAGTCAGCCCTCAGAGGAATATTGACAAGTCATCAGATAACATCAGCAGATCCTCATTTCTTGGTTCATAACTTTAAGCATTAACAAAATTTTCAATCATTCCCTGTAAAAATTTTCAGAAACATTTAACTATCTCATGATTTGGAATAAAACACAACTTCTATTTAAAGAAATACACATTGTCAGTATGTCATGTGATATTGCTTGGTGGTCTAAACTCACAAATTTCTACATAAAGATCCAAGAAATGAAGAACCTGTATCTACTAATGAACATGACAAAACAACCTGTTAACTAAACCACAAAATGAAACCTAAAAGTCAAAGGTACAAAAAACCACCAAAGAAAGAAAGACAAAAGTCCACAAAGCACACCAAGCCAAACAGAGGGTAATGGAGAACCAGACTGGAGGTATACAGGAGTGCAGGGACAGAGAGGATACGGGACACTTGCTGCATCAACACTACATTCAGTCTACAGCTACTACATGCCATCCACCATGTTGCCCTTCATCACAAAAATATACAGCAGCTCATCGGAGTTCTGAGTATCTAGCTAAGATGCAGTCATCTGGAGTAAAATATTGGGGCAAGCATGCTATGAATGTTAATGCAACCTGAATATCATTAACTTATATCAATATTTGATAATCAAGTTGTTTCAATATTTCTACAAAGAAACCTATACTGTAGAATAAAATGATCTGACATTTTTGGGGTCTGATATAAACATGAATAAGGTTTCACACCCATAAAACAGTTTAAACTTCAGGTACTATCCCAAAATGTGTTTATATACATACTTGCAAAAAAGAATATATTTTTGTTTACTAGTAATCTTTTACATTTATAGAAGTATAAATGTAGAGCTGGTTTGAAACATGAACTCTCACATGTGTTTCTTTATATCTGCAGAAATTAAATACATTTAGATGACACTGAGAACCTTAAACTCTATAATTATCTAACCACAAAAGTAAATTTGGCAAAGATACATCTAACAGATATGCAAATTTGAAATGAGTGATTGAATATGGTTTTGTGCCGCTTTTAGCAATATTCCATCAATATCACAGCAGGGAACAAAGGAATGGGTTTCACACATTGTACCCAAGTGGGGAATTGAACCCTGGTCTTCGGCGTGACAAGTGAACGCTTTAACCACTAGGCTCCTCCTCCGCCCTGAAAATTTGAAACGTAAATTTTCACGCTGAAGGGCCATGGTGATGGCAACTCATGAAGACATCAGCCTTATGTGTAATATTTACCATTACAATATTGGTAGAACTGTTTTTCTCGATAACTGATAAATTAAATTGTGACATAGGTACAATGTGTTAGGTCGAGGGAAAATAAACAGACTCTAACAAATTTGGTTACAGATCAGTCAAGACACAAAAACTCAGCAGTCTATTTTTGGGCTATTTCTTTGAATCCTTGAAACAGAAAGGTGACAATGAAAAAGCCAGTTATTGCTAAATGAACTCAGAAAAGCAAAGGTGCAAGTTGTCTGGCTGTGAAAGGGTAAAGGGAAGTAACTCTCAGCACCCACTATACATGGGTGCATATAGGCCTCTTACTGGCCCCATGTCGACCTGTAAAACAAACCAACCTACCACTATACTCAAGGGCAGATAATTAAGTATGCATAAGTTAATTACATTGTATATTTCTACAGTATCATGTAGCAATGGATGTCAAACTCATAAACTAGCCAAGGTCAACTTTTTATGAAGGAAAAAAAGTCTCAATATGTTCTCAGCGCTACAAATACAAATCTTCACATGACTGATGTTTGCTTACAGACATTCAAGTAAAAAATATGCTGACATGAGACTTTCTACATCAAAAAACGAAGTGCATCTTCCCAGTGAAGCCCCTCTCTGCTAAAACACTACCTGCAATGTACCAGAAAGTTTGCAGCCATCCATCGTCTATATATAGATGAAAAAGTAGATTTTGCTGTTTTTAGCAACATGCCACTCATTGTACCGCACACATTGTTTCACGCACTGCAGCCATTAAGGGAATCTGTGTTGAGCCATACACTTTCAACCACTTGCCCTTTTTTCAATTATTAGTAGTCTGTGAATAGATTTAGTTTTCCATATTTCAAACAACACATGGATGTACAGGCACACTAGTTTGGTTGTCTTTAAACACAATCATAACAATCTCTGTAAACATTCTGTTATTGTGCTTAAATATAACATTAGGCAGAAACAAAACATGACCTTAAACCTAATTTTGGAAAATCAGTAGTGTTTCATCATCCATCAATTATTAATTTATATGAACTATATATCTCCATCCAACTCCATAAATGCAAGCTTGAACTGGCCACAAGGCTCACTCATGCATTATCGCCATGTCCCACTGAGGAGAAACAGTTGACAACTGTGAACAGACTTTACAGCCCTACAGGAGGAACACAAAGCAGAAGCCCTGGTGAAAACAAACCACACATATTAGTGATGAAAAATATCTCATTCAGTGTCCTTTCCTATCTTATCACAAGCCTGTTTTGTTGTAATACAACAAAGTTACCTTTGCTCATTGTAAATTAACTTGACCAAAGTCTATGAAGATGACATATAGCTTCAGGTCTTCCAATCAATGTTCAGTCCCTGACAAGTGTAGTCCTGACAACATGAACTCCACACTTGAGATGTGACATTACAGAATGGGACAATTTTCGTATCGACTAAATCTATTTATTTTATAATTCAACTTAGTTTGTAACTCAAGTTCTGACTGATCAACATATACAGTCACAATTTGAAACCTGATTCACCCAAATCTTAGAATGTATCCCTATACTACTTCTTTTTCAGGGCATTGTCATTTGCAGGCGGCCTTGGTCAATTAACGCCCCCAATCCTGCTAAAATGGATGTAATTTGCCTTAAAAAGACAATACGGTATCATAAACTTAACTGTAAGTTCTAACAACTTACTCACAATGGGTTGTCGACCCAAAACTGTTAGATCATGGAATAAGATTTATGATGTCATCATGGAGTATGACGTCACCCACTGTGACATCATTTGACAACAGAACTGTTAATGGTCCATCGTTATGGAATCAGCATGTCATTATCATTTGCAGCAGCCTGCTTATTTTGGATAACTAGAGGGTTACCTCGTGATACTCCCAGCCAATTTAGCTACTACACTATGATTTATTCATCAGTCAGATTTAGTTGGTGTGCACATAACAAACATATTGAAGTTTGAACCACTGGTATATGTTCCCAATTTGTAAATGCCAGTACAGTTATCCCCTAAATATACACAATATATTCATAATTTGCTCTCTACTGAATACTAAAACATCATACACACAAATGAAAGAAGTTGTTATCCATAAAGTTTTCAAATCCAACTTTTCAAATGCCACTCAAAGAGATGAAACTTTGCAATCAGAGAATAACTTATCCAAGGGAAGTTTGGGAGACAGTATCACATTTAAGAACAATGACTAATTGAAATGTCTTGAGTTTCTCATTGTGTTTGCGATCAAATAAACCCTTGCTCAACAAACATTATAAAAATATTCTCTTCCTTGAAGGTACCTTCCAGTGCACTTTAGCGTAGTTAGTATACAGAGAAGCTGTTATAGATAGAACAAGCACAGATTGAGAGACCATGCCTTCTCATTTCCATAATGTGTCATAATCAGCATGGAATAAATACAATCATAGATTCTTCAGTATGAAACAATGTTAGAGTGCATCAGTTTAACTGGTCATTACTGACGTTATCACTATCTTGATGTACTTGATTATGAACACAAGAAGTACAAGGACATATAACACATTAAGAGCATTATTACTGAATCACGTTACTCATCAAACTTTAACCAACTTTAAAATATCTTCATTAGAATTCTTTCTTGATTCATTTTTTAACAATTCTGAATTGAAGTAAAAAATAATGTCTCAGCTTGACAAATAAATTCCACTGTGATGAAAAAGAGCCCCTCTGGCATTGTGACTGCATCCACAATAGATAGATGAATTACATCTGTGAACACACTGTGACTACCAAGTTACCAAGCATTAACTCATGCATAGTGTGCTGCAATAAACCATGAAATGAATGATACCGGCATGGATCTAGGAAACAAGGGCCTAGGTAAGACAGAACACAAATACAAATGGCGGCAAGCCCTTGCTGGATCATGACTTACTAGCTTTGAATCCCTTGAGAAGGTTTGTGACTGAGGAGACGGTATGATAGGGGTTGTACTGTGAAAGAGAAGGGTACAGGAGTAAGACAAGGAGGCTGTTTAGCCTGTTGTCTTTCTACAGACATTGCACACATTTCCCCCTTTCTTTGGACCCTATGAGTTTCCTCAAAACCTTCCTCTTTGCTCAAAACAATTTTTTTTTCACAATTGCCTATTTTCATCTGAAGTTCTGATGGGCTTTTAACCTGATAAACCAAAATATCACCCATCCAGTCCATCCATATCTCATCTACTGCTGTTGGTGACTTGGTTATACTCAACAAGGCATCAACTTCTTGTTCTAATTATTATTTGCTCAAGCAAAACATGTACTACTGAGAAATGGAATCGATAAATACTTATCCCAATTGTCAATATTTTTCACAAAAATTCCCTGGTAAGCTGAATCTTGATCATGTTGACACAAAGGAAGCTGCTACTGATGGTTAATCAGCCAGCCACAGGCTCAGTCTACAATGTCTCATCTTTGTCCTAGGTGAGAAACTTCTAACTCTTATACATAAGATTCTAATACATCTAACATAATCCCCTGAGTTATATATTTTTGTACACATCTGTTCTGAAAGGGTTTACATCAGACAGAAAAAGGTTTGATCTCCTTTAAGTTTAATCCCCATGGTAGTGCACAATGTCAGCAGAAGGTGCCGGTTCCAGCGCAAGGTTAAGACACTGCTGATAAAGCAGCAAGGTGTTTGAAATCTCTCTCCCCTTGTGTTATGGCTGAAACAAGACTCCATCAGCATGTTTAGACAAAGCAAAGTAGCACAGATAGACACCTACACAACCAGGGAGCACTCAAACAGCCTTTATAGGACAGTATACAGTGTTGCTGACCAGGAAGGGGAGAGAACACACATACATTGGGGGGGGGACACACTTAAGGCTAAATACTGAATACAGCACAAGCAGGGTATGAAGCTTGACTTGCTAGGTAAAACAAAGCCTGATTGAGAATTCACCATCATTTGTTAGACTTGTGTTATCTGTAAAACCATATTTAAGAATAACTGACAGTATCATATACAGATATATTGGACAATAATGTTTGGAGACTAAAATTAAAACATCTCATAATAATTGGGATAATGTGAATATTTTCCATTATTCTTTGTTTTTGTCAATTGCTTTTTACATGACAATAAAACAGAGTAGGAGTTGTTTCTGAATATTAGTTTGGGTCTGGAAGCTAACTTTGCTAAATATTCAGGGAAAGATGAGAGCTGTGGGAGCCTATTCAAGTGTACTGAAAAGCGATTCTGTATACATGGTCAGTGGTTACGTGCAGCTAGAGAGTTAGTCAGCTGTACACACATGGCGTAAGTGTCCACTTACCAAGCCTACGTTTATAGCCTATATTAGCACAGAAAACAGGCACAGGTATACACAAGAATACACAATAAACATTCAGCATGGCAGACATGAATATAGGAATGATATAAAATACTCCTTGTCACAATCACCGACATTCTAATACACTATTTTTCATCCTTTTTCAAAAACATTTTGTTTTCTATTCATAGATCAGATACAATTTAACTGGAATTTGTTTCAAAGAACTGTTACTTTGATAAATCTGTGCATATTAAACAATCTGTAATGCTTCCATGTTGCACCATCTTGAATGATGTGTTATGCCTGGTGTTCTACACAAGGCTTTATGGAAATTACTGCTACACAGGACACAAAACAGAGCATTACCGCATACAGACAGCAGTAAGTCGAGTTGTGCCTATCTACATATTCTTGTTTAGTTTAAGAAGCTAGGTATTCACCACCACCACGGTTCAGGAATCTAACTCAATAATGTACGATAACATATAAGTCTATAAGCTAAAGATATGGTAAAATTACACTGAGTAATACTCAAAATAAAAACAATGGGCCCTTCACCACAAAGTGGTTAGTGCTAAGACTGTCTCATAGTGTCATGAAGTCAACAGTGGTAGCTTGAATACAGCCCACCTACAAAACAAGCCTGACTTTCATTGATTGCTACCCCATCACAATTGGTAAGTCATGTTAACAGCGAAATTGCAAAAGGTTGAATAGTTCACTGATTCTGGTTTTCAGGTTTAGAATCAGTCAATGTGCAGGACGTCAGAGTGAGGTCTAACTTTAGGAACCCAGCTGTGGTAATGATGGTGCACCAAAATGAGATTAAGTGAGTTTAGTTTTATGCTGCTCTCAGCAATATTCCAGCTACATGGTGGTAGTACGTAAATAATCGAGTATGGACCTGACAATCCAGTGATCAACAGCATGAGCTTTGATCTGCACAACTGGGAACCAATGATATGAGTCAACGGGGTCAGCGAGCCCTGTTAGTCGCCTCTTACAACAAGCATGGGTTACTGAAGGCCAATATTCTAACCTGAACCTTCATGGGTACAACAAAATGAGAGTCGTGTGTCACTCCTGACCATACAAAGTACCACCCTTTCAATGAACTGTTCAACACTCTTGTCATTGCAAGCTGTTACACTGCGAACTGCCTACTTAAGTACAAACCTTGACCACAGTCCTGCAAGAAAGATGTCTTCAAATATTAACAAAAACATGAGCAGATCATGGACCAACTCACAACTTGGTCCTCTGTTGTCAGATAATAATCTAGTTTCCAGAATACTTGACTACAAGAACAAGAAATACTGTTTCCAAGTCTTCTACACTCGATGTTTCCACTTGTTTATAATATTACTGACACAATTTACAATTCAGGTAACTGACAGATTTGGAATCCAAAGTCATTTACCCCAATTCCTAATTACATTCTACAATCAATGTCAGATGGCCTGTTGCAGCAGAAACAACAAAGAAGGTGTTGTGAGCTGGTCATCAAAGCTGACCCAATCAGAGAGACAGGTGTAGACACTGGAGGATTGCTGAAACAGATTTCCAAACATCAGTCATTCAAACTAAAGAGTTTTGGAAGAGAGGGGAGACAACTCTTGGGGACTACCTTCACCTGCCTGTTGTTGGCAGATAGACATTCTCCATGGGGGAAGTAATTTTGTCCTTTTGGCTAGAGTTCTTTTCAAAGTACCAAAAATACCTAATCTTCATCCGAATGGCAATAGTAGTGCGAAATCTGTACCTGATTCTCAATGTCTCTCTGATTGGTCGATGTCGGGTAAACACTAACGAGTAAACACAGTCAGGACTTACGCAATAAGCTCCACCCACTATCTGTGCTACTTCCAAGATATGTAATGTTAGCATCAGTCTAGATAAACAACAAACGACTAGCATTCAGTCCACATCACAGCATGGATAACACTTGGTGAAAATCATCATTAGTCAATCTTTGGATTTCATAAATTCAAGCAAAAGTAATGAAACATTATTTCCTCTGTTTTGATCCATTTCCAGATACTACTTTCAGCTATTACTTCACAAGTAATCAGGGAAATGGAAAGATTTTGTTCCTCACTTTCATTCAGATGAAATTACTTTTACTTCACATTTGTTTTTTCCATTTAATAAATCTATTAACGTAATTGAAAATGAAGTCACAGCCTCTCACTGGACAATAAATAGTTTACAAGATAATACAACTGTAACATGGGCAACTACAACTTTTTAAATAAATAAGCCAAATACTATCTTCTAATATTCATTCAATAGCAACAGTGATATAAACGGTTGACAAATGGGATCCTCATTCCTATCTACGACAAAGGAAAACGAGAGCACTCCTAGGGTAAGTACAAAACAATGAAAGCAGTTGTCAGCTGCAGCTGCATGATGGCAAGATTCAGCTGTATCAGATTACATCAAGAACCCTATCAGTAACAAAATGACAAGTGGTCCTCTATAGGATGAAATACACTTTAGTGACAAATGTCTGTGCCCTGTACACAATGAGAGGTACAATTAACATTCTGATCTAACACTGCATTAACAGTAATAATGAAAAATTAACCATTTTCTTTAACATTAGTTATAAGAATAACAAGAATTTGGAAACATTAAATGTCAATATTGGAATTCATGCTGCATTTACTGTCGACTTAAAATATCAGCAGTGTCTGAGCTGGTCTACATAAATCTGTGTACAATGTTTGAGGACTGTAAAATGAGGAGCTGGTAGAGGATGTGGGCTGGAGCTTACATTTGCAGGCGTGTACTCCAGGGAGGTCTTGGAGGCAGATCTGGCAGCAGCAGCAGCGGCAGCACGGTGGACATCTTCCTTGTTCCAGAACACGCAGCACAACATGGCCAGCGTCTGCACATCATAGTTACTGATGTAATGGTCCAGCCTGGAATCAGCGAATGCTATCAGTCTCAGGAGTAAGTGAGCGAGAAGGGGAGGGAGGGAAACAGTGAGCGAGAAGGGGAGGGAGGGAAACAGGGAGCAAGAAGGGGAGGGAGGGAAACAGGGAGCAAGAAGGGGAGGGAGGGAAACAGGGAGCAAGAAGGGGAGGGAGGGAAACAGTGAGCAAGAAGGGAGGGAGGGAAACAGTGAGCGAGAAGGGGAGGGAGGAAAACAGGGAGCAAGAAGGGGAGGGAGGGAAACAGTGAGCAAGAAGGGGAGGGAGGGAAACAGTGAGCAAGAAGGGAGGGAGGGAAACAGGGAGCGAGAAGGGGAGGGAGGGAAACAGGGAGCGAGAATGGGAGGGAGGGAAACAGTGAGCGAGAAGGGGAGGGAGGAAAACAGAGAGCGAGAAGGGGAGGGAGGAAAACAGGGAGCAAGAAGGGGAGGGAGGATAACAGGGAGCAAGAAGGGGAGGGAGAGAAACAGGGAGCAAGAAGGGGAGGGAGGGAAACAGGGAGCAAGAAGGGGAGGGAGGGAAACAGTGAGCGAGAAGGGGAGGGAGGAAAACAGGGAGCAAGAAGGGGAGGGAGGATAACAGGGAGCAAGAAGGGGATGGAGAGAAACAGGGAGCAAGAAGGGGAGGGAGGGAAACAGTGAGCAAGAAGGGGAGGGAGGGAAACAGTGAGCAAGAAGGGAGGGAGGGAAACAGGGAGCGAGAAGGGGAGGGAGGAAAACAGGGAGCAAGAAGGGGAGGGAGGGAAACAGTGAGCAAGAAGGGGAGGGAGGGAAACAGTGAGCAAGAAGGGAGGGAGGGAAACAGGGAGCGAGAAGGGGAGGGAGAGAAACAGGGAGCAAGAAGGGAAGGGAGGGAAACAGGGAGCAAGAAGGGGAGGGAGGGAAACAGGGAGCGAGAAGGGGAGGGAGGGAAACAGTGAGCAAGAAGGGGAGGGAGAGAAACAGGGAGCAAGAAGGGGAGGGAGGGAAACAGGACAAACAATATGGAGTGGTGGGTTGGCTGAATACCCACATAGTTTTGAGCAGCGGACGTCCAAAGGCACACATTGCAAAGGGTCTGCTGCTGGTGGGAGTAGGACTTGGGTTGAGACTGGCCGGCAACATCACTGACACATAGTTCCAGATCTGCAACGACAACAGGAGCATTGCTTACAGAGTGTCAGTAGCCAACACATTCACTTGACTTGGTTACTCAAGGAGAGTCTTTGTTCACTATGGTGTGTAAGCTTGTAAGGAAAGCCTCAAAGGAAGCAGATCTTACGAGTTACAACTAAGGGCCTTAACTCTGCACATCAACTTAGATAACCTAATATGGCTGTGCACATGCAGACCTGCGGTTATATGGTATGGTGCTGAAGATCTGTTACTCCCTTTCAGTAGACCAAGGTCTGAGTGGTGGTACATACCTGTACAAGATCCTTCCGTCCAACAGCAGCCGCGGCCGCAGCATTGTGACTGCACATCCCCGGGATGTCCGACAGGTCTAGTCTACAATAGATATGGCACAATAAGCATCTCAAAAACAGCACATGGTTTACGCTGATGAACGAAAATAATCAGGTTATATTTTGCAAATAACTTAGATTCACAGAAGTATATTACAGCAAGTAAATCTGTCAATATTTCGCTACCATTTAAATCTAAGCAAGCTTGCCATAACAACAGGAATGAAGGCGTAATATTTCATGGCGTTTTTTCTGCAGAAGGAAATATCCAGAACGGCAGTGACTGTTATTAAATGTAATATGAACTTTCATCTTTGTCTACAGAGTACTCCCTGTCAATATGGGAATCTACTGATAAATTTTTTATCCATTCTTTACACGCTGGAAATGCCATCGATTACCTGTTTCCTGGTCATACTGCAGAACTTTTGATAAGTGTAACAAAAAAACATATTTCGAAATTCACTTTGCAACTCACTTATAATTCTCTGCCAGCTGCTTGTTTACTGTCAACAGTGCTGACACATCATACACTTTGACTGGGGCAACCTTATTTAGTTTTTTGGCTGCCTTCTCTGTGTCCCTGTACCGTGACTCCGACACCTCGCGCACACGTGACCTGCTGCGCGTCCGGTGCCGCTGAAAGAGATTGTAGAGAAACATATTAGTAGTGGTGACCCTTGGAAGTTACTACCCATCAAAAGTTTAGCCTTGCCTAAAGCACTCACTATATATTATGCATAGAGATATGATTACATCGAAGATGAATTTCTCGACTCTCTTGGGGAAACCAACCAAAACCTAGCTGATGCTGATGAACTGCCCAAGAATCATGCATCAAATTCCAAAAAATCATGTTTCAGTTTTGTGCACATGAACAGCTATGTTTTGGTGTAAAGTTTTTTTTAAAGAATTTGCCAATTTTCACTTATTTTCATAATTTACTGAACTAAATACAATAATCTTTCAACATTACAAATTTGTTTTCCAATTTGTCTGTTCATGTGTAAACAGTACCTTTAAACAGAATGGAATAGTTTGCAAAAATCTAGTTTAGAATAGTTGACGTATATTAAAGAATTCAGTGAGAGAATGTTGATCCAACATATCATGTGGGAAAAACAACTGAGTCTGAGTGATGAAAACTAGTGGATACAAGCAACACTTCATGTGAGAGATGTCACACGTTCAACTCCAGGACATACTGAACACCAGACACTCTACATACAGCACACACAGGGTCTGGACAATCAATGATGCAAAAGAATCCCCACTACAGACAAACTCCAGTATCATACAACTGCAACAGACTTATCCTCATGGGAGAACATGAAGAGTCAGTTA
The DNA here is from genome assembly GCF_037392515.1 of Haliotis asinina. Taxonomy (NCBI): domain Eukaryota; kingdom Metazoa; phylum Mollusca; class Gastropoda; order Lepetellida; family Haliotidae; genus Haliotis; species Haliotis asinina. The sequence continues at coordinate 21,228,491 of NC_090291.1, read as the reverse complement.
CAAACAACATTGCCGGTACAAGCACTCTACACATATATGCTCATACTGCCACACTGACATTCATAAAAGGCAGAACAATGTTTTGTATACAAGGTTTAATATGTTCATCTTGCCAATCACAAGACATTAACAAATGCCACTTTTATTCATAATCACTATTAGTCCCAAATGAACATATTTTCATGCTTGAAACCATCCAACTTTACTGCCATCACCTGTAACAAATCTGAATCTTCACTTGTGTGTTTTGTGAGATGCCTGTTCTCACACAATGTTTTAATGATCATAATGATCAAAGCAAAGTGGTGTGACCAACATTGGTGGTTTTGACAGTGTGTCAGGCTAGACATGTATTGGCAGGTTTGACACTATTTCCATTTACATTCTGTACATATGCAGTGCAGTAGCTTGTTAGTCTGGCATGGATCTTGGCATCACTTAGAAAAAGCTGACTAGCATTTAAAAACACATACCCTTTCCTTGTATGTATAGAAGTCACTGATTGACAGGCCCTCGTTGCTTGGTGTTGGAGGGCTGCGTGGAAAGAAGGGAGCAAATGGGGTTGCATTCTGGGATGGTCTGGCAAAGGCAGCTAGTTCCGACAGAGCTCTGTGAAAAGAGTGAGGCTGACCTTGAGTCCTGCTTGCTGCAGGGTGTAATGAGTAATGATACTGAGACTTGGGAGCAATACAATGAATGCAATTCAAATCTTAATTATTCAAACTTAAACTCTTAAAGGTTTTGAGCACAGCACCGTCACTTGTACTAGAATCTAGAAATGTTACTTGGGTGTGGGCTCTGTTCCATCATGTTTCTTCATCACAGCAGAGCGGCCAAATATCACCAACACACCTGCAATTACAGTAAAAACATTTCATACAAAATGGGACTTGTTTTGGGCACATGTAATCAATGAGACTCTATGACCAGAGCAGAACTATGCTCTGCTGATCTTGGGCACATGTAATCAGTGGGAAACAGACCAGAACTCTCTCAACTAGGTTATAAGTCTGTGCAACCTGTGCCCACTTACCCACAGAGCAGAATCGAGCTCCGCTTGTCCTTGGGAATGGAACACTGGAGTCTTGGAAACTGCCGAAGCTGTACATTGGATAAATGGGTGTAGTCTGCATCATGTTCTGCTGCTGTGTCAGGGGGAATGGAATGTCAAGGTCAGGTGTCTTCCTCTCGGTTTTCTGTACAAGAGAAAATATTAGGACCATGATAATCTGATACAATCTCCCTCCCAGCACCAAGACAAACAGACAATAGGTCAAGAATTCAGTGAAGAATGTCCAAGAACCTGAAGCAGCAGCGTGAAAATTGATGAACCTAAAGTTATTGTCATCTTGCTTAGCCTACATCAGTCTGAAGCATGTTTCTTTGGTGATACCAAGACTTACAGTGAGAGTGTCCAGCTCTGTTATCAGCTGGCGGAGGCATGGCTCCAGGCAGTTCATGTTCCGTTTCACATGCTTCTGAGATGTATCTGTTAGCACCTGCAACACAATGACTTGGTCAGAGTAAAGCACTTTCATTCACATACAGTCCAAGGTGTAACAGTGAAGTATAATCTGGCCATGGTTTAAAGCAAAGAAGAAAACAAATGCCATGATCAACTTACTGAAGAATGGTGGGTATTCACCTGAGAGTATGATATTTACCTTGATGAGCTGTTTCTGCATGGAGGCATCAAGGGTGCTGTGGAGGAACTGGAATGATGGTGAAGCATTGTTTGGGTAGTCAGAGGGGAAATTCAGGTTGAGGCTGACTCTCCTTTTCCCGATCTGTGCTGTCACTTTACATACACGGTCAATGGCGTCCATCTGTTGATATGAGTGAAATATATTCTTTCTGCATGCTGTTTAAAGCAACATTGAGAAATTTTCCTGACATGGATGTCATTTTCTGAAAGGTGTCTAATTACTATTTTATACTTATCCTGACTCATGCTGATTTGCTTATCTCCTCGGTCTATGTCAAGACAGTGGAACACTTGAAATCCCTTGATGTTCCTTTCTTTTGATGTGGATGCACAATCACTCTCATCCACAGGAAGGCTCCCCGTTTCCCACCACATCGGTCACATGACCAGCCCTGTTTGTCACTCTCTCCGTAATTCCCCAACACAAGAATTGCAGAGAATCCAACGCGTCCAAGTGGGGCAGTAGGGAGGGCTTGATGTCATGAGTCAGGATAAGTATAAAATTTTATTAAGAAAATTACATATTTTGCCCTATCTTGACTCTTGCTTATTTGCTTACAGAATCTGACGGTACTGACGGTGGGTCAGACTATGATGGATACTGTTGGCTGCCATACAAATACCTCCAGTACTTCCCCCACTAGCATCTTGCTAGTGCTCAATGCAACTGTATGTCAAGATTCCTATCAAGACAAGTTAGAAACCTTCACATGTACAAGTATCTTTATTACCAGTACTGGTTCATAGTCACTCATGCTAGACAGTTCGAGACGTGCATGTGGAACGTCTTGGTCACTTGATAAAGAGTGAGATAATAGATATACTAGTTTCTTCCTCTAAGTAGCTATCTATAGCAACTCTTTCTTCGTGATGTCCTCATCATACAGTTGCAACCCTCTTTCATGTACAAGTTACTCCTTTACAAGAGCAGGGTCATCATCACTCTTGATAAAAAGTGGTGACTCAAACTCAGCGACTGGCATAGTGGTAATGGAGAGAGTAGAACATGCGGTATCATGGTTTGAATCTTGTCTCAACACTGCCGTGTTGTGAAGATGTTTCTTCCACGGATGTAGAACCTGCGTCAGACCCAAGTCTGAATTTATCAATAATCTTCCGGTAATGCGATACTGTTTTGTGTATGCCCTGCTCATTGCAGTAATGTTTAAATCAACTGAATATACATGAAGACAGTTGGTGATGTAGTAATAACAGGAGCACGCTTCATCTGTAATGAAGATGTTGGTACCGGAATCACTTCATCTTCAGACGGTCAGCACTGTAAGTTGTGAGTGAGCTGTCATCCATGTGAAATCTACTTATAGCTGACTGGCTGTCACGGCAAAAACCTGCCATCTGTTGCTCCAAGCCTTCAGATAAACAATGTTGAATCTGCCTTTAGAAGACCTTTTGTTGTCCTTCATCCTGCTTGGAGATGAATTACTGATCCTTCTTTGAAGTTGGAAACTGCTGGCGGTGAACAGCAAATGTTGGTATGTTGATTCTGCATGCATCTATCTGGTAGAATAGTTTGCATTCCTCAAATGCGTTCGCACATGTGAAGGATGAAGGTCTGTGTTCAATGGTGATAATGACACGAATCTCAAGTTGTAGTGTTCTGACGAAGCATGCAGGGAACCCATCCTGCTAAAATGCTGAAATTGCCTGAGTGCAGTCGCTGAGCTGATTGTAGAGTAAATCTCCAAGCGTTAAAGGATGGGATGTTTTGATGCTGATACTTTGTCACAAAATATGGCATCATAGGTAAGTTGTCTGGTACCATAGATATCAGCATAATTGGAGGGAAGGTCAAGATGTCAAGTCGTTGTAGATCATCTTGTAAGCGAGGGCATGGTATGATGCCTTTGATGGTGAAGAGAGGTCTAGGCCAAGCGTAATCCAAGATGTAATCTCTGAGGCTGAGTAGATGACTTCTTTTTTCCCTCTGATGTAAGTCGGCGACTCTCTGATGAATCATCTCTATTCTTCAGCGAATGAATTCCTCAGCAGTCCAAAAGTTTTTTTTTAACATTGTCCCTGTGCCGAACAGCAGATCTTCATGTCTGCGTACATGACTGAAGTGCTTCCATGCAGGCCTGAATCCGACAAAGATGACAAACAATGACAACATCTGCGACGATCGGGGCATGCAGTCAGTGAATCCTTGCAGCTGCAGCAGGATACGTGTGTGCATGCACTCTCTGAGTTGATGAAGGGTGCATCCTTTGAACTGCGTTGAGATGATACAGCTGATGAAGAAGATCTTTGTGAACGGATGTATGCATCTTCTGTATCCAATGGACCTGTTGCAGCTGTTGAATCTTCATTCCAGGTGACTGTAATAGTTGTTGATGACTCATGATGTCAAATGCCTCGGTGGCTGGCAGACTGGCAGAAGCATCCAACGAGTTGAGTATAGGCGTTGTCAGTGTCTGTAGTAGACTCTGTGAAGGTTGTAGCGTTGTTGTAGATGCAGTAGATGAAGGTCTAGTAGATGCTGCATGTTGTGCTGATTTTCTGAAGCTCTGTACCTCAGGTATTAGGCGTTGAGATTAGTAGGGAGGGGTGATATTGAGAAGTTTTCGAGTTGTGCTTGGGAAACGAAGCCCTCCCTTTTGAGACTAAGTCTGAATCATTTCCACGGAAACCGGGAAACATAAAAATGACAATAATCTGCAAATAGCAAAAGGCACCACTTCAAGATCTGCCTTACATATCTGCCAAGTTTTGTTGAAAGATACTATGAAGTTTTTGAGTTGTGCTCCAGAAACGAAGCCCATCCCTCCCTCTTGAGAGAGAGTGACAAACAGGGCTGGACATATGACCGATGTGGCGGGAAACAGGGAGGCTTCCTGTGGGTGAGTGTGAATACACATCCACTTCAACAGAAAGGAATGTCAAGGGATTTCAAGAGTTCCACTTTCTTTGCACAGAGGGAGGGGATAAGCAAAAAGGCATGAGTCAGGAAAAGAAAACAATTGAGTGATTGAGTTCACCCAGCAATATTCCAACTGTATGGCAGCGGTCTGTAAATAATCTAGACTGGACCAGGCACTTAAAGTGATCAACAGCATGAGCATCCATCTGTGCAATTGGGGACTGATGACCCTTGTGGTGAATCGAAACCAAACGCTTTAACCACCCACCTGAACAAGGTGAACCATGATGCTAGGTTCCTGTACAGAGAATCACACCCCCCAAATAAGTAGATGATTACATACATGCCTTGTTTCAAAATGGTGACACTCATTTACCCATAAGATGAAGTTAACCCATGAAACCTCTCCAGTACTGCTGAACAGTGATAATCATGTGTTAAAAACCTTACCTCCTCTATGGTAACATGAGGAATATTCTTGTTGACCAAAGAAAACTCTTGTTGCAAAGTCTGTGGCTGGTTGGACATGATGCCTTGAAGGGATTGGCTAATGGCAGACTCTGACACTGTTGGGTTCTCGTCTATCGTGGATAGAGAATCATTGGCAGGCTCAAGAGTTGTTGGAGATGGCTTGCACAGATCACCAACCAGGTCAGGGAGATTGTTGGTTTCATGGCCGCAGAGCTGCAAACAGGAGAGAACACTCTGAGACAAGGTCTTCCTGGAGATCCACATACAACAGAATGGAGTCTTGTGTACAGTAAACCCAAACTTTCACACTTTACTAGTGTAGTGACTTTTCCTAAGCATGGGCTGTTCAAAATGAAAATTTGAAGGAATTTGTCTGGAACTTGTCTGAATTCAGTCATTTCCTAAACACTTAACATGCTTTGGTTGAAATTCAAATACCAAACATATTGGCATAGCTCAGAATGTCAATACAGCATATACTATGTTCCATCTATGATTCATGACACACAAGGCGAAGTACTCTTGTGGTCTGATATCTTAAGTGCATGGATAGATCACCACCACAAATGAGACAGACACAACTCCTCGTCCTCCTAAGTGACCTTCAGTGTGATCTTGGGACCACAGCAGCTGTAACTTCCATTATTCAACATGGACAAGGTCACTACTTTTGTGACCACATTTTTTAACTGGGCCCTGGTAGAGCGATGTTCGTCAATAGATATTACTAGAATCAGAGGTGCATCTCACAAGAGGGGAAAAGATCTTTCTGAGTAGTTACATTTCCTAAATTGTAAAACTGTTATGTTTTCTTTCTCCATTAATCACGCTGTAAGGCAAATGAGATGCCAATATCAAACGTGCTTTACATGAAGGAACAATTGAGGACTGTGATGCATTGTTCATGTCACTATTGAATGGTGGCGCTGCTCGTTGGCTCTCGTCTTTTTGTGTGTGTTTGTGTTGTCTGATGACTTTTTCAAACTCCAAAGAGCATCTAAGATGTCTTGCAAAAAAATGCTGAGGAATGTTTGTGTTATTTTAACACTTTTGCTGATATTTCAACACTTCACTGGTGTGTGTTCAAAATGGACTGTCATGGACGCCAGCAATGGCGGACCAAGCCCGACGCCAGTTCGTTACTACAAGCGGACAGAACTACTGAAGCTCCGGAACTACACGGATATCAGCTCGCTCAAAATGGATATAAGACCAGAATGTGAGAACGAGAAAGCCCAGAGGACATGTAAGAGAGGTAACAGGGGAGGAGTGAGACGCCGGGTGAGAGCCAGACAGAACAGACACCCTCTACCCACACAACTTCTGGCCCATGTACGCAGCTTACGGAAACAATTGAAATGGAGCTTGAAAGGTGTGTGAAATTTCTACACCAATTTATTGACAGTTGCCTCCTATGTTTCTCGGAAACCTGGTTAACAGAGAGGATTGACAGTGCTAACCTTTGCCTTGATGGATTTAGTGCCCCGATTCGACAGGACAGAGATGAAGCAAGATCTGGTAAATCTAGTGGAGGTGGTGTATGCATGTATGTCAACTCTAAATGGTGCACAAATTATGTGGTACGGGATACTCTCTGTACGCCTGATATAGAACTGTTATGTGTGTCTTTCAGACCGTTCTATCTCCCCCGGGAATTCGGACAGGTATTTGTAACAGTGGTTTATATTCCACCCAATGGAAATAACAAACGTGCTACAGATGCATTGTGTGATTCTGTTAACAAAATGGATATGCTATCAGCGGATGCTCCCAAACTTATCTTCAGGGACTTTAATAGCTGTAGTCTAAAGTCATCGCTACCACACGTATATCAGTATGTGAACTGTAAAACACGAGGTGAGAAAACAATTGACCTTTGTTATGGGACTATCAAGAATGCCTATAAATGGTGTTGTCAGCAACCTATAGGAACATCGGACCACCACGCTGTTTATTTAATCCCAGCTTACAAACAGAAACTTAAATCCGAAAAACCACTGGAAAAATCAGTGAAAATCTATTCCCCTGAAGACCTTGATACGTTAAAAGCGTGCTTTGACAGTACAGCTTGGGATGTATTCGAGCAGGACTCTGATAGTGTTGACGAACTGTGTGATGTTGTAACCTCTTACATAAACTTCAGCGTGGACTCTATTATACCATCTAAAACAATCAAGATCTATCCCAATAACAAACCATGGGTGACAAAAGAACTGAAATCTTTGTTGTGTGAGAAGAAACGTGCGTTCTGTGCTGGAGACAAACTTGGAGTTAAATCAGTGCAAAAGGATATTGTACGCTGTTCCAAGGAGTGTAAGATTCGTTATAAGGAAAAACTAGAATCTAAATTCCAAGAAAACAATCTTCGGGACAGATGGAAATGTCTCAAAACCATTCTGGGAACTAATAAGAAACAATCGGAGATCAATGTGAGTGACAGTTTTGCATTTGCTAACGAGCTTAATGACTTTTATTCACGTTTCGATGTTAATGATTTCTCGGATGAAAGAAGTGTTATTCTGGATAACCTGGCTGTCAGAGATCATCGTGACATTTCTGCTGATGACGTGAGAGAAACATTCAGAAACTTGAACAGTCGCAAAAGTGCCGGTCCAGATAAATTAGCTCCTGTGATTCTTAAGTAATGTTGTGATCAGTTATCGACATATTTCAATGTGTGTTAAAAAAAACCTCAGATACCTGTCATATGGAAAACATCTCACATTGTTCCACTTCCGAAGATACAAAATCCCAGAGTGTGTAATGACTATCGTCCAGTTGCCCTTACATCTGTAGCCATGAAGAGTCTTGAACGGATTATCAAAAAGTAATTAATAAAGTAAATTAATGCGAGAAGTAGAAGACCAACTCGACCCACTCCAGTTTGCCTACAGACAGAGACGAGGTACAGACGACGCTACACTTACTCTCCTGAACCTCTTCTACAAACATCTGGAAACTAGTGGTGCATACGTTAGAATCCTCTTCACGGACGTCAACTATTAACACTATTCAACCCCATTTGCTTCTGTCAAAACTTTCGAATTTGTGTGTAAACAGTTACTTAGTCAAATGGATAAACGCCTTTATGATTGACAGACCTCAGTGTGTTACTGTGAACGGAATGAAGTCTTCCACTGCCAGCCTGTCTACAGGAGCACCACAAGGATGTGTTTTATCACCCATTCTGTTTATAATTTACACCAACGACTGTGTTAGTAAAGCAACAAACTGTTTTAACATCAAATTTGCTGATGATGCAGCTATTGTTTCACTTCTTAAATCTGCTGACCTTGACTACAGAAATGAAGTATCTAACTTTACAAATTGGTGTAAAGACAACTTTTTGATCTTAAATACTAAGAAAACAAAAGAAATGATTATTGATTTCAGAAAAACTTGTGATCCTTTGGCCCAGATTTCAATCAACAACGAAGATATTGAAATTGTAAACACATACAAGTATTTGGGCACTGTTCTTGATTCAAAATTATCCTGGAACGATAACGTTGATTATGTTTACAAGAAAGGTCAGCAGCGGTTGTACTTCCTTCGTCGTTTAAACACTTTTAGAATTGATTGTTCACCCATGGTTCTTTTCTACAAAACCTTTATACAAAGTATTTTTACTTTCAATCTTCTTTGTTGGTTTGGTAACCTGTCTGTTCAAAACAAAGCTAAACTCAACAAAATTGTTGACACAGCATGCAAAATCATTGGCTCAGAATCAGTAACTCCTATCGGCCAAATTTACGAGCAGCAAATTGTTAAAAAAGTGCAGAAAATTGTAAATGACAGCTCTCACATTCTCTATTATGATTTTGAATTTCTTCCATCAGGACGCCGTCTGCGCATGCCGATAGCCAGAACAAACAGGTTCCGTCATTCTTTTGTACCAGCTGGTATTCGCTATTTTAACAACAGTTAATATTTTTTATAATTTTTTAACCATCTTATCCCATGAGGCTTCTTTTTAACAAACTGTTTTCACCTTTTATCGGAGCATGTTAGTCCTATCTTACTTCAATATCTTAGTGCTCTTTGTATGGTAATTATCTATATGTGCATGATTTTAGCGTTCTTGTAAAGTACGTTGTGATTCAGTGTTTTGTTTATGATGTAAAACCAAAATTTCCCTCAGGATAATAAAGTATTATCTTATCTTATCTTATCTTATCTTATCTTATCTTAACCATAAACATCAGACGCAATAAAAGTGACAGTAACTACTACAGGTGTACACAACAACCAGCACACTTGGGAGTCTATGCTACTACCTGGAATACAAATGGCTGATAGCATTATGTTGAATGTTAGATCTAACTGGTAATCTGGCAGTGGTAATTGTGGTGGCAGTAGCGGTGATAGGGATGGTGGTGGAAATAGTTGTGGAGTGGCTGGGGATGATGGTGGTGGTTTGTGGTGGTAGTGGCACTTGTGGTTGTGATAGTGGTTGTGGCATTGGCACTAGTCGGGAAAATAGTGATGGTACTGGTAGGTGTGATGGTGTAACTGGTGGGGTGTAATGGTGAGGTGGGAGTAATGGTGTAACTGGTGGGGTGTAATGGTGAGGTGAGAGTGATGGTGTAACTGGTGGGGTGTAATGGTGAGGTGGGAGTGATGGTTTAACTGGTGGGGTGTAATGGTGAGGTGGGAGTGATAGTGTAACTGATGGGGTGTAATGGTGAGGTGGGAGTGATGGTGTAACTGATGGGATGTAATGGTGAGGTGGGAGTGATGGTGTAACTGGTGGGGTGTAATGGTGAGGTGGGAGTGATGGTGCAACTGGTGGGGTGTAATGGTGAGGTGGGTGTTATGGTGTAACTGGTTGGGTGTTATGGTGAGGTGGGAGTGATGGTGGAGGTAGTGCTGATAATGGTGATTGTGATGGTGGTGTTGGTGGAGGTACTAGTGACATGGTGAAGTTGGTAGCAGTAGTGATGATGGTAGCTATAACTATGGTGGTGATGATGGTGATGCTGGTGGTGTTGGTGGAGGTAGTAGTGACATAGTGGTGGTGGAGGTGAAGGTGGTGGTGCTGATTAGATGGAAGAAAGGATAAAATGTCATGAAGGACAGAAATACAGAAACGTTACTGCATATGAATCAGTAGGATCAACAAGTGACTTAAGAAACCTTTTCTTGTGACAATGACATGGAGTTTCATAAAATGATGTTTGAGTTCCACAATAAGCTTGCATACAACTTCTCATTGTTTTAAACTTGAACGCACCCATCGCCACTGAAATAACCAAGTGTATCTAATTGTCTGTGTTTGTAGGTCAGTACAACTCACAATGGTCATCAACGTTATGCCTGACATGACAAATATGCAGGGAAATGTCAGAAACAAGCAGAAAAACAGGAAACAAGGTTACATGATAATTATTTGTGCAAGTGCTCTCCTAAATAATTTTCTGTGGTTTTGGCATGTGTACCAGTTTGTACTGCAAGTTCACCATGACATGTAATTACTCTGCTGAGTGAACCATACAAGGATGCAGTAATATTGAAACTTGCTACTGTGTGACATGAACCATTATGCATTGATCATTCCACCTTTTGTCTGACGTCTGCTTCATCAGCTGGGTAATGCTGACTACACACAAGCTGTAGAATGTCACAGGTGTCCAGTTCTGTCTTTTTACACGCCCATGTATTCACCAATATGTACATGGATGTTTAAACAGATAAAAGTTTATTCTTTCTTACCAGCATGTAGAATACCTGCTAACCTTGAGGCTAAACTAGATGAACACAAGAGTATATGAATGTTCAGCATACTTAACATTTCATCCAATATGAACCTCTTTGTCTGGGTTATTGACTGTTACTGTAATAACATGGCAGAGGTCTCTTTACCCACAGTGGTCTCTACCCACAGAGGTCTCTTTACCCACAGCACACATTCCTGTCATGGTATCACTTTTCTTATATTTTAACATTGTGGCATATTAGTGGTTTTGTGACAATGAGGCATACTAATGGTTGGATGACAGTGTGGCATACTAATGGTTGGTTGACACTACAGCACACTAGTGACTTGCTGACATTGTGGCATACTAGTGGTTGGTTGTTACTGAGGCGTACTAATGGTTGGCTGTCACTGTGGCATACTAGTGGTTGGTTGACACAGCAGCATACTAGTGGTTGGTTGTTACTGAGGCGTACTAATGGTTGGCTGTCATTGTGGCATACTCGTGGTTGGTTGTTACTGAGGCGTACTAATGGTTGGCTGTCACTGTGGCATACTAGTGGTTGGTTGACACAGCAGCATACTAGTGGTTGGTTGTTACTGAGGCGTACTAATGGTTGGCTGTCATTGAGGCATACTAGTGGTTGGTCAATCTGAGTTTTAGGTAATTGTAAACCAATAGTTACTGTGTTGTGTAATCTGATGAAAAACATGATTAAATGGTATTAGATTCCCGGAAACTGAAAGACTATTCACTGCGTATTGACACATAAACAATTGTTTTGTTGTGTCATCAACAGTGGTGACGTCATTCAAATCATATTGTGACGTAAAGTTAGAATGATGGAACTCCAGATGCTACCATGCTGACGCCGTCGGTTCCAAATGCATTCCCGTGCTTCAAATACTCAATAACGCCTGGAAATTGGCCAACACATGATGTTTATCTCCTAATTAGCTACTGATAGTCTCTGCCATGAATAAGCCTTATATCATCATAAAAATACAATTAACAGGACCACAGAAATATTCACCTTCAAATAAATCTGCAGTATACTAGATTTGCCAACATAAAAAAAATTGCATATGTTGTAAGGGATATGTTTGTTTTAGGGTCTGGTCAGTGGGAATAATGATGAAAACAAGATGGTATAAATTACTATAAACAATGGTCTTTCAGTAAAACCAAATATACTGACAAAAAGAATACATTTCATTTTACTTTTAAACTACATACAGTTGGTATGGTTTACACTGTTACCATGGTAGTGAGAACCTGACATCTCTCATCTGCAATGCAGTTTGAGGCAGACATTTGACTGATCCTCCAAATGGGCTTGGGCCACCCATGTTCTGCTCACTATGACAGACTGTTCCCCCTGTAAAAGTCGGCAAATGAAGTAGGTACAACAGCGCTATAGCGGTCAGCAGTTTCCACTTTCAGTCCTTTTTTCCCCCATCAACACATTCTGACCTCAATGTCAGGGGAGGAAAGGCAGTGCACTCTTTTATTGCACAAACCTGAAGTGACCTCGAACTAATGCTTCTATTGGGCCTTCATTTCAGCAGAATAATATCTCAGTAGGAGCATCTGTACAACTTCTACCTGTCCTTCATATATCAAAAGAAGAATCCACTTACCCTTGAATGTACTATAAAATTTCTAATTATCCTATATTCCCAAGAAATTCTCTCTGTTACATGGATAGTTTTCTGACAGTCCCCATGTCCCAATCTGTCCACTAAATAGGTAGTGGGAGTCTGCATTCATGTGATTTCATAGGTGGGATATCCTTATGTGTCACACTGGAGCTTCTAGGGATTACCTAATGAGCAATAATATGGACAAGGGGGAACCCATATATGTGAATAGTGAGCTACTACTGGAAATACCTATATATACCAGATCAGAGAGGTAATGGGAACCCCTACATGATGGAGGCCAAGGGTACTTGGATGTCCTACAAGAATGAGGTCAGAGGTAATGGGAACCCCTACATGTGTGAGGCCAAGGGTACTTGGATGTCCTACATGAATGAGGTCAGAGGTAATGGGAACCCCTACATGAGGGAGGCCAGGGGTACTTGGATGTCCTACATGAATGAGGTCAGAGGTAATGGGAACCCCTACATGTGTGAGGCCAGGGGTACTTGGATGTCCTACATGAATGAGGTCAGAGGTAATGGGAACCCCTACATGTGTGAGGCCAAGGGTACTTGGATGTCCTACATGAATGAGGTCAGAGGTAATGGGAACCCCTACATGTGTGAGGCCAAGGGTACTTGGATGTCCTACATGAATGAGGTCAGAGGTAATGGGAACCCCTACATGAGGGAGGCCAGGGGTACTTGGATGCCCTACATGTGTGAGGTCAGAGGTAATGGAAACCCCTACATGAGGGAGGCCAGGGGTACTTGGATGTCCTACATGAATGAGGTCAGAGGTAATGGGAACCCCTACATGAGGGAGGCCAGGGGTACTTGGATGCCCTACATGTGTGAGGACAGAGGTACTGGGAATGTCCTTATGTGTGAGATCACAAGCACAATGAAGGACAACGGTCCTCTCATTCATGGACACTGAAAGCCGTAAACTACACAGTGATATTTTCAATGATTGACAAGTGAGCATGACAACCTAAATGAAACACAGACAACAATACTGCAATGTTTGCATGCCTTGAGGCATCACAACATTCACTGTTATTTGTTTCAGTCAGTTTGCTGCAAGCACACATTCTATAAACAGTGTGCTCATACTGTGTTGGTTAGAACATGAGGTTAGAGGCATTAGGAAGGTTTCTATCAGACATCCATCTAGCACAAAATATAAGCATTCCCACTTCCATTCATTTGAAAGAATAAGTTCTTCTCGTACAAATAAAAAATCACTGGAAAAAGACAATCATCAGGAAAGATTTCCAAAGATCAGTTTTAGTTAATTCCATCTCAGTCATTACATAGTACTTCCTGTGAAAGTATGTGAGACAGTGTGGAAAGTATCCATTACTGGGAATATTGGCAGCACCCCCAGAAAAATGATTAGACAGGCAATAAACAATAGCTCCTACAAAACCAATTACTGGTGTTTGAGATCCTCTGTTGATCAATATTAATCTAAATGACAATACCAATATACATGACTTACAATACCTAGTTGACATGATGCAGTATCACACACAGTGTGAGCCATGTATTATGCACCACCTGGTGACACATGACACTCATGTTTCAACAAATACCCATACATATTCTATTTCAAAGATTCATATTGATAGATGTAATTAACACCACGGCTGACAGCCAGATTACATTACATTAATCACTATTACACTGGAGTGTCCTCCTTTACAGCAACATTACACTGGAGTGTTCTCCTTCACAGCAACTTTACACTGGAATGTTCTCCTTTATAGAAACCTTACACTGGAGTGTTCTCCTTTAGAGCAACATTAAACTGGAGTGTTCTCCTTCACAGCAACATCACTCCCGAATGTTCTCCTTTATAGCAACCTTAAGCTGGAGTGTTCTACTTTATAGAAACCTTACACTGGAGTGTTCTCCTTTACAGCAACATTACACTGGAGTGTTCCACTTCAAAGCAACATTACACTGGAGTGTTCCACTTAAAAGCAACATTACACTGGAGTGTTCTCCTTTACAGCAACATTACACTGGAGGGTTCTCCTTCGAAGCAACCTTACACTGGAGTGTTCTCCTTTACAGCAACATTACACTGGAGAGTTCTCCTTCAAAGCAACCTTACACTGGAGTGTTCTCCTTCAAAGCAACCTTACACTGGAGTGTTCTCCTTTACAGCAACATTACACTGGAGTGTTCTCCTTTAAAGCAATCTTACACTGAAGCGTTCTCCTTTATAGCAACCTTACACTGGAGTGTTCTCCTTTAGAGCAACATTAAACTGGAGTGTTCTCCTTCACAGCAACATCACTCCCGAATGTTCTCCTTTATAGCAACCTTAAGCTGGAGTGTTCTACTTTATAGAAACCTTACACTGGAGTGTTCTCCTTTACAGCAACATTACACTGGAGTGTTCCACTTAAAAGCAACATTACACTGGAGTGTTCTCCTTTACAGCAACATTACACTGGAGGGTTCTCCTTCGAAGCAACCTTACACTGGAGTGTTCTCCTTCAAAGCAATCTTACACTGGAGTGTTCTCCTTTACAGCAACATTACACTGGAGTGTTCTCCTTTAAAGCAATCTTACACTGAAGCGTTCTCCTTTATAGCAACCTTACACTGGAGTGTTCTCCTTTACAGCAACCTTACACTGGAATGCTCTCCTTTACAGCATCCTTACACTGGAGTGTTCTTCAAAGCAACATTACACTGGAGTGTTCTCCTTTACAGCAACCGTACTGTGGAGTGTTCTTTATAGCAACTTTACACTGAAGTGTTTTCCTTTACAGCAGCTTTACACTGGAGTGTTCCCCTTTACAGCAACTTTACACTATAGTGTTCCCTTTATAGGACCTCGGTCAATCTATGATATCAGCTTACCTACAGTACATTTGAGTATTTTCAACGCCTCTTTTAGGTTATCTCAAATCAATAGCCATATTGGCCATCTGGTCCTCCTTTCACAAATACAAGAAGGTGATTGTAAGTCACTAAGGCAACCTTTGTGCAATGTTAACAAATGGGAGCTGAGTTTTACCTCAGCAAAGGTTACATTATGAGAAGCCCCTTGTCAAAATGATTCACACTAAGAAGAAATCTGCATTTGAATTTCCACAGATGGTCTTGGTCCCTAAAGGTGGACTTATCATCAAACTCATGACAAGGTTCACCTACCTGTGGACTTAATACTATTTGCACTAACTATAAACACTATTGATTGGCTGCACATAAATATGTTTTTACAGCTGACACACCTGTCAATTGAACAGATTGTACACACCTGTCACTGAACAGATTGTATCAGTGCCACACTCCTAGTGAGCTTGACAGTGGTACTGCTCAAAACTCCATACTGGGGTAGTCAGTCTCACAGTCCCAGAACCTCAATATTTTCCCTACTTCCTAGCCCTCTCTGCAATACTAAAGCTATAAATGAAGCAAGTCTAGATTTCCCCAGGTTCTGAATTTCTGGTTTTCCTGGTGTTTCTTTTCAGTTTCAGAGGATTTGTTTGTTATATTCAGGGACTAAGCATTAGTCTAACAGCATCACTGGCCAGTGTGATCTGGGATGAAGCATAGTGAAAGTGTCAGAATGTATAGGGAGGGATGGGTTAAGGCTAATAGCATGGGTGGGGTCGAAAGTATGGGTAGGGAGATGATTTGGCCATAGGTGACACTGTGGGTGATGGGTGTGGCCACAGTTGACGTTGTGGGTATTTGGTATGGCATGACCTGGGTATTGAAACACTGGCCTTCTGCTCTCCAGCCAAACACAACACAGTGGAGTCATTAAGCTGTCCCAAAGGATCAGTGCCGGAAGACCACCAGTGGATTATATGGGTGTGGCTTCAGGCTGGGTTTGAAGGCAGTTGATGAGCCATGGATGTAAGGAGGGAACAGTGAATAATGATAGCATTTCGCCTCTTTCTAGCAATGACTGACCTTGGGATGTAGCTACAACTGGAATTGATTTTCTGATCGGGAATCAATACTTGGAATACACATGCTGCATGTATTCCTTTATAGGTCAAGGAGTAGTGGGGCCATAACTATCCATGCAAACAGGAATATTCTTATCAAGGAACAGCATATAGATATACATGTTCGGAAGCTGACATGTCTTCATGTACTGACAGAATGTGAGCATAGCATTTGCAAACTTGACTCCAGTATACTGCATAATAAAGATAATAAAACTGCATAAATGAACTATACACCCTCTCTGTTACATATATATGATTGTTGTGAGCACTTTGGACATATACAATACTCTATCTTTGGACATGGAGTACATAAATACTAAATGAGGATGAGACATCCAATAATAAATAGACCTGTAGAATAAGAACTTAACAAACTTGATGTGGAAGTAAACACTGAAGAGATGAACACTGCAGATATTTACAATGCTGACAAACCCATGAGCAAAGTGAGTGAGGGAGTTTTACTTCACTTTCAGCACTATTCCAGCAATATCATGGTGGGGGCACCAGAAATGGGCTGCACACATTATACCCATGGACTTCGAACCCATGTTGCTGACATGATAAACAAATTTTTTTTACCACCAGGCTACCCATCACCCCTTTCTTGAGAATAGAAGGGTGCAGACAAACCAAACAACATTATCAAGGCAGTTTGGGAAATCAAATCAAAATAAGTAGTTCCTGGCACACCAAAGGGACACAACACCCCTATGCGGCAAACTTTCATGCTCCTGTCTTCTGCTGAAATTTGGGAGCTCAATATACAAACAAGGAACTAGAGCAGCAAAACAAGGTGACTAAATAAACAGTGACTGTCACATTACTGACATATAGCAGGCTTCCAGATATGGAGATATGACCTGCTGAATTCTTCAAGTATTCCTAAATGAGGTTTGACTAATGCAACATGAGACAACAGGTGCATTGAAAAGCTGTGTAACAGCAGGGATTTAACATATGACTTCACTGCATTGGCAAGTCAACTCTTCCACTTGACTTAGGTCAAGCATGGAGGAATGAAGGTTGTTATTTATGTAGGTCTAAATATGAGCCAAGACATAAAAACACTTCATCAAGGAGTTGTTGTTGGAAACAGTCTGTTGGGTGCAGAATGTGCAGCTGTCCAGAAACACTTCTCTCTAAACATGCTTCATGGAATCAGGCTTCTTAGAACTGAGAGTAATGAAGCATATGTATAGGCCTACATGGTGCATACACTGGCTTTGTGTAGGCTGTGCTGACTGTATAAATCTGCTGTCACTCTATTGTATCCAGTGTAGCATGGAACACCATACAGCAAGACACACATTTCCCCTTTTGTCATTGGCAATAGAGTTCAGCCAAGGATAGTTACTTCCTCTTTGATAAAGACATACAAAAAGAGACACCTTTCAATAATGTGTTGAATTGAGTGAAAGAGGACAGAATTTTAATAAGACCCAGTATACACTATGAATAATGTACCTACCTTCCCCATCTGATTCACTGAGAAACAAAATCCTGAGGAATTGTTTTCTCTATACACCCTTTACCAAAATTAGACCTACAATGCTATCAGTTTCTAGAGGAAGCAAGTATCAGATAAAAACAAATCCATATTCAATGAAACTAAGATATCTCACAAACATAAATACACATAAGTTTACATCCATCTATATATAAACATTCAGAAAGAGTACAAAAACACTGAAAACAGGTGAACTGGGATCTAAATATACAAGTGTTGAGAAGCTAAGCCAGGCAATTTGAAGGGAGGGAGTGCTGTTAGTGATATCCTCCCACACACTCAGCCAGTCAATGACACAAGCTTACCTCTCAGCTGACATTCATCCACGCTGTTGAATGCATCGTAAAAAGTTAACTACAACGTAACAATCTTCAATGCAACTGTAGCATACAAAATAGTGAAAACAGTATAGCATAAGCATATTATACATGTATGTCAACCATTACAACGTGAGCATAAACAAGGCGAAATGAAAAATATTTACCTTCCATAAACATAGGCTGCAGTATCCTTATGTAGGTGAGTGTAAACACTGTGATTAAACCTGACAGTAGAATGATGACACCCCCTTGCTGAGCGTGGCTCCTGAACAAATGGATTCTAGAAGCAGTCCCAGAGAAGGCTGGTTCTATATGGCTGACTGCTCACTGTGGGCTCAGTGAGCCGTGAAATGGAACTAGGTCAACCAGACAGCCTGCACACATCATGTGATTCGTTGGCTTCATCATACACAGTCCTCCTATCACTAACACACGCTGCACTGTCTAATGCATGTAACTGGCATGTTGATTGGAGCTAGCAAACTGCATGGGAGAAGCGATAATTCTCGTCATGCTCCACTTAGTTCATTGAAATGAAACCTTATTGGCATATCAGATTTATGTTTAATGAAGGCATCATCAGTTTTACTGGCATATTGCTTGCATCAACTAGCTGACACCTGTCAATAAAGGGAGAGCCACTGGGAACTGATATGCCTCATCATCCATCCATCTACACTGCCTACTGTCAAACAGGCTGCAGGAGGGAGAAGGTCCACAAAACAAGAAAAATACACGCTTTGAATCTGGTGAGTGAGTGAGTGAGTGAGTGAGTGAGTGCAGAGGAAAATGATCCCCCTTTATGAGCATTCTGTAACAACTTCAATGTAGCCTAAAATTCTCATTTGTCATAGTAATATTGATTTTAACAGATGAAATTATATGTAACTTGTCAGTATACATAAACGGATACCAACTGAGTTTGAAGACAGCTGCTGTCAATGTTGTCATTGATAGTAGATCAGGTCCAGTTAAGCCTGAACATAAGGGTCTCTCACCAAGCATGATGCCCACAAGCAAGGACATACATCTCGTAGCAGTGGATGCCAGTAACTTTCATTGTTCACTGTCACAGTGACACAAACACATCAATAATTTACCTACAATAAACATGCTGTGGTTCAAAGTGACTAAGAATTGAGCAGATCCGAGACAATGTTGTTCAACAGTCACTGTTGTTATGTTTGTTGCAGTGGTACAAGTGGACCCTGATATAAACCATGTATACCAGTGCTTTTATTGCCTTTGTTTCATACAAACATTTCCATGAACCTTTACACACATCACCAAGTCTGTGAATGTTTATAGGTGACCATTATGTTTTCATGGTTCATCATGCCAGGTGTTCAAACAACTCCCAAACAATTGACAATTTATCCCCTTGTTAGTCTGATCCTACACTGGCTACTGGTGACCTGTCCTGCCTCAATCACCTTGATAGTCTGATCCTACACTGGCTACTGGTGATCTGTCCTGCCTACATCACCTGGTTAGTCTGATCCTACACTGGCTACTGGTGACCTGTCCTGCCTCAATCACCTTGATAGTCTGATCCTACACTGGCTACTGGTGACCTGTCCAGCCTACATCACCTGGTTAGTCTGATCCTACACTGGCTACTGGTTACCTGTCCTGCCTCAATCACCTTGATAGTCTGATCCTACACTGGCTACTGGTTACCTGTCCTGCCTCAATCACCTTGTTAGTCTATTCCTACAGGTTCTGTGAAACATAAGTTTGATCAAAAGAATGAACTCAGTTAAAACTATTTCTAGCGGTAAGGGCTGATAGGTATTAGTCTGCTAGTATATATAACAAAGGACTGAAATGTCCTTCTCAATCCAACATTTCACTTAACAAATCATATATACTAATCTGTCATGATATCTGACTTACACATGAATCTTATGGAGCAGAAATCTACTTATGAAACATGTGAATATTTTCCTGAAATGAGCATGCATTTGTCTATGACCTTTAGGGAAAAGAAATAGGTATCTGAATACAAAATTATGCAATGCATTAAACAAATGACATCACTGATGCGTTACAGGTGTATGTCAATAACTGTCTGAAAGCTGCTTCTTCACAGGTGTAGTGGTGCAGCAAAATATGTACTATACACAAAAGATAATAATGATGTCGTGTCATGTGTACCTTCAGGTGGGTGGATATAAGGGTTACCTTTCGTTGGTGTACTGGAACCCAGTCTCTTTCCACGTGCTACACCAGACCTTAATGTCACATGCAAATTCAATTATATGTCATCTTTCAATGTCTAACTGATGCAAATAATTGCATACATTACTCTAATCTTTTCACTGGTAATTGAGGTTCCCTTTCAGGACTGAGTGTCTCACTGCAGCAGGTCTCCAGCAGTACAGAGGCTAGGCTGTTTGTAGGGAAACCATTTTACTTATCATTTAAGCCGACTTGCAATACAGGTTGGGCTGTGAAAAACATGATTCTCACCAGGAAATCATTGTCAAATCAATCAGTTTATTCATTCTCATTATGCATATGTGAATGCAGGTGGCCAAATGAAAAACATGATTCTCACCAGGAAATCATTGACAAATCAATCAATATATTTATTCTCATTATGCAAATGTGAATGCAGGTGGCCAAATGAACATAATGAATATAACAAGGCAAGTATATGGATGAAAACTTCTTTTTATTGTCTAACACGACGTTTCTGGGCTACTTCTTGCCCCTTCTTTAGGTGATGAAAAAGGGGCAAGAAATAGCCCAGAGCAAGTATTCGCTCATTTAAACACACATTCCGAAATATCTGCAGCAGAAATTGAATACAACTAAAATGAACAACTGTCTGCTTAGATATTTGCTGCAAGCAGAAAAGTAGTAATTAAACAGCTTCTTTATTATTAATGTAAGCTATGGCATGGTAAAAGATGCTAACACTACTATATATGGCATGACATACACTACTATATCCCAAATATGGGATACAATCATATGTGTCAACCAAGTGGAAGGAGAGTTTTGAAAGGTCTTACAGTTCTGCTCTGGAAAAGAGCACTGCCACTAATTTCAGTTTGAGTCAAACTTGCTGCCATGAAAACGCAAAATATTTTTATTCAGAAATGCGGAACTACCAAAAGCACCAGAAGAAAACCAGACCTATCTATGAGTAATAGTGCGTAAATAAATGTCATTTTAATGTGTTAAACTTCATTATTTTAAACTTAGGTATAAACCAACTTTATCATTTCTAATTCTTATTCTAACCCGGACCTTCACAGGTCCATTTATGTGAAAAAAGATGAGAGTACATGTCTTTGCTTAAATCTGCGTAATTGGCAGTTATCAGACCTTTCAATAGTAAAGTGTTAATCATACTGAATGCATGATATGTATTGCATATATGAAAGACATGTAGTAATTTATGTCTATTTAATCATTCAGGGCATTTTTTGTTAGTTCAGTTATCTGGACTGACAGCCAACTTGGGATCTCCATATCCCACGCTACCAGCGCCGGAATAAATCCCTGGAAACCCTCTCAAGTGTTCGTCCCTTATCTACCACAGAGGAACACCTCTGTCACAGTGGCATCCCTGGTGGGATGGGATGTCGGACTGTTTTGAGGACATCTCGGAAATAACATCACCCTACACTGGAACCTCACAAGTGTGAGTGATCATCTCATCATGTCATAGGTAGCTGTGCTAGCCTGTAGTAGCCAATTGATAATTACCTCAAGTGAATCGTGACACTTTGTATCTATGTGACTTATACAAGTATGTGATGATCATGTATACAGGCAGCCTTGTGGATTGCCCTTTCCAGCTGATACATTGGGCGTTTCATCATGTGTGCATTCATGGACTATATTATGGTACCATTCCCGATATTACCACAGACCTGTATTTGTGCCACAACAGTATGACTGTGTGATCAGAGTGGAAGACAGGGCCAGTTTCCAACTGGACATTTTGCATCATGTCAGATGTCATTAGCTGAGTTTAGTTAGTTTAATTTGCTAGTTAGCATGTCAGTTAGTTTAGATTAGTAAACTGTTTAGTTAGGTTAGTTAATTAGATCTAGAACATTTAATTCGTCAGTTAAGTGATTACGGTTAAATCACGTAGCTTGACGTATGCCTTAAAAGTGTACATGGTTGAGCTGTAACTTGGCATATACCGTAAAAGAGTATATCGGTGAGTTACCATTTGTGTCTTAAATTTATCTATAGTTTGGAGAAGAGATGATACAAAGATCTGCTCTGCACAAGAGTATACCCTCATAGTTACAGCTCAAGTCATGTTTCCATGGAAACAGCAAAAAACATCATTCCTATCTGGATGTAGCATCAAATGGCACATGTATGGGTCATGCTCCATGTTCGACTGTATAGTTTAGGAGATATCCTCATAACCACAGTCAAAGTCACGTTTCCATGGAAACAACAAAAAATAAATTTCATATCTGGGTCTAACCCCAAAAATGGCATGATCTAGGGATCTTGGTTGACATGTACAAAGTTTGGTTAAGCTGTCACAAATAGTTTAGGAGATATGCTCTGGACAGTGTGTAACGCACAGATGGACTGAACTTATTTCTATATCCCTGCAACTTCCAGGGGATAATGGGTTTTCATATACTAAGTTTACAATGTTCACAGCATTCATAAGGTTGAACTTGAAGCACAAAATGTGAATTATGTTAAAACAATAAAAGATAACTGTTACACAAGCAGAATTAACTTGGGAGGGATTAGAGTGAGGTGAGATCACGTTTAATGTCGTACTTAAGAATATTTTCCTTGCATCATGACATGCTTAAGTGTATGTACGGCTGCTTTTACTAGATCAGACTAAGCTCGTTCTCGAGTGCTAGCTTAATGATACACAATGAACATCTGGCTCAGACACATTACACTGACTCCAAGTCGCCCAGTCCTTGTTGCACCCATTATTGCCAAGGACCAGACAGGGAGCAACAAGTACCATATTTTAATGTCTTTTGGTATATCACAGCTGGGGATGGGACCAGCGACCTTCCTCTCTCCCAGCAGTTTAAGATTGCTCAGTGAAATTACGCAATTTCTGGGATGAAACATAACTGGAAAAAGTCTGATGTAATATCTGTATCAACAGTTATTTATTACGTGGGCTAATTTTAGGGTTTTTCCACGTCAGTAATTCATATTTTTCTAAAAAAGTAGGCCAGATTGATGCCCTACAATGATATACATCTTACTGAAGGTGATAACTAAGTCTCTTTCCCACTTTCCCACCAATGAGGTTTGTAAATACATCATGATCCTCTATACCTGCTCGCTCCAATATGAAATTAGAATCAACCTATTTTTCCACAGTGAATGTGAAGTTATCTCTATACTTCTAGGGTCATATTATCTTTGTTGCACAGGGTGCTGCCATCTGGTGTTTTCACTAACAAATCACAAAAGAAGGGGAAGACATCATAACCACTTTCTTGAATGATGCCGGACTGTGAAACCAGGGAGTAGTTACACCAGTCAGTGAGGAATCATAATTTCAAGGCAGGACAATCCCGTTACTGTGAACAGTTCAAACAAATATCTTATTCAAACGGCGAAAAATAACCAAAAGTCACGTCACAGGGTAAGTTGTAATTTGTTCCTATCTGTTATGTGAGTGAGTGAGTGAGTGAGTGAGTGAGTGAGTGAGTGAGTGAGTGAGTGAGTGAGTGAGTGAGTGAGTTTTATGCCGCACTCAGCAATATTCCAGCTATATGGCGGCGGTCTGTAAATAATCTGGACCAGACAATCCAGGGATCAACAACATGAGCATCGATCTGCGCAGTGGGGAACCGATGACAGGTGTCAACCAAGTCTGCGAGCCTGACCACCCGATCCGCCACTTACGACAAGCACAGTCACCTTTTATGACAAGCATGGGTTGCGGAAGGCCTATTCTACCCCGGAACCTTCTCGGGTCGTTATGGTAATAAGGAATGCAGCCAAGGTCATACTGGTTCCTAGTGCTCCAGGTAACGAAACATGCAGTTTGCAACGTAAACCTGATAAAGGTGAGACTGACAGTAGTCTTTCATATAATGCAGATGGATTACACAAAGTAACGGCATGGATATACAAACTGTCCATGTAGACCAAAAACAGTAGACCCAAGCATGCTGCATCCACGAACAAAATAGTTTTGAGCCAGCAGAAATTGACATAGTATCACATCACATTTTAATATTGACACCACTGTATAGTTCAGTGTGTTATTTATTGATTGTAGATCTAATTCTGTGATAGTTCCATCTGACTGTTTAACTGACTGAATATATGACTGAAATATACTGTTCATAATGTACGTGTAACCAAACCGACTATCCCCAGCACAGTCGACAATGCCAGCCATTGTCACAGTATATGTCTGTGTCTTCATCTCCATGACGACAGTAATGTCTCCTTACTGATAGTCAGAGGTGACTAGTTGGTTTGTTGTTTAACACTACACTCAGCAATATTCCAGCTAAATGACTGTGGTCTGTAAATAATCAAGTCTGGACCAGACAATCCAGTGATCAACATCACAAGCATCAATCTACACAACTGGGATAGAATGATATGTGTCAATCAAGTCAGCAAGTTTGACCATTAGATCCTTTAGTCACCTCTTATGAACACTTTCGAACCCAGATCTTCATGGGTTGATAGTCAGAAGTGAAGGACAAATACATATAACTGCTAAAAAAACTGTTAATGATACGTATTGCAATACACTGATAAAAAAAATGGTATTTTGACACGCATTTGGTAAATATTGTAACACTTGGAAATCTTTGGGTATTTCCGTTTTACACACCAAAAGTCATGTGATTGTTGTAAAATGGTGACAAATCTACATCAATGATTTTAATGCTGTAGATTATTTCTTTCTGGAATGGTGCATGTCATAGCCCATAGTTCAATGAGCACTAGATACATGAATGTAGTGTAGGTCTACATAGTGTAATTTATCATGTGAAGGAAGAAAGGACAAAGCAAATACTTTCAGTAAATCATGACACTGATACATCACCTTATTAATGCAAGTGTTCATCTGATGTTTTTACTATGTGAGCACTATTTAAGTAAACCAAACACCTGATCATAGGAAGAATCTATGAATTGGAGTCAAATAAACATTAGACTGAGTATTAGGACTGCAGTTTTACTGCTATACCGCAATACTCTTTGCAAAGGATAAGTGTTGCAATATCTTATTTCTGAGAACCAATATCTTGGGTAAATTTAAATCCACACATTTTTTCATTCACATCAAAAGTTCTCAATTTATCCCAGTTTGTATCAGAATACAGGTACCTGAATTGCAATTTATTGCAATACAATTTGTTTGCCAATACACAGCTCTACTACCTCAATTACAGTGAAAAGATTTCCAACTGTAACTGTAAAACAACAAGGCCATGGGATGTTCTGGAGTTGCTAGACTCAGGGATTTTATGTGGGTTTCTTTCAGTGCACACATAAACTTGAGTTGAAGATGTTGATCTCTCATGAGGGGCACAACCTGAGTGTACCACATGCTGTCGTAGGAAAAGACCCTTATAACACCTGTGACACTCACGTATGTTGTGCATCCAGATATTGCAAATTGCTGTCTATCTGGTCTCGCCAAACATTTCAGAAAAAACTCTCACTTTTTCAGTACTAAGCAATGTACTGTGACCTCGATAACACACTGAGCACACACTGATCACCTTTCACCAAAAGCTGTCTATATGGTGTGACCAAGTCAAGAAAGCTCTCTGTTATACTGAATGAGTTTTTTGGTTCAATGCTGCCTGTGACTGTACTTCAATAACACTATGTCATGTGTACTTGATAAAGTGGAAAACCTGATGCAGTTATAGTCATATATGCTGAAACATTTGATGAAACACACATCATGGGTGGATCAAACAAGCAGGTGATGGGCCTGACCATGAGACTGAAAAACAAAGGAGTCTTTTCTGCTGCTAAGGGACAAAACTGTTTCAAGCAAACTGCAGAACCAAAGAGCTCGAGCTCTGCACTGCATCCACACAAGAAAAATGCAAAAACACAAACAGTTCCTGGACTATATGGCTATGTCAGTTAACCATCCAGCTCAGAACTACATAATTTCAGGATAAATGTAAAGTATTTAAGGTATGTCAAACAGGTATCCGTTCTTCAGCAATTTCAGAGTACAAAAACTGTACTGACCTCTTGTAGAGCTGAGTCGATCCGCCAGATCCGAAGACTCTGGTCACGAGACCAAGTGACAAGTTGCTGGTCACGCACACCTTGGAACAAAGAGATAACATTCTCATTATTTCTTTCCAAATGTTTTCTGTAAGGTGCAAGGTCAGTTTCACAAAAACCTTGTCTTTATTCTCACTTTGAATTGTGTCTAACATATGAAAGCAGTTACAATATGAATGTCAGGCCACATACTGGGCCAGCCTTCAAGCAATTGGTAGGTTCTATATAGGTGTCTAATTGTAAAATCCTGCTCACATAAATGTTAAGACCAGTAAATCAAATCAACAGTAAAAAACTGATGAACAGAAACAGTTCTGCAGACACGATATAGTCTGAGAATAGTATCTACTCCTCACCTTCTGTCTGCTTCCTCCAGTGGAACTCGAGCACCACGTCTTTGTGTCCAACAAAGGTGTGTATGGGCTGTGTGAGGTTGCTGGTGTTCCACAGGTAGAGCTTGTTCTCCCCTCTCCGCAACTGAGGCACTACCACTGTCATCAGGCCATTACCAAATGGCTGTGCAACACAACGTTCATGATGATGACATGGATATCAAAACAGTGTACTCAATCAAAAGATGGCAAAAAGTCTGGGCCCCACAAATTAGAAAAAACAAATCCATCTATATCCATTATTACAGCAATTCACAAAGAAGAGATCAGTCAAACATGAGAGTGTGTAATTTGTCTGTCGATACACAAAAATAGGTATTGAGCTATCAACACATTGCAATGGACTTGGGATTAGCTAATGAACATAATTTCATCAAAGAATACCATGTAGTATTACAGATGTGAACCTGACAAAATATCATTACAGATAAGAATGAGCATAGACATATGAGTGAGTGAGTGAGAACCTGAATGAGTAAAGAAATAGGAATGAATGAGTGTGTCAGTGAGTAAAGACACGGTATTTGTAAGTAAACTGCCTTAGAACAAATATGCTTATCATGAAATGAGGAACATAACAAGCTTAGGACTTTGGGTTTTTTTGGGTCCTGGCTAACTGTAGTATATTACAGCAGTTGAAATTCAATTTTCCGACTTAAAAATTACTGTGGTTGTAATGAATTTAAATCAATCACCCCTTTGGGTTCGCTAGTTTACTGTAAGTGACTGTGGCTGATGTCAGCAATGTTGAAGAGACATTGATCAGTGTAATAATTCAGTCTAATTCAGCTTAGGCTCAGTACTATTTGTTACACTGCCATAATGAGTCTAACAAACCCAGGTAGAAGGTCGCTTCCACTCAAATGCAAGACGGACAGATGAACTTAACCAATCAGACAATGGCTACTGTTTGCAATTTGGCAGGACTTGCAAAATTCCTGGTCACTGACACTGATCTCTCAACAAATGAAAATTCATAAAAAACACAGATATTTGACCTGCAGCATATACGCTTAGGAATTTCTGGTGACATGGTTATCATCAGCTAACATTTCTGTAAGCTGACATTCTTGAATAGTGACAAAAACACTATTTTCAACGACTGTTTACTCAGTGTTGTTAACTGAAAAGGTGAGCTGATGCTTCCCTTTACCAGAGTTTGCCAGATTCAGTATAAGCAGTGTAACAGATAATACACAGCACAAGTTTACTTCGACTGTGTAATAACCCCCAAAGACTGTCCAGGCATGGGTCATCTCTCTCAGTGACACTGTTGAGATGACACGTTCCATCACTTTGCTTCCCATATATATTCTTTAGGGTCAGCATAGCAAGTGGTCGATGTAACAACCCTACAAAGTTGCATAGATTGCACATTATGTATCAGTGCACATACTGTTTCCAGTCAAGTGAATGCACAACTTCAAATGGTAAACAGCTCAATCAAAATAACTGTCTTGTCTCATTTCTTAACATCATAGAGAAATATGGGTAAGAAAAGAGAAGAAAAGGTTTTAATCTGATTAAATGGTGTCTTAAGAGTGGCATAAACAAATTTGTCAAAGTAGTCATACCGTGAGACGCGCCCTCCATACTGGTGACCCTGTGTTGAGAGTAAATTCACTCCGGCGATGGTTGGTGCAGTCCCAGAACTACAACACAAACAGACATGACGAAGTACCTGCAAACCATTTTTGTACAATCATTTTTCAAGTAGTAATAATTTTGTTGTTATATAACAAATGTATCCCACTGACCTTCAGTTGACCATCTTCAAATCTCATCAAAACTTAATGTTGAAATCTTCCGTAAGAAGCAAACATATCACACTACTATGGACACAATAACAAGTCTCAACACTCACTCTGACAAAACAGTCTTGACTGGCAGTGACCAGTTTGTACTGGTTGTTTGGATTCCAGTCCAAGCCGTGAATTTTTGACAGATGAGCAGCAATATACTGGATAGGTGTGTTGCCTTTCTGGAAAACAAACAAGAAGATAATTTGAACAAAATAATTCATTTTGAGTCTGGCTTAAAGGTTATGTCCTTGCCCAGGTGGAATTCCCCAACTGAATGTATCGACTGTTGTGTGAAACTGTATCGGAAAAGTTTGAGATGTTAACGGTCATGCTGACTTCTGGCACTCAAATGGTGGAGACTCTGTCACCATGCCAGATGGATGCTGTCATGAGTGATGTTAGGCTCCACCTCTACTCACCCTGCAGGGCCATATACTGATGACCCCAGACCTGTACTTAGCCTTGGGTCCCTTATCCTGATGTCCCCACACCTCTACTCACCCTTGGGTCCCTTATCCTGATGTCCCCACACCTCCACTCACCCTTGGGTCCCATATCCTGATGTCCCCACACCTCTACTCACCCTTGGGTCCCTTATCCTGATGTCCCCACACCTCCACTCACCCTTGGGTCCCATATCCTGATGTCCCCACACCTCTACTCACCCTTGGGTCCCATATCCTGATGTCCCCACACCTCTACTCACCCTTGGGTCCCATATCCTGATGTCCCCACACCTCCACTCACCCTTGGGTCCCATATCCTGATGTCCCCACACCTCTACTCACCCTTGGGTCCCTTATCCTGATGTCCCCACACCTCCACTCACCCTTGGGTCCCATATCCTGATGTCCCCTTCATGTGTTGTAGCAAACATGTTGTTCACCACTTTGTTCCACTTCACTTGAGATGCACCAGCTAAGGACAGAAAAAAAAACACTTTCATTTGTATAGAGATAAATCCCTCTACTTCAAAACTGTGGTCCTAATAATGCTGACATTAAAATCATTAAATGTATCATCTGTAAAACATTTTCATAAACCTTACCAACACTTTGAAAAGTGGCAGCTGGCTTCTTTGGATCCCTGCAATACAAACCAAAATATAAATGAATTATTTACAAATATCTTAGAGAATGTTTGAAGCAAAAAATATCTGAAATATTGAAAAAAACATCCCCAAATGGGAAGGAGACAAAAAAAAGCATAAAAGTAACAACCTGCAATATTCAGCACTCTGTATGTAATCAAGTCTGGGCCAGGTATTACCAGATACATGAACAGTAGTAGGTATCATGACTTTATTTGTTTACCTGATGTCCCACAGATAAGTATACGTGTCCACTGAGCACGATGTCAGCTGATTGACGTCAAATGGTGACCAGTCCACATCACTGCAAGAAAACACTCTAGTAACTCCACATGGTGAACAATAACACGGACAACAACCAGATGACTGCCTCTTGGCAAACAAGCCTTCCACCTCAGGGTTGTTATGCATCTGACTTATGACATTATTAAGGAGCTTTCAAAATGACCACAAATTTCAACCTGATTATAGAAGAACATGAATACATATAATTATGGTTATCCTAACAAAAAACAGCAAAAATTCTTCTGCATTGTTATTTGCTTGAACTACCCAAATAATTGTCCATACTCATGAACTTGGTTCACAGAGCCATGAAAACCTGTTGAAGCTTGTGAAGACAAGATTCCACATATATGTAAACTAAATTCCTCTTCAAAGCACCACGACCCGTGAAGGTCCGGGGTAGAATAGGCCTTCAGCAACCCATCCTTGCCATAAAAGGCAACTATGCTTGTCATAAGAGGCGACAAACGGGATCGGGTGGTCAGACTTGCTGACTTAGTTGACACATGTCATCAGTTCCCAACTGCGCAGATTGATGCTCATATTGTTGGTCACTGGACTGTCCAGTCCAGACTCGATTATTTACAGACCGCCACCATATAGCTGGAATATTGCTCAGTGCGACGTAAAACTGAACTCACTCACTCACTCAAAGCATCACTTAAAGTGAAATAAAAAAGATGCATTTGGAGTCAAGGAATTTTGCAACCATAGTTTTGTGATTTGTAGACAAATGGGAAAACACGTAAAATGCGACACTCAGTCACTCATTTACAGAAGTTCCAAATAGGTCCACCAGTGGATATACTTTGAAGTTCAACTCATGGTAAACACACAGCGTGGATGCCATACCTGACTGTCCTTGTGTGGGCCTTTAGAGAGCATCTGTGGTCTGTGTTACCTCCGGACAGCTGCAGCACCTCCAGCCGCTGGTTGCTCTGAAACACACACAGTCACCTTGAAACAATCGACTTGTCCACCACTAACACACAATGTCACCTTGATGACACCATCGACGCTTGTCCACCACTAACACATTGTCATCTTGATGACACCACTGACACTTGTCAACACACAGTGTCACCTTAACATCACTATCAGTTAACACACAACTAGCTTAAGCTGATGACAGAAGACTCTGAACAACTGTCACGATCTAGTTTCAGTATGGCTCAAGTGAGTGAGTGAATGAGTTTAGTTTTACGCCACACTCAGCAATATTCCAGCTATATGGCGGCGGTCTGTAAATAATCGAGTCTGGACCAGACAATCCAGTGATCAACAACATTATCATCGGTCTGCGCAATTGGGAACCGATGACATGTGTCAACCAAGTCAGCTAGTCTGACCACCCAATTCCGTTAGTTGCCTCTTACGACAAGCTGAGTCGCCTTTTATGGCAAGCATGGGTTACTGAAGGCCTATTCTACCCCTGGCTCAAGTGAACCTCAAGTGAAACTTCTGTAAAAATGAGCCATAAACAACACATAACGGAAACCATCACTTACAGCAGTTACGAACATGTTGGCCTTGCAGGCATGAGGGTTGAACTGAATACAGTTGATGTCCCACTTGGCCTGTGCCGCTTGCCTCGCTATTCGTACCACTTCCTGTTTAGGCGCGTACAGGTTTACCAGTGCCAGGGCTCGTCTCCTGCAGACACAAAGACAACATGATATGACCTCACAGACACACAGTTAACAGAGACACACAACACATGCATAATGTGTCCACATTTGCGAGAGGTGTTCTTGTGAGGGTGTCACTGCTGTGACCAACATAAGTCAGTCAGTAAGTAAGTAATACTAGTGACCAGCATTCATGCAGTCTTGAAGCTAGAATTATGTTCAAGCAAAAGCAAAATGGGTGGCATGGTTGATGAACATTATTACTAAGACAGAAGATCCTGCATGTTTGACAACCAGAAACAGATTGAAACATAGATGTCACTCTTTGAGTAACATCATATGAAGAGGCATGCAGGATATAGCAGGAGACACATGCACGAGGGTATCTATTGTATCTGTCAACTGTATGACATATCTCCATGAACAGACAGAATGTCACAAACCAGCCCTAGAGCCTTTCCCAAAGCACCAAAGCAACCTTTACTAATGTCAACCTTAACTTCCATTCTAAAACATAGCACTAAGGTTTCCTTACTGACTTAGGATCAGCTTAGTGCTTTGTGAAAGGAGGTCCAGGATCCTCTTTGAGTACTGTATGTGTGCTTGCATTACATAGAAAGGGCAGATAACTCCAACCACGCATGAGATCATGGCCTTTGCTATGCTACCTTTATCAAATTAAAGATGGTTTTCAAAATAAAATGTACCAAAATAAGAACAAAAGAAATGTTTGAAACAAAATGACAAGTATTCATTCTGGAATAGCAACGAGTGTGGCATTCTGCAACGAACAAGTGACTCTGTGTGTCTTTGATTATTTCTTTCATGTGTACACACCAAAAAACCTCACTTCCATTTCCCTGAGACAAAGACAAGTTTTGTTTCTCAAAGTCTCAAACTATGACAATGCCAAAACATTGCAAACACAAACATCAACTACAATGTTTACTTCAGTGTTGCTATATTCCTGTGATTCTCATGCTTCCAATGTTAGCATAAGGCAGTTCTGTGTGCTTCAAACAGTGATCACTTTGGATAAGGTTTTCATGTCTACACATAAGATTTTTCCCTTTTATCATTAATGAACAACAGTAAAAGCTTCTACTGGTGCCCAGCAAACCTCTTTTTAAGTTCATGACCTCAAGAAAGACCTTGACCAATAGTTGTTGATAGTTTTAATAAACTTCTTCAGGACTTTAGAGATGAAAATCCAGGAAAAATTACATGGCAAACAAACCTTCTTATGACAGAACGGTCACAACATGCTGAAGGGGTTCTCCTCAGACTACAGAAATGTACCTTTGAGGACCAGCAGTCTCCTCAAATAAAACATGAGAATGCAAATCAACAGTGCACAAAACCTGTTCATCTGAAGATCTGATATATTCCAACCATGGCAAAATCTTAGCATTAATGTACAGTTTGGTGAATCCAATGTACTACAAATATTCCATCTTACAGAACAAGCAATACTTCATATCACCTTCACAAAAGCTTGCTGCCTACTAATATAAACAAACACAGACACATTTCAGTATCATGATATGCCATACAGCAAAGATCCTGGGGTACATTTCTGTAGTATCCCAAGCAACAACCCCTTTAGCCTCAGTCAACACATTATCAGGTTAACCACCTAGTTCAAAGGTTAGTAGCCTGATAACATGGAACAAATCAACACTCAGTTAATGCAGCCCTCAACATGCAGTGGTCAGTATGGTAAACATAACGCAAATGGCGGCAAATATATCAACTGTGTGGTATTTACCTGTACAGGTCTGGTACTAACATGAAATTCCCAATTCCCATCGTAGGCAACTGCAGCTACATTATGAAGCAAGCAAAGGCCAGCAGGAAGCTGTGTCTGTTAGCTAGAGGATGTTCAAGACAAGCAGCCACAAACATGGAAATCCAGAACAGATGTTACCAATGTCATTGCAAAGTTTGATCTATAGATCTACACCAGTACTCACAGACACCAGGTATGTAGGATGCAGTAACAGCATACACTTTACAATTAATTCTGGCAAGTCATGAATATGCTGCTGGAACAAAATTTAGCATGGAAAATTGCATGAATATATCATAAACCATGCAAGAATAATAAGTTTTATACAATCATGAGTTGAGGTGACTTGGTCCCACTAAGTAACAGATGAGTACACTTTTCAGGTTTGGTGAAGTGCCCAACTGTGTTATGCCATGAGGGCATGCATCATTCCGTACAATATCAATCACAATCATCTGGTTCTGTAAGGATTCATGGGCACTTTTTGAACCACTGCACTCAAATAGCATAAAAAACATCAAGATTGGGATTTATAGATTGTACCCATGCGGGGAACCAAACTCAGGTGATCACTGAGACAAACAAGTGCACCTCCTTGTGTGGATGTGTCACTTTGCAGCAAGGACTGCTTAACAGGCAGTCTGTCTCATAGTCCCTGAACTACATCATTTCCCCTTTTGTCTGAGTCTCAGTTTCTCCAGGTTCTCCCAACTCTCTGGGGCTCTTTTCATATTATAATGGTTCATTTGTTCCTATGAAAATAATATATACTCATGGTAATGAATATGGGAACACATGAAAGTGCACTTGTTCATTTGTTCTTTTCCGGCTTCTTCACATGCTTTGCATTGCCAAGTGAGTGAAATTCTTGGAATACATACAAGAACACATGTCCTTTCATCTCTTGCCTTATTCATTTCCATGCAGACTACTGACCACACTGATATACCTTGGAACTAAGCGTTAGTCTACTGACCTGGATATCCAGTAACAAATGCCAATGATGAATTCATAGAATAGTAACAAAAATGATGAAACAGAATCCTGGCACTCTAGAACCAGTGTTTGCAACCAGGTTGCAAGTTCATCACTTGGTGCACCAAAGAAAGAATATTCATCTAATAAAATTATTAGATCCTTATAACAAGACTGAAGGAGTACAACACTCTTGTTGACAGTCAGTATTGTTTTATTGCTTGACAGTTAAGCACTACAAGAACTCACAGATCATACAACTACTGACCACTACAATCTGGTTTCAACTAGAATACACCAGTAGTAAACAACTGTCTATGTCTGTCCTGGAGGCTAGGTGGGGAACATCATACTCCGCTTCTGGTCAATACATTGCACTATCACAATACTAAGTAAAAAATCATTGCTTCACTTGCTTAGTGAAATCATGTAAACTGGCATTCCATATCAAAGGCTCCATCACTAGTCACTAGGCTAGTCACTAAAAATCTAATGTTCCTGCAAGCTTGTTCAAAAACATATATTATTCTCAGTACCCTGACAAACTCCTGAATGGTATTACTTTCATTATGAATCATCAACATTCAAATAAATCTGAGATATAACACAGTGCTATTCAATGATATGTCAGAGCAGGCCTTATTTCTGTCCTGTAAGTAGTCAAGCAGTGAACATCTCTTCACTGTTCACAAACAACAAACATTGTCATGATAATGCAACAAGCTATAAAAGACCCTTACATAAACAAATCAACAAACTCATCTGTTCTTTAAACCAGGAAAAGTTCCTTGCATGAAATTAACAGTACTGAACTAATACAGAACATAACAAATAAAAGACTTTGACACATAACATATTAAACTGGAGTTCCTTTCACGATGCAACCATAACTAAGGTTAACCTTAACTCGAATTCTTTAACATTACACTAAGGTAAGGTTGCTTTGTGAAAGGAGTCCCTGGATACCTCAAGGATGACACAGGTATTATTGCTCAATGCAACACCTGGTTGTACAGACGGAGAGCATTGTTCTTAGTTTGCTGGAGTATACGTCTTGTTGATGTGCCCCGTACATCAGCCATGACTTGCGCCACCCTTCCAAGAAGACGCGGACTGTTCAATCTCAGGCCATCAGGTGGGTGGTCAGGGGCGCTAGTGCCTAACAGAATGCGACTTCTATTTAGGAACTTGACAGCCTGATTCTGATTTTCATCGAAATTCTCTATAGCTGAAGAGAACCCAAAGTAGACGTTGCTGAAATGACTGGACCAGCCATTGGCAATCATCTTTGTTCCACAGAAATTTTGGAGACACAAAGGTTGTTGTGGGTGGAGGTAGGTGCGAGCCAAATCAAAGCAGATGGAAGACACTTCATGGTAATACAGGTCTGTACTTGATCCCCACAGGTTTATGATGACAGGCTTACTGGCCACTGCAACTTGCAGGAGTTCCTTCAGAACATGGATCTGTGAATTCCACTGGTCCTGTGCCATCCTAAAATCCAATCCTATCTCACCAAAAGCATATATTTCATCATCCCGTAACAGTTGTTTTAGTTGCTGCAGCTTTTCCTGGCTGAGCTGTTCCACCTTGGATGGGTAGACACCAACAGCAGTAAGACAGCAAGCATCATGGGGCAATGGATCTGGCCATGACTGAGGATCACAGTAAGAGACAACAGCAGCCAGAAGGAAAACCTCTGATCCTGGAGAAGCTTCTGGGGCAGCATCTAGGACTTCCTTCATTGTGTAGTTGGACCCACATTGCATATGCTGGAGACGTTCAAAGTTGAAGTATGCATCAAAACCAAGTGGTGTATCCTCACCTTCCTCATCATCATTTATGGGAGAGACAATCAGTGGTTTGACTGGACTCAGCTCTGCATCATTGATGAGGTTCTTGAACACTTCATGTTCTTCAGTAGAAAGCAGTGACAGGAGTCTCCCCACAACCCTCCAGTGAGTACACAGGGCTGGCGAGTTGAGTGGTACAAATGTGAATACACCTGGAACTTTCCAGAACTGTTGTCTGCTGACTGCTATCAACTGTGACCGAGATTTATTGTCAATGTTATATTCCCACTGAATCAGATCGGTTTCATTAATGAAATTCATAAGATCCATGATAGTCTGCCCCCTGCCAAGCAACCATTCTGACAGAGTGTAGAGGGAGGCAATTATTTGATCTAGAGACTCTAAGTTGAGAGGGAACTGATGGAAACAGCGTGGTAGGTGGGCATCTATGGTATGTCTCTGCATGTATGTGCTAGCCACTTCACTTTTGCACACATCACACTGATTGTTGTCACTGAAAGTAAATTGTTTAGTGCAATGAATTCAGAAAGGATTAGTCAACAGCTTTGTGGGCCACTGTGGCATGTTCTCAGTTGCACATTAATACTGTTATTTATTCTGCAGGCCTGTCCTGGCATTTTCTTCCATCATAATGTCGCCAAGATCCAGTGGAGATCCAAAACTCATTTAGGGTAATGGACCGTATCATGTCTTCTATCATACTTAGCATGATTTCCCAAGTCCACTGAGCATAGCAAGATAAGGTATTCATTCTCTTCAATGTTCAGAGACCCGTGAAGGTCCCG
Source organism: Haliotis asinina (assembly GCF_037392515.1). NCBI lineage: Eukaryota > Metazoa > Mollusca > Gastropoda > Lepetellida > Haliotidae > Haliotis > Haliotis asinina. Next base: position 21,191,479 of record NC_090291.1, on the reverse strand, counting down.
GGGTAGAATAGGCCTTCAGCAACCCATGCTTGCTATAAAGGGCGACTCAGCTTATCATAAGAGGCGACTAACGGGATCGGGTGGTCAGGCTCGCTGACTTGGTTGACACATGTCATCGGTTCCCAATTGCGCAGATCGATGCTCATGTTGTTGATCACTGGATTGTCTGGTCCAGACTCGACTATTTACAGACCGCCGCCATATAGCTGGAATATTGCTGAGTGCGGCGTAAAACTAAACTCACTCACTCACTCAATGTTCAGAAGAAACCTTATGATCAGTTACTATCCACTGTCTGAACGAGAAGATCTGCACTAAGGTAGTGATAGTGATGTAACAACACATAGTCAGAAAATGGAGGCAATCAGATGTATATTGGATCACAGTCAAAGTTCACATGTGCATCTTCGGTCTTTTCACATGAACCAGTTTGTTCCAGTGTAACCAAAGCAACACTAACCCAGCCCTGACTCATCAGTAAATCTATTACAGACATTGATAAAGGCTATAATGATGGAATAAATCATTCATGAATGTAAATATGTACAAAACATCCCCAATGTTACTGGTCATGGACCATGCTTTGGAGTATTTGCCTCAATACAAGCAATAATAATCTCTACTGGTAAAAGGCAGCATTGTGGTAGCCTAACTGTTAAACTGTTACCTCATTACACTAAAGACCCCATACAGGAGGGTAATAAGTTGGACCCATGTACCCTTGTTACTACCCGGACTCGCTTTGATCACGAGACTGATCGATGAAGAGTTAATTAAATGTTGGGTTTTTTTTTTTGTCATAACTTTAGTTACGAGATTGTTCAATCGTTTTTGTCTTACGTTTGAGACTGTGGACAAAACGTGAACTGAAAACTCACAAAATATCAACTGTCAATAACTAAGCATGTCATGTGTAACACAGCTTGCAAGCAGTTAAATGTTTACACGTAAAAGCGTCAGGAACGAAGACATCCACCTCAAGTAGAGTCTGAACAGAAGAACAACCCAGTGTTCATATACTTTTTTTCGTTATTATCTAGTTACATGTATCAAGTTCAACAGAATTATTCAAATGAAAAAACTGGATTGAAAATGAAACTTAACCATGCTGTATGGATTGTGTTGCCTTGAATGTAAAGTTTGAAAGTTCTGCTCTACAACAAATTTCATTCAAGGTAGAACCTGTTGCCATGGAAAAGCAAAGAAAAAGTATTTTGTTCCACATCCAAATCTACCAAAGGCACCAGACCTATCTATGTGCCAAGTTTGGTTTTGAAGCATTGAAACATTGAACAGCCTAAAGTTCTGCTCCAGTAAAGACTAATGTACACACTCTGACAGACAGACACATGGACAAAGTCCAAATAATACTCCCTGTAAAATGCCTTGTGGTGCAAGGCATATGGTATACACTATTTATTTATTTATACCTGAAACTGTATTTTGCCTGTAGGTTGTTGGAACAGTAGTTGTTTGAAGCTGGTTGTTTTCTTACAGATGGGTTTGTTGTTCAGATGCTTCTAGTACATTGATGATGTAACCTTTCCTCGTGCCATGACTTTGTGTCTGATTCAAAATACAATGTATATCCAGATGGCCCCCTTAATCTCGGCTGTGACAGGTTAAATGAAATTGTATAAGTCGCAATTAGTGTTGGGTAGGAAATTTGGATTCTATCCTAGCCCTAGTTTCATTCCCTAGATGGGTACAATGTGTGAAGCTCATTTTCTGGTGTCTGGTATTGTAATTTTGTTTGAATATTGCTAAAAGCAGCATAAAGCCCAACAACATATTCACCCTATCCAAAGCTCCCACCAGGCCAGAATAACTATACCTTGAGCAAACAAGCTACCTAAACACTCATCATCATCATACACACATATTTGTACTGTAAGCTTAGCTTTTTTCTCTTATCATTTAGAGTTGTAGTGAGTGAGTGAGTTTAGTTTTAAGCCAAACTCAGCAATATTCCAGCTATATGGCGGCGGTCTGTAAATAATCGAGTCTGGACCAGACAATCCAGTGATCAACAACATGCGCAATCTGCGCAATTTGGAACCAATGACGTGTGTCAACCAAGTCAGCGAGCCTGACCACCCGATCCCGTTAGTCGCCTCTTACGACAAGCATAGTCGCCCTTTATGGCAAGCATGGGTTGCTGAAGGCCTATTCTACCCCGGGACCTTCACGGGTCATTTACAGTTGTACTAAAAAAAGGACTCTTCATGTCATACAAACATATGGGTCTTCCTAAAGAACAAATATATTGACAATGATTCCAAATTTCTGAATCAGGATGCCTATTAGGAATCGTGAGCTCACATTCACAAGTCTGGATTATACACATCTCAACTAACTTATTTTTCTCTGGGTCCCTATCACCCTGCCCCTTTCTGAACAGGACCAGTCACATGGGATTGGTCTGTTCATTTACATTTTCACTTAGGTCTGTCTTTGAAACATTTGTCTGCATTGCTGAATATACATAATTGCAATTCTTAGTTTAGTGTGACTTCATATGTTCCTATTTAGTGTATGTAATCTTAATTCAATAAAAAAAAGTAGAACTGGTTTTGCTTAAATACGTAAGTAAGTTTATTTTACTTATTCCTAACCATCATTCTCATGAAAATGTTAGGGTAAGAGGGTGTGGTTTTACACCACTTTTAGCAGTACTCCAGCAATTTCACAGCACCGATGCCATAACTGGGCTTCACAAATTGTACCCATGTGAGGATTCAAACCCTGGAATGCCTTAAGCCCACCACTCCAATGTTATATGCCCCGGTGTGTAATTACAGATAATGTGAGCACATATTGAAGACTTCTACCTATCAACTAGTTAAAATTATGCACCTTACTTTGCCTATCTGAATATATGTATGCATAATGAGGTGTGTGGGTAAAATACATATTTCATAATATCAATATATAAATGTAACATGTTGTACTGTACTGTTCATGATCAGGTGTGGCACCCTGGCAAATCTTAAACATAATGTGGTGCAGTTTTTATATCTTAATGTAAATATTAATGTTTTCTTACCTTCGAGGGCGAATATATCAGGGTACATATTTTTCATACGATACCCTAGGGCAAAATATCTCTTTGTCAGGGTAACCTGATGTCATGAACAATGCAGTGGCGTCACAGTTTTTCTGTGACATTGCATTCTACATGTCGTGATGGTGGAGAGCCAGCTCATGTGTGAAAGTAGATTTGGGTTGATTTTCCTCAATTTAATGACTTCAGTAACAAACAGAACATTATGTTCATGCCCATAACATACTATGTATACGACACTCACACTCACATAAATATCTTCTATATGTCTTCATATCATGTGCAAGGGTGAAGTTTTATTACCATTATCATCACAACATATATCTTTTAAAGGATCATGTCAAAAGCCATTTTATTTAGGCAAAACAACATAATTAATCCTGATTATACTAATTACATACGAAACTAATATTGGTTACTAAACTATAACTTAACACTTATGTTTATTCAGTTTTGGAGTGGACATGTTACAGATTTAAACAATGTGTGTCTATTTCAATAGAGACCTCATCTGCCATTAAAACAGCTATATATATCAAAATTATTAAGGTTATGAGAATGTACTACTAGATGACTTACATATAACACTTGATAACAATAACTTATCTATTACTGAAATTGACAACCTAAACAGATTCATTTGGGGTTTTCGGTGTTGTTTCCATCCACACTAATATGACTTTTGTGTCCGTCTTGCATTGTATAGGATATTGGGGAATACTTCACGAGTTACAGTCCAGGACGAGCTTTGAACAAGTAGCCAATTCACTGATATTGATGTACAAACCCTACCAATTTCTGAGAGAGAACCTCACAATTTTTTCACAAGCTGAATATTCTAACATTAATGCAATAACAAATAATATCAGCATAATCAAAAAAAAAATTGAGAATGATTTGTACCATCAACTTTCTACATCTAATTTGCTACCAAAATATTTATCCTTTCTCAAAAAGGAAATATTTCTTTAAAAAGCTGTTCACAGCGACTGAAAGATGCTACAATCGTTATACATAAAATAAATTATTCCTCACAGTAAATCACACTGTATAAAATCTTCAATTTCTTACCGTCTTCTCATCATGTTCACAAGACTTCACCAGTACTTGTCCTTGAGTTAACAAAGATGATTCTTGTTCAGGGAAAAAATGACAGATGAATTGTTACAACTAGTAACACTTATAATATGAACTGACAATGCTGTGGCCAATCAGCATGAAGATAGCTATCAGCAATTAGACTCCACCCCGCTAGGCCGCTACCCGCTAGTCCGCGACGGGTAAATGACGTAATTCAGTACCGCTAGCCCGCTAAGCTGCTGTGCTGTTCTAATAATTTACTCCCTCTGTTACCACTAAAACTGCAACCTGGTTTCCTCTAGCACCTGTCACAAATTCAAACCTGTCGTTCCATTATTTCGGATTTCTGACAATATCCGAACATTGCAGCTTTTTAAACCCTCTCCATGATTTCTAACAAAACATTGCAGAGTAATGAAAATGAAATGTACGTAACAAAACATACTCATCTTTACCGGAAATCATAAAAATAACATACCACCCGCCGTAAATTCCATGATAGGGTATCTATTATAACATTGCTGAGACTGATCTGTACGTAACAAAACATACTCATCTTTACCGGAAATCATAAAAATAACATACCACCCGCCGTAAATTCCATGATAGGGTATCTATTATAACATTGCTGAGACTGATCTTACCTAAGAAACACACACTCTACTTACCGTCTATCAAAGCATTGCAGAGTAATGAGATTAGAGTAGGGAGGGAGTAATGAGACTGGAACAGCCACATCGCGGACTACCAGCACACATAATCAATCGCGGTCTAGCGGGAGCGGACTAGCGGGATGATGCCCAGCAATTAAACTGTATGAGATGTAGCTTTGACAGGCATGAGTGTGACCATAAACCCTAACACACAACAGCAGTTACCTCCCTTTTAATGTAAATAAGTATTGGTGAAAGATTCAAGAAATGAAGCTAAAAATAGTAAACTCTACAAGCTGAGGTTAGTGGACTGTATATACATCAGTCACAAATGCCACCTGAGTCATATCATCATCATCATCATCCATTGAATCTGAAGTATGTTTCTTATCATCATAAGCATCATCATCACCACTATCTTCAACGTTCACTGCATCTGAGAAATGTTCCCCAAATTCAATGTATAAATATAAAACAGAAAATACCACATAATTACTCAGGCAATGGGTTTTTGAAAGTAAGGATCCTCCCTCACACAGTAGAGTTTGATGCACACTATGACCACTCCAAGAAGTGGACATGCAAGTTGTATAACATGTCCACTCTGCCAAATGCACATTTTGCAAATTGTGGACTGTACATGAATATCCAAACAACTTATTCTCCCTGAATGGGACCACTTTGTTCTACTAAAACATGTATTACTAAGTATGAGACATGCTGTGTCAGACCACTGGGGTCTGTCCTATTACAGTACAGAGCCCTGTTTCGGCAAGCCATCATGGCAATATGACTGTCATAAGTTACAGTCTGACTGACGAAGCTGTCTGGCCACTGAGGATGACAATATGTTATTGCAATACAGATTGAGAATCGTCACAATTATACCTAGCCATTTGAACATTTAAAACTAAGAATTTTGTTCAACTTGGGATAAAAGTTGATTAAGAAACAATCATAGTTTCAAACTGCTACTATTGGTTTGTGTTACAAGGGGTAAACACTGTAGTTGGAACAATTAAACAAATGCACATGAGGTATGTGATGTGTTTTAACTCAGACCAACAGGTACCCTACATGTTTTCAGTGTTTCATTTAATCTGCATACCCCTTTGTAATTCAAACCAACAATAGCAATTTGAAACTATGACTGTTTGTTAAACAACATACATATGACCAGGCTTTGCCTCCTGTTGGGGGCACAAAGTATTGTGTTCACATGTCAAGATGGATGCTCACACTCAAGAATCAAAGGAGTGGCCCATTTCTCACCTTGCCCAAACTATGTGATTATTATAAACCAATATTTGTGCAATTTACAATAAATGAGAAGAAAATACACAGCATGCTGTTCCAATCAATTGACTTCCCCTAAAATATGTTTCGTTTTCTAAAGAAGCAAATAATAAAATCTTTGTTCCATCAGTTGCCATGGAAACCAGAAAAATTCAAGTAAAATTGTAAAATATTTCAATTACTTTATTTATTGGGTTTGAATGAGATGATGCAAAGAACGATTCTCATGTGAGATAAATGAATTTTCCCAACAATGATTATTCCTGCTTCGTATTACTGAGACTACCAGTAAAGTCAACCTTGATTTGGTCTAAAATAAATGAGTGTGCTCAAGGTGTTATCATCCATACAACAATATCAAAAGCATCTGGAAATGATGGCAACAAGTCAGTGCCAGTAGACCCTTATTGTAACAGCACAGACTGATACGAGATCTTGGTCCTATCTATCATCCATGGTTTGTTATTAATGAGCACAGAAATTGTCAGTTACCAACAAACACGATTTGTTGAAGACTTACGAATATTAACAACCACATTTGTTTTTCCTCAAGTGACCATCAGTTAAAGCCCTAAAAATGTCAGTACTGAGTTGGTGCAGATGTCCCTTCCTGGGTGTACACTGGTTTATGAGTCCTCAAGACTCTAAGAATGTAAGACAACATTCAGCTTATAAATTGTCTATCCCTGCTGATGGCACATGTTAAGACTAAAATAAATTAAAGGTCCCTGTTTGACATGCATGTTTATGGTGTGACCGACCAGTGGACGCCCAGCACGGACACACAGAGCAGAAACAATAGTGAGATGGTGAATGATGTCACTTGAAATATTCTGTCAACATGGTGGCCTCCAGTGAGGCAGGTTGTATATGTTGACGACAAGGATCAGATAGCTACACACCTAATACACTTCATAACAAGTGATCAGAATAATTAACTGTTACATAATTGGGGCTAGTGCCATTATCTCAAGCCAAAACAAACACAGTATTGAAAGCAGGCTTGAAATCTCTAACCTACAATGCATTAGGAAAATAAACACTAGCTAAGAAAACCTGTCACACCACCATTCAAGAGGCTAACTGACAGACTGGTAACATATACACATTTCAGTTCAATGTTGTTTTTTTCAATCAATATCAGTTTCCATATCAACTTTTCCCAATGAAAACTCCATGACAGAAAATGTCTCCAGAACCCAAAGTTTGTCACTGCTGCTGGCTAATCCAGCTGATGAGAACCATGTGGTTGCCATGTGTCACAGCTCCATGTCCACTGGGGGGGGGGGGGGGGGGGGGGGGGGATTTCTCTGGGAGAAGGTGAGTTCAGTTTTAAGCTACACTCAGTAATATTCCATTTATATGGTTGTGGTCTGTAAATAATCAAGTCTGGATCAGTTAATCCAGTGAACAACAGCCTGAGCATTGATCTACGTAACTGGGATATGATGCCATGTGTCAGATAAGTCAGTGAGTATGACCACCCATAATAGCCCCTTATGACAAACATGGATTACTGAAGATCAAGTCTAACCCAGATCTTTCTCCAGGAACTTCTGGCCCTTGAATGTCTGGTCTTGTGGGGTACAATATAAAAATGATGTATTGTTTCCAATACTGAGAGTCAATTGCTCAAAAAGCTGGGCATCTGTATGCTGATATCCTTCAATCAAGGATCCCTCCATCAAGCAGGACAATGAGACCTCAAAGCCACAAACAATGAGCTCCAATCAAAACTGTAGGCTAGATGTTGTTGAGTAAGGTGGTGTATGGTCTTGTACATCCAGCCCAGGGCCTGGAAAGCAATTGGATGGGTGACTATGTTTAGCAGCTTGACTCCTGATAGATTCAGGGAGCAGTTCTGCCCAACAACAAAGCACATGTGATACATGTGATGTCACCTTAGGCACTTTAAGTTATTTTTCAAAACTACCTCTGTTCACCTCGCAGAGAATGGGTACCCAGTGGGGTAAGTCATATGACTATTAACCTTCAAGCACCTCACAGGCAGTTTGAGTTAACAAGGATTATACTGTCCACCATGTTGTATACGCTTAGAACATGCACTTGCGGTTCTACATAAGTGGCCTTATTATTATTATTAGAGTGCATACTATAGGATTCATTCTCACCATAAAAAAATTCATTTTAAACTGAGATGATGGGTTGGTTAAATGAAGTTAAATGGTCAATATAATTTCACTCATAAGAATTTCATGTGACTCCTGTTCCTGTTTACTTCCTTCTAAGTTGAGAGGCAGGGACCATCTTCTAGCGTTTTTGGTATGATGTTGTAGACACTCAATTCACACCACCACAGAGATGGTTAAGGCAAATAGAGGTACATGATGTCCTCACTGAAAGTGCAGTCAATATAGCTGTGCATGTGAAGGTTACAGGCAACACAGTATATTTAAGGTGTAGACGGCTATGCATGTGAAGGCTACAGGCAACACAGTAGATTTAAGGTGTAGACAGCTATACATGTGAAGGCTACAGACAACACAGTATATTTAAGGTGTAGACGGCTATGCATGTGAAGGCTACAGGCAACACAGTATATTTAAGGTGTAGACGGCTATGCATGTGAAAGCTACAGGTAACACAGTAGATTTAAGGTGTAGACGGCTATGCATGTGAAAGCTACAGACAACACAGTATATTTAAGGTGTAGACGGCTATGCATGTGAAGGCTACAGGTAACACAGTATATCTAGGGTGTAGACAGCTATGCATGTGAAGGCTACAGACAACACAGTATATTTAAGGTGTAGACGGCTATACATGTGAAGACTACAGACAACACAGTATATTTAAGGTGTAGACGGCTATGCATGTGAAAGCTACAGGTAACACAGTAGATTTAAGGTGTAGACGGCTATGCATGTGAAGGCTACAGGCAACACAGTAGATTTAAGGTGTAGACGGCTATGCATGTGAAAGCTACAGACAACACAGTATATTTAAGGTGTAGACGGCTATGCATGTGAAGGCTACAGACAACACAGTATATTTAAGGTGTAGATGGCTATGCATGTGAAGGCTACAGGTAACACAGTATATTTAAGGTGTAGACGGCTATGCATGTGAAGGCTACAGACAACACAGTATATTTAAGGTGTAGACGGCTATGCATGTGAAGGCTACAGACAACACAGTATATTTAAGGTGTAGATGGCTATACATGTGAAGGCTACAGGTAACACAGTATATCTAGGGTGTAGACGGCTACCTTCCCCAATCAAATGTAAATAAGAGAACTAGAATAGACAGTATCACATACATTGATGGTAGAATTCCACATCTCCATCACGACAACAACTAAGACAACTACGATCATACAACGAAAGGGAACATGCAAGGTTCAACCAGTAGCCACATCACTTACCCCCCTAACAGTGCCCATTCACCAACAGTGTCCACAGCCATGGCATTGGCCTGCAAACAAAATACAATATCTGTTAAACACGGATTTTCACCTGATTGTATTTGTCCTAGTCAGAAATGTCCCACTCTATCAAACACTGCAGCTGTACCAATGACAATAATGACATAGTATTCAAATGTTTTACATGTTCAACGTGTCCATACCAAATTAAGGATTCTACTACTCTTAAAATACTGTTTGAATAACAGTGAGTGAGTGAGTTTGGTTTTAGGCCGCTTTTGCAATATTCCAGCGATATCACGGCGGGGACACCAGAAAATGGGCCTCACACATTGTACCCATGTGGGGAATCGAACCCGGGTCTTCGCCATGACGAGCAAACACTTTAACCACTAGGCTACCCCACCACCCTGTTTGAATAACAGGTAAGCTAGGATAAGATAAGCCATGTGTTGTCTTATTACTCGACCTGTGAAGGTCCCGGGGTAGAATAGGCCTTCAGCAACCCATGCTTGCCATAAAAGGCGACTATGCTTGTCATAAGAGGCGACTAACAGGATCGGGTGGTCAGACTCGCTGACTTGGTTGACACATGTCATTGGTTCCCAGTTGTGCAGATCGATGCTCATGTTGTTGATCACTGGATTGTCTGGTCCAGACTCGATTATTTACAGACAGCCGCCGTATAGCTGGGATAGTGCTAAGTGCGGCGTAAAACTAAACTCACTCACTCACTCTTATTACTCCTTCAGTGTTGTACATGCTTCTCAGAGATTGATGCAGCTACAAATTGATAACCACTATACCAATTGTCTCATGATCAAAGAGTGTGAGAGTATCTGTGTCCGTTGAAATAACACATTAAAAAAAACACAGGGTTTTACTAGCTGGCAAAAATCACATCAATAATCGGAGATATCATTGATGGTGGAAATTATTAATGATTATCAATATGCAAAGTGTAATATCAATTATACTGTACATTATCTTTCATGATAGAAATAAGTTTTAATTTTTTCACACAACATAAAGTTAGGATTTTAATGATGGTCTGTTTCTGAATTCTGTTCAGGATGATGTTTTGTTAGTAATCCATGCAAAACATGTCACAATTCACAAATCGTGGGAAATATGTTAATTTCTTTCAGATTTGGGGGGCATTTTTTCTCTAAGTTATGACATATATCAATAACTGACTGATTTCTAGTTAATATTGACATCCATGATAGATACAGTCCTCACGAAAAGTTAAGCTACACAACTGAGATTGATAAAAAGATACTACACTGAAAATACTTTTTGCTTACTTTTTTGTGAGTATATATCACTAGCCAGCTGTAGGTTTTACCAGATCATAGATCATATAGCATCCTTTAAGCATACAAATTGATTGGATGCAAACAATATATATTGAGGGTCCTGTGGGGCACAAAAATGTCTGGCTTGAATCATTAAAGTTATCAGTCTAATATATCAGTATACCTATGACCTTTTCAATATACATCAGAAGTCTCTGCACATTATATAGCTGCATATTTGATCACTATTAAGGCAGTTCCTTGTCCACGATTTTTCACCAGCTAAAAAATTCATGGCCATAAGAGGAAGAAGATAATTCTAGAACAGTTATAAAATAACAACTGTATCAAAACGAATACGTCCTGTCAGAGGCAATGGTATTACTGTACATGATCTGTACACAATGGGTTCAGTTTTGTTCTTTTGCATCATTATAAAAAATATTATACACAAACAAACAAGCAGCTTAAATATAGTGATCAGTTGTCACACTAGTTACATTCATAGTGGGCAGATAGACCCATGAGTTGCTACACCACTACCTATGTTTAAGAGTACAAAATATGCCATTTATCTGAAGTATGAGTGAGCCAGGTTTCAACCCTTTCAATAACTATATTTATGTATTATATTAACACAATGCTGAAGGTTACCAAGAGTAAGGTAAAACTGTAAAGAAAGTGGGGACACCTAAGGCAAACACTAAAGATAAAAGTGGGCATGATCATACAAATGAGCAGTGTAGGATCATTCCTACATTGCCGTTACTGTTGTTGACAGGTCAGAAAGACACACTCTGTTGCCACATTTTCACTTAACTGAAATACTCAAGTATTCCACTTCCAGTTCATCATATTCATGTTCTTGTGTCATTTATATCTTATATGTCAATATGTACTGAATATCGACCAATTTATTGATAAATATAGAATCACTGTGTATTGTTGCATGCCAGGCCTCACCATTTTAGTGATGCCACAATAGTAGATTTCCATATTTAGACCTACACTAAGGATGAAGACAAGTCAGAGATAGATGTATATTAATAATTACCCAGGCAACGGACATTGAAAATGTAGACAGTGTTTTCTAAATGAGAGAAACGTTATACATTATTTGTGCCATTCAAGATAGTTCGAACCAAGCTAATGTTTACACACCGGCAACTAATTAGTAAAACTGATCACTGCTGTTGGATGTCAAAGAAAGTACATGTAAGTCTGAATGCAATAAAACTTATTGGGAACTTCTTAGGGGGCTGCTTGTGCTGACATAACGAAAACGGCACACTGTACTGTTACGTCACGTGCAGTCATACAAAATGTTGACAACCTGAATATCTCGATATTCGGCAACGAAATGCTCACTGCTCCACTGTGTCGCCATCCTGAATACCGAGGCGAGGGTTTTAGTCTTAACCACCCTCCCTCAGCTGGAGTTAAATTGTGCAAGTTCAGAAGTCAGTTTCTGGTAAGTCGTGAGAAAACCAGCCAGTGCGTCTGTGATCATAGTACAGAATTTAATATCTTAGAACACATATATCGTATTTCCTATTGTTTCAACATACTAGAAGAACTATAAATGTGTTAAATATATTAATGTGAAAGCAGAAACACATCGGTATATATTACGACATAGGTTTCACATAAAACTTCTGGCAGTGTGAGTGTAGAATATGCGTTGTATGGAGCTTGAAAGTCATTATAGTAATAAATTCATTCGATTTCGAAGCCGACATGTCCCTTACTTGCAAGTGTATTATTCACACTTAAAACAGATTCACTTGCACATAACAACGCACATCATAAACATTTGTCTAAACGTGATGAAAACGTCTACTGAAAATCACCACACGGTCCAACAGCACAGACCATAAAAGCGTACGTAAAATCCAAATGACCACACGCTCTTCACTGGTTTAACTGGATTCGTTTTAACGATGACAGAATCCTGTCCCCAACTGGAGTCAAATTTTCCGAAACACGTGACCACTGTTTGGTAACCAAGACTGGAGATTTCCTTTTTTACACGCTTTCAGTGAGAAATCAAGGAAGCCGTGCGAGTTAGGCCACTCGTAATATTTGAAATGTCTCGACAAGTTCTTTTATCATCAAGTATAAATAACTCGTTCTGTGTGTTTCAGAGTACCTGTGAATGTATTTAAATAGACATACAGACATATTGGCTCAGTAGTGTGAGCCTCATATTTCACAGTGCCTCATGTTAAGGTTTAATAACGACAGTTAAGTTGTGCAAAAAACAACCTCACGCACTAACATTAAATGAGAGTGGACAGGGCTGGGGGTGGTTTGTTTTGACAGCATATCAACGTCGTGGTCAAAATTACCATTTAAGGATCATGATCTGGGGAGACGTGCGACACCAGGTGGTTTATGATCTGAGGAGACGTGCGACACCAGGTGGTTCATGATCAGAGGAGACGTGCGACACCAGGTGGTTCTGAACCGAACTTTCCATATTTATCATTGTATTATTTTATATGATGATATTTTGTTCTTATCTAGCATGCATATCGACATAAAGTATACCCTGTAATTTAGAAAGTACATGGCCTTTGCTACACCCGAAAGCAATCATTCAAGCTTATATCAAACAATAAGTTTTCAATAAGTACAGCAATACATGTAATTTTAACTGCACCTCCTCACGATTTCAGTGCAAACTGTACTTGTTTACGTTCTGCAGATGCAACAGCTGAATTAAACGGTTCTGCATCAATGTTCTTGCTGCGGCGTGGCTTCACTGAAGCTTTCCTCGCATGACAAATTCACTTGCATGCATGGCCGATAACTGTTTACTGTACTTCTTGTTCCGAGCTTTTTGTAGGCTGTATAATATGTATATAACGAGTTACTAAATTATTTATTGACGCGTCATTTGTCACATAATTTACATCGAGAAACAAAACAGAACGCGTTAACATTGCAATATTTCAGCTATGTGGGGAAGTCTGTACATAATCGAGTCTGGACCGGACAATCCAGTGATCAACAGCATCAGGGGTACCACCTTGAATTGAAAGCACGAGTGACCTTCACATTGCACTATGTTCAGACAGAACTAAACAGACCGCGTTAACATTGGTGCCTGACTTGTGTGTACATCACTCCGTGGGGAATCAGGCTGTATGGTGAACAGTAACCTGGAATGGGGTGAGTGCGTTAAGATTTACGCCGCTCTCAGCAATATTTCAGCTACGTGGGGAAGTCTGTACGTAATCGAGTCTGGACCAGACAATCCAGTGATCAACAGCATCAGGGGTACCACCTTGAATTGAAAGGACGAGTGAACTTCACTTTGCAATATGTTCAGACAGATATGTTCACAAGTTGAGACCATTCCTCTTTTGACATTCTGGAGAATTGTAAAAACTATTAGGATCAATCAATAAGCATTGATTACGTTCCTATGTACTACTTTCATCAAGCTTTCGAGTGAACCTTTCTCACCTGGGTTCGTCTTGAGTCTTATTGTGAGCACGACAAAGACCTATGCAAACTGACTGTTATTGTTTTTATTATTGTGCCAAGAAGGACACCCACACTGGTCTTCGAGGTCATAATAGTTATAACAGATTAATCATTCCTGAAGCCAACAACGTTTTGGGCCGCTCACACTTTACAAGTCTGTCATGGATCTAGGCTTAGTCAGTCCCTTAAGCAGTGTGATACAAAAGGCTTTTTGAACTGACGTTGCATGAAGTAGATAATTAGGTCTTCGTGTAGCACTGTTTTGATATTTAGGTGTACAGTTTGTTTGGTATGTGTGTCTTTTGGCTTCAGAAATTCTACAACAGATAGTAGATGACATGCGTACTTCAGCCGTAAAACTGCATCACAAGTGCTTTTACAGAAAATAATATGACTTCCGCAATAATATGTCAAAAGTCATGCTCATGGTGGGGTACCCTGGTCTAAGCGTTCGCTCGTCACACCTAAAAACCGGGTTCGATTCTCCACATGGGTACAACCTGTGAAGCCCATTCCTGGTTTTCATATTGCTGGAATATTGGTAAAGATGCGTATCACCATATACTCACTCACTGTCATAGCAAGTTCTAAAGATAAGCTGTTTGGTGAGGTAAGGAAATAGCAGTCTGTATTCTGTGATCGATGTTTGTGTTGTGTCAGCGCCACGATTGCCCTTAATCCCGATGACAATACCATGTACACCACCCACCCGTAAAGCCCCTCCAAGGTCACAGGAGATCCGTACCACAGTCACTATACTATTGTATGTCCGTATCATATCACGGCGACATGGGCCGGACAACGGATATGGCACTTTAGTTCCGGGTTGACTCGCGGCTGATATATCTTCGAGGTAAACATTACCGAGCATGCTCTAATTGCACGTTAATTTAAACGGGAAAACTCTATCAGGTTGTAGATTATCCCTGCTTTAACAATGTCGAATATTGAATACCAGTTGGTAGGTGATCAGCGAAGGGTGATTGATTTGGGAACGTCTGTTGTGACTGAAACCTTCTGATGCCATTAAAAAGTTAGCCTTTCCATATGCTTAAGAAATCTCAGCTAACAGCAGTGAGTGAGTTTGGTTTTACGTCGTCTTTAGCAATATTTCGGCAATATCACTGCGGGTCACACAAGAAATGGGCTTCACACATTGTACCATGTGGAGAATCGAACCCGGGTCTTCAGCGTGACTAGTGATCACCTCAACAACTAGGCTATCCCGCCACCCACTTAAGGCAGAGTTATTGTACAGTTGTGAGTGTATCATGAGTATCTATTTGTTTCAGCAGTATTACAGCTGTACGATCTATCGAGTCTAGACAATCCAGTGATTGTGGCTATGCGGTACGACCACGGGGCAGGTGCTTATGAACCAATTACACGACACCAGTTCTACTTTGTAGACTGAACGTAGGGCTTGGAACATGGCCTTTTAGATAAACGGATGCGTGAGTGTGGTTTTACGCCGTTTTAGCAACATTGTTGCAGGAGACACCTGAAGTGCATGTGCCCAGTGCACAATCTAAAGGAAGGGGCTTCAACTGGCAATCTTTGGCCATGCAGTCATGGTGTCCAAGACAACGTTATACATGTATATACAAACCGTCCAGTCAGACACACTACCCATTTGGGTAGACTGAGGCCGTAGGATGTCGAGACTTTGAAGGGCTACTGAAGTTGACAGACCGCTCCTGAACTTACATCAGCCATATTTTCTTTTTAACGCGCAGTGACATGGCTAGCACAAGACTTCGGTCGACGCTAGTATCAAAAGACTCTGGTCCGTTTGTCAGCATGTATGAACTACCTTGACAATCTGTCAATCATAGAGTTCACCCACCCACCAAACTTGCATTCCACAAGATTGTTGCAGAATGTACTTTGCTGTATCAGGTGTCGATCTTTCAGGGGGGCTTCAGACCTGGGTTTAACAAAATGAACCCATGCTGGGATTCGTTCGCCGATTGAGAGTTTTTTGCACCTGAGTTTGGCTGTTTGGCTGCTTGGCTGCTTAAAACAACATTCTTAAAATCATAGCAGCTCAGTATTTGAGAGAAGATACAGATCTTTGACATGAAACATTGTTAAAACCACAAAACAAAGATGTCTTATAGTGTCAGATCAGGAATAGTGACCTGGAATTCAACCCCTAACCGATGTGCTGCCACGGTGCTCTTCAAACAGCCGGTACCAAGCAGCTTAACTAGGAATAACAACAATCTCTAAGCCAAAATCCACCTTCACTATGTAGCTCTGAGTACTATGACCGACAGCAACTATCAAATCATTTATTAGAGGAAGTACACTCTCAGTTTCACAATGAGCACATAGAGAGCGGTGTTATTTTCCTCACAACATCCCGTGAAGGAGGAGTTATCATCTGTGTCAGCGAGAAACTTTCTGTAAGTGTTTTAGTATCGTAATCTGACATAAATAATTTTATCAATTCAGATAATTACTTATCCATAGATATACAGATGTATTTTTACGAACTATAAGACCAAAGGCTTTGGGAACCACTGTGCAAGGCCACTGGTTAGTCGACTGATAACAATGTATATGGAACACACGTAACGGGTGTACCATCACTTTCTCAGGTATGATATACGCCATATTTACATGATAAATATCTGTGGTGTGGCGTTATGCGTTTTGTTGCCCTGCTTTGTATCTTCCTTCCATGTCCTTCGGTTGTCACACAACGTGCATCAGTTTCATATACATACGTTGCAGTTTTCTGACCTATTCGTTTACGAGGAAGGCTTTTTACTTCCTCCGTACCACCCGTGAAGGTCCCGGGGTAGAATAGGCCTTCAGCAACCCATGCTTGCCATAAAAGGCGACTATGCTTGTCGTAAGAGGCGACTAACGGGATCGGGTGGTCAGACTCGCTGACTTGGTTGACACATGCCATCGGTTCCCAATTGCGCAGATCGATGCACATGTTGTTGATCACTGGATTGTCTGGTCCAGACTCGATTATTTACAGACCGTCGCCATATAGCTGGAATATTGCTAAGTGCGACGTAAAACTAAACTCACTCACTCACTCACTCACTTCCTCCGTACATGTATGTACATACTAGTATTTAAAGGTCTACCCCAACTACCATGGTTACCAACACAACGAAGCTGATCTACCTTGACCTTTAGTATTGAGATAAAATAAATAGATCTGACATGTACAACAAATATCCCTGCACATGTCTAAGATTTGTAGTTTTCATGAAGGCTGTTAAGACAAGGAACTCAATTAATGAAATAGAAATGTGCAAGACGGAGCGGTTAGAATTGCTAGATTCAAATCCTGGTGCTGGATCCTGACTGATATCAGCCTGAGGCATGGATAGCAACAAGGCAGAAGTTTCACTATTGTTGAAGTTGAACACATTCAAACTGCGTACAACAAACTGTCTTAAATGTTTTGTTTTGTTTGTTATTTAACGTCGCGCTCAGGAATATTCCACCTACATGGTGGCAGTCTGTAAATAACCCAGTCTTAGCCAGACAGTACCGTAATCAGTATCATGAGCATAGATCTACACAACTCGGATCAGATGACATGTGTCATCCACGTCAGTGAGTCTGACGACAGGCGCCTCTTACGGCAAGTACGGGTTGATGAAGACCAATCGTAACCCTGACGTTCACGGGTTGTGAAAAAACCCTAAGGAAGAGCACAATGAGAGGTTTTGGTGAATATGAAAGCGACGAAAATGTATCCATGACACTGGTTTAATTAGATAGGTCCATTGTGGCTATCAAGATACCAGGTGTACATGCCTTGCCTATGCGATGACACATAACACAAACACGTTCAAAGGTATGTCAGACGGACACGCGATAAAGAAGCGAAACAAGTCAAAACGTGATTATAGGACATATCAGTTTGCACTTGTATGTATACCCGATGAAACGAAGCAAGAATAGTAGGACGCCATTTTATAACTTCATAGAAAGATGGACCCGTGAACGTCCGGGGTACAACAGGCCTTCAGCAACCCATGATTGCCATAAAAGGCGACTATATATGCTTGTCTTAAGAGGCGACTAACGGGATCGGGTGGTCAGACTCGCTGACTTGGTTAACACATGTCATCGGTTCCCAATTGCGCAGATCGATGCTCATTTTGTTGATCACTGGATTGTCTGGTCCAGACTCGATTATTTACAGACCGCCGTCATATAGCCGGAATATTATTGAGCGTAAAACCAAACACACTCACTCACTCGCAGAAAGATGTTGCGTGGTCGTATCTTTTAATTTGTGAACTGTAGACACCAAAGATGGAGCTATGATAGCACACATGGCCAGATACACACAGACAGATACACACTGACAACACACATGGTCAGATACACACTGACAGATGCACATAGTCAGATAGACACTGACAGACAAACATAGTAAGATACACACTGACAACACACTTGGTCAGACACACCCATGACAACACACGTGGTCAGACACAAACTGACAGATAAACATAGTCAGATAGACACTGAAAGATAAACATAGTAAGATACACACTGACAGATTCACACAGACAAACACGGGCAGCACACATGGTCAGAAACACACTGAGAGATACAAATAGTGAGATACACACTGACAGATACACATAGTCAGATACATACTGGGAGATACAAATAGTGAGATACACACTGACAGATACACACAGTCAGACACATACTGAGAGATACACATAGTGAGATACACACTGACAGATACACACAGTCAGATACATACTGAGAGATACACATAGTGAGATACACATTGACAGATACACACAGTCAGATACACACTGGCAGATACACACAGTCAAATACATACTGAGAGATACACATAGTGAGATACACACTAACATTGAAAGACAAAACACTGAGTGTCACACACTGGGAGAGGCACACTGTGTGACACGCACTGGGAGAGGCACACTGAATGACACACACTGGGAGAGGCACACTGAATGACACACACTGGGAGAGCCACACTGAATGACACACACTGGGAGAGGCACACTGAATGACACACACTGGGAGAGGCACACTGAGGGACACACACTGGGTTAGGTACACTGAGTGACACATACTGGAGGAGGCACTCTTGATGACATACGCTGGAAGAGGCACACTGAATGACACTCTGGGGGAGGCACACTGAATGACATACACTGGAAGAGGCACACTGAATGACACTCTCTGGGAGAGGCAGTGAATGGTAAACACTGGGGAAGGCTCGCTGGGAGAGGCACCCTGAATCACACATACTAAGAGAAGAACAAGAAGCGACACACACCGAGTGACACACATTAGGAGAAGCACACAGTAACATACACTGAGACGCGCTCCCTGAGGGACACACGCTGGGAGAGGCACACTGAGACATGCAAACTGGGAGAGGCGCACTGAGACATATAGACTGAGTGACACGCTGGGAGAGGCACTCTGAGGTATGTACACTGAGTGACACGCATTGAGACATGCACGCTGGGTGACCCACACTGAGACATGCACAATAGGTGACACACACTGAGCCATGCAAACTGAGGGACACACACTGAGGGACACACTGGATGTAACACACTGGGAGACGCACACTTAGTGACACACACTCGGAGAGACATACTGAGTGACACGCACTGGAAGATACACACTGGGAGAGGCACACTGAGCTATGCACACTGGGAGGGGCACACTGAAACATGTACACTGGAGACGTGTACACTGAGTGACAGACTGGGTGACACACACTGAGATGTGCACAATGGGTGACACACACTGAGCCATGCAAACTGAGGGACACACACTGGGAGACACACGCTGGGAGACGCACACTGAGACGTGTACACTGAGTGACAGACTGGGTGACACACACTGAGATATGCACAATGGGTGACACACACTGAGCCATGCAAACTGAGGGACATACTGGGAGACACACACTGAGAGACACACGCTGGGAGACGCACACTGAGACGTGTACACTGAATGACAGATTGGGTGACACACACTGAGATATTTACACCGAGTGACGTACTGGGAGGCGCACACTGAGATATATGCTCAGGGAGACATGCTGGGAGACGCACACGGAGAGGCACACTGAGACATCTACATTGGGAGATGCACACTGGGAGAGGCACACTGAGTGACACAAACAGAGACATGCTCACTGGGTGGCACGCTGGTAAACGAACACTGAGACATGCACACTGAGTGACGCACACTGAGACACACAGATAGACTCACTCTGAGTTACACACAGCTAAAGGACATTGAGTTACACACATCCAGACGCACACGGAGTTACACACAGAAGACGCACATTGAGTTACACACATTCAGACGTACACGGAGTTACACACAAAAGACGCACATTGAGTTACACACATCCAGACGCACACGGAGTTACACACAGAAGACGCACATTGAGTTACACACATTCAGACGCACACGGAGTTACACACAGAAGACGCACATTGAGTTACACACATTCAGACGCACACGGAGTTACACACAGGTTGACGCGCACTCAGTGACACACTTGCGGACACGCACGCCATTTGGAAAGTGCACAGGACCACTTAACAAATACAAACTCACAGGCCCGTTTGACAATTACACACTGACAGACCTATTTGACAATTGCACGCCAACAGACCTACTTGACATTTACACACTGACAGAGCCACTTGGCAATTACACACTGACGGGCCTTCTTGACAAGTACACCTTGACTGGCACAATTGGCATTTACACACCGACAGACCCACTTGACCGACAGACCGACAAATACGCACTGACAGGTGCACTTGACAATTACACACTGACATGTCCACTTGACATTTACAGACCGACAGTTATACACTGACGGGTACATGCCTACAAATACACACTGACACGTCCACTTGACATTTACAGACCGACAGTTATACACTGACGGGTACATGACTACAAATACACACTGACACGTCCACTTGACATTTAGAGACCGACAGTTATACACTGACGGGTACATGCCTACAAATACACACTGACATGTCCACTTGACATTTACAGACCGACAGTTATACACTGACGGGTACATGCCTACAAATACACACTGACATGTCCACTTGACATTTAGAGACCGACAGTTATACACTGACGGGTACATGCCTACAAATACACACTGACATGTCCACTTGACATTTACAGACCGACAGTTATACACTGACGGGTACATGCCTACAATTACACACTGACACGTCCACTTGACATTTACAGACCGACAGTTATACACTGACGGGTACATGCCTACAAATACACACTGACACGTCCATTTGACATTTACAGACCGACAGTTATACACTGACGGGTACATGCCTACAAATACACACTGACATGACCACTTGACATTTACAGACCGACAGTTATACACTGACGGGTACATGCCTACAAATACACACTGACACGTCCACTTGACATTTACAGACCGACAGTTATACACTGACGGGTACATGCCTACAAATACACACTGACATGTCCATTTGACATTTACAGACCGACAGTTATACACTGACGGGTACATGCCTACAAATACACACTGACATGACCACTTGACATTTACAGACCGACAGTTATACACTGACGGGTACATGACTACAAATACACACTGACATGTCCATTTGACATTTACAGACCGACAGTTATACACTGACGGGTACATGCCTACAAATACACACTGACATGACCACTTGACATTTACAGACCGACAGTTATACACTGACGGGTACATGACTACAAATACACACTGACACGTCCACTTGACATTTAGAGACCGACAGTTATACACTGACGGGTACATGCCTACAAATACACACTGACACGTCCACTTGACATTTACAGACCGACAGTTATACACTGACAGGTACATGCCTACAAATACACACTGACATGTCCATTTGACATTTACAGACCGACAGTTATACACTGACGGGTACATGCCTACAATTACACACTGACACGTCCACTTGACATTTACAGACCGACAGTTATACACTGACGGGTACATGCCTACAAATACACACTGACATGTCCATTTGACATTTACAGACCGACAGTTATACACTGACGGGTACATGCCTACAATTACACACTGACACGTCCACTTGACATTTACAGACCGACAGTTATACACTGACGGGTACATGCCTACAAATACACACTGACATGACCACTTGACATTTACAGACCGACAGTTATACACTGACGGGTACATGCCTACAAATACACACTGACACGTCCACTTGACATTTACAGACCGACAGTTATACACTGACGGGTACATGCCTACAAATACACACTGACATGTCCATTTGACATTTACAGACCGACAGTTATACACTGACGGGTACATGCCTACAAATACACACTGACATGACCACTTGACATTTACAGACCGACAGTTATACACTGACGGGTACATGACTACAAATACACACTGACACGTCCACTTGACATTTACAGACCGACAGTTATACACTGACGGGTACATGCCTACAAATACACACTGACACGTCCACTTGACATTTACAGACCGACAGTTATACACTGACAGGTACATGCCTACAAATACACACTGACATGTCCATTTGACATTTACAGACCGACAGTTATACACTGACGGGTACATGCCTACAATTACACACTGACACGTCCACTTGACATTTACAGACCGACAGTTATACACTGACGGGTACATGCCTACAAATACACACTGACATGACCACTTGACATTTACAGACCGACAGTTATACACTGACGGGTACATGCCTACAAATACACACTGACACGTCCACTTGACATTTACAGACCGACAGTTATACACTGACGGGTACATGCCTACAAATACACACTGACATGTCCATTTGACATTTACAGACCGACAGTTATACACTGACGGGTACATGACTACAAATACACACTGACATGGCCACTTGACATTTACAGACCGACAGTTATACACTGACGGGTACATGCCTACAAATACACACTGACATGACCACTTGACATTTACAGACCGACAGTTATACACTGACGGGTACATGACTACAAATACACACTGACACGTCCACTTGACATTTAGAGACCGACAGTTATACACTGACGGGTACATGCCTACAAATACACACTGACACGTCCACTTGACATTTACAGACCGACAGTTATACACTGACAGGTACATGCCTACAAATACACACTGACATGTCCATTTGACATTTACAGACCGACAGTTATACACTGACGGGTACATGCCTACAATTACACACTGACACGTCCACTTGACATTTACAGACCGACAGTTATACACTGACGGGTACATGTCTACAAATACACACTGACATGACCACTTGACATTTACAGACCGACAGTTATACACTGACGGGTACATGACTACAAATACACACTGACACGTCCACTTGACATTTACAGACCGACAGTTATACACTGACGGGTACATGCCTACAAATACACACTGACACGTCCATTTGACATTTACAGACCGACAGTTATACACTGACGGGTACATGCCTACAAATACACACTGACATGACCACTTGACATTTACAGACCGACAGTTATACACTGACGGGTACATGACTACAAATACACACTGACACGTCCACTTGACATTTAGAGACCGACAGTTATACACTGACGGGTACATGACTACAAATACACACTGACATGTCCACTTGACATTTACAGACCGACAGTTATACACTGACAGGTCCACTTGACATTTAGAGACCGACAGTTATACACTGACGGGTACATGCCTATAAATCACTAAGATACCTGTCTGGCAAATAGCCCATAAACGAAAAGTCAACAGGAACATGCGCCGTTGCTGTTAACTTTCTGAAAGTCTGTTAACCCTTTTCACTCGTGCGTGAAATAAACATACACTAAAATGATATTTAATAACAGTTGTGTCATCCACTAAAAATCTCTTTTTGAAATAGATGTCGACCGAGTGGTAAATCTGGATACAAAAATTCTAACTACTGCAACAGTAGTTGCCTCCCCTTTATCATCCATATTTACAGCAATACCTGTTATTGATACGTCCTGGGTGTGACATCTGTCCGGTTTGAAAGATAACAGAGTCGAGGTGGGGAAGGATTGGGGTGGTTGTCACGCGGCTGACTTGGCAAGCGGTGGACCATTAATGCATCCATTGTCAAATCTGTGTCACTACACGCAGTAAAGCGCTGGTTAAACAGGGACATAAACAACTTCGGATTGCCTTATACATTGTGGTGTTATTAATAATATACCACTGTTGTTGTTTGTTTTTTTAAAAAAAAAAAACATATTTTGACACAGTGACAGTAAATATAAAACAACGGTTAATTCGTTTATAGGTTTTGCGTGTCCCATTAGAGAGACCAAATATCAAACAGGCATATCTAGTTTTGAAATATATCAAAACAATAGGAAACCGTTTTGTTTCCTTTTGAAAATGTCGATTAGGTTATACACTTGAAAATATACTACCCTTTAATGACTGGAAAGTGTCAGTCATACAGGGTTGGGAACGCTCGCTTCGCCCTTAAGAGAATAAGTCTTTAAACATTAAAGTGAAACATCTTCACGCATTAGGTTGTAAGCAGCACAAATACATTTTAAACATTTATGTTCACATTTAGCGTTAAATATTTATAGTTATCTGTATTCACACAGTCGAAGGACATGCAATAAAAAGTGTGTATATCCCTCACCCATAATAAATTAAGAGGAATAGAAAACAAGCGGCTATAAATATGCATGGAATAATTGACGTGGAACCATGTGATATATGTTAATAATGCCAAGGAACTCGGAACCAATATTTTGGCGAGTAAGAGCTGAAGTCCGCACCCTACAAGCCCACCTAGCGTGCCCTTATCGTTGTCTGCTTTCGATATACCAGCATTCTCTCTACAATTCCATTCGTAATATGAAATGACCTTAATTTTCATAATTTCTTAATTCCATCGCCTGCAGAATAATATCCAGGCAGCCCGTGCTTGCTATGACGTCACTCTGTGACCCCACGTTGGCGATCTATTAGGACAACGTAGCAGAGAAGAGTTCGATCTACCGACACCAGGGCTCGCCAGCGCTAGCCGGCATATTAAACATTGCCTTTGTTCCCGTGACTAGCTCGGGCCTCCAACAAACCACGCGCCGTTCTCGGGAACTACGCCAGAAAGAAGGGGGATGGTTGTTCGATGCCTTCTGCCAAATATTGGTATTTGAGTGTTCCATGTCTTGTAGCAGCACGAGAACATTGCTTCGGTGTGAGAGAAGCGACGCGAGTTGGGGACTGGGTGTATTGGCAAATTGAGAATCATTAGCGAGCGAGCGAGTTGCTGCATCTCGCCAAGCATCACACAGTTGTGGAACAGAGGCCTCTTTTTATGCAGAGACGGAGTCCTACCGGATAGCCTCAGCTAGGATATACATTGTAGCTATTTTTCTTTAACAAGTCGAGGCTGTAGAAGGGCCGCTCTAGCTTTACAAGACGGCAGCGTCGGTGACAGCGGTGTGTGTTGGTCGGCAGTATTGGCGCGACAAGTATACAGCAACGAGCCGCGTACAGTGAGTTGGACCTAGCATCGCCACCAAGATGGGTTGTACCATGAGCGCAGAAGAACGACAGGCGTTGGAGCGAAGTAAGGCCATTGAGAAAAATCTCAAAGAGGATGGTATCCAAGCTGCCAAGGATATAAAACTGTTGCTTTTAGGTAAGAAACGCGCAGGGCATGTCTGTTGTGAGTGCAAGATAGCCAGTGATTAATGAATTCACCGGAAAGCATAATCAACGTAATTTTTAGTAACGGATTGTTATTATGCGGCGGCCATATTGGATATCTCTGTACAAGCCCGCCAATCCAAGAACCTGCACACTTTTGGCTAAAATAACCCTGTAATGGCACCGTTGTTGGTGTTAGGGGACCCTGCTTTGAAAAATGCAAATATTGTGACATTAAAATGCACCAATCTAACTTAGTAAACAGCTCTACTGGAGACTATATTTACATACTCTCGTTTCTGTTTTTATATAGGTGCGGGAGAATCGGGCAAAAGCACAATTGTCAAACAAATGAAGTAAGCAACCTCTTTCATTATTTGATGTTATGTGGAGTATTTCGATTTTATTTTGTTGTGGTTATGTTGTCGACCTTTCTCGTGGGTCGAGTGTTGTTTTTTCAAGGGCTGATTACTTCCTAGTGTTTAAGATTCCCCAACCATATGCTTGCAATTATGACGCCGGTTTAGGGTGTTACCAACCATTCTGTCGTCCGCTACTGATATCGGAGCAGACGATATGGATACCATACTCATCCTGAGGCTGTATATTAGGTATGGCGGCTCATTATTCGACAGATCTCAGTATCTGCATCCTCGCATGGATGACACCTTTGTACACAATAGGCGATTTCAGATAGATGCTAATTCTTCTCTCAACACATGTCGCGGGTGAATTCAGTACCTTCAGAACCAGTCGACCGTGCCGCACGCCAAATGGTTGCAGTTGTTCATACGATACTTCCGCATGTATGAAACAACCCAAGCTATTATTCCACTCCAACAATAGATGTTCAAAGCTGCTGATTGAATGACTTACTGAGTGGTTGAGGATTGATTTCAATTTGAAGTAAAACATTCTAACGTAATATTTTGACTGGAAGCATTGTAATTAACGCTGTCGTTATCACCAGCCTTGACCCCTAGGGTTCAAAGGGTAGTATTTCATTTATGCATACTGGCTTTTCTCTTGATCAACGCGTGCTTGTTATACGCCCGTCGTGTGTATTCTGAGCGATGTGTTTTTCACGCTTCTTAATACAATGCTTTAGCGTGACAGGTGGGTGAAGTCACCTGCAGACCCTGTCTGTGACCTCTTCCCCTCACCTAACCCTCGTTGTGTGCGGCCGCACAACCCAAAGAACAGTTTGTATTAACTGTACAGGACACTGAGCCACAGACCTGTTAATATATATGTTTGACAGTTCAACGACTAGTGTAGTTAACATATTTTGGCCTTGCAAAAAATTACGTTACAACTGAAACAAACAAAGGAGTTTGATCCAAATGTTGTTGTTTTTTTATCATGATGCGTATAATGGCTATTTAAATGATTCTTTATCATTATTTTGCTTTACAACTTACAAAACGTATATACATTTGGAATCATGAGAGTGGTTTCATACACATATTGATTCTTTATATCCTTCGTCATTCATTATGATGTACTTTTCGCATTTAGTATATCTGTAATTTTAACGATGGGTAGGCACTGAGAGACAAATATCTCGTGGGAGTATGTATTAGTTTTGTTTTAACAAATGGTATGATAGCCTCGGGGGAAGCACGATGACCCCTGCCTATGCGACATCGCAGCCATTAGTGATCGAAACTGCCCTTGTATTAGCCACCTGCTGCCTTCTCCCCCTCCCCACGACCAGTTAATGTCCGAACACAAGCACTCACTATAGACACTACCTTCCCCAAGGAACACCCCATACCTCAACACCGTCTCCCCGTCCCTGCCGAGGCTGAAGCAGCCTTGTTGTATAGTGACGACCATTGCTAGTTACCCATTGTCAGGTATCATTCATAAATTATCACCGCCATCGTTCGCTCAGCTATTCAAAATGGTGGACGAACTAGCGTGATCGTAGGTTCGACACAATCTTCGGCATATTCATCGAAATATTGATGTGTTTTCGTCAAGTTAGCGGTATTAGGGAGCTATGTTGGTAGGTTTACAAGTCGGTGGCAGCGGTGCGATTGGAAACCAAGATGGCGGGAGTTGATCAACCTCCATACAGCTCCATCCCTCTCTCCCTCCACTCGCATCGATCCGATAGCTCGCTTGCTAGAGATTATTAAAATCTAGTCACAAATTAATTATCGCAGGGCAATATTTATAGTCATCGTTGTAACTCTCAATACTGTTATAAGAACCTGTAGAGTGTGGATAAAGGTCTTTATTTCCACCGAGATGGTGTTGGCAGATTTGAGCAGTGAAATAAATTAAATATGCGGGAGTCAGAATTAGGTCGGATGTAAATGCATTTTTTCTGTAATAGAATGTTAGGGATTACACAGGCGGGATTGTTCCTTTCCTCGTACATGGAGTATTTTATTTAGTCCGATATAGAGAGCGCTCATTCATCGCGCGTTGTCATGGCAACTCTGAACCGTGTTGGATAGCCTGAAGAGAACCTGTCTTGTAGCGTCTTCCATGGCGGGTTAAGCCGCCAGGGAACCTAGACAGCGGACGTACATCGCGCTTGTGGAGAAACTCTCGTACTTCACTCAGCCTCTGTGGAACGATATCATAACGGTTGTATCCTAATAGTTAGTTGTGAAAATACGCGCCATGTTAATAGCTGCAGCTTTAGAGTGCCTTTCGCCGAATTTGGCAACTGTGTAGTTTTATGGATGTTGATGCACCAGTCAGCCCCAGCAGCTGTCTGTTTATTATGCATCTTAATTTACAGACAGGACGTTCCGATAAGTGCTGGACAGAAGTCAGTCTAAGAATACATTTATTGGCCTGAAAATGAAAGTGTTCACATTTTAGACGTCCTCATGTGGAGTTTCCGGGTTGCCCGAAATTCGCATATGATCAGGATGTTTAGGTGGAAAAAGTCTCTGCAATATTATTACAGGATCTCAGTAACCCCGTCTTCAACACAAGCTTTTGTCCACCGTGAATACAACGTCCCAAATAAACGTACAGCGGCGTACATGTCACTTTCTTCCATCATGATTGATTCAGTGACCACATCTCGTTGTGTTAAATGGACACATATAGTACATTACTAAAACACCGGACACATATAGTACATACTAAAACTTTATAACACAAGGCCCAGCTATTAGAACCTTGGAGCTCCGACCACATAGGTGCACGCGCCCGGTATTCTGACAGAGGACTGAAAAATTGGACAGTTTGTAGAAGGGTGTAGCTGTTCCCTACCAGTAATGACACATGACAGTGTAGGCTGACGCCGCTGATTGGCACATGGACAGTGACAAAACCCAGTGGGTGTATCTGTACCTGGAAACATAGGACGATGTAGAGGTATCCTTAGTTGAGAAACGGGACGATTTAGACCTACCTGTACATCGAAACAGGATTTATTAGGTGCATTTGTGATTAGAAACTTAAGTCACGACTCGTGGATCACTGAAACGTTGAACAGCAGAAATGTATAGTGGCACTGAAACATTTGGCACTTGTCTCACGTAAGACCCGCTAGGTGAACTATCCAAACATAGGGCACTGAGATGTACTTTTTCTTTGTTACAAAGTAGGGGTACATTTGCACTGAAACAGGAACAATATATGTGCCATTCACTTTCACACAAACACTGTATCAACCAAATGCAGGTGGCTGTAATTGTGTATAGAGCACGAAGAGGCATGAATTGTAAAGTATAGGAGCAGGTGTGATTTATGGTCGTCTCAGTTGCAAGTCATAAACTAGAGATACTCCTAGTATTCGAAGATCAGTTTCATGACTGGATCATTAGCCATACTGCATAGATGAGCCGAGTTAATGCAGAAGGTGTAGTAGATGAGTGCTTGTGGTAGATCAGTGCTGATACTGTGGTAGATCAGTGCTTATTGCAGACACTGTGGTAGATCAACGCTAGTTGTAAACCACGACAGATCAGTGTTTGTTGCAGTCATTGGTAGATCACTGCTTCTTGTAGATCATGATAGATCAGTGTTTGTTGCAGATCCGCAAAGATCAGTGTTTGTTGCAGACCTAGATTGATCAGTGCTGGTTGTAGACACAGTGGTAGATCAGTGCTGGTTGTAGACACATTGGTAGATCAGTGCTGGTTGTAGATACATTGGTAGATCAGCGCTGGTTGTAGACACAGTGGTAGATCAGCGCTGGTTGTAGACACTGTGGTAGATCAGTGCTTGTGACAGACACTGTGACAGGTCAGTGTTTGTTGCAGATGCTGTGATAAATCAGTGCTTGTTGCAGACACTGGTAGATAGTGCTTGTTGCAGACACTGTGAAAGGTCAGTGCTTATTGCAGATGCTGTGATATGTCAGTGCTTTTTGCAGATGAGGGATCAGTGCTTGTTGTAGGCACTAATAGATCAGTGCTTGTTGGAGACACTGCGGTAGATCAGTGCTTGCAGACCCAGACAGATCTTTGCTTGTTTAGACACTGGTAGATCAATGCTTGTTCAGACACTGTGGTAGATCAATGGCAGACCAATGCTTGTTACAGACACTGTGGTAGATCAGTGCTTGTTGCAGACACTGGTAGATCAGTGCTTGTTGCAGTCACTGGTAGATCAGTGCTTGTTGCAGTCACTGCGATAACCAGTGCTTGTTGCAGACACTGAAAGATCAGTGCTTGTTGTAGCAACTGTGTGTAGATCAGTGCTTGTTGCAGACATTCTGTGTTACATCGCGGTTGTTGCTGACACTGTGGTAGATAAGGCGTTATCAGGGTGTTCGTTCACACACTGTTAGATCAAGGCTTACGGGAGTCTCTGTTAGGTCACTGGTCGAAATTAAGGTCAGTGTTTGTTGCTATAGATAAGTGCTTTTTGCAGAGACTCAGCGATAGATAAGTGCTTGTTGCAAAGGAAGGATCTGCAACAGATCATTGGTTGATGCAGATAAGAACTTGTTGCCAAGCGTCTGAAGCAGATCATTGTTTGATGCAGACTCAATGGCAGATAAGTGCTGTTGCAGACGCGTCTGGCAGATCATGCCTTGTTGCGGACGCTCTGTTAGATCAGTGTTGGTGCACACGCACCTCTGAACAGTGAATTATAGAAAATCCACTTTTAGCGACTGTTAATATATTGGTAGGCCAGTCATTATCCAAATGATATGCTTACAAATAGCTGAGGTTGTGTTTCTGAAACCGCACTTCTCTTGGATGAATGGGCTCTGTTTGTACACAGTGAGCTGTGGTGGTTTGTCTACTTGATTGACCTCCATTGTTTCATCTATACAAACAAAAGACCGTATGCAATATACGTATGGCCTTAGATCCGTCAGTGTGGAACGTGATGCCAAACGGGTATATTATAGATTTGATCATGTTACAGCAACTGTTATATGTTTGTCAGGTTGTTAACTTTCACGATATAGAATGGAATCGCTCAACAGCATTGGTGACGGCATCAGGGTGCACATCATCACTAGACATGTGTTGTTCACATCATCTTGGATAGCCTGCTTCTAGCTTGTCATATTCGACCTTGATGTGACTCACCGTAGCCGATCACACGTCCTACACGTCTTTGTTCCGACACATATGTAACCAAGGTGATGACATATCTAAACTCATCTAAAGCCGTCGGCTGAAATATTTTCATAGCTGAAATATTGCTGAGTGCAGCGTAAAACTAAATTCAACTCATTCACCATGGCTTGTGAAGATCCGGGTTCGCTCTGGTCTTTATCAATCCACGCTTGTCGCATGAGGCGACTGACAGGATCGGTGGTCATACTCGCTGACTTGGATGACACATGTCATTGTATCCCATTGTTTATAGACCAATGCCCATGACGTCAATCACTTGCTTGTCAGGCCCAGACCGGGAGTTCAGTTGAGCATATAAGGCACTGCTGGACAGGTCTGGGTAATGGCAATGCTGGGTGTAGATCTGGCATGTAGTGTTGCATGTGTTCTTTACAAGTGGACCTTTAGTATTACTCAGTATTACTCAGTGTATATGGAAAGACGTATGGTGTCGTTGCCAGCACAAGTCATGTTCCACAGATACACAAAAACATCCCAGCTACCATAATGTCCACTTTCACATTAACTGAAACCCATTTTTAAACTGGCTGTCACGCCGTTTTCAGCTAGATGCCCGTGTTCTCGTCACTCGGTCACCTACTTCCCCCTGCCCCACTTCCGACTGACACACACACTTGTGAATGCAAGGGGCTTGGGTACTTTTCTGTGATACATCTTCCGAAAAGGTCCCCAGCACCAACACTATGGATATGGGACCACATTTTCGAAGCTCTCCGAGCGCTAAGATAGTCATAAGCGCCAAACATTAACCTGAACTTTCGACTACGTTGACGTAGCTTCGTCACTGAATTCTTCAACCCAAACTGAATTACTAGGGGGAGGCACTGGTGGCAGAATAAAAAATCGCGTTATTTCTCGTTCGATATTCAGGTTCCTTGTCAGTTGTGATCGCTATTTGCTGTGATCAGTGTTATCTTGAAGTTATCCAAATGTCAGGTACAATGTCCCTTGCAGTAAGATACAATACTTAGTTTTATTTAGTCTTCGTAAACAGGTATCAGTAGTTGCTGTAGAAATAATGTGCTTATCACGAAACTGGTGTTCTCAAAGTGTAACAGAACGTATGTGACTCGTAAACTCGTAAAACAGATAAAACGATGCCGAATAGCTTAGGAAAGCATGGAGTCAGTGTCAGATATGTCACTGACAGTAATCAGATAGGAATGTCTAAAAATGGCAATGCTTAAAACTTCATAGTGCTGCCACCTGCGTAAATCGATGAATATTCATTCTAGTGGGAGATGACAAAGCGAAAAAGAAAGCGTCTGTAAAGTGATAACAGCGTTCGAAGCAACGTAGCTAGTAGTCCTGTTTGAGACCTATAATATGCGAGCATTGTTGAACAACTCTAACTGATAGAATATATGCCACGGCATAATGAGGCTATCCGTACACGCGCAGCCTACTTCTAAAGGTGTGCAGCAGGTTTGCAACAGGTGCGCGCATTTGATGCGACCGACTCAATGCAACTGAGGCAGAACAGGGTGTGAGGATGGGGGTTCTCGATTAGCGTAGTAAATTCACTCCCACGTAGAGTATGTATTGATTAGAGCGCGATCCTTCCGCACTGTTTTTGTGTAGTGCATGTTTCTGTTGTTTCGCCGCCGCCATATGGGGTGTTTCATCCTATACCATGGGAAACATTTCAGGATTCAGGAAGAACAGTAGCAATAATCTTAATGTAATCTCAGTATATTTGTCAAAACATTTCCATGAAAAAACAACTTGATAAGAGACTTGTACCATTCCATTTGTCAGTTATGCAGCTCATATGCACTCTCGTTCTCACTTTTGACAAACTGGAGCCATGTCGCTGTATGGCGTGCATAAATTATGGCGACATCCTGAAACATTGGGATATTCAGATAGCCACAGATAAATGTTTTGTATTGTAAAATATATCAAATGTTCAGTTATGTAGATTGTACTGGAACCAGGTGCTATTGGTTTATATTTACCCATGATGTAATGTGGCATGACATCACATTTCAAGCAGCCATCATCATTATGTATTGTATAGTATTACCGACTTCACGGTGTATCATTAACCTGCCTCTCTCTGAAGTTTACATCATTCAAACTCTTTAACGATTATTACATGAAAATGGCAATCCACACCTAATTACGGTAAGCGTTAACAGCAATGGGAGGTTTCATGCAAATATACCGTTATCCAGCTTGTCACCAGTACCATCTGGCACTGTAAACACGCTAAGCAAGCACCATTTTGTTTCTATATTTGTTCCAGCAGAAGTCGTGTTAAGCGCAAAGCATAGTAGCTCAAGTCAATTTATTGGGATTCGATCGGCATAAACTCCATATGTGACTATACATTCCTCGCGAGGTCAGAGAAAGAGTGATTTGAAAGTAATTATTGGTGTATTTGTGCGCATGGTTTATAATCTATAAACGCAAATTTATGATGAAGTTTCACCGGGTCTCTCGTGTTCTTGATGTTGCGAAAAGGAACGGATGGCTCGGTACATGCTTGTCAGTGTTCAAACACAGCACATATGGGTAGGCACCGGGTATATCGGGGTATATCGGTATGGGTATATCGGATGTGGTGAACATAAAACTAGAATCTCCAAGCCGAGTCTTGACATGTGGAATTTCAGAGCCATATCTCTCGGGCGTCACGATGTAATCATGAGATGAGAAACAGAAAATAGTTGCGTTTCGTTTATCTTATATGGCGTGTGATACAGGGAGACATGTGTGGGCAGGATTCGGTAGTTAACGTCACATATCGACTTTTGTTAAGCGATTATAGAGATATTGTTGGTTGGCTGTACCGGGACTTTCACAGCTCGTGTTTCTACTCATGCTCTTCTTGCAACGCTGAGTACACCCCACCCCCTTCCCCTCGGGGTACTTCATTAAAGGGGACGACACGCGTTCCAGACGGGTGGAATTCACATGACCTACTATCAGGGGAAACATTAGTGCTTGGTGAGATGTACCACACCGTCCATATGAGATCTTGTTAAGGACTACAGTGTGGTGTTCCATCCATATGTAGAGAACGAGGGTCGAATTATGCGTATGGAAAAAAACTAATAACGCTGCGGGCTCATTTACGTAATTATTCCGTTCGACAAGCCCGACTGGTAATACTTCATTTGAATATTTTGTTTGTATTTGTCAGCTGTGTATCGTAATGAACGGTATAGGTTTTGTTTGTGGAGAAATTGTGGAGAGTTAAGAGAAGTTATTAAAGCAGTTTATCACGTCTCTCTCGGCACTGCCGTCTCGAACAAAGTGATGAGTAAGGTGAAATATACTTTGTATGTAACATTATGGCTGATGTTTCATAGTATCGACATACCCGTCCATCCAGAAACACCTCTTTCCTCTGAATGAAACATCTGTGCAGCCCATGAAGATCCGAGTCAGAATTTGTGTCCTTCAGTACCTAATCCATGCTTGTCGTAAGAGGCGACTGACAGGATCGGGTCGTAAGGCTCCCTGACTTGGTTGACACATGTCACGGTATCCCAACAGCATACATTGATGCTTATGATGCCAATTACTGGACTGCCTGGTCCAGATTCGATTAATTGTAATATTGCTGTGATATAGCTGAAATATTGCCGAATTCGGCGTAAACATCTCATACTTCCAAATTATAAGTCCTGTTATAAATCGCAAGTTCAGAGAGACCATACATATATAATCAACTACAGTATTAATGTGGTGTAGCGAAATTACATTGTATGTCCGTATGTCTGTTGTAAGAGTGCTTAACTATAGTTCTACGCCGCTTTTAGCAATATCACGACGGGGGACACAACAAATGGGCTTCACATATTGTACTTATGTGGAGAATCGATCCCGAGTCTTCGTCGTGAAGAGCGGACACTTTAACCACTGGACTATCCCACCGCCCGATTATTGAAAGAACCACAGAGATGAAACAGTGACTCAGCGACATATTTCTGTCTAGAGTATAAGACAACATTCAGCAGCAGTGTGTAACATATATGAATTTCGCCTCATAAAGCTCTTCTCCAGCATGCGCTTAATGCCGCCGTGCGTGTCATTAATTTTCACTCACAGCACGTGTCTGGAAATCATCAACAACAAATGTCGAATTTCCTTTGGCACAATATCTACCTAACCCTAAACCTAAACATCTCGCAACTGAATATTATAATAACACCGAATCATTGCCAACAGGTAGAGACCAGCTTTTCTCAGTCTCCCCATCTATACTTAGTGTGAGTACATGCAGTGAGGTCATGTTGCTATCTTAGAAAATATTCTGACTGTGCCGTTCAGATAAGCTTGCGTTACAATTAGTTCCTGTGAATACTTTGGGATAATTAGTGCAAAAAGTAGTGGGTTATTACAGCTCATTAAACCAGTATATGGGGCTACTTATACCGACATGTCGCCGGCAGTGTGATGTATGTGTGCTTCAAGCCTATGGCAATAGAAAGTTTAATGTCATGAACCCATCATTTGGCAATTGAGGAAACGTCTTGTAAATAGTTGTACTGTAGTAGTCTCTGGGATATGTTCGCTGCGCGGGAGATACAGATTGCCGAGTCAGTGAGGTTAGTATTACGCCGCACTCAGCAATGTTCCAGATGTGTGGCGGCAGTCTGTAAATGATTATTCTGGGCCAGACAATCCGGTGATCAACAGCATGACCTACGATCTACGCACATGGGATACGGTGAGATGTTTCACCCAGTCCCCAGATGTTTCACCCAGTCCCCAGATGTTTCACCCAGTCCCCAGATGTGTCACCCAGTCCCCAGATGTTTCACCCAGTCCGCAGATGTGTCACCCAGTCCCCTTTGTCTCCTCTTTCTAGGTATTGCTGAATTGTATGGGCTTTCGAAACTATTTGCGCCAGTTCAGTTTCTCTTCATTTGAATCAAAACATGGAATGCTCAATATCAAGGCCACGGTGTTGCAAGTGTTTAAGAGATTTCTGGTTTCGGATATGTCGTGCTCATTTATGACATAGTCATTAAATGCAATCGTGGGAAGAGAGAGTTGCATTTGTGAATACAATGGTATGATGTTTCCATGTTGTCAAGTTGTGATGATCTTGTATCAAGCTTTATACAGAAATAAATAACACAGAGAGCTTATTGTCTGCATGTATTCTGATGTCTGGAAGATGTTTACACCCATTTGTGCTTACATACTGGATAGTAAGACTGCGGAATCTGATGTCTGGAAACTGGTCAGATTCAAGAAATGGTGTGGGGCAGTTGACTGGCCTAGTGGTTAAAGCGTTCGCTCGTCACGCCGAAGACCCGGGTTCGATTCCCCACATCGGTACAATGTTTGACGCCCAATTCTGTCCCCCGCCGTGTTATTGTTGCAATATTGTTTAAGCGGCGTAAAACCATACTCAGTCACCCACTCACTCAAGACATGATGTAATGAATTCTTCTGAGGCATGGGCCGGGGTGCCCGGTGTATGTTGTAGTTGGATTTAACGCTCAGGCCTGATGGTTGACCTCAAAGTGGCGCCACGAAACATTATTGGAAGTCGATACCTAAAACTATGAGTTAAGAGAAGCAACAGTTCTGGTTTAGCAGCTTCCACGATTGAAGTATGTTAGTGTTGGTCTTATGGCCATTCTACTACTGGCTTGTCAGTCATTGGTTACCGCTAGGTGTCGTCACCCACAATGTATCATGAACGTGGCACAACATCATCACCCCGGCAGTAGGTCAGTGTGTTGTAGATTGCTTTCTTAACTCCCTGGGAGTATACAAGCCAAGATGCCAAAAGTACGAAGAGGGTAACAGTGGCACTTCTCATTCTACCGGGTACCCATTCTGCGCTAAGGCATAAAGTCACGTGTGAGACAGGTGCTTTAGTGAGGGGCAGGACCAAAGCGCCACGAACTCTTAAGAGTTGAGTTGGGGAACCCGGTACCTCATCCAACCTTTCTCCTTGACCAAAGTGGTGTAAATCTTCCATCTGTAAACCTTCGCGGTTTACTGTGTGGGCACGTGCCTCTACTGTTACGCTGTTCGAATTTAGCAGGTGTTTGAAGTTCCCATGAAGGGAACATCATGCAGCAGTGTCGTCTCTCTCGCCGAGGCGAATAGTGTGGACTTTTGTAAATGCTGTTCACTACACTGCATATTTTAGCTGAAGTCCGAAATCAATTCCAAGCCATATATGTTTCATGCACGACAGCAAATGCGCGTAGTCTTCATATTGAGAGACCATCGATATCTTGAGCACGTCTTCACAGCCATTTTGCAAGTATACATGCGTGTAAATATTTACATTGTATGGACGTGTACCTATGTGTAGTGTAAACAATATCTTTGTTACTGGCACGTTGTTAAGGTCACGTGACTCCTTCACGGATCCGATACCTAGAGGGCAGAAGATATTCAGTATGTCAATGACGTAGTTCAACGTAATTGACGTTTACAATGTCGAGCGATATACAATGTAGACGTCGTAGTCGACCAGGAAGACTGCCACAGCCAGTGTGTCCGTCGTGTACCTGTAAGCGCTTATATCATTAATGAGTTGACTTCAACCTTGCCGCAGTAAAAGCCCGGATGTGTTTGCCAGCTTTGTTTACAAGTGAGGAGGTTTCCATCACGAGAAAATTAGATCAAGAGCCCATTTTACTACCCAAGGTTTTGGCTATCAGCTCACTACGGCTTGAGTGGTGGTATTGACGGGTTTAAGGTGACGTCACGGGTTGTAGGAATAGCGCCAGAATGATGCGCTTCGTGTGCCGATAATTAACATACCACGTGACATAAAGCTGGAAATAAACAGAGTCGGCGTTGGGCACGTGGTTTTGGCAGAAGATATCCGGCAGCATATCAACGGCTCAGTGCACTGGTAGCAGTAACTACGCCAGGGATTGGGGACTACTTATTGAACTTCTTTGCCCACGAAGCTGCCTCCGAAATATAGACATGGCGTTCGTAGTCCTTGCATCCTAAAATGTTTTGATTTTAGTTGAGTGTTAAGTAGTAGAAGGTTCAGTCAGGTTTTTAATCGTTAATTTAAAAGAAAGTGACAATATCGTCTGTGCGGTCGTCTAAGTGAGCTTCCAACATGATAACGTTGTTTAAGAGACGTCTGTAGTGCTGATCCCAGACTACATTTATCTTTCACCCGGATGTACACGTTTGTCGGAACATGTCATTAACAATGCACACAGTCAAAATTTATCATGGATAATGAAAATCTTGAACAGTGCTATGTGTTTTGACACCGGAATAGGGATTGGGAAGCATTTAGACTAACTGTACATCCCCTTATGTTTACTTGTTTGTTGAAGCGAATGTTGAGTCTACATTGCCAATATGCTGTGATAATCGTTTCAATCTCTGCAAACCTTTCGAAACAATATTAATATCAAATGAGGTATTATAATTGCTTCTTCATATATTATAACTCCACAACCTTCATGGTAGCGAACTGAGGACCATATTTAAATGGCCAGCCTAGAATACGGCTTCAGATCAGCGTTATATCGAGGAAGGTTTGGTATTATATTCCACAACATGTTCATTAGTACCGCGGAAACGATTGTGCAGCGTCTCAGGGGGGGCGTTGTCTGGTAGAGTGACGTCACGATTGCAGAAAATCGATTGGTATAAGTTAGCGATGCGGACGATGGCCTGTCCACGATGGCTACTTACTATAGCTGGTCGCCAGCAGCCCTGCAAGGCTGGGTCGGTATTCGCGCTGTCCATTGATCTCAAGAGTTGCCACAAAAATTAGGCTGTGTCTCTCGGCTCCAAGCGCAGAATTTTATTTAATGAACTGACCTAGATGATTGAGACGGATGCGAGGACACAAAGCTGGCGTCCATACACCCGAATGCCAGTTGTTACCACGGTGAGAGTAAGATAGTCGGTGCTTATGTACCCGATGGACTAACATCTGGACTGCTAGAACGTCCAAAGCACCAACTGGTTCCAGGCACCAACACTACACCGGCAAGATGCCATTGTCAAGCACGCCAAGGAATGTCCCAATCGTTTCAGCCATATATTGCAGATGGACCAAATCGATTTTCGCCTGTTTTCGGACGGGGTCATTTGCACTACATCGCAAATAGTAAATTCATGTATCGAAGTCCTTGATGTGTAAGCAAGTTCTGGTACGTTGAAGGTATTAGGCTGTCTCTGACATTTATGTGATAGCTATTTTGTTGATGTCAGTCCAGCGTCTGGAGAGAAAAGTACCTCTAACTAATGCAACGACGTTCTTGTATCGGTTCTTGTCCAACGCAACTAGGGTGTATTATCAGTATTTTGTGTTTGTCACCATTTCCTTATCCTTAAATAGAACAAAAATGTGATTCAAATCAGTAAATTCTGAGTAGTATCTAGCTGTGCTATGACAATATATTCGATTTTGGCTTGTGTGTTTTTTGCAAACCATCAACATGTAATCACACCAACAGCCATGGAAGACTGACGTACATTATCTGATTACAGAACGCCGCCAACTGAGAGACATGAATGCACATGTTAATCATCGCATTGTTCATTTAGAGCTATGGCTTTCATAACCACCAAACATCAGATTTTCAAAATTTTGTGAAATATAATCAATGTCAAATGATAGGTAGCTGCGCCTATGTGAACCAATGTATGACGTGAGGTCAAGCTGGTGTTGTAACCACAAGCTGCACATACTGTGCCGGACTTTAATTGGCCATCCGTTCAGACATTACCGACTACTGCCATGTAGACACCATTTAACTGACCAGGAAACATGGGCTCCGTTCCCCTCAATGCCCATGTAATTCAGAGGTATTTATTTAAGACCACCGCTTCCCACCTCCTAGCCGCAGATGCCGACATCAGAGTCGGAAGCCTTAAAACTAAACTGTACTCCGGTAATGCAACTCCAGCGTTCTGTACCACATATTCCCTCCTCCCTCCCTTGGCATGATGCCCATGTTAGAGTCTTATTCCGCGATCCAGCGCTATGCTTTGAGGTGAGTCTCTAGGCTGGAGGAGAGGCTGTAGTGTTTTTCACAGTGTATAGTCAAGGTGTTTAGCTTACATCTCGAGTTGCAGGCTGCTCGGACATACGGA
This sequence comes from Haliotis asinina, assembly GCF_037392515.1. Taxonomy (NCBI): domain Eukaryota; kingdom Metazoa; phylum Mollusca; class Gastropoda; order Lepetellida; family Haliotidae; genus Haliotis; species Haliotis asinina. The sequence continues at coordinate 21,150,787 of NC_090291.1, read as the reverse complement.
GCTACCTACCTAAACCAATATAGTGATAACACAGCCTCGCGTCAGTTGGGCTCGGAGCATGTTCAGAAACACATGCATCACCTAGCATTTTTTAATGGTTCAACCGTTTTCGGATTCTTTAACAGAGTGCTATATTGCATGATATAAGTAGAAGCATCTGTCCCAGTGAGAGACTACATCGGTTGACATCCATGTCAGATAGAAGGTATACAGGTCGCGAGGTCATGCAGTGTCAGTGTCTTTGTCGTGAACCATCCTGTTGGATATAAAGGCAGGTCACTCTGCAGCTGCACGTCTCACCCCATTATATTAACATGAGCCTACATTTCAGCAGTTGGAAACACACTGTTTCTACTGTGACAGCCCAGTGGCAGTTATAGACAACCATTTGCTGTTCAAGGATTCAGTCCGCGAAATACACCCGTAACTACAGGAATCACATATTCCAAAATGGTGCCCTTGACAAACGTTATGTCACTCGTTTTATGTTGACCTTGTTTTCTCATGCATCGCTTTCAATACACATGCATTGTACTCATCACACCATGCTACAGAAAGTAAGTCACGTTGACATCCTGGCAGGATTTGTCTCTTCCACCTCACAATCCAAACAGTATTTGCCCATAATGAATTACGGCCTCATAGGTTTTATCCGTAATACCCACCCCCCTCTCAATCGATCGCACTTAGCCACCCGTACAGGCAGCCTGATACATTATTGCAGCACCATGTCTACCACCCCTGCCACCAGATGCGTCTCCACTGCTCCATTCAAACATAGTTGTTGGCGGAGGTCTGCCTGCATGCTATTATACACCAGAGGTACGGTATCGATCCTGTGGTATAATTAGTTTAAGGCAGTCTGTTTCTGTATGGCTAGGGCCACGCGGGCTACTAAATATTGATGCCATCCAATTGTCAAATATGAAGTGATGGGAAACTTGTCATAATGGTAGAACGACATCCATACATAAACACTGCCATTCAGTAACAGCGAGTCGGCATGCGTGCAGTTTTACATTTCTCCCGTAAAGAAAGTCATTTCAAAAGTAGATGACATTCTAATTGTCTCTGGTGTTTCGGCAGGCGAGAAATCAAACCTTGAACATTATGCAAATGAATTAGTAAGGCACTGGAATGTACGAAGCGCCAATATACTGTGTAAAATGTGTCATCTCCTAACGCACCTTTAGACGTCATTCCATCGGGTACCGGGACCGCGTCAATTAATGAAAGGTATACGAATTAGCCGACAAGGAGAGCCCTGTGTGGGGCTGCTGGTGTGGTTGGGAATGCGTCTGTTGGGGATGTTCAACATGTAACATCTGCCGTCACGGTGTATGAAGCCAGCCAGGGGTATCTTCTATATTGTGTATGTGAAGCCGCTAGCAACAACAATAGATACGGTGTCCATCAAACCTAGTAATGCCGCATCAGCAATCTTTGAAGTAATGAAATACGTTGACGTTAACGCTGGCGGTAATTAAACTCAGGTAGTATCTCCGTACGTGTGACAGTGTAATCGAAGTTATCAATTTGCCCAGAAAATCTGTTTTAAATAACTTGAACCACAAACAAAGAAAATCATGTACGGATGGGGTCCAGTAATGACACGGAGCTCCTCTGCAACTGAATATCTGCGTTGACAGACATGCGTGCTTATTGGTGCTTGCAGTATCATCATCAATGTGATTTCAGTCGAGGAAAACTTAGTAATACGACTCAGTCAGTCCTCCGGATTAAAGTGTCGTTAATTATACACGTTCATTGCGACCATTGCTCCTTCGAACGAATCTGACTTGATCAGAGTCATGACAACCCATGACAATTAATCCTGGGAACATTTATAGCTCCTCATAATGATGCCGAAAATTGGCAAAGCTAGGTTTGGAAGGCCATTCCCGTCAGTATATAAGTCACAACTTGGACCATATCCAATTGAGGCCTCATGCGCAGGTGTAAGAGGACTATAAGGAAAAGAAGGGGACATTGTTGTTGAGAGACTTCTTGAAACTGACTGGAATAAGTTCTGAGATATTTCGCAAATTGTGTATCAATGATTTTTGGCATGCGGCCTATATATATAAAACTGAAGACTGTCAACAGTTTTAAAAGGAGCTCCACGGCTTGTTATTAAAAACATTATTATTGTGTCACACCATGAAGAAACAACGAGGTGAGTAATATGTTGGTATCTATCACAGTTTCGTGTTTGTTACATTGTTTGGGCAAAACAACCGACGGGAATGTTGCAGATATTGCCGATGTTAAAACTCCTGTGTTCTGAAACAATATGTCATCACCTATTACAGACAGCTCTATAGCTATTTACAAGAGATCTAAGTGATGTTGACTCGTCAACGGCTTGTCCTTGAGGCCGGAGCGGGGCCACGCTACAGCGCCATTTTCTAACATGGCCGCTAGCTCATGATTCTCTGTGGGCCGGCAAATGACGTAGTCTTTGAGAGCATGAATCACGTTGAATCTGGAAGGCAGGAGAAGAAAGGAGGTTTGTTTTTAGACACAGTGCCGAAGGGAGAATGACGAGCATGAATGGAGAATGAGCAAAGAACCTTACGATCAAAATTACGTCTGAGACAGATAGTATCGTCTGTTGTGCAGAAGAGATGCGCATTGTGTTTTTAGGCTGTGATGTCACCTGTTGTCACCGTATATACGTAAGCTGTAAAAACTTTACGTCAAGGTGACCCACTTAAACATTGTTTGTCCAGACACAACACGGGTGTAGTTGTTTTGTTCCGATACCAAATGCGTAAACATGTCCACTTGAAAACAACCAAGTAACCGTACCATACTACGACAGGTTCTAGACGAAAAACACATGTGCTGTTGATTTTACCTTGCTTTGAACGAGGCGTTATTTTTAATTGTTGTCTCTACGTACGCTGTAGGGATTTCAAGAGAAGTTGGGTGACTAAAGTAATATCTGGCTCTGACACCGGCCTTGATAACGCAATTAACCTCTTGTTTCTCACAAGTTGTAATATTCGTTACTTTGGTGGAAGGCAATATTACAACTACCGAATGGTTCTGAATTCGTCCTTTCTGTCACAGCCAAGAATGGTATCCATGCAGAGGTTTCAAACGATGTTCGCGACGATAGTCTTACTTCTTCCTGGGGGTAGCCTCACAGTAACACTTAACTCACCACGCCAAGGGTTTGACTCTGAACGTGTTCAGCGACGTAGAAACACAATCGTTTACGTGAATCCAGGAAACAAACATTTTGACATCACAGCTTAGTTCTTTGTTTTGCTTCTAATCAGAGATTACGTACAAAGCCATAGTGGGAGTGATTCCAAGCACCCGTTCATCTGATAATAAGGGGTCTGTGCAATATAGCCCTGTGAAGGTCCGGGGTAGAAGAGGCCTTCAACAACCCATGCTTGCCATAAAGGGCGACTGCTTGTTGTAAGAGGCGACTAACGGGATCGGGAGGTCAGGCTCGCTGACTTGGTTGACAGATGCCATCGGTTCCCAATTGTGCAGATCGATGCTCATGTTGTTGATCTCTGGGTTGTCTGGCCCTGACTCGATTATTTACAGACCGCCGCCATATAACTGGAATATCGCTGAGTGTGGCGCAAAACTAAACTCACCCACTCACTGTGTAATATACGGTGACTCCTCTCGGAAACTGTTTTCTGTGCGTACCCTTTCAACACGCGAATTATAGTTTGACTGTTTTGGGGAGGCGCTATTGACGCACAGATTCCATACAGTAAATACCGTATATCATATAGTGGCATCATGAGTGGAAAGTATATCTCTGTGTGCCAGACACTGGAGAAGGTCCGACTCCGATTGATCTTCGTTAACCCATGCTTGTCGCAAGAGGCGACTAACGGGATGGGGTGGTCAGTTTCGCTGATTTGGTTGACACATGCCATCATATGCCAATTGCATAGATCGATGCATATGCTGTAGATCACAGGATTGTCCAGTTCAGACTCTAGTATTTTCAGCTGGAATATTGCTGAGTGCGGCGTGATACCTCGTGCATGTTTGGTGGCTGAATTCAGTAACAAGTTTTTCAGTTTTTAAAATGTTGTGAACATTGTTACATGGATTGGTATTAGGTGTCGTTTGCAACAATAAGATCTAATGATAAAGACAAATAGTTCCTTAAATTGGCAGTTATGACATTCATAATGAAGAGAACATTCAATGTGTCGGTCTTTGTCAGAAACATCTCTGACGAAACTCACACTGTTCGACGTCATTTGTGCAATCCATGACGTCACGCCAAGCCTAGTTAATTCATCTATAGCAGGTGTTTGTAGAGTACAAAGATCACGGGAACAGCGTATATGTCGAAGCCTGAAGGAATGAGTGCCTCCACGAAAATAACCATTCCGGCCTAGGTTCCCGTAGGCGACGGGTCCATAAATGTCCTTCTGCTTCGCACCATGCTTCTCTTTTGTCGCTTCTCTGCCGCCCGTAGTGACGTCACGCTGGTTCTCACAACCGCCGGTGGTGCCATGATATAGACGGAACACACGTCAATATGTCCTCATTGTCGCGGCCTCGTGTCGACGGAGGTAGCGGGGGCGACGGTGTCAGATGGTGTTACGGCAGGTTAACTAAACACAGGCCCGCGCCAGACCCGTGAAATAGTCACTGTAATTTAGGCTGTTTGGTAACTGTTTCTACCCTTTACTATCATTGCACTCAGTATGCATCCACGAACAAATGACACTGTAACCATTTGTTGCTTGGGACAGACTTCTGGGTTGAACCTGTGCAGTTCATGATATTTTCTTGGGATTGTTGGGAATGCATACATATATATAACACGCGCGCACTCACGCACGCACGCTGAGAGACACACACACACTACGTACCGCTGTTGTAAAACGTTGACACACAGTGGAATCAAGCTGAATGGGCGTTTCTGGATTTCGATCGACGTGAAAGCAGACATTACACAGAGATGGTGCGTGAGTTCAAAACACCATGACAGCCCCCAAACTCGAAACCCGTACTGGCATCCCTCATCTTTGGGAATCGGTTAATCGAACCATATGGAATTGTGATCATGTTATTTTATCACTTCCGTTCGTACATACGTGAGTTGTCATTCTTTATGTCGTCATGTATTTGACCTTGACCTTGAAAATATTAGTTAACCCCCCACCCCCCCACCCCCCTGTCAGTTAACCTTCTTCACACAACATCATCATAGACGTCCACCATTTTCGTTATTTCCTTATTGTTTCCTCGTGACTATATAGATCACTGGCGGATGAATCACGACCATCAATAACATGACTGTGAGTTTCTGACAGAATTATGCCCGTCACATTGATCCAAATTTTGATCTAATCCTTCATTTTCTTCTTGATGACCTGCGGTCCCGTATCGCCCGTGAATATTGCCCATCGTTCATAATCTTCGTGTGGAAAACAAGCATGTTACCAAATTGTTTGTTTTCAGTGGGGGTACACACAATGCTATTGTTTCGGAGTGTGGCTCTTTTGAATGGCCAACCTGGTCAACCTGACATAACATTAAGCTACTAACCTACATCTTTTTTAAAAAGTCAGAGTTATCAGTGACGTCATGTCAATCGGAGCGCTTTGCTCTGTCCACAAATTATTGCTTCCCCTTACGTCACACAGGTGTTTGTGTGTTGTGCAACCAGCATGGTTGACGTCATCACAGCCATGGCAACGGGTTATGTTAACTGTGCCATGTTTTGTCTCTTCCATGTGTCGTTATAGAGTTGCGAGCCATCATCCAGCACTGTCAGGACACATGTCCAGTCGGGTGACAACAGCAACATGGTTTGTTTACTATGCGCACCAGTGTATTTGGTTGTGGTGGCGCGGGTCTATTGGGTCACCTCTGCTTGTTGGATTGAACTTTAATGTTGATGTTATGTAATGACTAAGGACTGCAGGAATCAGGAATCGGGCTACTTCTTTGTCAGCCAGTAACTGTTTCGGGCATCTGTCGGACCTTCGAACCCCCCTTCTCCCGTCTCTTATGAAATTCCCAAATATGTTGCTTGACATTCTGATGCTAGTGGTATATCGTGTAAACAACAATATCTTTCCAGATATCTATTAAGTTACCAAAAACCTATGTCTCAAATATAATTGACTTTTTATGTAGTATATTTTCAAGTATAAGTACATATTCGTGTCCGTGCCCTTTTTGCCAGCCTTCGGGAGACAGGTGATGACCTTACCCCCAGAAAATTTGAAGCCGACAAATGAAAGTGGTTTAGTCCACAATAGGAATGGACGGGGGTGGGGGGAGGGGGGGGGGGACCCACAATAGGAACGCCATAGGGTGCTAGACGAGAAGCATTGAAATCACGCCTTTAAATAATCCTCCTGTAATCTGATCAGAAGATTAAGCGTTCACGTGTATGTTCTGGAACGATAGCATGTCAGGTGTCATGCATCGTCAGGGGAACCTTCTGTTCTTACCGTTGAAAACGTACGAAAATCACAAAATGATACACGCTTTTCTGGCGCCCAAGGTCAAAGCAAGAAAGTACGAGTTGTTTCAGGAAGTATGTATATGTTTTCACCATCCAAGTATGATGTTGTCCAACGCAAAACCGATTAGAAAACATTTGACATTAATATAAATGGCTTCGGGACAGGCTTGAGCCATGACGTGAACCTGGCGATGTTGAATTAAGGATAACTGTCAATTACCGCGAGCTTTCGGAAAGGTCGGGGCGGCGAACTGTGAATGGAGGACACTGCTTCTCGCTGAATGGAGAACCAGACGACACTCAACTAGAAACCACAAAGACAAAACTGGCAGCCCCCCTCCCCATCTTCTAAACAATAAAGATCTGGATTTATACTGGGAGGGTCGGTTATCCAGATGACGCCGGCGACTCGTCCCGGTCGGGTACTGATAACAGGCGATGAGGACATTGGCGACTTAACATTGCTGGTTGACGAACCAGGTAGTCCATTCGCTCCCCATTTATGTGAAACTCCTAGTTCACCATGGGAACACTTGCTCTTCCATCTCTTCATTAAAACCATTTCATACATCTAAACATTACGCGCGGAACTCATAGTATTTGCTTTTTCCATTTTGGTATGGTTCCAGAAAGTGATGGGACATGTCCAGATGGAGTATATACATACCCTGTACCCTGAGACGGCATACTGTCATAACGTTACTTCTACTCAAGGGGACATATTCTGTATTATCCCCTATACACTTGGGGTGTTATTTCATGTTAGGACACGCGTGTTTTCCCGCAAAACTTACTCGACAATTACTTCCAAGTAAAGTATTTTTATGACAGAAAAAAACATGCTTAAGATTATTATTACGAAATGATCTCTTTATCTTGTACCATTTCCGGACGATTGGTAACAGGTGATACAGTAGGTGCACATGCAGACATGAGCGCACATTATGCACGCACCTGCATTCAGTGACATAAACAGACCACACGTCATGAGATCTCACTACACCTGGGAAAAACATTCTTTCACAGGGGAACACAGACTCCGTGGTAACGACCGTTCTAGTTCGGGCCTTTAATTACTCACTAGTTTACTTTGCTTGAAATGCATATATTTTTAGCATCATTTTTTACACAGCTGGCGGGTCTGGTATACCCCACCTTCGACTCAAATTTCGCGCACAAGCAAGACAGTTGTATTTTGTCTCATTGACCAGCCAGGATGTGCAGGAGATAGCGTGCAATCTACGAGTACTTTGACATGAAAACTGTACCTACGTTGAAATGCCGAGCGTCTTTGATGTGGTACCGCCATTTTGTACCTAGTTTACACTGACATTACATAGCTCTCAGCATTTCACGCCGCCTTCAACCTCGTTTTGGCTTACACGAAACAAGTTGACACTTGTTATGGTGTAATTTACAATACGATTATGTGTGACTGATACTGGTTTAGGGAGCTTGCGTTTTGTCCGACACTCCCATGGCCATTGGATGCAACTTGACCATCCCAGAACGGTTACGTCTGGACCGTGCCTACCTATCACATGCATGGACATGCCTGCTCGGGAAAGAGAAGGACCCATTTGTGGATAGGTATTTCATACAACTGCTAAAGACGAGTTTGTGGATAGATAGAGAATACAACAATGTTTTAGCATGTGAATAGACATAGACACATGCAAAAGGACTGTAGGGACATGTTGATAATTTAATTTTCCTAAATATCGTTAAAGTGAAGAGTCCAAAGTTGTGGGCCATTTTTGACATTAGTCACTTCATCAATCATCTGTCATTCTTTTGACCATAGGCCAGGGGTTAGGGTCCTGTAGTGTCTGAAGATCGTCCATGGGAATATGGTCAAAACACGGATAAAGCCAGATAAAGGCGGTCCATAGTGTTACAACGAATCCAAAGACGTCAACGAAAGACCCGTTTCACTTTGTGAGGGCGAGATCCATCTTTGTTCACATACGACCTTGACGTAATCGGTTGATTGAAACAGGTTGCCGGTTGTGGGTCTTCCAGTGCCCGGAACGGGGCATGCTGCTGCAGCAGCAGTTACGGCCTACGACCTAACAGCTAAACAGAAACCCCATTCAAATAAGGAAGCCGTTTAGCCTTGAAGACCATATTCCGTATCTCCAGCAAATACCACGCAAATGACCACATTTAGAGGCGTTCTCTTACGCCACAAACATCGTTTTGTTAATTGCCTGCATCTAGCTAAGAAAAACACGGGGTTTTTTTAGCTGAGATCCCCACTCCTCTCTGTACCCAACCCCCCACCCCAACACCCGTTGTGTCATATGTACTACGTAACTATGTGGAAGATATTTGATATGTGAATTTCTTCCTTTGCTGCATGGTTATAAGCTTTTGAAAAGGTTTATGTTAAAATGATGACTTGTACTCCTTCCGATACTATATATATATGGAGAGAGGGAGACTTTTGTCAAGTACCTCCTTTAGATTATTTTCTGTTTGCTTGTGTGCCTCTTGTGGTACGATTAAGACATATTTCGTGTGCTCTGAAAGGTCTTCGTCAGTAGAGAATAACGTGATGGCGATGAATGCTATACATGCTAACAATTCGTGGACATTCTATAGTTATTTAACTACTTAACTATTAGATCCTGCATGCAATGTTTGATCGTTTGTGTACGCGTTGACGTGTATTCCTTGCCTTATATGTTCGGCAAGTGCAAATCCCGCTTCAACGCTGCCTGAATATCTTTGAAACAGCAGTTCTTGCTAATTCATTATGCAAACGTAATCGAACAGTCAAAGAACCACTAAAGTTGAAGACTGAACGTAAGCGCACGCTGATGCTGAGACTTGAGTTGTGTGAGAGGTATACGCTGATGCTGAGACTTGAGTTGTGTGAGAGGTATACGCTGATGCTGAGACTTGAGTTGTGTGAGAGGTATACGCTGATGCTGAGACTTGAGTTGTGTGAGAGGTATACGCTGATGCTGAGACTTGAGTTGTGCGAGAGGTATACGCTGATGGTGAGTCTTGAGTTATGTGAGAGGTATACGCTGATGCTGAGACTTGAGTTGTGTGAGAGGTATACGCTGTTGGTGAGACTGGAGTTGTGTGACAGAGATGTACGCTGATGGTGAGACTGGAGTTGTGCGAGAGGTATACGCTGATAGTGCGACTTGAGTTGTGTGAGAGGTATACGCTAATGGTGAGACTTGAGTTGTGTGAGAGGTATACGCTGATAGTGCGACTTGAGTTGTGTGAGAGGTATACGCTGATGCTGAGACTTGAGTTGTGTGAGAGGTATACGCTGATGGTGAGACTTGAGTTGTGTGAGAGGTATACGCTGATGGTGAGTCTTGAGTTGTGTGAGAGGTATACGCTGATGGTGAGTCTTGAGTTGTGTGAGTGGTACACAGCACATTTCACTGTGTCACCTCCAGCAAGCAGCAGCGCTACATAGACTCGATGTTAAAATATTAACACTCCCCGGCGTAAGCGCCGACATGAACCAACACTAGCAGAATGGAATTATTTCAGATCGATACCAATTGTGGAATGTGAATTGGGGATCGCTAGCTGGTTGTCTCGCTGTACGCGGACCTATATGGGCATATATAGGTCTCGTCTTGGAGACCTAGGAGACCTATATGGGCATATATATAGGTCTCGTCTAGGAGATCTAAATGTATATGGGCATAGATATGTCTCGTCTCGGAGACCAAGGAGATCTGTATGGGCACATATATATCTCGTCTGGGAAACCTATAAGGGCATGTGCGCCCCAACACGGTTCACGCCCCTTGCCGGAATGGCCATCTTGATGTCCCACGGCTGCCTATATAGGCTACACTTGGATCAAAGAGGCTGATTCCAAATTCCACCAATTCAACTGCAGTGTATCTAGAAAAAATGTGTATGTCCAAGTTACGTTAGACATCGCTTTACTCGTATGGGCGTTCCTGCGATAGAATGATGTTTACTGAAAAATGCCATAAAGTGAAATATTTGCATATGGGCAATAAAAATGACCTACTATTGAATGTCGGCTTGTTTACAAAAGCGTCTAGTCACATGAGACATTTGGTTTGAAATTACATGAAAAAGATGAAAAAGCTATGGTACGCTATCTCAAGGAATTATATTAATGACTGACGGATCCATTACTGAGTCTACACATTACTGACTCTGCGTGTTGATCTAAAAATAGCATTGCAGGTGCGGTCCGTTTGCCGTTCCATAGCGCATACGGTACAGAATATTTGCCGATCTTCAAAGCTCAGAGGCAACCGGCGTATTACTGAATAACCATTGATTTTACAACGGGCTTTGACAGTCCTGATGTTTGGAATTGATTGGTTATTTTCTTGGCCAAGAAGATGACACGGTGGCTAAAAGCGACATCAAGTTCCAATAATTCATGAGTCATGCTATATGCAAATACTCAGTTGCAAATTACAGTATAATAGTTCTGTACTGTGCGCATACATGAGGTGTGTAAGAAAGAATGTACCAACGAACCAACCGTATTCAAGAATGACTTGAAAGCATTTTTCCGTAGGTCGTGGGAATCTTAACCAGGAGGACATAGACTTTGGGTACCAATGTTTTGTTTCACTTTGTTTTGAACTGTTGTGTTCAGAAATGTAGCTGTACTGTGATTATGGTCAATGGTGTATGTTGGCTTTTATAATATTTTCTTGCAGAATTAGATGCGCATCATTAGTGTTTGTTTTAGTATTATATTAACTCCGAATTTCTAAATTTCAGAATTATTCATGAGGGAGGTTTTACGAGCGAAGACAACAAACAGTACAAGCCTGTTGTCTACAGCAATACAATACAGTCCCTAGTTGCGATCATCAGAGCTATGGGGACGCTCAACATAGCTTTTGGGGATAACGAAAGGGAGGTAAGTCGTGTGCATGGATAAATATTGTATGTCCACCTGGAATAAGTAAAACGGAATTTAAAGTCCAGAATTGTTTTTTGTAGACTTTGAGTAAGAAATTTGAAAGTTAGTGGGTGTTTGATTTGTTACTTTTACTTAAGTTGATTGCCAGCATATGTTTATCATTGACTGGGAAAATGCGTCACATGTTAACATAAACACATTAGGAGCACCAGGATTAAGATAGCACTGCCTTTGGATGTTATGTAAGTAGAATATAACAGACAACAACACTCAGAGATAGTGATGTATGACAGATATGATAATCTGTCACTGTAACACACACTGATGGTCACATTATGATCGCACACATCCAGACTCAGGCACCAATGGCCCCCTAGTGGTGTCACACAGTTATCAGGGGCTATTAGTAACAGACATTGATGTGTACAACCACTAATGGTGACCTGTATCACTTTGATAATTGCACACACTGGTGATGGCAAATAGCATACTATTGGTTGCAAACACTGAAGACAACACACTGATGCTTGCAAACATTGAAGACAACACACTGATGCTTGCACATACTGAGGATAAAACACACTTCTGTTTGCAACATTGAAGATAACACACCGATGCTTGCAAACACTGAAGATGACATATTAATGCTTGCAAACATTGAAGATAACACACTAGTGGTTGCAGATATTGAAGATAACACATTGATGGTTGCAAACATTGAAGATAACACACTGATGCTTGCAAACATTGAAGATAACACATTGATGCTTGCAAACACTGAAGATAACACATCGAGGCATTGCAAACACTAAAGATAACTCACTGATGGCTGCAAACATAGAAGATAACATTGATGCTTGCAAACATAGAAAATAACACATTGATGTTTGCAAACATTGAAGATAACACATTGATGCTTGCAAACACTGAAGATAACACATTGAGGCATTGCAAACACTAAAGATAACTCACTGATGGCTGCAAACATAGAAGATAACATTGATGCTTGCAAACATAGAAGATAACACATTGATGTTTGCAAACATTGAAGATAACACACTGATGCTTGCAAACACTGAAGATAACACACTGATGCTTGCAAACACTGAATATAACACATTGAGGCATTGCAAACACTAAAGATAACTCACTGATGGCTACAAACATAGAAGATAACATTGATGGTTGCAAACATAGAAGATAACACACTGATGTTTGCAAACATTGAAGATAACTCACTGGTACTTGCAAGCATTAAAGGTAACACACTGATGCTTGCAAACATTGAAGATAACACACTGGCAGTTACACATACTGACAATAATGCCCACCGGTGGTTGCACACATTGAGAAAACACTGATGGTTTCAGTGAACCTCATACATATTAAAAGTCACACTGGAAGATAAGACACTGATGACTGCACACAGTGATGGTCACACTGCAAGACTGCACCCATTGATGGTCACACTGGAAGATTGCACCCATTGGTGTTCACACTGGAAGATTGCACACACTGATGGTCACACTGGAAGACTGCACCCATTGGTTGTCACACTGGACGATTGCACCCATTGATGGTCAGACTAGAAGATAACACACATTGATGGTCACACTGGAAGATGAAACTGATGATTGTACACAGTGGTGGTCACAACTGAAGAAAACATGAAATCATGATAACTCTTGAAGATAACCCTTACTGATGGCCGCATTTGAACATGTTGCTGCTTACACAAAGTGCTAAACCCCCTTGAATGCTTTGTACATCTCACTCCCTTCACAGAGGGGAAGTAAGAGAGTAATGTGGTTAGGTACACATCTAGCTAGGTCACTCAGTGGGACTGCCCTGTGTTCTTTTAGTTCATAATTTATTTTCACATATATTTACTCAACTGCCAATCTACTCATATCTGACTCACATTCACAGGCACGAATTTGAAGTGTAGGGACAAGTCTGTCAGGATAAGAAGCATGTTCTGGATCATGCAGATATTTCTTATGTAAACATAAATATGTAGAAAGGAAGCATCACTTTATCAAAATACCACTAATATTGTAAACAACGTTTAAACTATATTTCTGCAGACTTCATCTTAGAGAGAAACTTTACACAACACTGTTTAATGTTTTGGCTCGATCTTGCCATGTTTCCATACAGAACAGACAATGAGTTGCAGATCGACCTGCTGATTTCCACTGGTTGCAGGAAGCATATGGTGGTCACATTATGTTTTAGTTGGGTGATACACTTGATCTCTCAATAATAGTCTGTTTCATTTCGAACGATGATGGATGAGATGCTACAGCTTGGGCTCAAAATCTGCTCCTCCGATCTGTCCACCAATCTCCAAAGAGGATATATGGCATGAGTCCAACTATAACATTTCTTGTTGTCATATCACATTGATGCATTAGTGTAATGAGCGAAAGTGATTATCTTAAATGTTACCTCGCTTGATTATCAATATCTTGATTGTGTCAGTTCCACTGCCAGCTAAAAACACACCTTAACATGGGAATGGTATGGAGTTTGTTGTTTGAAAGAGACTGCTTGTTGCTGAAGATATTATGAAGAAGCTGAATGTGTATTAGTACAAATCATGTACTGTTAGATGGTGAAATTCAGTTGTGTTTGAAAGAGGCTGCTTGTTGCTGAAGATACTATGAAGAAGCTGAATGTGTATTAGTACAAGTGAAACACTGTTAGATAGTGAAATTCAGCAAGCCTGTATAGCAAGATAGTTAGAAGGATTGTTAGGTTGTGAGGTAATAGTAAGACATATTTAAACACATACCTACTCAATTTATGTGTGTCTGTAGATGTTTATGGAGGGTGATTGGGCCAGGGTTTGGTTGAGGATGCAGGTGTTTGGGGGAAAAGTTTCGGTTGGATTGAAGACTGGGATGACAAAAAGGTTGGTGTTTGGTTGAAGATTGTAATGGCAAGAGGACTGAGATTGGGTTGAAGGGTGGATTGACAAAAGGGCTTGAGTTTGGTTGAAGATTGTGATGATAAAAGAGAGTGTGTGGGGTTGAAGATTGTCATGACAAAGAGGTAGAGTTTAGGTGAATATTGGGATGAGGAATTGGCTGGAGTTTGGTTGATAATTCGGATGACAGGAGTGCTGAGTTTGATTGAGCATTGGGGTAAGGAAAGGGCTGGAGTTGCGTTGAAGGATGGACAAAGGGCTATAGTTGGATTGGCAAGTGCAAGAAGAAAAAGGCTGGAGCTTGGTTGAAGATCACTGGAATCTGAATTTACCTGATTTAGATTAAGAAATACAAGAAATACAAGGACAAAATGGTTATATGAATAATCCTCTAAAAACATTAATTCTGTAGGAACAAATGGTTAGTTCTTTCTGGTTCCACTTAATGGCAGCTGATATGTCATGTCCACAGTCATTAGTGCCAGGAGAAGCTAGCCATCTAATAAACTTGGCTAATTAGCTTGCGTTGATCATGTACAGGCTTGTTAAACAAAGTAATTATGTTTTCTTGTTACATAATAACTCTTTCACTCCATTAACCCCAAAGAAGTAATTGCTTGATGTCCTGTTTCAGTACAAGTTAAGAAAAACAAAAATCTGCTTATCTAGAATCTAAATCTTCCAGTGTGATTCAAATCTGATCTTTTACTGTGATGCACTTCCTTCCTGTGTGTTGATTTGAGGGTAGTCTCCAAGAGGTTTGATCTGCAGTGCCTCACTGAACTTTCTCTGCCCAGTCCAAATGAACAAGTCAGCGTTTTTTGAGCCGATCAGATGTCAGTATTAGTGAATGATTCCACTTTGATTGAACATTTCAATCTCAGCAAATATCACTCAAATATAACATCAGTAGTGCAACCATATGCATGTTGATGCCATGTCAGAAATAAACAACAATGGAGCGGTCTTGAGATTGTCCCACAGAGAGGTGCCTTATCGGAGTAGTAAATATGGTTTTACTACAAGTTGATTTTCATATTACATGTACATTGGTCAGTTTATCATTTTAGAGCATTGACTCGTATGCGGTGTTTACTCTGGTCTTCTACGGTACGTTTCCTGGGGCTATTTAAGGGTTTTCATGGTGACATGATGGAGGTTTGAAAGGCTAACTATCCATAGAAATATAGAAGCTATTGAAATTTCAGAAGTATATGATTTGTGGAAGGTGTGTTAATGATCGCACTGGGTATAGGGATGTAAAGTAATGATTTCACAGGACTTGCGGCAGGTGCAGGAATGATTTCACAGAGCTTGTGAATGGTGCAGGAATGATTTCACAGGACTTGCGGCAGGTGCAGGAATGATTTCACAGAGCTTGTGGATGGTGCAGGAATGATTTCACAGAGCTTGTGGATGGTGCAGGAATGATTTCACAGAGCTTGTGGATGGTGCGGGAATGATTTCACAGAGCTTGTGGCTGGTGCAGGAATGATTTCACAGAGCTTGTGGCAGGTGCAGGAATGATTTCACAGAGCTTGTGGCTGGTGCAGGAATGATTTCACAGAGCTCGTGGCTGATGCAGGAATGATTTCACAGAGCTTGTGGCAGGTGTAGGAATGATTTCACAGGACTTGCGGCAGGTGCAGGAATGATTTCACAGAGCTTGTGGCTGGTGTAGGAATGATTTCACAGGACTTGTGGCAGGCATAGGAATGATTTTGTAGGACTTGGGGCAGGTAAAAGAATGATTTCACTTTTTGTTTTACTGCACTGATTGAAGGTGTCACAACAATTTTACTGGACATGCTGTTTGTTAAGGTGATGGTGTTACTGGACCTGTTGTATTGAAAGCACTAGACTTGTAACAATTTCATTGTTGGTAACAGTAATTTCAAGTGACTCCCCTTCACTCCTGCCATCACTTAACACATGAGCAAGGTAAGATAGAAATAAGGTATGTGAAACAAAAGGGCCATTTTCGATTTTAATTTCATGGGCAGTATAGATGGAGTATTTACCTATTGATTAACAAGTTTTTGCACTTTTTCCATCTACTGTGGAGCCATGTTGCTACACTAAACATGGCCGCCTCTATTGATCCAAGCAGACGCAATGGTTAGTGCTGCCAAAGATTGTGTAGGAAGGATTTCTGCTGTGTAGGAATAGACAGACAGATGGTCAGTCATACAACATGAGGCAAATCTCATTATCATACACTGTTGAAAATTTGCTTATCAGTGTTCAACATAATATCAGTACCCTGGTTGGAAACATTGTGAAACAGTTTTGCCTCTCTGAAATCGCTAGGAAAGACTGACTTTGTAGCACAAGAAACAGTTTATTTCTCTGAGATTTCCTATTTATATTTTCACAATTTCTGCTTCTTGTACAAATGAACATTCACACTCAGCCACTGATTGTAGAATGGGTGGAGGTTCTGCATCCTAAATGCTCGTTCTTGAGGAGGATGTCTCAGGTACCCAGCAGAAGCACTTGTATGTACCTCATCCAGGACTTGGTGTAGCCAGGACTTGAAGCTGAGTGTCAGTGGAACTAAAAGTCATGAGACAGTCTCCATTATCATAATCAATAATTTCATACACATGTCACTGTAATGATTCACAAATAACAATACCAAGTCTTCACCTAAAAAAACCAGAATATATTGCTATACAGTCATAAGCACAGGGAGGTACTGGGACAGCATTTGCGACAGGACCATTCCTAATCAAACTTGTTCCTCAGCATTTGGGACAGGAATAAACCTGATCTGAGACTTGCTCAGCATCTCCAGGAGGAACATTCCTGATCTTGAATGGCCCCTTAGTATTTGGGACAGGAACATTTCTGATATGGAATGGTAACCTAGTGTTTGTGACTGGAACATTTCTGATCTTGGACTGACATGTTAGTATCTGAGGCAGGAACATTCCTAATCTAGGAGGGTACATGATTATCTGGGTCAGTAACATTCTTGATCTGGGACTGGTCATCAGTATTTGGGACAGGAACATTCCTGATATGGAATGGCTCCTTAGTATTTGGGACAGGAACATTCCTGATCTTGAATGGCCCCTTAGTATTTGGGACAGGAACATTCCTGATATGGAATGGCTCCTTAGTATTTGGGACAGGAACATTCCTGATATGGAATGGCTCCTTAGTATTTGGGACAGGAACATTTCTGATATGGAATGGTAACCTAGTGTTTGTGACTGGAACATTTCTGATCTTGGACTGACATGTTAGTATCTGAGGCAGGAACATTCCTAATCTAGGAGGGTACATGATTATCTGGGTCAGTAACATTCTTGATCTGGGACTGGTCATCAGTATTTGGGACAGGATCATTTCTGAACTGAGATTTCTTCCCCAGTGTCTGGTGTAGGAACATTCATTATAGGTTTTGCTTACCACTACTACACTACTATTTGTGATACTTCTGCTTCCAGTTTTACATTCATATCAAGTTTCACAAATGTGAGCAGATATGCAGACATACTGACCTCACATTAAGAATGTTTTTTAAGTATATTGCAGGATACTTTTAGTGATGCATGTTCATGTTTCCAGTTACTTGTTTAGAAAGTCACCTGTAATGTTTGCTTATTTAGTGTAAAATAATGCATTATAGATGTTGGGATAGCTGAATAATTTGAAATACATTTTCAAGTGGAATGAATATACAATGTTATGAAACCTTAAGTATTATCTGGACATTTGTATGAAATGTCTCATTGACATGGATCAAATGTCATGTATCGATATATCTTGCAGATGTATTAATTATATGTCTCTCATCCCAAATGTTCCCTGATCAACACTGCTGAAACTTGTCTCAGTTAGACACCTCAAGTTTCCCTGGAGTTGTATATTGCTCAGTTGTCTCTAAATCTGCGATCTTGCGAATATCTGTCATTTCTACATCTCCTGCATGCTACCAGCTCTAATGAATAAGACGAGGATACATGGCAGGAGAGAACAACCCAGTTGCCATGGTAACGAATCAGACCAATCAATAAGTAGCAGAGGACGTGAAGTTAGCGAGTAGACAATGCCTGCAACCGCTCCTGGCTCTCCCCTTCCCCAACCAAGCAAGATGGCCGTAGTCAGTCTGTCTTGTCACCACAAATATCAACTCCAAATCAATGAATATTTTCAAAGTAGTTCCATGATTATGCAATTTTTACATGGTTAAAATACAGCCTGGGTATTCCAGGCAAAGCTGATTAATGTGCTTGTATTTTCCTGGAGACTGGACAAGATAAATAACAAGGTCGATAAACCCTCATGCTTATTAAAGATTCCCCTTCCCTGGACATGGGCGAGATTGGGCCTGAGAATAACCTTGCCACTTTTAAATGCCAGAGGTAAGGCTTGGAAGACTATAAATAACCTCAGCCAGCATAGTACTGATAGACAGAGCTGTGCATTAAAACAGACTTGAAACTTACACCTAAGAAGGTTATGTTCTTATTGCCCAGGCTCAGCACAACTGTTACAGGCTGCTGTGGTTGTATTCTTGTATCAAGGCACAATACAACTTGTATCCAGGCACATCTTACCAGTGTAAAGGCTTTTGAAGTTGTATGTTGTATCCAGGCATATTACAACTAATGCAGTCTGCTGTAGTTGTATTTTTGCATCAAGGCATAATACAACTTGTTTGTGCCTCTGTGGTTGTATTCTTGTATCCAGGCATATTACAACATGTACAGGCCTCTATAGTTGTATTCTTGAATCCAGGCACAATACAACTTGTCCAGGCCTCTGTATTTGTATTATTGTATCTAGGCACAATACAACTCATACAGGTCTCTGTAATTGTATACTTGTATCCAGACACAATAGAACTCATACAGGCCTCTGTAGTTGTATTCTTGTATCCAGGCACAGCACAACTTGTACAGTCTGCTGTGACTCTAAACTCAACACAAACATGTTTCTTCATTCTGAATATGTAATGTTGGAGTAGGTTGAACAGTTACAAAATGAAAGACCCCTACCTTTACATTGTACTAACCTCTGTAAGTAACTTAACATCATCAGGTAATGAACACCGTTTGGAGCATACTTTGAGCATCTTTCATCATAGCATGAAGCAAAACAGTTCAAGAGAAGAGGCACCATGTTGTGGATGCCATTTTTTGAGTGCAGATAAACTGCAAATACTAACACAGTTTTAACACAAAATGCCAGATAGTAGACAAGGTATTCTTAGCTGAGTCAGAAACGTCTGGCCTTGACTGAAATGACAGAAAGTTCATCTAAACCAAAGGAAGTGCATGTGAAAGGGAGACATTAGGAAGTGGAGACTGAACACTGAAAGATGTCTACGGTTAAGAATCAGGAAGTGTTGATGATGGTTAGACATAAGTTGCTGCCACTTGTTGCAAGTTGGAGGTACTTAGATTTGTTCAGCTTAGCAGACAAGCCAGAGTGAGGTCATTCACTCCAGCTTGATGTGGTGTTTCTGGAGCTGTCAGATCCACAGCTGTGTAGTCTAATAAGTGGCTTCATAGGGCAAATATACCATAGAAACAACCAGATCGGACTGAAAAATTGTGCCTTGAAGCTATTCTGAAGCATGTACCTTTATAAACATTGTACAGAAATCTGTTGAATGTGAAAACGTTGGACATAGAGTTTCCCATTCCCGGAGTCATGGTTGTGTGTTTGGCTGAACTTTGTGGAGATAATGTTTTCTCAGGATTCTCCTTTGGCAAAAACAGTAGTGAATATTATGAATAACTATTAAAATCTTAGGAGTTATAAAACACTTTACAATCTGTAGTTGAGTGACATATGGTGTGTGGGTTTTTTTTTGACAAAGTTGTACAACTAACCGATATCTGGCCAAATTGGGTTATTGAACTGCAGTAATAGCCTGCAGATCCAATTGCTGCCATGTGCCGAAATCCAGGACAGTGTGATTCCCACTGGATAAATTCAGTCCTATTATTCAAATATACACCTCTCAGGGTGTATACAGTTAAGTTATACCTCTAAAGCAGCAAAACTAAGACCTGCACCTGTCTTTCATTCGACATCAAGGTTACATAGCACGATATGACCAACATATAATCTCAGTCACTGTTTCATGAATGAGTGAGTGAGTGAGTGAGTTTGTTCTCCTTTTAACTTACTCCAGCAATATCAGAAGTGGGGGTCACACATTTTGTTCATGTGGGAATCGAACCCAAGTCTTCTGCATGACGAACAGACGCAATTTCATACAGAAATATTCCATATGTACAAACAGTCTAGTCATGACTTGGTTTTGGAAATCAGTGTATTTCAGTGTTTTGCCATATTGTTATTCAACATGTAAAACTTGAATGTTTTACTGTTTCAGTCTGATGCCAAAATGGTGTTGGATGTTATCGCCCGCATGGAGGATACAGAACCATTCTCTGAGGATTTACTGGCTGCCATGAAGCGCCTGTGGACAGATACTGGAGTGCAGGAGTGCTTTGCTAGATCTAATGAATATCAGCTGAATGATTCAGCCAAATAGTAAGTATTACACACACATCTGTAGACCAACTATAGTTTAAGCTATACAGCAGTATATCCTGGTGTTGCAACTTCAAAGCAGGATAAAGGGAATGCAGAATCAACAACTGGTCCTAGTCCAGTCTAAGTAAACTTAGTCTCAGTGTATTTCGTTACACTCCACCACTGAGTCTAACAAAACTTAGTAGAAGGTCGTGTCAGGTAACCTTTGTGTGACCAATGACCGTCCAATCAAACGCGAGATGGTTAAATAGATTTAAACAATCAGAAAACGGCTACTATTTAGGGATCAGAGGGACTTTCAAAATATTCAAGTCGCTGACACAGATCTCTCCACAAACAGAAATCCATATATATGTATAACACAATTATTTGACCAGCAGTATATAGGGTTTTGGGGTTTCTGTTGACATGGTTACCATTAGCTAATGTTCCCGCAAGATGACATCCTTGAATATTGCCAAAAACACCATTTTCAGCGACTGTTTACTCACTGTTGTCATGGTTGTACGTACGTCGTGTGATCACCCGGAAGTGAGCGTACGCTAAATAGCATTGGGAATCGTTCAGGTACGAACCTTTTCGAGATGAAAAGTTCAAAAGGTATGTGAAATGTCCACTGTGGCGATTTGGCAAGCTGTGTTCTGATTGGTCAATCTCAAAGGTTACCTGACGCGACCTCCCATAAGGTTTTGTGAGACTCAGTAGTGGAGTATAACAAAAAGTACTGAGGATAAGTTTACTTAGACTGGGTCCTAGTCCTAGGACTGTTCATACAGAGCTACTGATAACTTTATGTTTCATTCATTTATTTATCCACTAAGTTCGTGGTTTTTAATCAGACACCTTAATTATTGTTTCAGTATCCAAATGAATTGTACCCACCTCACCCAAACTCAGTAGGTTGATGTGTTTAGTATTCATATTCAATCTGTAATATGAGAAATGATGAAAAAGACAGCAAATTGCCAACTTCACCTCAGTTATTTTATCTGTCCACCAGTATGTCAAATAAGTGTTTACTTTTTTATGTACGCATATAAGATCAAATGTATTGAGTATTTACTAAACTTGAAGTATACGCAATAGAATTTAAAGGAATAGAGTTTTCACATAAACATTTGTGTTCTTTACGCTGATAAGCATTTATCTTTGGTACATATATGGTAGTAATTATTTTGGAAAAACTTTACAAAATCTTCACTAACATGAGTTGTTTTTGGATACAAACATTTTGAACTTCAAAGTCCAACAATTTAAGCATCATCTGTGTTCCCAAAAATATGATTAAGATGTACCAAAATGTATTTGATGGCCAAATGGCCAACCCTTCTTCTTGAACCACTAGTGATGAGTCCGTTGTGTGCCCTGACTATCCCATCAGATGCTGGCTATCTTAACAGTTTTACATTGAAACTGAAACTGATAATGAAAGCATCCTGTTGGTGTGATATACAGTGATGCACAGTGATACGCAAGAAGCAGACGCCAGACACAATTTTGCTGGATGATACCAACCTGTATTGTTTAGTGAATAGTTCAACAGGGAAAATGAATGCCAATACATATGTATTATTTGCAATAATTTGTATATTATGGGTATACCATAGTTATTTTCTGATTGTGGTTTTGGCACTGGGTGGTTTACTTTGAAGACCTACTAGCAGAGTGTTGCCTAGCAGTCCTACCCATGTACTTGCATACTGAACCTCGGAACCTCAGCTGCCTGAAAATATGCTTAGAGTTTTGCGGATGTTTCTTGACATGTTCAGCGGCCAATATTCAGTACAGATCCACAGCAAATGTCACTGATAACTCCACAGTTTCCAGTTTATAGATTTGTAGTAACTGATAATTTTATGGTTTTGAAGGACTTAACTGATATCAGAATAATCTTAGAAAAACTGTTTTGTTTTATATTATTTCACTAATTATAAAACTGTGATGTCAAGATACATGTACCTATTAACTTGAGAAAATGGGTTCTTTTAACTATCCAAGTTTAAACAGAAGGGTTAATTTTCCCAATTTCCATATCTGTGACGCTTCTGTTAAGGTCCTGCCAAGCAGACATGTATCTGGCATGTCTGTTTTATATAATCTGACTTTGGTATCAGCTGATAAGGGTCAGCAGCTGGAGGTGTAATTCCAACCTGCTGATAAAATCTATTTTACAAATCTATTTCAAACCAGTCCGTACACATAATGCACTTTCTGGCCCATGATGGTGCTCTTGGGTCACCATACTTTCAGTGTCCACTGGTACGTATAAGTAGGATTGGGACTAGCAAGTTCGAAGTTAATCATTGTCATGACGTCTGTAGTATGACGTCTGTAGTTTTAAGCAGGGTATTGGACTCATATTACATTTGTTGTTTTTCAACCGCTAGGATTGCGCCAGTCAAGGCTAATTATTTGGGTATTGCCTCTTCATGGCAGGGGTGGTAGGGTAGTATAATGGTTCAAGTGTTCGCTCATAATGCTGAATGCCAAGGTTCTATTTCACCCATGGAAACAATGATTTCCCATTTCTGATGTCCCCAGTGGTAATTTTGCTGGAATATGGCTAAAACTGATGAAACCCGAACTAAGTTAATAATCATGACAACTGCTTTAATGAGACATTCTACTAGGGCTAGTGCAAGGTTCTTTTAGCTGTCTCCTCTTTTTCTCCACTCCACTCCCCTCCCCTACCTCCCCCTCCCCCCACCTCCCCACTCCTTCCCCCCACCCCACCCATCTGTCCCCCTGTTCTGTCTTTCCCCCATGTCCCTCTGTCAGTAGCAGGAACAGCAGAATGCCATTAAATATCCGGCACTAAATCAGTCACAAAATCAGTGGGTGCCCTCCACTGTGATAGTGGGGATGTTGGGGCGTTTGTAGGGCAGTGAAAGTTTTGTCTGGTGTGATGTGTTATCCTTTGTTCCTTAAAGCAGTGGAAGTTTTGTTTATTTGGTTTATTACATCATCTATGGTTTAGTAGGGAAGTGAAAGTTTTGTCGGGTATGCTATGTTATCTTTGTTTTGTAGGACAGTGTGAGCATTTAAATGATTTGAAGGCTATTGATTCTGTGGCAGGTGGCACAAGCTAACCTGATAACCTTGGAATGTGAATCTGAGGGTCATTAGGTGCAGAAACTATTTTCTTAAATGACAAGTTGGATTTATGAATAATTCATATTTTGAGGTTGATCCCATTAAACAAGGTGAATTTAACCCATTATTCAACAAGATGGACTTCATCACTCACACAAAAAGATGAATCACACTGCACATATAACAATCTGGATCTAGGCTGTCACTGCAACCAGGTGGATCTAATCACTCAGTCAAACAAAGTGGATCCAACAACTCCCTCAACCAGGTGCATCTAACTAAACAAGAGGAATGAGCCACTCATCCTGCAAACCACTAGCCCAAACTGAATGGATCTAACCACCCCGTCAACAAGATGGATCTAATCACTCACTGTAAGAAGGCTGACTTTACCACTCCTCAACAAGATTGATCTAACTACCTGCCTCAAGAAGATGGATCTAATCACTCATTGTAACAGGGTGGATTTAGCTACAGACCCAGCAAGGTGGATCTAACTAACCCCATCAACAAGATGGATCTAATCACTCATTGTAACAAGGCTGAACTTACCACTGCTCAACAAGGTGGATCTAACTAACCCCCTCAAGAAGATGGATCTAATCACCCATTGTAACAGGAGGGATTTAGTTACAGACCCAGCAAGGTGGATCTAACTAACCCCCTCAAGAAGATGGATCTAATCACTCACTGTAACAGGAGGTATTTAGTTACAGACCCAGCAAGGTGGATCTAACTAACCCCCTCAACAAGATGGATCTAATCACTCACTGTAACAGGGTGGATTTAGTTACAGACCCAGCAAGGGGGATGTAACTATACCAACAGTTTGGATCTAAGGATTCTTCCACTCAGTGGATCTATTTTATTATATCATCTGTTATCAGGGAATGTTTCAACAGGATTTTATTAGTTGAAGTAAATGGTTCTGGGTGTTTTCCATGCAGTATGTCTGACAAGGCTGATCTTACCACTGCTCAACAAGGTGGATCTAACTAACCCCCTCAAGAAGATGGATCTAGTCACTCATTGTAACAGGGTGGATTTAGTTACAGACCCAGCAAGGGGGATGTAACTATACCAACAGTTTGGATCTAAGGATTCTTCCACTCAGTGGATCTATTTTATTATATCTGTTATCAGGGAATGTTTCAACAGGATTTCATTAGTTGAAGTAAATGGTTCTGGGTGTTTTCCATGCAGTATGTCATTGATACCTATTTTCATATGTGATGATTCAGTCAGAACAAGATCTTTCTCAGACTCTCCCATCTTTAGCATAATTTGTTCTTTCATACAGGGACGTCAGTAATGAAGGCTTGTCAGAAGGGTATCTATGTTTAGATTACATAATGCCATTTAGAAATCAGTCAAACGGACCATACGTTATATTTGGGATTTCTCAGTCCTGTGGGGTGAGGTGGTTAGGCAACAACCTGTGCTCACCTTTCCCCCTTAAAATATAAGCCAACATATGTCTATATACCTGTACCTGATTTCCCTCAGAGCCATGCTCCAAGGTCGAAGTTTCTCGAGATGCACTGACAAGTGACGGTTGACCTCGTCAGTGTCAACAAAAGTTGAAATGTGATAGATGGATGAAACATTGACACCAAAATTCACAACTTGTGATGATTCCTTCAATTTCTTGTTAACTCATTTCTTTTACTTTTCAGCTTTTTAGATGACTTAGATCGTTTAGGGGCAAAGGAATACATGCCAACTGAGCAGGATATCTTGAGGACAAGAGTGAAGACAACTGGTATTGTAGAAGTGCACTTCTCCTTTAAGAATTTAAATTTCAAGTGAGTATGAAACCAAAATGTTGACATACACCCTAATCAGCTGTTTGTGGCCTTATGTTTTTTTTGCCGACTCCTTCAGCGTTCACACTGAAGTATAGGTTTACAAATCAATCATATCTTCCAGTCTTTCAATATGTTCCCCAGACAGGAGAGAAACTGAATGAAACTGAAGTGTTCAGTAACCTGAAATAACACTCTGTAGTTCTGACCTTGAAATGACCTTTCAAGGAGCTGAGGTTACTTGGATATAAAACAACATCTGGCCTCTGATCAGACTGATTGGATGAACCATCATAGTTTACAAACAATTGAGCTGACTCATTCTTGTACGTCCACTATTCATTCTAACTTATCAGTATGTTCCGCCTTTTTCTGGTTTTCCTCCTGAAAGTTTGAACTGAAATTATGTAAATTAAGGGGAGATAATGCGACACCCTATCTTATGACTCCTATCACTCTCATTATGAAACACTGTGATTCTCCACCACTGGAGTTGGTGGGGTGTAACAAATATCATCTAATAATTGCTCAGGGTGAGAAATTTGCAAGGATGGGCACTGGATAAATTCATCTTCGTAATAACTGTTTCATGCTTGGCATCAGGGGTACTGACATTATAGTGACATTTTCTGAAAATATAGTTCAGATACTAAAATCTAATGGAAAAATGGATGAAAATAATGTAGCAAATTGCTATGGCCCATGAATGAAATTTTCCTAAATGGTGCAGTCTTTCTCCTCTAATGGAATATAGCCCATAGTTGCTCATTTTGAGTCATGGTAGATTGATGACATAAGTGTGTGTTTCATATCATTTTATGTGTTAACTCTAAGTGTTCTTTGCAGATGAAGATTCAAGTCTTCATTTTGCATGAAGTCTTCCTGTTGTTTTAACTATAAGGAGATAAAAACCAAAACATGATTATTTGTTTCTGTAAAGCAATATTTCAGAAGAAACTATATATTTACAGTATTATTTACTATTTTCACCATGGTAAGTATTAATATCATCCATTAGCAACATAAACCATTAACACAAACTATGATCTGATATTTTTGTAAATGAAAATTGCTTCATTTGCTTTGTGTATACACACCTGTGAAGATCCGGGTTAGAACTGGTCTTCAGTAACCCATGCTTGTTGAAAGAGGCGACTAATGGGATCAGGTGGTCAGACTCACTGACTTGGTTGATACATGTCATCGGTTTCCAATTACGTAGATAAATGCTTATGATGTTGATCACCAACTTGTCTGGTCCAGACTCGATTATTTACAAACTGCCACCAAGTAGCTGGAATATTGCTGAGTGCAGCATAAAACTAAACTCACTCGCTCACTGCTTTGTGTATATTTTGTTTGAAATGTATATAACCTATGTCAGTAAATCAAGTATTGTAACTGAATTTAGTTTTTATAAACTTTTTACATGAAAGTCGTGTGACTTTGTGTGTGATGATGCTAAAGCATCTGTTGTCCTTACAGGTTATTTGACGTTGGAGGGCAAAGATCAGAAAGAAAGAAATGGATTCACTGTTTTGAAGATGTCACTGCCATTATATTTTGTGTAGCCATGAGCGAATACGATCAAGTTTTACATGAAGATGAAACAACTGTGAGTCCTTGCTTGTTTTTGGGAGGCCAAATTTAGGACAGTAGATTTGTTTATGATATCATGTCAAGGAATTCTGACTATCTTTTTGGATTTTGCCCCTTTTGATCCAAATGACTAATGAATAGTTCAGTTTTGTGAATTGTCCGGCTGACATGAAGTATGTACTGATTCATTGTTCAGAAGAGACGTTTTAATTCAAACCTAGTATCCATTCTTCATGTTGTGGAACTTTTCAACTGTTGATATTTGCAAATATATTGGATAATTGATGAGAAGAACATAATTAACTGTTAAGGAGACAAATATGCTGATATTTTGTGATGCAGCTTGTTGCTTTCATTGACACAGAAATATCAATGCCAGCGTCCTATTTACATTAAGGTAGTAACAAATCTTCCATGAAGTAATGTTACAAAATGAAAAATGAAAAATCAGTATGATTGATTTATTATAAATTCACAAGCAATTCCGATTTCTCTTCCAGAACCGCATGCAAGAGAGCTTGAAGTTGTTCGATTCCATCTGTAACAATAAATGGTTCACTGATACATCCATCATTCTCTTCCTCAACAAGAAGGATTTGTTTGAAGAGAAAATCAGAAAATCTCCGCTAACGATATGTTTCCAAGAGTACACAGGTAATTATGATGTAGGACCAAGACAAACTGCTTATATTTGTATTATGAGTCAGCCAAGCTGCTAGTGAGATGTGCAGAATCAAGACAGGCTTAATGGGCTTTCACATGTTGTAATTGATGGTTGGAGGCTGTGCAGTTCATTCAGCTGGTAAATTCTGAACATCCTACGTGCAACACATGTTACAGTTCATCAATATGAGTTCATCACTTGCTAAAACAAGTTTTGGTGACATATTTGTGTGTGACAGTTTTGACCTATTGTGCAAGTACAGAGATGAATGAGCCATCTTGCCAGCCCTTTTCAAGAGAGTGACTGGCTGATCAAATAGGTACATGCTTTACTGAATAATAATAAACTAACTTCCATGAACATGTCCAAGGGTTGATTGCTGGATATGCTGTGCTTCACATAGAATGGTGGATATGTAGCTATATACAACCTGCAGTTTTGAGAGATCACAGTGCTAGAATGTGAGTCAGGCACAGTGACGATGTGGAGAGTGTATCATATTTTTGGTCACAAGTTTTTTTTTCTCCTACCACATTCCACAGCACCCAAGTGTTCATACCATATCCCACAGCACCCCTGGTTCCTTCCACATCCCACAGCACCCAGGGGTTCCTTCCATATCCCACTGCACATAGAGCCTTCAACCACATCCCACAGCACCCAGGTGTTCCTTCCATATCCCACAACACCCAGGAATTCATTCCAGATCCCACTGCACATAGAGCCTTCAACCACATCCCACAGCACCCAGGTGTTCCTTCCATATCCCACTTCGCCTTGGGATTTCTTCATGCCCCACGTCACCCAGGCATCCTACTGCATCCTGCACCCCACACACCCTCCTGCATATATCACTGCACCCCACACACCCTTCTACATATATCACTGCACCCCACACACCCTCCTACATATATCACTGCACCCCATACACCCTTCTACATATATCACTGCACCCCACACACCCTCCTGCATATATCAGTGCACCCCACACACCCTCCTGCATATATCACTGCACCCCACACACCCTCCTACATATATCACTGCACCCCACACACCCTCCTGCATATATCACTGCACCCCACACACCCTCCTACATATATCACTGCACCATCTCTCACCTAACCACACCCACTTCTCACTTTCCATGGCTAAATGGGTGCATATATTCACACCTCTCCACAAACCACACAGCTAATGTCAGTTTGAACATAAGGCTAATATAATTCATGTGAAATCGCTTCAGTTGAAAATCCCCAAGTGGCATTCATTAATTTATGTAAATGAAAAACAACACGAAGGTCACGAAACTTTCCCAAATGTCTGAATTTTGAGGATTTAGCCCAGCTGAGTCAGCCCAATATACTTATGTTGGTGGATCACTGAGAGAGTTGGGGACAGGGGACAGATGACCTGTCAGAATCAGGCTGGCCATCAGGACGGTGTAGTACACAAGCCTATGTTCACTCCTTGTTTTCATTGCATAGAATTATTGCATTACATCCATATCATCATCAACATGAGGGGCACTTGGTATTGTGAAACATATTTGTCTGGAGTTTATGAATCTATGAAGAACAAATATTAAAGAAAGTCATGACAGGAACAAGAGAATGTTATTACCTCCTATCTACTTCATAGACACACTGCATCTGAAATATGTTCCAGATAGATTAAATTCAGCTTGTTAACCATTTTAGTTTTCCTCACAAAATCATATAAATTTTCAAAAATGTCCCTTTCATCATGAAACTAATCTTCAGAATGACAAATATAATTTAATTTCATATATTTGTAGTTATTGGTAGAAAACTGCAGTCAAATCTTATGGATTTTGTAGAATTGTATAATTAATTAGGTGGCTAGTACTGTAGTCATGTATGAGTTACCTGCCCTTGTCAAAGCTCATTATTTATGCAGAAATAGAAAATGGAGTCCAACCCAGCAAGATCAATACTGTTGGAAGGTGCTGAAATGGCACAGCCTGACATCCTTGCATGATTCTTGGAACAAGGGATTGGAAAGAATTTTGTATTTGAGGCATAGTTTGGGCAGGTGGTTGTTCAAAGCAAAATAAATGTCATTTTCCCTCTGTATTTCTCAAACATTTGCCATTAATGATATACATAAATTATCAGTAAGTCGGTATGGCTAAATATAGCCATGATTGTGAACTGGAGCCATTTCACAAACTGATTTGATGGAACTAAAATTGATATGCCACCAAGGACACACTAGTGTGTATGAGTAGATAATTATGGATTTATGTAATTATGGCAGGAATTAGAGACATTTGAATATGTTTTGGGTTCTGACATGTGGAGCTTTGGAGGGGACATTATTTAGATGAACTGTAAAGGATTCAGTGTTAGCAAATACCACAATGTTTGGTGGGTAATAAGACCTTCACTCTCTAAATACATTAACAACTACCACTTCTGATATGTGTTTTTTCATCTGTCATACAACAACTTTTCATATTAATGCTTGAATATTTCTCCGGTTGGTGATCTTGCCTCAAGAATTATATTCACAACATCAGTTACTAGATCTGTTCAAGCCAATGAATTGCTACTCATTCTGATATATGCAGATGGAAATGCTTGTAAAACAATTATGGATCAATTTTGGTTGATAGAAATACCAGATACAATTTAGTGCTTTTAATTAATTTGTGCATTCAACCTGAAACATTTATTATGATAGTGTAGAGGCTTGTACAAACATAAACATGCATTGCAAAGCAGGGAATATCTGCTGCTTGCTCTAGTTTCATAAAACCCCACAAAACTAAGAGTGACTGACTGAAAGAGTGAACTAATATTTCAGAACAATTTTAAACCAAAATACATATGTTTGGGTGCTATATATCACAGATACTGTTTTTTTTATTCCAACAATTTGATGAAGACATTACAGTGAGACTGAAATATCACTGATAATACCTGAGAGAAGAGAGAAAGTAGAAATAATTCACCCTGTTTTTCACATGTAAGTTCATGGACAGAGGTGACCTGTTCACCTCATGTTCACATATCTTCATGGATAGAGGCGACCATTTCACCCTTTGTTCATATCTCCATAGATAGAGGTGACCAGTTCATCTTGCATTCACATCTGTCTGTGGACAGAGGTGCCCAGTTCACCCTTTGTTCATCTGTCTATGGACAGAGGTGACAGTTCACCAAGTGTTTATATATTTCCATGGACAAAGGTGACAGTTCACCCTGTGATCATCTCACCATGGACAGTGGTGTCAGTTCACCATGTGATCATCTCTCCATGGACAGTGGTGTCAGTTCACCCTGTGTTTATCTCTCCAGGGACAGAGGTGACAGTTCACCCTGTGATCATCTCTCCATGGACAGTGGTGTCAGTTCACCCTGTGTTTATCTCTCCATGGACAGAGGTGACAGTTCACCCTGTGTTCATATCTCTCCATGGACAGAGGTGCCCAGTTAACCCTGTGTTCATCTTTCCGTGAACAGAGGTGACAGTTCCCCTGTGTTTATATCTCTCCATGGACAGAGGTGACAGTACACCCTGTGATCATCTCTCCAGGGACAGAGGTGACAGTACACCCTGTGATCATCTCTCCAGGGACAGAGGTGACAGTACACCCTGTGATCATCTCTCCAGGGACAGAGGTGACAGTACACCCTGTGATCATCTCTCCAGGGACAGAGGTGACAGCTCACCCTGTGATTATCTCTCCATGGACAGAGGTGACAGTTCACCCAGTGTTCATCTTTCCATGAACAGAGGTGACAGTTCCCCTGTGTTTATATCTCTCCATGGACAGAGCTGACAGTTGACCCTGTGTTCATCTCTCTATGGACAGAGGTGACAGTACACCCTGTGATCATCTCTCCATGGACAGAGGTGACAGTTCCCCTGTGTTTATATCTCTCCATGGACAGAGGTGACAGTTCACCCTTTGTTCATCTTTCCGTGGACAGAGGTGACAGCTCACCCTGTGTTCATCTTTTCCGTGAACAGAGGTGACAGTTCACCTAGTGTTCATATCTCTCCATAGACAGAGGTGACAGTTCATGTGTCTCTTTATGGTCAAAGGAGCTGACAAGTAGTGGGATAATTCTACGGTCTGGACACCCAACATGTATTAGGCACCAAAAGCATGTTTTCAAAGGTAATATACTTCTTGAGTGAAGCCTTGGTTTAGAAAGAAAGCCTTGTGTGTTGTACATGCCAATGTTTAGATGATACATCAGGGTTTATATTAATATCGGGGTCATCTTACCACATTAAGTCTCACGCTCAGCAAACTTGCAAAGTATTTATTCCAGATGGAAGGACTGTACTATACTATATTCATGTGCATCTGCTGCTATAACTGACAGAGTTGTGTCCCTTGCCTACCAGGATGTGGTGATATCTAAATTTTGTGCTAGGAGGTTCCTGGAGTGTTTAGTTTGTTGTTTTTGCTGTAGCTGGTTTGTCCTAACTGTGATTTGTTTCTTCCAGGCAAGCAAACATATGAAGAGGCAGCTGCCTACATCCAGGCTCAGTTTGAGGCTAAGAACAAGAGCTCCACCAAGGAAATCTACTGCCACCAAACCTGTGCCACGGATACCAACAATATTCAGTTTGTGTTTGATGCCGTCACGGATGTAATCATCGCAAACAATCTGCGTGGCTGTGGATTGTACTAATATGGCAGAACATAGCGGACGAGAAGAGGCTTAAGGTGGCTGGGCCGTTCACCGACCGCCAGAAGGACGGATGGATGGGCGGGCGGGCGAGCGGGGCGTGCATGTGTCTGTGTCAATTGTGTCGCTGTCTGTTTCTGACTCCTCTTCACGGGACCTGCATTTTATGGATCTCGGGACTACAACAAACCAAGTCCTGTTTATGAAATATTGTGTGCAATTTCAGTGTTGAGCTGCAGCAGACGTGTGTCTCACGTCTGTCAGCTGTGAAGAGCTCACTGCTCATGTGCAGACATACACGTTGCTATGGTGACGTAGTGGTGTGAACACTAGCCAAAAGGACTAAGATTTTAAAGCATGGGCTATGTGATCAGCAGAGGCCACACTGTAATATTAAAAAGAGCTCAACAAAGAAGATGATTTCTCTTGCTTGGTCTTCACTGGACGTAATAATCCTCTACCACAACCGTAGGAGGAAGTTTGCCGGCCCTCGACGGCCATTGTGTCTCTGTTGTGAATCAACAGATGTAGTGGCCAGCTTGTGTCTTACAAAGGAGCTAAGAGAAGACAACTCTGGTTACACTTTCACATGTATGTATGTATGTGTGTGCGTATTGCAACAGAACCGAGGTCTTGTTTAGCTACGCTTCACGCTTATTCACTGGCCCACTTGCATAGGTTTCCTCAGTTGCTGACACTGAGTGGACCAACAACCACACTAGAAGCTGGCAAGCCTGTATCAACATTAGAATATAGAGAGCATTACTGACAATACTGTTTCCCAGTGGCTTCAACATATGCCTAGATTTTGCTTGATGCTACTGAATGGATAGGAGAACAGTGCCACTCAGTCAGTTTTCTCATTGAAGCAGGGGCCTGTTGGGACATGCACTGTACTTTATGTCCCATGCCGATCAGTGTTGCTGTGTAACGTGTAAGCCCCTCCCATCAAGGGATTCACAGCCTCGGCCTCGTCTTGTGTTGAATGCAAGTTGAGTTGGTTCTTCTGTCTTGTTGCTGAGTATGTGAGTAGTCTCTGATGCTTGTCCCGGTATGACAAAACTGGACTCAGTTCGTTGTCCTGCCGAGTCTTTTTATGGCCATTGTAGAAATGGCCCAACTGGGCAGTGCCCGGCTATATGTACGACGCGCTTGCGCACATGTACGACAAATCCTCTCCCACTGTGTGGATGGGTGTACGCTCACCCAGATATATTTATTTGATTGGTTAGTCTATACAAGAGGTAGGTGTATGCAAATTCAAATCTGACTGGGGTTATGTTTCAGTGGCGGAGAAAAGTAATTATTCTTAAGAACAGACATGGAAATTTTTTGTAAAATTAGTCCAGTAAATTACAAGCCTCAGGCCTTTTCCATAAATGGCAGCTTATATTTGTGTAGGAATCTATGTAAATCAGAAATTGATTTTTTTTTTAAATACATAATTGCTCAAGAGTTTCAGAATTGAAATTTGAACAAAATTCACTTTTTCCTGTGATTTCCTACCAGTTGTTTTAGATCTCATTACAATAGCATGCAAATGTCTCACAAACAAAATGACTATTTTACACTCTTACATAATTGCTCATCTTGTTTTTATTTTTCTTAATATCCGGGCAAAGTGCAAATATTTCTCTTTGACTAGTCAGAGCATAATGAATGACGAGTCAGGAATACTATATATTTATTTATCTGGCATACATGCTTCATCTTACTTTAAAAAGTAAATATATTCAAGGCCTAATTATTCTGAATGTTGAATAAGGATAAGGCATTGAGAACAGAATCTCTTACTGAAATGTATTGGAATAAAAGACTGAAAACATTTATTTTCTAAACTTCTCATATTGAATAAATGGAAATTGGGTCTCAAAGCATAGCACAAATTTTGTCTATGTCAAAACACAAAGATTTATTGCAAAATATTCTTGATATTTTTCAGATTCTATTTTCATGCACCAAGAGAATCCCTTGAATGCCAAAATTAATGAGCATCATTTGCATGGGGTGAGAAAAAAGGGGTTTGGTGGCAGATTTCTCAATAATATCTTGTAGACTGGGGAGAATTTCAGGGTTTTAGCAAACCTGAAATAGAAACTAGAGACTGTCATTTTAAGTTGAAGTCTTGTGTGTGTGTGAATGATTTCCAGACATCTCATAATGTGTGATGTTTATATGAATATCCTGTAATAGCCTAGACCATCAGGCCTCACTCACTTGTTGTCTTGTTCATCTGCAGTGCAAGTCTGTGAGGAATGAAGTTCTCGGCTAATATTGTGTACACCCTTGCTTTGTTTTCACTGTCGTCAGTTCAGGGAACTTTCTGTGATTTTTGCACAAGGCTGACGTCTGCTTGTGCTAGCAGATGCCACGATTATTCCAATCCACTGAAAGGCATACGGAGAGGAGATGTTGACCTTAGCGGCTGAACTCGTCAGCTGTGTCGAGTATATCGGTTTGTGTATTATACGTAGATAGTGACACGTTCTTACTGATTATGCCCTTACATGTTAAGAGACCATCATTTTGAGCTCAAAAACAAATATTTTCCCCTAAAGTGGTGTTTTTGTAGGGGATCTAGCTTTATAGTCGTGAAATTGGCTTTTGTCAGTGCTTTTAGCTGGAACATTTAATGAGCTCCTGTTGATTATATTGATAATCTTGTACAAAATAAACCATGAGCTTGCTTTATTCTGTGACAAGATCCGTATGTTCACCTTGTGTATGGCCTCTTCTTGTGTTTTTAAGGGGTCAACTGTCTATCTGTTGGCTATGGCCTATTTCAAATTTTCATTTTAGATATTGTTGAACTGATGATAAAAATTGTGTAGAGTTTGGGAATCAGTTCGTTTGTTTCATTGCGCAGACAATGAGCAATGAATTCTGTAGAACGTCACAATTTTCGAAATAGGCTATTGACAACGTTACGCAGTTTAACTCAAGGCTTGACTATACGCAAGTGTGTTATATTACAAAATAATTTCTTTGCTGTCTTGTGCCAGAGATGTTGTCTGGCTTGGACAAATTGATATATGGAAATTATTTTGTTCAGGAAAATGTAAGTTACTTATTATATGAGTGTATTACAGTGATGATGAAATATGTATAAACCATGACGCCGCATCATGCACGTCTGTTTAAATCGTACTGTATGCCTATGACGCAAGTTGTAAAGGTGATTTTTTGCACATTAATGTACATTACTGTATTCGTAATAACTGTGTTCCGTGCTAGTTGAATGAGCATTGCATGTATCTGCATCAGTAAACATTGTGATCACAATTCAACTTGTTCCATGTTGTGTGACATGTAATTCATCTTTCCACATGTAGCCAGGGAAAGAACACTGGCGGACATGTGCATTAATTCATTGAATGTGAAAATTAACCCATGTGTTTAAAGGGAAGTGCTAAGCAGGTTAAAATGGCACCTGACATAAAAAAGCGTTGGTTTTCCTGTTGAGA
The DNA here is from genome assembly GCF_037392515.1 of Haliotis asinina. Classification (NCBI taxonomy): domain Eukaryota; kingdom Metazoa; phylum Mollusca; class Gastropoda; order Lepetellida; family Haliotidae; genus Haliotis; species Haliotis asinina. Next base: position 21,114,675 of record NC_090291.1, on the reverse strand, counting down.
CAAGGCCTATTTTTCTGACACATTTCATTGGAATATTTTGAAGTAAAACTAGTTGTGGGGAGAACAGCCTGTTCTCTCTTGCTGTAGGATATAACGTTATCATTACAACTGTCTACAGACTGTTTTGATAATTGTTCCATCCTGTTGACCTGCTAAGTAGCGTGTTTTAAAGACTCAGTTATGATCGATCGTGCTACGTACCACTGGCTGGTACTCCTTATCATGTAATAATATGGGGCCGTCTGCCTCGTCATTCTATTATAATTGTGTCATTTTCACTATCTTCCTGGCCTGCTTGCTTATTTCCTTGCTAGGTCTGTTCACATGTTGGTGGACAGAATTGGGAGGGAGGGTCCTAATCTTAGCTATGGGAATTGTGGGATGGGAGGGAAGGTTTGGGGGGAATCTTAGTGAAATTGTGCTGAGAATTTGTATTCATATGCTGTTAACCCTTGGTGTGCTACTGATCTGACTTTCCTGGAGCTTTGAAAGAGATGTTACTGTGCTTAGCACGTAAAGGGTTAATGACCATGCATCTAGCCTAGTACATGTAATTGGGATGAGCAAGCCTCTGTCAAGGGGACAGAACTCATACATCCCTACTCTTTCAGTTTATTTATTTATTATTTATTGATTTCAGTGTTATGAAGACGATCATTTGCATGAGTGTATAACTTTGAACTAAGAAGATGGTTGTTATGGTCCATATATTATATGTGTAAAGCCAACGATTTTAATGTTCAATTGTACTGATTTCTGACTTTGCCATCAATCAGCAAGGCTAAGGTAAGGCTCAGACTGGGACTTGTGCAGATTCAGCTAGTCTGAGACTGTCCATTGTAACATCTAATCTTCCTGCATTGAAAACATTTCAAAATTGTTTACAAGGGGTCAATTTTAGGTCTATTTATTCATGTTTCTGTAGGTTGATTTTGGCACTTTCGTTCTGGCTGCCTGCATAGTTCCAGTTAGAAGACCTTACCAAGGTGAATAACCTTGACCTCTTAAACAGGGTCAGGATGTCCCTTTTTTGTACATCATAGGAACTGCTGTCAAGTGTTAACTGCAATTTAAAATTTCAATATTTGAATTCCACGGTGAGAGGTTAAGATCACATAGTATATGTCCTTTTAATCAGTGGCTGTCAATGGCCTAACACTGAGTATTTGGCAGATGTATAGTAACCGTAGAGAATTTGCAACAAACGATGTCAATGTGTTATTGTCTATCTTCAATCAACCTGAAATAAAAACTTAGAATTTTACATGCAATCCTTCTGTTGTATCTTCTTCTGGGAGTCAAACTGAAGCAGTGTCCAAAAATAGAACTGACAGAAAAACATTCATGACAACATAAGGCACCTCTATTTTTTAAACTATTCATGTATGTACAAATAGTTAAATGTGAGAATATGTTCAACAAGTTGAGTTGAAGCATATGGTCTTTTTTGTTTCCTCTCTGCACACTGCATTCAGCCTATTCCAACTACACAACAAAGTCTGTAAATAATCAAGTCAGCTGCCAATCAGGTGATTGACGTTATGAGTGACGATCGACAGAGCTAGATTGTTATGACATTTAATGAACCTCGTTAATGAGCGAAAAAAAACAGACCAGCATACACTAAATTCCAAAAGAAATGTTACTCTCCTACCTTTATGAATTACTTAAATACAATCAAAGATATGTTAGAAGATGTTCATTTACAAGAAAGCTTAACACAGCTTCATTCAAACCCACCCCCCACCCCCAAATATGAAATGCATTCATATTTTGGCAAAATGCATTTTTTTCTGCATAGTTTTTTTCACAATGCTGAAATAGCCAAAAAGTGGCTGAAATAGAATTCTGATTTGACATAATACATTTAAAGTCACCATTAAAACAGGAAACAACTGTTGTAGAGTGTGTAAAATTGTAAAAAACAAAAACTTCCTTTGATTTCTGTCATTTAAACCTTTTCTGCTGATTTGCATTAGTAAAACAAGTAAAACATGTCTTTGATATTGTGAAAAACTGTTTTCAAACATCTAGTATTATCTTTGTTAACCTTTGTGCTTGCAAAGTAACATATTTCCATGCCCTGTTTACACAAAGCAACATCAGTCACCAAAACGTAGTGATATGTCAGCAGTGTTTGCATCCATTTTACATGTAGAATGATTCTATAGAGTATAAAGAAAGGCTGAAATGCATGACATGGTATATAAGTACGAAAAATATGCCATGATTAACAGCTGAAGAGAAAAGGAGTAACTGGGATTGTGCAGATGGAGTCAACAAACACTGCTCTTGTCATCGTCCTCGGATGGAGCCGTATCACGGTTATAAGACTTATCCAGTGCTGCAAACAGACTGGGGTCACCGTCCTCGGATGGAGCCGTATCACGGTTATAAGACTTATCCAGTGCTGCAAACAGACAGGGGTCACCGTCCTCGGATGGAGCCGTATCACGGTTATAAGACTTATCCAGTGCTGCAAACAGACTGGGGTCACCGTCCACGGATGGAACCGTATCATGGTTATAAGACTTATTCAGTGCTGCAAACAGACTGAGGTCACCGTAGAAGTGAACGTCCACGCACCACAACGCAAGCTGAATATAGGCACCTCCGTCATTAAGAAAGGAAGGTAATGTTTCTTTTGGCGTTTAGTATACACGGGAGGCTGGAAACCTAGTTTATGTCAAGAGAGCTTGAATGGAGTGATTGCTTGGCAAGAATATTCATCCAGTTTCCTGGTGATTACAAAGTCAGATAGTAAAGTCAGTTGGGTTTATCTGTTTCCATGCATTCTTGACATTTACCTTCATTAAATGCGCTTTCATCACAATGTATATGGTATAAGCCCACTAATTCATGCTTTCATCACAATGTATAAGGTATAAGCCCACTAATTTGTTCATGCTTTCATCACAATGTATATGGTATAAGCCCACTAAGTCATGCTTTCATCACAATGTATATGGTATAAGCCCACTAATTTGTTCATGCTTTCATCACAATGTATATGGTATAAGCCCACTAATTCATGCCTTCATCACAATGTATATGGTATAAGCCCACTAAGTCATGCTTTCATCACAATGTATATGGTATAAGCCCACTAAGTCATGCTTTCATCACTATGTATATGGTGTAAGCCAACCGATCTGTAAACGCCCTCTGATCCATGCAGTGTATTTGTTATGAGCCCACTGATCCATGTTTTCATCACAATATATATATACTAATTATTATTGCTTTCATCACAATATATATGGTAAAGCCCAGTAATTTATCCTATCATCACAATGTATGACACAGTCGCATTCCCACTCACCCACCTCTCACCCACCCACCACAGACGTCTGCAACTCCTCTCACAGATTCCCACTTACCAACTACAGACGTCTGCAACTCGTCACAGATTCACACACACCAGGTAGGTTCTAATGGGTAGTGTGATGAGACGGTGGCTTCCTTGGTCGTTAAAGAGGTTGGGGGTCCCATCGGGTGGGTTTTGACGATGACGTATACGTCTGCCAATGACGTCCACGACGTGTTCACAAGGAGGATAGGTCATAAATGAGTGCTTGACGTGGATGCTTTGTTGTTCAACAAACTGGGTCACAATCATGGCCGGATGAGCAGCTGCATTATTGTCTTGCCAGATGAGACGTTGCCGCACAGGTGCAACCAGTGATGCATTGATGGCGACTTTATCGATATGTGACTGCAATGGACTACATATTAAGCACAACTATCATTGAGAGTGCTACCCCAAACACCGTTATGGATCCACCCGCAAAACAGCCATGATCCATCATCAACCACGCCTTGGAACTCGCTTACATCGGTATTGACATACAATCCCCTCGATTCGTCAGGGAAACTGGCGTTAGCCCATCGTCCATTATGCAAGCGGTGACGCGTCTGACTGCAAAAGACGTGCAGTAAGATGTAGGGTGATAGACTGACGTTGTGCACGCAAGTGCCACCTGTACAAACGACTTCACACCGCCTGGGCATGCCCTCTTACACCAGTTCCTTGTTGAAACCGGTGCTTCATTTTCAGTGGCAGTCTGAAACCCATCTGTTAATGTCATCGTTCTGACTCGTATGTCCACGCGGCAGACGTTGTTGCACTTCGGTGTCCACAGCGGCGTCCACAGCGGAGTCTAACATGGACCTATTGTGTTTGTTGATATTCAAGCTGACAATATGGCGATGGATGACAGACTCAGGAACCTGCTCCTTCACATCTTTCTTATGTTCTTACTGTGTACTCCAAATCCATAACTCTAATATATATCTCAAGACCAACACACCTCCCGTTCTCCTTTCTTCCTTTGTCAAGATATCTCTGCTGTACACTGGTCCTACACTATGGAATTCTCTCCCTCTCCACATAAAGCAGTCTTCCATATCCAAAATTAAACTGAAAACCTTCTTTTTCTCAAAAGCCTTTCGTTTTATAGCGCTTTGATCATGTGATAGAAAAAAAATGTTTATGCTGTTACTCTGTATCCCTAAAATTTACACAACTGCAAATAACATTTGTCGAAATAATCCACTTCGGCCTAACTGGGCATTTAGTGGAATATGTAAGACGATATCCACAAAAGCATGTGTACCCGTAAAATCGGGCAAAATATAAATAGCTGCTGAAAACAATAGATCAGACTATAGATGGCAATTTGGTCGCTCAGCCAGGTATGACGATGGGCCGTCTACTCACCTGGCATGAAATGCACGCACTGCCTCTTGGCACAAGGGGTCCTCTCAAAGATATTTTTGTGTGTTTTCATGTATGTTGATCCACAGAACTGGATAATGTTATATCTATGTTAGGACATCCTTACTTTAATTCCCACTATGGAATTTTCTTATCTTAGCTGATATCTCCATCCCCCAGCCCGACTGCAACCATCGTCTGCTTCACCCGTTCTGGTTTTGTTTTTGAGACGGACCCCTTCTACCTGTTTCTTTTCATAGTGATAGAAACTCCATGGTCGTTATATTCTCAATAGGTTCAGCATGAAAGTTAGTATTTTTACGTCAACTATCGTTCATAATGAGGCTGAGTCTAATTTTAAAATGGACACTTACAAAGTGACTTTGTAATACCATGTCATCGCACACTAATTTGCATAAAGCCATGGTCTGTTCCAAATAAGTCGCTTTGGACTGAAAAACATTTCTGCACTAATCTCTCCTCAGTAAAGTCCTTTTCCCACGTTTCATATCTACCTAACAGTGGAACTGTACATAGGCCGAACTTAGTTTAACACATATTTCACACTTTCACACGTGGGCTACATAAACTGTTGAGATATACTAAAAATTATTTTCCCCCTATTTACGACACTACTATAGTGAGTTGATGGCGCGCCCAAAATATCAATTATTAGTATAGATGAAGTAGTATTCTGCAGTGAGCTCACTTTGAGTGAGTGAGTGGATTAATATTTAACGTCACCTCGGCAATGGAGCCCACATGGAACATGCCTATTGAGCATAGACGTTCGGTGTTGGTTCAGAGCTTAATGACTTCATGATAATGTGTTTCGGGCCTTCATTACTTCGGAAAGGTCCTTGTCCCGTATACCACTTACATGTATCGTACGACACTGGCACATGCATGTTTAAGTAATTTCACATCAAAATGTAACACCCCGTCCGTGTCGGCAAGACGAAACACTCCGTCCGTGTCGGCAAGGTCCTATGCAAGCACACACCTGCACAGGGTGGGATACAGCTATACAGAAACAAGAAACAGAGAGGGAGTGGGTGTGCACACCATTGGGAAAAGGGGGATGCCAAATTCAATTTCACTCGAGTTTCAGTGATCATTAGGGGTGTGCGAAACCCCCACCACCTGGATCGGCCCATGCATGCATGCCACTATGTAAGTGCAGTAATCTTAAACGCTTATCTCCCCACCTTATGCAGAAATCAGACACACCACAGTTCTTCTTACACGGCCAATGACGGTACCATCAGATCTTCTCGCACTGGATCAAGAGATCTAGTTTTGATGTCATTGCAGTGACCTAAACGTAGGTCTCTCGTCATATCAGAGTGATCTGTAATTAATCATGTATTCCACCAGTGAATGATAGCTTGAGGAAGGATCAATACGATCTTTGTAGGATGACAAACATGTCATGACTCGTACTTCGATTCAGTAGCTGACAGTCACGTGACAGAATCACCTCCGGGGCCATGGATCAAGGCAATATGTTAACATCCCTTCCTGAAGTTAGATCAGATCCTTACATCTACAGGCAGATGTCGTTCACCAAAAGTGTGACAAGCTGCAATCTTCACCGATAACAAACTGTTTAGTTTAGGTCTTCAGTAAGTAAACTAACGCCAAATAAAAATGTGAGCACTCGTTCCCTTTGACACATTCCTCAATGGAGTAAATGTGTTCTTAGACGTTTGCATAGTTTTATGTTTCCAGGTTTCTAAATTAGACTTTTCTTTCCGCGAAGAAATGAAAGTTTCCTAACCACACAGAAATACAGTCAACTTCTCGTACCATATTCAGGTACACTTAAACAGATGGAAATGAGCCAGATGTCCCTTGCCATGCAAAACTAAGACTAACCCTCCTCACAACAAAAAATAAAATGATTTTCCTTACCACAAAGAATTGAACTTTCTTTTAAACCAAAGTTGGATTTCAAAAGCAAGTACAAGCATAAACGACCTTTCTTTCCTTTTAGAACTAGGGGTTCTTAAACACTAAGAAATGAAGTCAACATTCCTGTCCACATCGAGAGCCGACTTTCCTCACCTACAAATAAATAAGTCGATTTTCCTTGATACATGTATTAGTCAACTCTTTTTCCCACATTGAAATAAAGATCTGTTGTTACATTTCCAAGCCACAAAGAAATAAAGTTGAATTTCTTAACGTTGATAGTTCATGCAAACCTTTTAAGATTGAACTGTCTGTCTGGACTGCCGTTAACGAACAGAAATAGGGTCGACTTTGACTACCAGGGAATATCAAAATCGACCTTCCACTCCACGGACAATTGAAGTCTTACCGAAGGAAATAATGTGAACTTTTGCAGATACAAATAACGTCGACTTTACGACATAGGATTAGGGCTGACGTCCTTGCCACAGATATATAAAGCCTACCTTTCCTTTCCACATGGAAAAACAGTTGGCGTTCCTGACTACAAAATTTGGTCGACTTTCCTATAGTGATTTGACAGCAGTGACAGGCTGATAAACCTGCAACCTTCCTGTGAATCATACTTATAAGAAACCACCGAGTCTGTTAAATAGTTTTGAAACGTGTTTGTTAATCAGCTGTTGCAGCTTAATATACACACTCAAAATGTACAAGCACATGGTGTTAGGTTGTACAGGCAATAAAGCTGGTCAGATGTACTTCATCGGCTTTTTATAGCAGGCACTACTGACTAAATATCTGCACTATCCAATGTATAGGGTTTGTCGTACGAGTGTGTTGTGAGTGAGGCTAGTTCCGTTCTTGAATTTTGGGTATAGTTTTGGAAGCAGGAAAGAAAGGTGTCCCGTCGCAATGGCCAAGTAGTTAATCAAGCCGTAGGAAATCTCGATTCATGGTCATCTTACTCCTATATCCTATCGGTACAACCAACCTTCAAGAAACTTTTACAACTCGAAACATGTTGAATAAGGGAGTTTGTCCCAGGATTAGTTAAAAGAAAAATATAGTTTCTTCTTGTCGCCTCCAAACAAAATAATTAATGTTTGCCATTTTACGGGCGCTTGTATTGGCTGCCACTAACAATCGTAAGAAATAACCCAGTATACAGGCTGCTTGATAACAACAGACTACAGAGTACTGTTACTCTGCTGACTACATGTACCTCATGAGGTTCATGAATGTGGATTTTAAACATAGGATGTTTCAAAACATTTACGTACTGAAATAGCTTATGCTGTGTCCTAGATGTTGTTTATTCATTCTAATCTGTAAACATTCACGTAGCCGGATCTCTGGTGCTCTAGTCAGGTGGGTTGAACTTCATCTGACTGAAAATCGTTTAATCACACCTTCTATAACATGGGAGAACTGGGCTGACTGTATGAGCTGTCTGTGTGCATGAGTGCGAGCTTGCGTGCGTGCGTGCGTGCGTGCGTGCGTGAGTGAGTGGCCGTTTCCGTTGACATGATACAAGTGAAACATGCATTCATAACTTGTTTTGCACCAGATACATTATCGATGTTCAGATCAGATGCTACTTCCTAAAATCCTGTCTTAAAGCCAGTATGGGAAATGGTTTATTTGGATTCTTTATATGTTTGCGGTGTCATTTATATTGCAGCACGTACCATGGTATGACAGAGACACCTGCAAGCAACTGTGAGTGATTTGTCCTGTTGAGGTTCCAGCTCAATTGCTGGTGGCTGCATCATGAGTTGCAACTATTTAGGTCTATGATAATATAAGGGAAGTACAATACTCATTCAAAGATCACATGTGAAACAAGGTCGTTCACCACTTTGGGAATTTTTTTAAAAAAACCCACATAAAGTAACCTTTACTGACAAACCGCATATAGATATTTACATAAGACCAAGTTGCATTTACAGGTATCGAACCATAAGTCATGCGTACAAGTAATCACATATGGATTCTGATCTTTTCAGAGCTAGTCCACTGGTGACATGCTATATGATATACTAAGTATGTCCCCAGGGGTCTTTACTGCTTGTTAATTCAAAAATCACTGAATACATTCAGCATATATGACGTCAATACCTAATACCAGCTTACCATAATGACATGGGGTACGCTTCATCACACAAACCACGTGATCAACGTGTTCTGAATACCTGAGCTACTAACTAGTGGTGACAAGACACTATTAACATGTCTAGAAATGATGTGCCACTGTTACCCTAGCTTCTGGCACTGTTACCAAGGCTGATATGACATGATACTGTCACCTTGGCAGGAGGTGACATGATACTGTTACCAAGACTAGAGCTGACATGACACTGTTACCCTGGCTGGAGGGGACACAAAGCTGTTACAAAGGCTGAAGTGACATGACATTGTTACCCTGGCTTCCGGATGACATGACACTGCTACATAACGGTGACCCTGGCTCAAGTGACTTAGCACTGTTACCAACACTGAAGTGATGTGACACAGTTATCTTGGTGGCAGGTGACATGGTCCTGTTAAAAAGCTTGGAGGTGACATGATGTCCTTACCCTGGTTGGAGGTGATATAACACTGTTAGCCCAGTTAGAGCAGGACATGACATTGGTACCCAGGCTTCTGGTGACATAACACTGTCAACCTTTCTAGAAATGACATGACACTGTTACACTGGCTGAAGTAACATGATACCGTTACCCTAACAAGAGATGAGGTGAAACTCTTACACTGGCTGGAGGTGGCATAACAATGTTGCCCTTGCTAGAAATGACATGACACTGTTACCCTAGCTATAGGTGACATTACACTGTTACCAAGGCTGGAGGTGACATGATACCCTGGGTGGCAGTGACATAACACTGTTACCAAGGATAGAGTTTCAACAGGTCATGAAAGCATTGTATCACTGTTAATAATGGTAGTATGGACCAGGATGCTAAAGCACATCCAAGGATCCATGGAACAGGGGCACAGTGACACACACTGTGACAACTTGATCCCCTAGGATGAACTGTTCCAAATGGCACAGACAACTGCAGACAAGGGACCCTGGAGATAATTTCACCAAGAGAAAATATTTTCACTAAATGAAAGAAATTAACAAATTTCCTTGAATTATTTCATTTATTTACACACAATATATTCATCATATTTATTGATACATTCACCAATAATCCTAAAAGGTTATATACAGCACTATCTGAAACACACAGATGAATCCTTTAATGTCTTTCGTGAGCTTTAGAGCTACCTAACAAATATTTTACATTTCAAGTGATTTAATATGAATTACACTACAATACATATTTCCGGAAAAAGTCAAAGCTCTTAAGTTTTGATGACATCATTCAGGTATTGCTCCCTTGAGCAGTGACCAACCATGAACATCAGGTCACATGGAACTGACACATTTGTTGTTTGAAACAATATTGGAGAGTGTTTCAGACGGTCAGTACAGATGCAGAATTGGTATTTCTATCCATCAAGTTATGATCTTTTTATTGATCAAGTTATGGTCAGTTTTCAGCAAAATCAAAATGCACACTACATACATGGATGGTGTCTAATGGTCTTCTACTAATACTTAACTTACACTTGCCTTAAGCTGTAACTGGACAGCACCACTCTATGTGCTATTATGCTAACCATCTTAACACACTGTAACAAGTAGGTACCGGTATTACAAGCTGCATCATAACACAACATTGTAACCAATAGCTATGGTATGCTGCATCATAACACATTGTTTGTAACTTATAGGTATTACTTGCTGCATCATAACACAACATTGTAGCTAATAGGTATGACATGCTGCATGTTAACTAATAGCTACTACATGATACTGATCTTCAGTAACCCATACTTGTCCTAAGAGGCAGCAAACTGGTCACTCTCACTGACTTGGTTGACATGTCATCCCAATCGCGTAGATCAATGCTCATGCTGTTGATCACAGGGTTGTCTAATCCAGACTAGAATTTTTACAGATCACTGCCACATAGCAGGAATATTGCCGAGTGCAGCATAACACGAAGCTCACTCGCTGCATCATAACCAGTAAGTATCACATGCACAACACTGTAACCAAGAGGCATTAGTCTGCACTATAACACAACACTGTAACCAACTGGCATTACAGTCTGCAGCATAACACAATACTGTAACCAATAGGTATTACATGCTGCACTGTAACCTTATAATCACTATGGGTAAAAGGCATGATCTCATTGTTATCAAATATACTGAGAAGCAAAAACAAATGCTCTAGTCAGGAATAAATATCAGATATATTTCTCATTTGTACTAAAATCACATATGACAGTACAGGAAATGGCATAATGATGACTTGTTAACAGTACTGCAGTATTTACAGAGGATTACAGACGCAACAATGTCTTCGTGAGCATCTCCAGAAGAAGTGGTATGAGAAAAACCAAACATCAAATGACACATCTCAGTACCAGTGTGTCCTCCTTGGGAAACACTGAAGTCTGCCAGAAGTCAGCCAGGTGGTACAGGAGGTAAGCACAACCTGAAGCGATTCCAACAATGTACCAATCTTGACCTTGTGATGTCATACGAGGGGTCCCGAACATGGGTGGTTATGGACACTTTCTGTTGCCCTATGACATTGCTGCAGCCTCGAAACGGTTGTCTGGTGGACATGAAATTGATAAGCAGCATCTCTTTGTTTGGCCAGCATACAGCATTCCATTCACGTGGTTCCTTGGGGCATTAGTGGTACAATGAATGTGAATAATAGCCATTTCTCTACCTTTGCTTTCATGGGATGTGTGTGGGCACATTGGTGCACATGCACCATGGTTGTCTGTACATCAAACTGCATTGTCATTACAAATTTTCTTGGGTGCATTTGAGATGTCACATCCTTGTGATTTTAAAATGTGAGACTCAAAGCTAAGCATCTGAGCTGTGCAATTCTGAACCATATGTTTTCACCATATTGCAGTTTTGGAAACAGCAACATCTCTGAAACTTATTGTAGAAAGTCTCATTTGCATTTATGACTCTTAGTATGTCCTATGAACAAAGCATGCTAGTGTTCTACTTTGGTAAACCACTCCACTTCACTCAAGCCTTATCAAAACCTATTCTGTAAGAGTGATAATTAGATGTGCTTTTGAACCAAATTATTAGGATATAAAACTTTGTGACCCTGGACAACCAATGACATCAAATGTACAAAAACCAAAATACCCAATGGTAGGTATATACACCCTTCATTGAAACTCAAATTAGGTGGAACGTGAGTGAAGATTGACTTTAAAAACAAAAAGGTGCCATTAGTGAAGCAATCCCATTTCAGCTTTAAAAGAACTTGGTTTCATTTCTTTACCATCTCAATTTTGGTATTAGTGGACATCATATGCTGTCTATTGTTTTTATGTTTTTTTCAGTCAGTAATCAGCGTTTGAAATACCTGTCTGCCTGATCACCCAGGACAGGTTGTTTCAAGTGATTACAGTCAGATTCTCAAATTTACCTGCCTGATGGTCAGGTTAAAATTTTGACATGTTTATGAAAATATTTTGTGTGCAGGTAAGTTTTGGTCAGGGGTGGCAAGTTTTACATATAACCAGTCCTGTTGTCTGGTTTCATACCCTGCAGTAATCCTCTCATGTATTCATTTTGAAATAGAGATATCAGTTATGTTTGTTTGAAAGCAATTGTACAGCAAAAATTTAAAAGTCCAGATGCCCATTTGTGGATTTTGAAGTCCACATGCCTCCAGATCATCATGCTGAAAGGTGATGAGGAGTAAAGTATTTGACATTAAGGAAGTAACTCAGCAACATTTACAAAAAAAACAAACAAAAAAAACAAAAAACCCAAAAGAAACCCCAAAAGAAATAGTAACACTCTCCACATGCAAGTTTATACATTTATGTTATTAATTATTTACACAAAACTAAGCAGTCAGTGATGCATGGCTGAAATGTACCAACTTTCAACAGTATGAGACATTTGGTTCACTTCGGATTTCAAAGAAACCATTCATCAGCCAACACTTGTGGATAATAATTACATTGATGCAATGTTATTCATTTCCAACACACATTTCATTTCATTGTTTTCATTAACAAATCCTTTGGTGGGCACTGATGAAAATGTCTGAATATTTACAGCAGTAAATAAATTGCTCCCCAGACTGACACCTTGGCTAGATCACGTACACAGAGTGTGTTACGTCCCTAAAACTGACGCCTTGGCTAGATCATGTACATAGTGTGTGTGTTACGTCCCTAACCGACGCCTCGGCTAGATCATGTACATAGTGTGTGTGTTACGTCCCTAACGGATGCCTCGGCTAGATCATGTACATAGTGTGTGTGTTACGTCCCTAACTGATGTTTTGGCTAGATCATGTACATAGTGTGTGTGTTACGTCCCTAACGGATGCCTCGGCTAGATCATGTACATAGTGTGTGTGTTACGTCCCTAACGGATGCCTCAGCTAGATCATGTACATAGTGTGTGCGTTACTTCCCTAACTGATGCCTTGGCTAGATCATGTACATAGTGTGTGTGTTACGTCCCTAACTGATGTTTTGGCTAGATCATGTACATAGTGTGTGTGTTACGTCCCTAACTGATGCCTTGGCTAGATCATGTACATAGTGTGTGTGTTACGTCCCTAACGGATGCCTCGGCTAGATCATGTACATAGTGTGTGTGTTACGTCCCTCACGGATGCCTTGGCTAGATCATGTACATAGTGTGTGTGTTACGTCCCTAACGGATGCCTCGGCTAGATCATGTACATAGTGTGTGTGTTACTTCCCTAACGGATGCCTTGGCTAGATCATGTACATAGTGTGTGTGTTACGTCCCTAACGGATGCCTCGGCTAGATCATGTACATAGTGTGTGTGTTACTTCCCTAACGGATGCCTCGGCTAGATCATGTACATAGTGTGTGTGTTACATCCCTAACTGATGTTTTGGCTAGATCATGTACATAGTGTGTGTGTTACGTCCCTAACTGATGCCTTGGCTAGATCATGTACATAGTGTGTGTGTTACGTCCCTAACGGATGCCTCAGCTAGATCATGTACATAGTGTGTGTGTTACGTCCCTCACGGATGCCTTGGCTAGATCATGTACATAGTGTGTGTGTTACGTCCCTAACGGATGCCTCGGCTAGATCATGTACATAGTGTGTGTGTTACTTCCCTAACAGATGCCTCGGCTAGATCATGTACATAGTGTGTGTGTTACGTCCCTAACGGATGCCTCAGGTAGATCATGTACATAGTGTGTGTGTTACTTCCCTAACTGATGTGTTGGCTAGATCATGTACATAGTGTGTGTGTTACGTCCCTAACGGATGCCTCGGCTAGATCATGTACATAGTGTGTGTGTTACGTCCCTAACGGATGCCTCGGCTAGATCATGTACATAGTGTGTGTGTTACTTCCCTAACTGATGCCTTGGCTAGATCATGTACACAGTGTGTGTGTTACGTCCCTAACGGATGCCTCGGCTAGATCATGTACATAGTGTGTGTGTTACGTCCCTAACGGATGCCTTGGCTAGATCATGTACATGAAGTATATCGCTTTAAGATATCTTCTCTGGATCTTTTACTTCATTCAATGTTTGTTAAACACATACAATCAATGACAGCATAACTATAAAATATCATGTATATTCCAATTTGTATTATTCATTATGGCCTCATACATGATTTCTACACAAACAGTTATCCAGCTGAATTTCATCACAACACACTGTCATATATTCTCAGTTCATACACATACTAAGGGGGAAAACATTCAATAAAACACAATGTAAAATGTCCATACATATTGTCCACCCAGTTAACAATTATACAGCTGATTAGCAGATGCTGATCATCCTTCATCCTGCTGCAACAGTATCCTCAATCAGGGCAAAGCGTTGTTTGATGATGAGCCCCAGACATGGATGTTGGCTTCAGGCAAACAGTGTGATATGCATGTACTGCACTGAAAGTCCTTCACTGGCTCTAGGCTAAGTCTTTATGTCAGGTTGATGGCCTGGGCTTCAAAATAAGCTTTCCTGTCTGCAAGGTGAAAACATAGACGATAATAGTATTATATTGGATTTATTTCATTTACACTTGTGGGCTACATGAACCAGACTAAAGCTCAAGCAGGGATTTTTCGTTGAGGCTAAAGTCTTTTCAAAGATCAAAGCCATAACACTTATTCATGTAGCAATTTAGGATATGTGCACATATGTGTACACACATATGTACACACTGTTTCCGTGTGGGAGTAATCTAGTCTTGACAGTATAATTACACATGCAATGATAAAAAACATTATTAGGTAACCTCTCATAATGACAGTATATGTTCTGAATAACATCATTGAAAACAGTAGACTGCTTTCTATTTGTTGAAGAATATACAACATATGAGCAGGGTGGGCTCAATGAATACTACGGTCCAATCGACTTGTATAGCCACTTTTCACAAACATTTTGATAAGCCAGGGTGGAGTCACCTTCTTTCTAATTTACAATCTAGAATTACAATGGGGAACATGAAATATGTCTCTTATGAATGGTCAACAGAAGCTTCAGAAAAAAGAACTGCCAGAATTTGAAAGGTTTTGGAGCAAATACCTGATTCATCAACACACCCAAAATGAACTGCATATGAACAGGCAGTCATTCTTAATTAAAACACTTTCATAAAAAGTCAACAAGTCATTGAAATAATAGCATCATTGACTTTCAATATCCACAATAACAACTGCTCCTGAATTCAGTAATTCTGATGTCATAGACTGGTAATACATTGTCTACATTGTGATGAAGCCCAATTGTTACTGGAATGTCCAAAACTGACTGATCAGAAACTGGACATTATGGAATGAAGCTGTAAAAGCTGCAGCTGTTTGGAGCATAACTGCATGCTTACTGACCTTACGTTGTGCCACCAGTAACGAAACAACACATCTAAGCCAAATGCCAATGAAATTTGGAGCATATAAAAATTTGACCATGGTTTCATATAAGATTTTGGAAGAGTCTAGACTTTTTCGATAGGAATGAACAAGTTTGCATGTAATGCTCCATCTGTGAAAGGTCAAACTAACAAAGTAGGTGACCGCTGACATCAGCATACATATCTCGTAATCATGTTCCATACCTGATCTATCTGTTAAATGATAATGTAACATGGCAGGTTACCTATGACATCAGTCTACATGTCTCCTGATCATGTCCAAGACTTACACTTTCTGCCATATAGGATCGGGGTTAGTAAACATGTTTGTCGACTTATGTGATTGGACAGACTCTCTGATTTGGTTGACACATATCATTGTATCCCCACTGTGTACATTGACACACATGCTCTTGATCACAGGATTATCTGGTCAGGACCCAATTATTTATACACCGCCGCCTTATAGCTTAATACTAAGGAGTGCAACGTTAAACAACAAACAGTTGCCTCTTTTCTGTGAAAGATCATGGTTACATAGGAGGTTACCTGTGACATCAGCAGACACATGTCAGGATCATGTCCCGTACAAGCCTGTGATGAACGAACATTGAACTGTTCAGCATGAAGCATGAACCCAACGAAGGACCATGTGCATGGCGAATTTGACATAGTGAAGACAGGAATACACATTGAGATTGCCTTCGGTTGTTGGTACTGTACTTGGAGCAATCAATAAAATAATATTAGGAAGGGTTTGCTGTAATTTTGGTGGTTATGGGGGTTGTTTGCTATCAGCCAGTTTGTATCTAAGATGACTGGTTAACTTGAGCTTGTTCTAAATTTGTTTATTTGTTGGTAAAAGCTTCCATTCAGCAGTCCAGACCAGACAGTCCATGGGCAGAGATCATGAACATCCATCTACACAGTTGAGATACAATGACCTGTGTCAACAAAGTCACCAAGTTATCTAACAGTAGCATATAATCAGCTGCAGTGTTTTGTATCATAGTGATGATAAGGTACCACCAACATGAGAAATAATTGGGTCAGGTTGTCATTGTTATTTTAAAAAAACATACAAAAAATACAGAACGAGAGTTACAATGCTAGACAGAGGTAGCAGTCTCATTTTGGTCGGTGGGTGTTTATGACAAAAAACAAAACTTTCTCTTACAATGGATCGTATGTCATACCAAGACACGATAGCCGAGATTACACTAAAGCTGCTTCTGTTTCACCAGCCAACTTTGACATAAACACAGGCTACTGTCCTCTAGGACAGGGTTTTCAGTAAATCATAGCTCTAAGGAAATATATCAAAAGCGGAGGAAAATATTCTGAAAAACAAAAAGACAAAAAAAAACAACCCCAAACTATTTATTGCTTAAAATAACATCATTCTTGTTGAAGAGAACATAATTCTTGTTGATAACTTTTCACTAAGTTCCAAAGATTCATGAAAATCATTTCCACAGTTGCTGAATGAAATACAACACATCTTGTAAACTCATTTCTTTCTTTGACTGATCCTTCACAGGTATCTACTTGGAAATGAAGGACAAAACTTCTTAGCTAAGGGGGTCACTTCTTCACACTGACCATACATTGGAGGTCACCTCTGGTTGACAGGTAAAAATTACTCTTTTCAAATGACTCTTCACAAACAAACACTTGTAAATGGCAGATCCATAACCATCTTTAAGAAAGCAGGTTCTTTTACTTTTTTATTGTTGCCTATTTGTACAACTTAAGAACCAACTGGGAAAATCATGAAGTTAAGGAACAGACAGCCATTATATATTAGCACACACTGAGAATGAAAGGTGAAAAGTCTTACGTCATCACAGGACATGTTATAATCTCCTAGGACTTGCCGACATCTTGAAGCAATTCTGTAGAAGTTAAGGATATTAACATGTGTTCTTCATTGCGTCCAACTTTTCATGAACCTGAAATCTATTTTTATGCAAAAACATATCATAATGACTTAAATCAAACAATAAGCATCAATCATTTTAAATCAATAAAAATGACAAATCAATCTATTTGCAAAATGATTCTGATGAAAGGAAAAGCCTTGTATAGCTCAAATATTAAAAAAAAACAAACCCCAAAATAACAAAATAAACAATATTCCTTTAAGCATAAAAACAAAATAATGACTCTTCAAAAGATATTAATGTAAATAACATTATATTAAACATAAGTAAAGTATATGTTGTATGTCATAAATATACATACACAAGATTAACATAAACAACCATTCAAATTATCCGTAAACATAAATGCATTCATAATAAGCAGTCTACAGAAGCAGAACAAAAAAGGGCAGTGAGCATAAATGTCCAAGTTGTTTGTGTGTATGTGCAAACTGACAGAAGGCAAGCACCTGCTGTCAACACAGCCAGGGCTGTCTGCCTGTTCCTGCATAATAGGCCTGGAGACAGACCAGTGCATTCATCCACCAGTCTCAGATAAATTATGATGATGAAGGCCCAGATAGAAGCATTATGTGATGTGGCCGGTGCTGAGACAAGCAGAGTTACGTCCCTTCATGAAGCTACATACTGCATGTAGTGTGTTCATTATACCTATGTCTGCAGATTTTGTTTTAGATATTTCTATATTTAGTAAATGCATCTATACATCTATTCTAATGAATTCAAAACATTAATAATATCTTTTCAACACAAATAAGAATGGGGTAATATTTTGATTTAAAAATAGGGATGGGTTGCAAACATACACATTTCTAATTGATGATGAAGTTTTTCTTAATGATAAACCAAAGCATATTTAAATAATTACACATAGAACGATTTGAAATACTGATTTGCATTTATTTAAGTTTGGATTTTGAAAGTAATGAATATTCTTCTGATCAGCTAGAGATAAGACATTTAAGGTGAACTTTGGGAACAGATCAAAAGTATTATAAACCTATCTTCTTAACAAACTTCTATGAACATCATTATGAAACTATCAGTCAGAACTTTGAAAACAAAATATGGTTTAACAGTCAAAAGATAGTGTGCATGTTACCCATATATCAGCTGTATACTGATTTTCAGATTTTTGAATTTGAATAATTCTACTACTTTTCATGGCACAAATTGTAAAAAAAAATACTTTGCCATCTTATGTTCAAAAGACAATTGCACATAATTTCTCATTAAAATAAAGTAACAGAGATCAAGCAGCTTGCATTCAGTTTTAGTGGCATGAGTAAGGGAGAAACAAATATGTGTCCCAAAACCATATTACTATGATCCAAATATTTTTGGGTGAAGGAGGCTCACTACATAAGCAGTATGCATTCTAAGTATGTCAAGATATACATGAATTTATTACTGGCCCGTGGAAGATACTGCAGTGTAATATTTTTACAACAATGTTACACTAGCATCATAACTCTGAACTCTTATCACGTCACAATGCTAATGTCGTCGCAGTGATACTGGACCTTGTTTGATTCGGGAAAACTAGGAGTCTTCCCACTGCAGCTGCAGTTTCTATCAATTTGTGTTGCAAGTAATAAACAGAATACTAAACTCGTTTCAGTGAAATACCATTTTCATTAAACTCATGAAAGATTCAGTATCAAATGAGCAAAGGCTGGTTTGATACCAAATCATTCACTCGTTGAATAAAAAAATCGTGTTACACGGAAGGTTGTTTAGTACCCTCTATATACACAGTGTTCGAAATACCTGCCTGTCCAACCGTCAGGAACGGGTTATTTTCAACAGAGACTAGCAGATTCTCAAATTCACCTGCCGATGGTCTGGTTAAAATCTAGACATGTTGAGTGTTAAGATATTTTGCTGGAAGGCAAGTTTTACATCTAAACAGCCATGTGGTCTAACTGTAACTTTTGGGAGTTTCACACCCTAGGATATATCACCATTACATAGAGAGCTTGTTCTGAATACAATGCACATATGGGAGACACATAAGAGAAACTGCAATTCTTTGATAGTTAGCGTAAATCCTCCAAACGTACCTCACAAAACCTAATTTATGTACAAAGATAAAATTTTCCAAAAATATATCAACTGTGTACTACTACAATGTATAATACTGGAGAATGGGCCACTGACTTTAATTAGCAGGCCCACTATTTATATCTGTTTGACTCTAGCCATATGACCATGAGATACTATCCTGATGTTGGAATGGCATATGCTGCATGACCCACAAACATATACTTCCCAGCGTTGAACACAGTGACATATTCTCTTTTTTGTTCCATTACTGACGGGGTGGCAAGGTAGCCTAGTGGTTAAAGTGTTTGCTCATCACGCCGAAGACATGGGTTTGAGTCCCCACATGGGTAAAATGTGAGAAGCCCATTTCTGGTGTCCTCCACCATGATATTGCAGAAATATTGGTGAAAGTGGCGCAAAATTAAACTCACTCCATCACTTATAGTCAATTTTGGCAATGCAAAATGATAACATACAACCCTTGAAAAATGCTAGGTAACAACCAGTGTATCTGAAATCCAAATACATGTTGACAACTACTTCTAAAATTCAATCACATACACACACATAGAAAAAGATTTCACAACACAACATACTTTTCATAGCATTAGTATGTTACCATTATCCATAGCTAAGGATCTTATCTAAACCTCACTTTTACTTGTGATAGGCTAAGATAACGTTTTGAGCCTAAACTACTTGATATGTGCATGACAAAAATAACTATGCTATTTAAGAATGGTTTATATCATTCACATAAATGTAATATTGACATGCACTGTCACAAATCACTAGTTTCTGGTAATGTGACATCTTATCACATGTAACGGCAGAAAAGGACAAGCTTGAGTACAGAGGAGTCTTAAAGTTTTCGGTCCTCAAGGGGCACCTGGCGAAGCTCACTGCAGAGAACCCTTGGTCATGAACAAATGAAACGACTTCTGTCTGACGAGAGGATTCTTCCCGATCACCTCAGATTCCACTGAGGTTGGGACTAACACTAAGCTGCTTGTGCTGCTTTGTGCTCTGGGGATAACAGCAGACACCTCATAGGTCCTGCGACACTATACCAAGATTACTTTAGGTGACTTTCAACCACTTTTTAGACAAATAACAATTCGGAAGCCATTTTGTTTTTAACACACCACTTGACATGAATGGATGAAATACTGTTCTTCTAAGAAGGGCTTTATCCTCCCCAGGAGTGGTCACATGTGATTGACCTAAACTCTGTCTTGCTGATCACCTGATTATTGAGGGATGACAACCAACAAGCCCTTAATGAAATGCCTGCATTCAGTATATCAGTAACTTGACATATCTAAGCAGATGTCATATATGCTTATCAAAAACAAAATTAATTGATTTTCCAATTCAAGCTGTAAGAACATTTCACTGAAACTCAATACTTCCTTTATGACAGGTACAGAAGTCATACTGCATGTGATACTTGCCTTTGATCACAGCACAAGCACATCTAAAATCAATGAACTGAAGTGCCAAAATAAGCATACAATCAAACATGACTGTGATATAATGGGTTTATAGGGGTTAATAATCATAAGCATTGCAGGAGTTTTTCTCATGTGTATACACACAATAAAAGATCATAAGTGTCAGATTGTTTTTAAGGGACCAAGAATCATTCTGAAAGATCAGCAACAACCAAAGCTTTGTTCCGTTTGCTGCAGAAAATACCTAAAGATAATGCTGAGGTGAACCTTCTTCCACACAAGCCTGCAGTTAGCCGGTAACACGATCCCTTTACATAACATATAATCACATTCACCTACTGTCCAAATTCCACACTTTTGAGAACTAAATGACAAATGTCATGTAAATGTCATACAAATGTCACACAAATGGTATCGATGAAATGAAACAAATCCAGCCTAGTGTGGATGATAAAATGTGGACAAAGCAAAATTTTCTAGCATTTGGATAGATCCATTTCTCTACTTGTTAAATTCATTGGCTCAGATTAGGCAGAAGTGAAAAGAATTTTGAAAATTAACATGGATACATTATTACAATGATTTGAAAAGTGAGATGCCATGAATGACAAAAAAGTGACATCTGTAATGGGGCTGATCTGCCTGGCGCAGGTAACAATGAAAAAAAACCCCCAAACACTGGGAGACTGATTGGCATACTGATTGTGATTACTTGCATGACTTCTTCACGTACATGTCATCATTGCATAATTCCACCTCGAAACACTGTGTATACAAGAATTTTGAGCCTACTTGTATGTTACTTGTCCATTTCTGCCCTTTTCAACAGGGATATTTGTGATTAGATGTCACGTAACCAGAAACTAACAACTGATATAAACCATTCTTTCATATTGTACAGTTATTTGTATAATGCACATGTCAGAAGTATGTTTTTGAAGACTTTGATATGTTTTTGAAGCATTATCAATTTACATATTGTATTATCTTAAATATTATACTGTTTCGAACAATTCATTCTTGAAGAAATCAGTAAATATAATTGCCATGTCAACATGCATGTAAGGATAGTTTGGTTACTCAAGAACAAAACAATATGAACGTAATAGCAAATACTAAATTTATCAGTACAATTACAGCAATTGACGGTTAAGCTTAGCGGAGTTATGCCCCTTTTCCATAGTGCCTTTTACATCTCTAAAATTGATTTTAACATCACAGAAGACAAAACTTTTTTCTCCGAAAATACACAATTTTGATGGAAGCAAACAAATTCTTTTTAATGTAAAAAGGTGCCCTAGTGTGATGAAATATTCAGAACCTATGGAAATCTAGACCTGCTTCATTTAGGGCTTCAATACTGCAGAAAGGGCCAGGCAGAATTGAAAATATTGTGGTTAAATGACAGTGTGACAGACTAACATCACAAAATAGAGGAAAGGAAGTTAAGGATAATATTATACACAAGCCAACGAATACATAAGTCACATGCATTATCATACTTTAAATAACAGTGACTGTTCAGAAGGTAGAAGATATAAAAAGTCTGGTAGTAGTCTCTTTTTTTACAACTATTTCAATGTGCAAGTTTAATTTCAACTTAATAAAAGTACAGAAATAGAATAACTTTTACAAGTACCCTATCCCCAAATGTCTAAAGGTTTGTAATGATGCTAGATAAAAAAAAACGTAACAGTTTCACATGGTTGACTCACTATCATAGATTAAGTCATTCTTAAGTTATTCTTCAAACTGAAACAGTACAGGACATCAGAAAGCATTAGGGGAGCTTTGATACTTGTCAGACACACAGCAAATTGGTGTTTGGGAATTATAGGATGTTTCCTGAATTGCATGGTAAATTAACTTCAATGATAAACAAGAAGACTGAAGATTACAGTGTGTGTTTGATTTATACATTAACCTCAAGTAATATGTTCTCTTGACTGGCCATTTGAGGATTGAGGTTTTACATTCCTTAAACACCAGACAGTAGAAAACAATTGAAGTTTCATCTGTGCAATTTTCTTCTCTCAAACAAACTATTTTAGCAGCGTTCCCTCCCTTCATTACTTAAGCCTTTGACTCAGTGTCTGCACTTCAACAATGTATCTTGTGGGAATATCTGGTGGACTGTTCAAGTTTGCGACTGAAACATGCAGCAGGTTGACTTGTGGGTACTATAATAGGTGCATGCATGATCATTTTACATAGTGCAGGCAAAAACACTGGGACATGAGTCCAAGTCTCATACACTAATGGGTGCTTTACATACCACTGCCAGATCATGTGTGAGTGTGTGTGTGTGTGTGTGTGTGTGTGTGTGTGTGTGTGTGAGTGAGTGAGTGAGTGAGTGAGTGAGTGAGTGAGTGAGTGAGTGAGTGAGTGAGTGAGTGAGTGAGTGAGTGAGTGAGTGAGTGAGTGAGTGCTGCTTTTGGCAATATTCTAGCATTATCAATGTATGGGAACACGACAAATGGGATTCACAAATTATAACCAAGAGGGAATCGAACCTCGGTCTTCGGTGTGACATATAATCATTAGGCTACACCACCAATCCCACCGAGATCATATGAACACAACTTGAAACTTTGAGTTATCTGAAGGATACATAGATGGTGCCACTACCCGCTTGTGAATGCCCCAGAGGAACAGCATGACAAGGACTAGGCAGCTGATGGTGAAGAAGGGATGGTTCAGGAGAGATTGGGTGAACGATACCTGCAACAAAACATTCTGGATGACTGATCCTGTCACAATGTTCAACATATAGGGTGATGATCGATAATTATCTGAGAAGTAAGTTTGAGCAAAAATGCTTAAAATAACCTGAAACAAATTAAAAAATTTCACATCAGATCTAAGTGGTGACATATTCATGCTTGGATTATGAACAAAATAGCATCCTGAACATAATTTAGAAGCAACCAATAAATAAAAATCTAATTTTGTGTATTGTCCATGCATAGCCAAAGAAATTTTATCACAATAGTTTATGTACGATATTATCAATGACACAGTTTTCACATCAATGATCATCAGGGTTTCAAAAATATTTTGACAAAACCACTTGCCACAGGGCAAGTGACTTCAAGAAAGTAACTTGTCCTGACTAACTTTCCACTTTCCACACAATGCATGATGTTCATGTTTACTGGACTATTTATAGAAGATTTATAATTTCACTCTCTACTAACTTTACTTTATTATTATTTCAAAACTGTAATAGCTTCATTATGAGCAGATATGAAATGCAATCCAAGATCATTCATAGTTCGAAATCATAAGTGGAAATTATCTAATAGTCCATTGATAAGTAAGATACCATTATTTGATTGCCCGAAATGAAAACTGACTTGACCTGGGCGTCAGCCAATGGGATTTTTTAACCCCTGATCATAAATAATTTTTCACATCGACAATGTGTTTGATTATCAATAGCTTTAGCCAGCCGATGTCCATGAACATGTCCCCAATGCTGCCCAGTACTCACCTGAGGTGTGAGGGGGTCCCAGAGCCACATCCATGCCCCCAGTGCTGCCCAGTACTCACCTGAGGTATGAGGGGGTCCCAGAGCCACGTCCATGCCCCCAGTGCTGCCCAGTACTCACCTGAGGTGAGAGGAGGTCCCAGAGCCACAACCATGCCCCCAGTGCTGCCCAGTACTCACCTGAGGTGAGAGGAGGTCCCAGTGCCACATCCATGCCCCCAGTGCTGCCCAGTACTCACCTGAGGTGAGAGGAGGTCTCAGAGCCACAACCATGCCCCCAATGCTGCCCAGTACTCACCTGAGGTATGAGGGGGTCCCAGAGCCACGTCCATGCCCCCAGTGCTGCCCAGTACTCACCTGAGGTGTGAGGGGGTCCCAGAGCCACGTCCATGCCCCCAGTGCTGCCCAGTACTCACCTGAGGTATGAGGAGGTCCCAGAGCCACGTCCATGCCCCCAGTGCTGCCCAGTACTCACCTGAGGTATGAGGAGGTCCCAGAGCCACATCCATGCCCCCAGTGCTGCCCAGTACTCACCTGAGGTGTGAGGGGGTCCCAGAGCCACGTCCATGCCCCCAGTGCTGCCCAGTACTCACCTGAGGTGTGAGGGGGTCCCAGAGCCATGTCCATGCCCCTACTGCTGTACATACAGAGATGAAGATCAGTATAACTGAAACACACAATGTACCTTCACTGATCAGTATAGTTGTTTTGACAGTCAAGCAGGTCAGCCATAACACTATCGCATGTTGCAGCAACACTACACACTTTACTATGCATTATTCTTCAAATATTATATTTGTTAAGCAATATTCACTCACTGACATCTTATATTCCTCAAACTTGTTTAGAAAATGCTACAAGACAACTTCCTTCTTCTGACATTCTGTGTACATGAAAAACATAAGTTTCTCTGTGAAACAATGTCATGAACAAAGCCCTCAAGCAGAGCAAAGAAGCCCCTTATTACAAATTTCTTTGCCACTAGTTTTGAAGGCAGATGTTATCCCCAACTGCTTTGACTGTTGTTTATTCTGAGGGTGGAAGTTAACTGGTCCATGGTTTCAGACTGATCAACTAAAAAGCTTGAGTCTCTCTCAAAACAAAATAGCATCTCATGACAGATGTTGAACCTAGTTAATTTCTGATCAAGAGTCAGAAGCAATGAAACCCAGGATGCTGATAGCCTTGTCATGCCTAGTTCTTTTATCAGAATGTTCTCAATTGTTTGATGGGAAAACTGTCACTGGATATGGTATGTGACATGTGGCAAACATTAAACTATCCATGATAATCTCATGGAATTTATGAGCATTTTCTCTAGTGGTGGCAGCACCTTTTATCCTCCTGCTTGGATGTCTTGATTCAAATGCATCCAGGCAAGCTTGGAAGGTATTGTACTAAAGTAACTCAGAAACAGAAAAAAAACTGTTTTAGGCTGTTACTCTGTATCCCTCAAATTTACACAACTGCAAATACGATATGTTGAAACAACTCACTTAGGCCTAACTGGCCATTCAGTGGGATGCGTAAGAGCTTATCCAGTAAAGCATATTTATTCGTAAAATTGGGCAAAACTTTGAAAAAATATGACTAGCTGCTGAAAACAATAGATCAGACTACAGATGGCAAATAGAACACTCAACCAGGCATGACAGCAGATAGTCGACTCACCTAGCATGAGATGCATGCCCTGAATATTGGCACAAGGGGCCATATTGTTTGCTTTTTCATGTGGGTTGAATATGTCGCAACTACGGACTACCATCTTGCACGCCATTCTTTCAGAAACTTTATGTTGAGAT
This sequence comes from Haliotis asinina, assembly GCF_037392515.1. Taxonomy (NCBI): domain Eukaryota; kingdom Metazoa; phylum Mollusca; class Gastropoda; order Lepetellida; family Haliotidae; genus Haliotis; species Haliotis asinina. Next base: position 21,088,326 of record NC_090291.1, on the reverse strand, counting down.
ATGTAAAAGAGTATGATATGTATGTATTTAAATATATACAGTTGAACCCCGTTTACTCGGACCCCACATGTCCGGAAGGCATCTATCGGAAGGCATTTGGTGTGAACTGATTAATTAGCCAACAAAACACTACTGATGTGAGTCACTCATTAGGATTTGGCACGTGTGAAAACATCTCATCAGTAACGAAAACACATGTTAAGTAGGATTAAAGTAAACTACACTGTAATTGTACTGCATATAACACTTATAAGTCGACCCCTGCTATCTGTCGCGATGCAAATTAAAAATAGTCTCCACATGATCTAAGTCATGTGATCCCGTCCAGAAGTTTACTTTCTGCAGACAGCATAAGTTCAACGCGATGTCATATATTTTTAGGGCATTTAAAATTCAAAAAAAGAACATGCAATTGGCAAAATAGAAACTTTTTGTCATCGATTTATGTTTTCATCTAACTTACCATCTGAAGCTCCACACGCTATATGATTACATCCGAGAAAACCTCACAAATGGTAACCTGCATTCCGCCTTCCATGTATTATTGGTACACGTATATGTTATGATGATTCACTGTTATTACTATTGACTGTTGATTTACTGACATACGTACATGAAAATGTTTTTACTTTCACTTAATTTTCACGTTTTGCTTGTTTGATCCACTTAGCCGGATGTCTCGCTATCCGGACAATTTTCGACTGAAACGGGGTTCGACTGTAGATAGCATGACTTCCTTAGTTTATTTACCCTAAGGGATTATCATATATTAGTTGATACCTATACCTCTGAGTCCAACCCCAACCATCGTCTGCTACATCCGTCCTGTGTTTGCTTTTGAGACGACCCCTCCTACCCATTTCTTATGTTGATAGTGAGACTCCATGACAGCAACATCCTTAATAGTTTTGGCGTGTTTATTATGTTTCCTATCTCCCTAACAGTGGAGCTGTAGTTAGGCTGAACTTAATTTAGCAGATATTTCACACTTTCACAAATCAACTTTATATATTGTGGAGATAAATGTGAAAAATTAGGGTTGTTTTTACTAATTCCACCAATACTTTCATAAACAGAGATATACTTGTAAAGTTTACGTCCTTGTAGTTTGGCTGAGAATTTTCCAGCCACTCTTCGTACATTGCTATCTACATCATGAAAGCCAATAACACACTGCAGTTTGCACTTACTTCTCCAGAACCGGGCTGCTGGCTGAAGCTTATCGATAACTTCTGTCAACCTCCGCTCAAATGCCTTTAAATCTAAAACACAAAGTGATAATTCCTTGAAAATGACATTTTGTTTAGAATCAGCCAAGGCTTTAGTCAGCTATTTTACAAGTATGTCATACTCAGGATACAATTTAACACCATCTATAGAGATGGCAACTGGGATGGAAGCACATTCACAACTACAACCATTTCAAAGTGTAATACAAACTTTCCAAAATATCAGTGATGCAAAATATAAATAATATTCAATGAAAACAGTGTTTCTGCATGTAGCCTTGATACCGATATGTGGTTGTATGATCTTTGGGACCACCTTTAGAATACTGCAAACAAACTTTACAAATTACATCACAGCCTCAATATCACCAGGGTATATGTTCCGATAAATTTCCACTATGCCCAGGATGTATCTACGGCTCGGCCCGATAATTTCATTACTTCCCTTTCCTAGCTCCACATTCTCACAGTAGCCAATCACCTAAGCGGCATTAACAACAAAGATACCGCTCGCAGATGTAAAGATTTATTTGTAGAGCAACTCAGATTTGGGAGAAATGATGCAGACAAATTAACTGGTCTGAAGCTTAAAAACATATACACAAGAACTCTTCTACCTCTATCAGAGAACCTCTCGGTAGTTTGTGTTGCTGAGTTTAATCAGTTAATTAATTTAAAGGTCACATGCAACCAAAAAATCAAACATAATTAAAACACAATTTTCACTTATTCATGATATATAAAATGCATGGTTGATGGAGACAATACAAATAAACAGAATTATAAGCGTATAATTGCAAATCGAAAGTGCAAGATTTTGTACTTGGGTTTACCTCCATCAAAACGAAGCAGCAGCGATACTGAACCCAGTCAGAGCCAGTGAGTTTGTGCACTCAAGTGTAATGAAGCTGTTTCATTGGCCACTGGTTCACTTGACGATACGCTTAGCCGGCTCTTTGTTTACGACGTATAAGCCTGATAGGTGTTAACTGAATGTGGTCAGTCATTGAAGTTGTGCACTGCATTATACCACTAGCAGACAGACACGCAGAGTGACACATAAGTGTCAATAAACCAGACATTGAGTTTTCTCTGCAACAGAGTCTGCTTATAACAATCAACATGGGTTTTTCTTACATAATGAGTAGACTATTTACTTGTTAGTGTACACAAACAAGATTAGACTACTGCTCATGACCTCATACTCAGGGTAGGCATCCTGTTTCAAGCTCCACGAACCTATTTACTGCACATGTGTTATGAGCGCAGCACAGCATAGCTGTTGAAACCACTCTCCCCCCCAACATTGTGGGAAAATCAGTGAATCGTTTGAACTTTGATCTCGTGGGCTTTTTGTCATTTCGGGTTTTTTTAACTTCATAGGTTGATTTGACATTTTTGATGACTTGTTTCTGTAAGTTGAATCAGAAATGGACCGCTGAATTGCAGATCTTATCATTGTACAAAATGGCCACATATATGTTAATAGTACACGTTTATCATTTACTAATACCCGACAGCTTTCTCATATTTGAACATTTTCCGGAATCCACCAAAAAAGTTGTTTAGGAAACTATCATCACTGAAAAGTTGTTATCTGTCTCAGCAGGGTGAAACCACAGGAACAGAACATCCACTATCTCATGCACGGGATACACATGCCTGACGAAATATTAAGTTGAATGCCAACGTGAAACAGTTGATAATTAATGTGTACCATTTTTTCCGTGCTGAAGCCAAAAGGGACAGACCATTTTATGGCATTAATAAATTCTGTAAGTGGGCATCAAAAGCCTTAAGAGTATCAGCAAGGGTACTGACAAATGTTCTGAACACAAACATTGTGAGGGTGTCAAAGTCACACAAATTAAAACACTTGGACAACTTTCTAAAGGACCTTGTAAGGCAGTCTATCAACAAACTCTATTCTGAAAACATATACATGTCACTGAAAGTTGAATCAAGAACACAACCTCAGAGTATCAAAGTACACACTCGGCGACTTGTACACTCTTTCGAGTACCGTTATAAGACAATCTGGGGAGACAACAGGTCAGAATTATGTGAACACCCTGATATTGTTTGCTTGAGAAATTATTTTCTCAGGGTAATAAAGAAGCGCGAGGAAGGGTTCGAGCTAGTGTACTTGGACGAGACCTGGGTCAATGCCTCGCACACTGCCAACAGTCAGTGGGTAGCCAATGTGGGTGATAAGGGGTCACATAGAAAGCTGACTTAGGGAAAGGAGAGGGACTAACCATTCTCCATGCTGGCTGCTCCAGCAAAGGCTTTCTCCCAGGCAGCGACTTGGTATTCAGGGCAAAGTCCACAGATAACAGAGACTACCATTCCGAGATGAACGGTGCAGTTTTCCTCGACTGGATTAAAAAAAACACTTGCTACCAACTCAACAAGAGAAGTCTTTTGTCCCGACATCAAACAGTTGAAAAGGTGATATGATATCATGGCTTGACAAATTTCAGATCACACAGCCTTCAAGGGCAACACAGCCTCAGCTATATGAGATCATAAAAATCCACAAAGGTGAACCTTCCTACAAAGTTGACAGTTACATAAAAAGTAAAGGTCACGATATTCTGCGACTTCCACCCTATCACTGTGACCTTAACCCCAATGAAACAATACGGGGTATTGTTAAAGGTGATGTTGCCAGATCAAAAACAACTTTCAGATTACATGACACAGAGGTTTTGCTTAAGGAATCCCACAACTGAAACTTGGCAAATCTGTGTCAACAAGGTAGCTAACGTCATTGAACAAGGTTACTGGTCTCCAGATGGCTTACAACAGGCAACTGTGGCACCACTTGTCATCCCTGTAAGTTGTGACTATGACAGACGATTAACTGATTAGATTTTGAGATGTCCCCCGTCATGACTGGCTGTTACATTTCTGCGGTCTCAACCCACCGCGACAGATAACAACTTTTGCGTTTTCAATGATGATAGTTTCTTAAAAATGTTCTAATATAAGAAAGCTGTCGGGTATTAGTAAATGCGAGTTGTGATTGACGCACAACTTCCAAGCACAGACAACTGACTGGATAAAAAGCCAGCCAAGGGAGGTAATATATTTATCGGGCCAGGCCATAGATGCATCCAGGGCATAGTGGAGACTTATCAGAACGCATACCCTGGAGATATCAAAGATGTCAATTTGTCAAACATTATTACCCAAAATAATACTTAGTGACACCAGACTGTAGCTGGGTTATCGAGTGTGACGAATTTCCTCTCAGTGCTCTGTCATATCTCTTCGCATTGTCACTGAAAAAGCCCAGTGCTCTTAGAAGTTTGTGAGCTAAAGCTAGCCGGCGATAGTGCATTATATCAAAAACACCAGATTATGAAAGCCTTTTATGTTGAAAATATTTTATATTTTGCTTTCGAGTGAGTGAGTCAATCTTTGACATCACCTGAGCAAGACTGCAGCCATATCGTGACAACAGTTAACAATGAAATGGACTTTATGTATATTATAAAAACCTGCTGACGAAGGACATTAAAACAGCTAGAATATCACAATTTGAAATAGAATTAGCATGGAAAGTTAAAACTTATCTCTCTACTTGGACAATACAATATAAAAACAGGCTATAGATTGCCAACAACAGAAGGTAGATCACCAAACTAGGGACCATAGGAACTTAGAGTACTTTTGCTACCTAGATGGTCCCTAGTTGGATTTACATCATCCCTTTGGCTGCTAGCGATTGTAAGAAATGCTACCCACAATTAAAATACAAGAATACTATGTCTAAAAATCCTGGTAAGTTTTAATTTACTTCAAAGGTTTTGGGATTTACATACCCTCTCAGGAATTTAGCTTTCAACTTAATTTTTGGGACTAAATGGATTATATATAGGAAATGATACATATATTTTCTTCATTCAGTAATTTACATCATTACACAGGTATGAAGTGTATTGAGAGCATTTATTTAAGCCTTAGTAAGACATGTCAGCCATATTCATGCTGCAATTTTTTCGGAAATAATTTGAAAGCTTGCTCAATCTTGTGATATCACCAAACATGCTCATTGTATTCCACAGTACAATCCATATTATCCTTAAAATATCCTTCTCTACAACACTTTTCTGTAAGTAAATCACATGATATCTTAAAAAGAACATTAGTACATGCTGTGAATCTGACATCCTCCATCCCAGTTCAGACCACATCGGCTCATTCCAAACCACTTGTTTTCTTTTAGAGTGAGTGAGTGAGTGAGTGAGTGAGTGAGTTTTACACTGCACTCAGCATTCAGCCATATGGTGGCAGTTCATAAATAATCAAATCTGGAAAGACAATCAAGTGATCAACAGCATGAGCATCTATCTGCACAAATGGGAACCAATGACATGTGTCAACCAAGTCACCAAGCCTGACCACCCGATCATGTTAGCCGACCACTTGGTACAATGGCACTCTGGGTCTTCTTTCACACAGCACTATGGTACCCATAGGGCCAACCTTAGTGCAATGTTAAACAATGGGAATTAAGGGTACGACTTCCCCCTGTATCAAGCTAGATTTTAACAATGAGTAAATATTTCTTTAAATGGCATTTTCAGTCTTTCAGTACGTTAAGATGTAACTAAAGAAACATGTTAAAACAGTTAATTATCTGACGGTAATATATAATTCAGGTGATATGGGAATGAAACGGTTGAGTCTTTCCGGACTATGGTTACCCTTAATAATAGTTGCTTCGTGAAATTAGACCCAAAACCACAAGTAGATTTTGGCAGGTGTCTTTCGGATTCGGAGACATGTTGTTTTCAAGCATGCTCATACACCAAATTGACGATAAAAGTTTAATTGCAGTTTTACGAGGATCACTTTAACATATCCACTTTCTATTTTCAACATAACACTCTTGTGATGATTCTTCGTTTCCTCTTTAAATTCATAGTTACCTTCCGTCTGTTCTGCCATGATGATCTGTTTACGCTATGCTACTTCATCTGTGATTGGCTGAGTCTCGATATGTAAACCAATCAGAGGTTGTGTAACGAGCAGGACTTGAGATTCGCGACCCTTGCGACTGAAAAGAAAGCCAACTTATTTGTCATTTTACGGTGAGTATTGTGGCATAAAAATTTTCCTCCATCGTGGGCATTCATGGTTTTGGGTACAAATATCTCAATCAGTGCTTTATTTCCCCCATGCTCTTACCTATCGCCTTTATTTTACGATTTACTTGGCCTGCAGATCGTCGTGCACTTTTCAACATGGCGGTGGTTTTTGGGGAAGAATATATTTTCATTTTGATAGTTTTACCGCGATTTGAAATTTGTGTTTCCCTTTTTCCGGAATTGGCACTTTCACATCGGTAATATTTACAAGGAAAGTGTTTTCAAACCAGCAGTTGCGTGCAGCATTGTCTCCACATCCTCTCATTACATCGGCGTCTCCTAATTTCGTGAGTTGGGAGATATGTACTTATGTCTTTTGAAGGAGAATAACGTCGTTTGAGGTTTGTTTCATTGCTTGTTCTTAAAATTCTTTTTAAGTCGTCCATTAAAAGTGTACTTAGTGAAACGAATATCGATGAAACTTGAGAATTTGTAGAAAATTGTGATAATGCGAAATTACTCATTGCAAGTCTACACAAGGGAAATGCAGTCAAATCCAGCGTTTCTACAGTTCATTCCAGAAAACAATCGTTATGGTGGTTCATTATTTCTTTCCAATGTTATTGCAGTCATGTACAAGCGTTCAAATTTAACCATGTCGCATTGTTGGGTGATGTACAAGTGTTCAAATTTAGGGAGCACCTTTAGAATTCAGCACCACAATTTCTTGTAAAGACGTTCTCAGCCGTAGGTCACATGTCACTGAGACAGGCAACCAGTTTGTGAGAACACTTGCACATGAATTGTTAGCCCAAAAGCTAAATGACTGAGCTATGTCCACACTGTTGCACATTGTGCAAGTTTACTCAGTCATTCCTGTGACTGTGAAATGAATGGAATGAGTTGAATAGGTTACAGTAATTACAAAGGTTTCGGGTACACTTGGTGTCGTGTGATTGCAATCTACGGACGGTTGCTGGATGGCTCTGATACCATTTGGCACACTCGTCCTATTCCGTGATCTACAAGATACCATGTTGTGTGGAATGATCTGATGTGGTTCGAACTGAAAACGGTTGTTGACATCAGGCGTCAGACATTGATTTCATGGTGCATGCATGAATGACATGCTTGTATAAATATCATTGGGTGCTTTCATGACAGAAAGGTGTTGTAGGGAACACAATGAGGATAATGTGGATGGCGCTAAGGAATGCATTAGACATGGGCATGTCAAGTGACAGCACAAGGATGAGTTAGACATCGAATCATTGACCCGTGAAGGTCCCAGGGTAGAATAGGCCTTCAGCAACCCATGCTTGCCATAAAAGGCGACTATGCTTGTCACAAGAGGTGACTAACGGGATCAGGTGGTCAGGCTTGCTGACTTCGTTGACACATGTCATCGGTTCCGAATTGCGCAGATCGATGCTCATGTTGTCGATCACTGGATTGTCTGGTCCAGACTCGATTATTTTATAGACCGCCGCCATATAGCTGGAATATTGCTGAGTGTGGCGTAAAACTAAACTCACTCACTGAAATCATTAATGAACGGTGGCTTGAGTGCGGTGCAGATTCAAGGACGATTTCCATTAGCCCAAATTTCTACATTAAATCATTTCATCATTTATTTCACATCTACCTACTCTATTGGATTAGCTCCCTTACCCTAAACCTGAACCCTTGAAATAATTCTAATAAATAGAATATGTTTAACCGAACCAGCACGAAAATGGCAGATGTGTCCAGTGTAATGCATTCTTGACGCTTCGAAAAATAAATACAAATAAACTCCATTTCATTGTAATGATGCAAATTACTGAAGGATATAGATATATATGTATATAAGTTTACGTTTATAATTCATTTGATCCTAATAGTTACGTTTGAAACCGAATTGACCAAAACTGCGAATAGTAGAAAATGGCAGAATGTGACCAGTGTAACTCATTCTTACTAAATTTAAAAAATACAAAATCTAAAAATACAGAAAATATAACACCTCAGCACCTCTTAATACAAAGAAATATAAGCATAGTAGTCAAAAAAGAAAAAATATTTCAAACTGGTGTGCAAAAACTATGCGCATCCGCTGGTGAACAACTACTGGAAACTTGCAACATCGTTGGGTTTTTGCTATGACATAGCTGGTAGAGATGAAACATCAGGCGCTGAGCTGGACGACCTTGTTGGCTTCATAGGGCATTGTTTTGGGAACACTCTTTGGAACAAAATCACCTGCAATTACTTTAAAAGACTACTATATATCTTTTTAGAGATTGTGGTGCTGTATTCTACAGGTAGGCCGTATTTAATTTAAATGTAAAATGACAATGATAGCAACTTATTACGCTTTTGTGCACAGTCAACAGATATTTGTAATGTTAAATAAACGTTTTTAAAAGTTTGCGGTGCTTTATTCTAAAGGTAGGCTAGATTTAGCCATGTCGCTTTGTTGGATGTACTAGTTCTTTTAGAAAGTAGTGTCAATATAAAACATGGCCACATCCATGCAGCAGTGCAAATTTGCCAGAAGAGAAAATATGTCACGCGTGTATATAAGGAAAACCTAAAAATCCCATAAATTCCACCAAACCTCAAGATACCTTCAACATGAGCCATTTCGCAAACTTTGGTGAGGGCTACTTCCAAATTGCTCCCCAGAACTGAAACTCTTTTTTATGGAAATGAAATCAATGAGCACTCTACATTTTCTTGGTGTGGGGAATGATGTTCAAACATCTGATTACGATCATGTCTGATCAGTAGTTTAGAGATCCCACATAGTATGTAGAGTTTGCATTGAAGGGTGGCAGATTGTGCTGAAGCTACTGTGGTGGAAAAATTATGCACTACTAATCTCAGTTGATGTTCATTATTTTAATGAACTAAACTGGCTTGTCATCAATAAATGTGGACCAGTAGTAATAATTGTATGCTTTGTGTTTAGCTGACATTTGTCCATAGCTGAAGCATTATCCTCGATGCCAAGAAGTCCTTACCGACGCCGAAGGAGTAGCAGTAGCTCTGCCTCCTCCAACTCATCAGCCAGCAAAAATGCTAGAAGCCAAAAAAAGCGCATCAGATCTCGCAGCAAAAGTCCTCGTCATCAGAGAGGACAAACTTCCCAGGGTCGAGGATCCAAGAGTAGAGAGCCAAGTCGCCAGCGAAAACGTTCAGTCAGTCCCGTGCCAGAACGACCAATAGCTAGTGATGACCCCAAGTATTTGAATGCAAGGATCTTTGTTGGACACCTGCCATCAGACAGAATAACTAGGGAGGAATTAGAGAAGCATTTTCTTCCTTATGGCAATATTTTGGGTGAGGTTATTTCGGAAGAAAAATCCTTCTTACGCTGCATCAGTTGACTTTTTAATGAGGTTATATGACATCTTTAGTGGTGTTTGTTTACAAATTCTTGACTTATGTAATGCATGAACTTGGTATTTACTTGTGGATGTTATGAATGATTAGATGTGAGCTCAAGTCACACCATTTGTAGTTTTTATGAGAGCTCTTCAAACATGAACGTCCATTTTCAGATGCATCTGTGCATCCAAGGGGTTATGGATTTGTCCAATTTGTAAAAGAAGAGGATGCCAGAAATGCTGTTGCAAAAGAACAGAGATCATTAATTAAAGGGTCCTTAGTCGGTAGGTGATATTTCTCTGTGTCTGTCTCTGATGTCACTATGCATCTGATTGCCTTCATTTGCAATAACTATTAAATGAGGAATATTAGCATTCTATTTTCAACAGAAATTTTCTATATTTCCTAAAGCTTATGTAGCAATCAGTTATTACCGTCAAATAGATTATAAGCATGCATGAAGAATATTTTGCAGATATTTTATCAATAATGGGAACCCATCCTCCGATTTATCTTCACTGGATAGTACTGGTTGGTAATCAGCTTTGTTAATAAGTCTTGTGTCAGCTTGTAATGATGATATTTATTTCAGATATATAAGTGTTTCAACGTGACACAGAGTGTCAACCGCATTGTGATAACATTATACGACTGATAGTCAGAAGCAGTCATATTAATTGCTCCCAATATCGTGAGAGGGCAGTCATTAGATAATGTCTCCATGTATGATGCTTACAATAAAATAATACAAAAGATGTTGTTGTTGGTTTATTACTTACTTTGCTAAAGAATTGCTGAAACTGCCTTTTGAAGACGTTTTCTTCCACCTACGAGCCTGTGTGTGAGAGAATGTTGATATGTGTGTGTAGTTGCGGGTTTGCATTTTTATGTCAAAGAGAAAATTTCATGGCGTGTTGCTTTTTTGATTTATCTGTGAACAACTAATATAACATATTGCGCTTAAGAATAGGAGGAAATTTGTTTTTTACAAGAAGGATTTTGAGGTAAGCCAAAAAATTACCGTTCTTTGAATTCTGTGTCTTGTTATATATCTAGAATATCAGACACCTATTTTTCAGAAAATGTACATCAATCATTGATTCTTTGGGTTGTTATAGTAAGTTAACTGGACCAAGGGTCCACCACCATATAGCTGGAATATTGCTCAGTGTGGCATAAGACACCAAGAATGCCAGAGTTTTTGTCACATCATGGTATTTGTAACCTACTAGTCAAATGATTTGAGACTAGCAGTTTATGCTACAAAGAAGAGATTTCAGGAGAATTACAAGTCAGTCTCTCTTCTCATGATTGACAGACCTGTGGCTGTGCTTTCTCATGATAATTGCGTCGTAGTGTTCATTATTTCCCACGAGTGATTACAAGTGTGTTTGTTTCCCATGCACATTTATTTGATTAATTGGAGATAGAGAGAAGGGGCAATGTCTAGCTGTCAGTGTCAGTCTTACATACAGTAACTGGTTTGGAAAGCCCAATGTTTACCTGTCCTAGGTTGCATACTTTCTGAACACATTCAGATTTCCACTTTTAGATTTTTGGTGCTATACTTTTCCAAATCTATCAGATGATACGAATGCAACACTGATTATGCTGTCCTCACACATCAGTTGGACTGCATTTTTCAACCATTCATGCCTTACTGGAAAGCTAAAGATTTTATAAAACTGATATTTTCAGTGTGTGCCGAAAACCTGCTCATCCTATATTGTCCCGAAAACACTTTCAGCTGTTTTATGTGTTGATTATTTCAAGTTTTAGGTGTAAAGAGAATGTCTTGTCTTGGCCATTGGAACAGTGTTTCTAGTTACAGACTATAAAACATTTGTCTTACTTTGAATCAATAAATGTATCTAGTGAGCAACAGTGCAGTAGCTCAATTTGTAACTGATATTAATTAATAAAAGATTACTTTTATAGACAGATATTTCAGTAATTTGTCTGTTAGGGTTAATTGTTCAATAAAGATGGTTACTAGTATGAAAGGGAAATTAAATTTTGCATTTATATTTAAATGTTGAATTTAGTTCATTTATTGTATTTACAAAATATTAAAGATCATGGGAATGTGGCTAGAAATGGAAGACTAAGACTGACATCAGTAGTCTGTGCGATGATTGTTCAATTGTCACTTTGTTAATCCATTCGATGAGGAATTATGGCCTCACCACAATAATTGTCACTACTTACATGAAGGTTATTTCGCAAACCTTAATTGTTAAAGTACTGATACTAGTTCACACATTTGAGTTATTTGTACACCATTGGAATTAAGTGTTTGACACTAGTATTGAAAGTGTTTGCTAGTCACACCGAAGACCTGAGTTTGATTCCCCACATAGGTACAATTTGTATTCCGTAATATTCTGTGATCAAATGTTGCAGAAAGCAAATGTAATAAGTGTTTATGCAAATATGCACCAGTATAGATACTACTGTTTAATTAGCTGTCAATGTACTATTACTCAGTATTCTGTCCATACCGTCAATTTTATGGTACCCCATGATTGTGAAAGAAAATGTGTAATTGCTCTAAATTTACTTTGTTCCATAGAAAACAAGCTCCAGCAACTTAATGTTAGTCATTATTTGTCAATGAGAATTTTGCAAAACATTTTTAATACCGCTCCCTATACTGTGATACACTTCTCTTATGCCTTGTTAAGCTACACATTAAATCTTTGTTATTTCTCTTGCCCGAGTCTACTACACCCACTGCTAACTAAGTACTGAAGACTGCTGGAAATTCTCAATGCCTACCACATGTGTTATTGCTTTCATGTGTTAAGCTCTTGTTATTGTATCATTATTGTTTGAATGCATATTGCACAGTGGCTTTTAAACGTGTGATGATAATGAGGAAAAGTAATTGTCTGGTTCCTTTTCACACACAAAGAATATAATACCAGGTAAATAAGAATCAAGAAAATGAGTTTTCTCATATCATTAATACTCATGAAATGTGTTAGGTTGATAAGAGCATCTATAATTCATGTGTTATTATAAGTATGTGCAACTTGTCAGCAAAAATGGAACTGGAACCTTGCAATTATGTTATTTCCCCTTATCATTTTCTTCATGATAAAATAAAAAAATAAAGATTAACTGAAATGTTTCAGACGTGAAGATGGCAGCAGATGGTAGGCGAGACCGTGTCATGGTTCGGGAACGCAGGCGTTCTCCTCCTCCATTTGCAGAACATCCAGCAGGGTGAGTGTTGACCTATTATACTGAAGGGTTTCATGTACTGCGTGGTAATAGACACACACTGTAATCAGATGTGACATAATTATCTAAAGCAAATTGATTGGCTGAAACGTGAACAGCTTCTGCTTGTAGTGTATGAACTAAGGCCCGTCCAACTGTTCCAGTCAGTCCGATGGTCTGGTCAATATTTTAAATAAACTTTACCTACATCTGAGTTTAAATTGAGCCATTTTCTTTGGGTTGTCTAGTCTGGTTAAATCCATTTGGGGCTGATAATATTTTGAAGTCGCCATTCCTTATGTCTGGCTGGGGTTTGTTCTTAATCATACACTGCTGTTTGTCATTCATTCATTCGTTTGTTCGTTGACAATCACCATCGTTCAGTGGTTTGGATTTTTTAAGTATAATCAGCCCATGAAGAAGAAAGGTTAAAATTGGTCTTTAGCAACCCTTGCTTGTCAGAAGAGTCAAATGACGTGATGATCACCCCTGCATCAGTGTTCATGTTGTTGATGACTGGATTATCTGGTCCTGACTCTACTGTTATCAAGCTGCTTGAATATTGCTGAGTGTGGTCTTTGGCTGCAAAAATAAGACCTGTCCCAGATCGCGGAAACATTTCAAATCATCAAAGAATTTTACAGGTGCAAGTTTAATGGATTAATGGATGGCAGCAGAAAATATTCATTACCAAGTCTGAAACTGAACAAATGCTATTGCTCTGTGTTGTGTTGTTTGTTGTGTTGTTTCCCAGTTAGTTTGGGTGATACTAATTCTCAAATCTCCTGACAAATGATGAAACTAAACAGCTGAAGTTACGTTTGCAGTTATGCACGTGAGCGGGAACGTGAGCCCCCAGTGAGAGGCCCCCCTATTGCTCGAGATCGATCACCGGTGAGAGATCCCTATGATGACCGATACAGAGACCCTTACCGAGAATCTAGAGACCCAGCAAGGCCACCTCCACCACCACCAAGGTATGGAAGCTCACTTCATCTTTGAGCAGACAAATGCAATGGTTGATCTAACCTGGTATTTCCATTGATATGGCTTGGCAACATTTGTACAGTCCATACATATTACACACAAATAGATAAATATATTTCTGTAGGAAATCGGTGACTATTTATCCAAATTTGAACACTGAGTTACAGTAACTAGAATGGTGTTGTGGGGAATAGGTTGGGTCCTCCAAACTCATTGATCATCATCAAGACTTGGTGTGTGTCATTGCTCTGTGTTATGCTGAGTTCAGTGAGCATGATGATGAAAAAAACTTAAAAAACTTGGGGCCTGAATTGTTTGATAGGCATTTCTTAGAATGTGGCAGACATTCTATGCTCAGTCTTGATGTAGAGACATTGGTATTTCTGTCCGGTTTATAATTTCTACACTGCAGGAGGTATTTAGCCTTTGTAATATTGCATTCAGTTTGTCAGTGTCTCACCTCAAGTTTGGTCTTGTTATCAGAGAACTATAGTATTCCCAGAAATTATTGAGAATCATGTTGCGTCATGTAACTCATTACGTTTATTAATTTCTGGCGTTTTACTTACATAAACATGTTAAAACATCATCCTTTTACAGTCTCAGTCTTGTTTTAGTACTTTGTTAAACCTCCTCGCTCAGCAATGCATGCCTGAATACGCCTAGGCACACTACCCATCAAAGTTTGTAGGTAATCGTGTGACAGGGTATCCCAATATTGGACCACCTCGGCCTTCATATCTTCAATATTTCTCAGTCCCTTTTGGTTTATTCTGTCCTTCATGACTCCCCACACATTCTCAATTGGGTTTAGGTCTGGGCTGTAACTGGGCCAGTCTAAAACTTGAACATTTTCGCCCGACAACCACTGTTTTGTGTAGAGCTCAGTGTGTTTTGGGTCATTATCATGCTGGAAAATCCAATCATCTTAATACAATGTTTGTGCTGTCGGAGGAAGGTGACCATTTAGAATGTCAGCGTATCTTTCTTTTGTCAAGTTTCCCGTGAAAACACACAATGGCATCACTCCGCGAGCCGATATGCCACCCCACATGTGAAACTTCGGGCTATGTTTTGGTCGCTGGTAGATAGGTTTGACAGTATCTTTGGTCCAAATTTTCACACAATCAGGGAAAAGCCAAACAAAACTTTCATCCGAAAAGAAAACATTATCCCAATCTTGATTTTCATGAGCCCGACACCAGTTTAAACGTTTTTCCTTTTGTGCATCTATCATCAACGGCGAGGGAATTCCACGTTTTTTCACCCAATTAAGTCTCTGTAATTCCTGCCTAACTGTTTCATTGCATACCTGAGGACTTCCTCTGCTAATCATTTCATTTCTGATGTTCTCAACACTTTTCATTTTGCCCCTACTCACAATCTGCCCAAGTCTTCAGCGATCCACAACACTGAATTTCCTAGGCCGACCTGCCCCTGCTTTGTGCTCTATCCCGGTTCCTGTTTGAATATTTCTGTATACTGTAGACAGAGGAATACCATGTCTACAAGCTAACACTTTAGCATCAGCCTCACCCCTTTCAAAATCATCTAGAATGAGCTTTCTTTTCTCTCTTGCTGTAAATTCTGCCATGTCAACACAGGAAGCCGTCTGCTCAGACAAGGGAGATAACTCTTGACGTAATGAGCTGCCTTCTAAGCCTTCAAGAGTTGTCTCCCTTATTTAGTATGTTTAGTGCATAGTGAAAGCCCTTTTTCCAATCTTAGCATCATTAAAAAAAAAAAAAAGATTTTCTCAATAATTTCTGGGAACACTGTACATGTCACTTAAAGTGGATAGTTACATGTGTTTAAACATTTGCAATAGTGCATGTTACACTATGGGGTAATAGTTTGTGACATATTGTATGCGCTAAGGCAATAACTACAGTCAGTGTTAGCATCAATTATATTTTGTTTCAGTCCAATGAAGTATTGATCTCATCATGTCCATTTATGTTCTGGAATGCATGAATCACACAAAATATTTACCGCTCTGTAGATTTTTGCTTTTCATGACATCATCATGCGATATCAGTGCGACCTAATTCTTTTATGAATGAACAGCTGTGGCTATGGCAGTTGTCCATACTATGCAACTATGTTGTATCCTGACAGAACAAATTCCAAGATCCTTCTTCATTTTGGCCACATGACCCCCAAACACGCCTCTTCTATCATGGGGGTGTCCATGGTTACCAATTGATTCTTCGCTTCCTTTTCACCTCACAAGAGGATACACCTGTTTGTGGTTTGAGAATTATATCCTTCAACATGAGTCTTCTCTTTTCTTCCTTAGACCTCATTAAATTATGTTCTCTGTATTCGTAATTTTTCCTTATCCTGAAGTTGGAACACTTGAAATCTCTTGAAGTTAACATCGAATTGAAGCAGACGTACAGTACACTCACTCATCAGAAACCTCATCATTATGGTCACTTTACCAGCCTTGTTTGTCATTCTTTCATTGCCTGACAAAGACGGTTGGAGGCACTTTGGGTCCCAATACAGCGAAACATTTTATTTTTTGGTCCTATAATCTGAATTATGTCGTAGTCGGTTTTTGAATTGTAATTACTATCTTCATTATGTAAAATTACTTTTGAAGTTAATAAATTTCATGGGTTTTAGACACACATTTTTGTCAACTTAGACTTGGTCCAAGTTGATGAAATCGTGTTCCCAGTGAAAATTATGGCTGTCGGCTGTTGTTCTGCATTTAGTACGTCCTTCATGCAAGCCTGTTTGTTCTTCCACTGTTCACTGTGAACTTTGCAAGAATTTATCAGATTCAGAATTTGCATTATATTTACATACTGTACAAAGGCATGCAAAGAGCAAACAACGAAGGCTCTCATGCGAAGGTCATATGCACGTTGTCTGTGCACGGAAATCATAACCATTGTCTGCATCCTCACGTCGCATATGAATGATGTTCCTTACATCAACTTGCCAAGTGCTCACACTCAGGGATCCCGCTATTGCCGTAAGTGTTCACTGTCTGCATCCCCATTCATCAGAGACACTGTCATCGTTCTTCGTCTTCATCATATACAGACTTCTGTCGAAAGGTGCAAAGGCACTCATGGAATGGTAGCTGTGCCATGGGTACACATAGACAGGAGGACCACAATGACACTTTCTGCATGGATATCGTTCCCCACTCACGCATGTACTCTCGGAAGGACAGAGATGGACATTGTCATTCTCCATCACTGGAGGAAGCCCTCCCCTCAGACTCACATCTTACATCGTGGATCACGAACAGTTTATACCTACAGTCGAACCCCATTGTCTCGAACTCGGTTGAGACGAATTCTCGGATGAGTCGAACTGACATCTCGGTCCCTGCCGATTTCCTTATATTTATCATTATTTTTACCCTGATGTGTCGAACTAGATGTGTCGAATTCCCGGTTGTGTCGAACTCATTGTAGGGTCCCCAAAGGCTCTAACAAGTACAAATTTACCCTTTTGTCTCGAACTGTCAAAGCTGGTTGTTGCAACTGAAAACTTCAGTCGCGCAATCGGAAGTCATCCTCATAAACGTGCTACCTACAGATCAAAAGTAACGATTAACGGACTCAACAATCAAGTGACATGTTTTACTACGCATCTATACACACATTGTCAGCACACTTACCAACTGAACTTTACTCAAACAATTAACCATAATTAAGTTGTTATCAGTGACACGTTGATCACGGACCGACAGGATATCTCTAAACAAACAATGGCGCATGTTGTTGTCATGTGACAGTCTATGTTAGCGGTCATGTGATTTCCTTGAAAATAGAAAATGAGAAGTGAGGAAAACGAAGTTGGATTATCTAAATTGATGTTTTGTGCTGTCAACTAAATGGGATCGCTTGTGAGTTTGTTAAATTATTCTTGTTCTTATCTTTTTGTATGCATATTTATTTGCCGTGACGAATAAAGTGATTGAATTGATTTACATTTGTATATGTTGTAATTTAAAGATCAATACTGCCGTAAACGTTTATTGCAAAGATATATTTTTCGTATGTGTATCCTACTGCAAAATAGCGATGTGTTAAGCACCGGGGTCGTGTTGGTTCTTGGTCTTTTCAGTGCTGACGGATGTGTCGAACACTCGGATAAGTCGAACTTTCCCCTTGGACCCGACGAGTTCGACACAACGGGGTTTGACTGTATTCTCCTACCAATATCATGAGTAACGGGGACATCGACACTTTCTGTTGATTGTGCTGATATCAAGCCATCCCAGAAACTAGATCTACTGACCACATCTACTGTCCTGAAACAGACTCGGGGAATACAACCTTACGAGCAACTGATGAAACCCTGTATTTCCAGAGACACGATGTGATAACGCATTTATCTAGCTGAATGTTTCCACTAAATCAAAACAAAACAACACGCATCGAATCGACTTGCTGCCATGTTGACACCAGCTGATCGTTTGACCTCAATGCACTGCACGTTTCTAAAGGCTTGTTGATGCACGCTTTTCTCACCTCGCGTCGTCACCGAGGCGTAGCAGGGTGATATGACTTTGCGGCGGGAGTATACGATTTTTATACTCCCGCTGGCGGATCCTGATGAATGTACATGGTATTTTATCAGAGTCACGTGGACCAATCAAAACTCGACATTCTTACATGAGGCCAGATGAAAAGGCTTATCACATCCCAAGTGCACGCAACGTCATGGTCGCCAATGCTGTCACGCCCTCTACAACCATCTTTAACGGAATAAATGCTACATTGAGAGGCGTTTTAACTTATCAGTCAGACTTTCAGATCTCTGCAAATAGACCTATTTGCCACAAGGTTCAGCAAGCAGATTGCCATGTTCACATCTCCAGTGCCGGATCCGTTGCGTGGGCAACAGACACTCTCAGCATATGCATGGGAAGGACTGAATGCTTACGCGTTCCCTCCTCCAGTACCACTACCGAAAGTCATCAGGGAGGTAAAACAGATGATGCTGACACAAATGATTTTGGTCACGCCTTACTGGTCAGCAAGAGATTGGTTTTCAGTACTAGGAACTAGGACAACCAACTTTCCAACTGCCAGAGTGAAAGTACTTCTTGTTCATCCGCACACCAAACAAGCACATGCAATCCAACATCATTCCAACTTCACGTATGGATCATATCAAAGCTTTCTTAAAACAGCGAATATATTCTACTAGAGTGGCGCAGACTGTCACGTAAGTTCTACATAGATCTACCTGCACGACATACAATGATGAATGGATGCGGTTTGAAATTTATGCCAGAAAGAAAGGCTTCACTGCAGTGAAGGTCACACATCCTTAAATATCAGACTATTTATGTCATCTATGACATACCAGAGGATTGAAGGTTCTACACTCGACATACTCAGCGCTGTTATCACCTTGAAAACAGGGATCAAGCTGACTAAAGTACCTGAACTAATCGCTTCACTACGCTCGTTCATGCTGGAAGGCCAACAACGCTGATTTTAGGCTCCAGCTTGGAAGTATCCCACAACACAATCTCAGTATGGATGAGAGCCGTTATACTGAGGACCTTCAAAGCAGCAGGACTTGAACCTTCGCTAACTTCCAATACACATGAAGTGAGATCCTTGGCATCAACATTCGCTGTACAAGGAAACTGCTCATTAACAACTATAATGGAGGGCTGCTTTTGGAAATCAAATACAGTGTTTGCCAATCACTACCTACGAGACATCACCATGGAGGACTTCATTGGCATTCATCAGTTTGGGCCACTTGTTGCACAACAACTAACAGTTCCACAATGGTGCTGAGTTTTACTCGCCATTTTATAACGTGACTTGTTGAGACAAGATGCTTTGCTGAGTATAATGGTTGAGAGTCCATGAGCACATCTTGAACAGCCTGGCATGAGTGGTTATGGCCCTGTACTTGCAATGAAGATACTTGTATATAAAGAAGAGTTGCGTCTGGTCTCGACTGGAAATCTCGACATACAGTTGCATTAGACATGGCAGGATGCTAGCTGATCTATGTATCATATTCCAGTCAGCGAATGCTTCAAGAGAAGACAAGTTCAACTGGATGTGATCTCCCCTTTCTCACAGATGAATATTGGACTATATTGCTGTTACAGGGGGAAGTACTGGACATATTTACAGTCAAACCGCGTTAATCCGAACACTTCTGTTTTTCATCAAAAACCTTCGGATAGTGAAACATACGGACTACTGAAGCAAACACCACTTCAGGAGAGTTACTTCCCTTTGACATACTGAGACAAGAACACACGAACGTATACATGTATCAAATGACTTTATTACAGTTTGTAGACATAACAACTTGAATATTAACATAACAATCAATCAATGCAATGTCTGAATAGATTATTTATAGTATTACACATACCAATTACTCACTTGCGGCAGTAATTTCACATCTTTTACGCTTAGGGGCGGGACTTGCCATTGTGACTGACAGGTGTCAAGTGCAGCTGATCTCATTTTGACTCGATCGGTATTTTATACAGCAAGGAAACATGACAGGTATTACTCAAACTAAACAAAAGTGAAACCTATTAACTGATTAAAATCACAAACTAATGACATGCTCAACTCAGAGGTGTCACCTCAGTTAACAAATACAATTGAAATCAGCCGATGTAGACCAGCGGTAATCACAGACGCGCACGAGGTAAGACTATTATCCGAACCTTTTTGTACCGCCGGATTAATGAAGCAAAACCATGTGTGATTAGCCAATCTGTTACCGCTAATTAACGTTCGGATATGGAGACTGAAGCATCGGATTAATGAATCAACAGGTAATGAGTTTATTTAGTAAACAAGATTGGTTACAGCCAGCTACTGTTCGGATATCGCGGGAATCGGATTGTCGGGGTCCGGACTAACGCGGCCTGACTGTATATGGCAGTCAACAGAATCCAGCGTGACCTGACTCAGTGCCATTTGTGTCAGATTGTGTAAGCATAATAAGTATGAGTCTTGACATGGAAAAAGATGTAATTTTCTGAATAAATTGATATTTTATACTTACCCTGACGTACTGACCCTCTCAGGCATGCTGAATTCCCAGTAATTCTAATGTCCGGTTTATGTGATTCGGAGAGTGGCAAACCTAGGCTGGTCATGTGACCGTAGTGGCGTCAAAGGGAGGATTCCGGTGGGTGAGTGTATTGTACATACGCTTCAATTAGAAGGAACCTCAATGGATGTCAAGTGTTCCACTATCTTCACTTATAGAGAGGAGATCAGCATAACAAGCATGAGTCAGGGCAAGTGTAAAATATCAATTTTATTCAGAAAATAACATTTTTCTTTCAGGTTTAAATGACAAAGATACTCAGACAAAACATTATCCAGGACTGATTACCATTTGTGTCTGCTACTTTGCCATATGTTGACCTATGTATTGTCTCAGGTGAAGACATAATTTACATAAATGTGAATTTTGATAATTTCTTGTACCTCTACCTCCATGTTGATGAGTGGGTAAATCCCATCGCCTGACGCCCAGGACAAGTCATTTTTCATTTCGGGCAATCAAATAATGGTATCTAACTTGTCCCTGGGCTACTAGATAATTTTCACTTATGGTTTCAAACTGCAAATAAAAGTGGATTTCATTTCATATGTGCTCATAATGTAGCTATTACATTTTGCAATTATGGCAAGTCGCTTTTAAAAAAATTTGAACCCCTGTATGAAGGACAGATAACTGGTAACGATGTGCTACAAGCACCCGAGGTATGAGAGGGACATGTTTCAGCTTCTCTGATCGACGCAAAGCAGGAGTTTGCAGTGTATTGTGTCAGGATAAGTATGCTAAGTTCATGGAGTTCAATACATTAATTAATAAAACACTGTGAAATGGTTTTATGTTTTTTTCTAAAACGTGAATTTTTGTTGTTTAACCCTTTATTTGCAATTGTTCGTCTTCCTTGCTTATTCATGGTCTGTTTTACCATGTTAAACGACACTGACTTGAGGACTTCAGAGTTAACTCCCTTCCTTGCAGATATGCCCTGTACATGTTAAGTTTCAGTGTGCATGTTACTCCAGCTGAAATGACTGAGTGACTCATGCATTACTACCAACATGACACTGATACAGTAAATCAGGACAAATGTTTGAGCTGGCATTTTCATCTTGCCTTTACCATAGTAGCTTTATTAAGGAATAAAGAATGTGAGTTCAGTATTAGCATAGTTCAAGGACAACCCAATGTGTAAACTCCTAAGACTCTTGTGACTTCACTTAGTATATCACGGAATATGGTATCATATTGTGAAAGACATATTAGATTCTGTCGTTCTGTATCCTGAAATAGAGACCAGCACTCCAATAAGTTCCAAACAGTGACAATCTGGTTGCTGATCTACAGAATCCATGGTGATGTGCCTGTCAATGTTGTTTTGTTCTGCTTACAGAGATGCTCGAGACCCTTATTATGATGACCCCTATAGACGACCTCCACCACCAGACCCCTACTATGACAGATATAGAGATGACCCATACAGGTGACTCATGATTCCTCCATGCTCTGTCAGCTGAAATAGCTTGTTACTTGTCCTGTTTGTTTTAGTTACTGTGTTGGTATATTGATATATACTGATTATTTTGCTCATGATCGGATGTAAACATTCACATCATCTGTGTGGATTTTAAGTTGTCCCAGGTCCCAGCATCCTTTCCTAGCTGAAGAGAGTTACTCACCTGATCAGAATTGTGGTCAGAATTGCTAGTGAGGCGGGTTCGGTGTCATCACACCTGAAAGTATTGAGTGTTACTCATGATACAAGTCACTGATTGTCTAATCTCATTGACAGACTACCATTATAATTAGAGCTGAGCATGGCATTGAACAACATGTAGGGGCACTTCCATAATCGATGGGGGCTCAAAATGACTCTCTTCAGTATTGCTCCTGTTTGTTGTGTTGTTTCCTAGGTTTCATCGCAACACATGTCCACAGCAGTGTTGCAGCCTTCCTTGCATCTTGTGAATGTTGAAACAACTGAGAGAACATTGTCAGGGGCACAAACCCATACTCGTCAATCAATTTTTTTCATATTTTTTTTTCCTTCGAACATACTCATTCGAGTAAAAGAGAGTAAAATGCATCTTTTTACCCAATGAATAATTAGAATGCCTGGTCAAAATGAAATTGTGATTACATTCCAGTGACTGCTAGGGTATCCTTCAAAACAAAATGTGATGATTGTTTGCGCCAACTTTGATACTCGTCTATGGCTTATTCAGTGTTGATTCATTTTTGTATTTGCAAGGGACTGATTGGATATTGTTCATCACCTCTGCTGTTAGCAGTATTTGAGTTATAATGTAGTATCTTTTAGTGTTTTGGGTTTTTATTATTTCAATCAATGAATCTTTATTCATACTGAAGGCCCATAGTCTACAAGAACACAGTACACAATATCAAAGAAAGGAGTAATATAGTAACATCACAATATAAGTTATCACATCAAATGTATCACATCATACTTTGTTGTATCACGTCATATCATACCATATCACACCACACCACACCATATCATGTCATATCACATCATACAATAGCATAACACATCATATCATACCATATCACATATATCACACCACATCATACCATGTCACATCTAGTAACAATATAAGGACATACTTTATTTACGTTATGATGTTTATTTCGTAGAGACAGTGCCTGGTAGATAAAGTTTGACAACTTTGGATAAGCACGTTGTTATCAGTACTCATTAGCAAAGAAATTTCACCCAATCAGGGTATCCATAATAATATGTTGGGACATTTTTTTTTCTTCACTCCCAATAGAATGGGCAAATTGAGAGAAAGTGATATTCATCTCCTACACAAGTAAGATCACAAAATGCACAAATTCTATTTTCTCCATTTTATGGCATCTTCGTTTCTATTGCCAAGTCATGTGAGGACACCAAAACCGAGCAAATAACTTTCGAAATTTCTTGATATGGAGTGAAAACAGATAATTCTCTCTGTATATATGGGATTTAACGGTCACATGCAACCGAAAAATCAAACATAATTATCACTTGTTCATGATATATAAGAGGCATTGGTGATTGTGAAAAAAACAAATAAACAAAATTATGTGCTTATAATCACAAATCAAAAGTGCGATATTCTATACTTGGGTTTACCTCCCTTGAAACGAAGCAGCCGCAATACCGAACCCAGTCAAAGCCGATGGCTGTGCACTCAAGTGTAACGACGCCTTTTCATTGGCCACTGGTTCTTTTGCTTTGCTGGCTCTTTGTTTATTGCTTATAAGCCCGATAGGTGTTTATTTCAAATTGCAAATGGTCAGTGATTGAAGTGATTGATTGGCATTTGCAGACAGCCAGGCAGACATATCTATATCAGTAAACCAGACGTTAAGTTTTCTCTGTGACAGAGTCTGCTCATCACAATCAACATGTTTTTTTATGTAACAAGCTAGTAGATCATTTACTTGTTATTTTCACAACCAAATTAGACTACTGCTCATGACCTCATACTCCGAGCAGGCATACTGTTTCAAGCTCCACTGCACATGTGTTTTGAGCGCAGCACAGCATAGCTGTTGAAACCACTTTTTCCCCCAGCACTGGGGGAAAATTATTGAATCATTGGAACTCTGATTTCGTGGCCTTTTTTCACCGCCCTTTTTTTTTCAACTTTATAGGTTGAATTGGCATTTCTGATGATTTGTTTCAGTAAGTGCATACTGAAAGGTAACAGAATCTTCAATATTGTGTTTTAAGTTGCATGTGACCTTTAAACATTCAATAATAGAAACATTTACTTGACATTGACAGTGCTGCAATCCATTCATGTTTATACATATCTTTGAACCTTTGAGTAAAATTTAACAAAATTTGTATGACAGTCAACATGTTGACTTTGCCATACATCCAGCAAAACTATTGTATTTAACAATTCTCGAATGGTTGTCACCCATTTAGTCTTCCCGTTGTTATCACACCTATACATCATATCATAACACTGTCTTGGGTATCTATCAGATTTCATATTTAACAAACGTATCCAATATTAGCATTGTAGCATCAGATGGATGATGAATGTAGGACAAGACAAACCAGTGACTGAAAGCATGAGTAGCAAATTAGCATATCTGTGGGCCTCCCGTTATTCTTGCCAGGATACATTATGTAGGTTATGTACATTTGTTGATAAAAAAAAATCATTTGTCCAAACAGAGTATGTTTCTTTTCAGTGCCATGTGTCTATATTTGCAAAGTTAGTCTCCAGCATGTGTAATAGATAAGCAATACCAATTGGCAGAATTGTCTGATGTAGATTTAAAAAATGACATTGTTTGGTCATTGCTACATTTACTGTTCAGAGGTTCTTGAGGTTTGCTCCTATAAACCTTAAATTTAACAACATTCTAAATCTAATGTTTAGCAAAATGTTGGTGACAAGATCACTGAACTTAGCTTGCTTAATTTCAAACACTGGTGAGTCATCATAAACACTGATGTTGATCAGCATAAATTATTACGAGGTTCTTCATTTGGTGTGTTGAGTCATTTTGCCTTCCTTTCAGATGATCTTTAACTGACTTTGTGAGTTTGTTTCAGACGTGACCCGTATGCTGCTGACCCTTACAGAGATCCATATAGGGACCCATACTATGACCCTCCACCACAGCGGAAACCACCTCCAGCACCGGCTGAGTGTGTTATTGTTATCATGACCAACAAGCTCAGGTTTGTACTATGCTCATTTCATGCTATGACCCCTTGTCTTGAAAATAGTCCTACAGAATACATACATCCAAATGTTTGAGAGTCATCTGGAGGAATCTGGACTGAAGTCCAAGTTTCATAAACTCAGCTTATGAAACTATCATTTTCCTATTTCAAGTATTGCTATACCTATAAATGGGACTACTTGCACCTACAAGACTAGGGATCCACTGGACCATATTCAAGGTATATGAGAGTCTTGTAAAGTAATATAATGCTGAATAGGGATGGGTATTCCAGAGATTTTTCATCTTGTAATAAATTGCAATTGCTTACAATATATTGTTAGAACATTCCATAACTCCACCCTCCCCCCACCCCCCAAAAAAACCTACTTATAATAGAGTTAATGCTTGATTTATAAGTCAAACTCACAACAAAATTACTATGCTTGATTAAGCTTTAATACAAACCATTAATCATGACAAATCTCAACTCTCAAAAAAAAGAAGCTCTGAAATTTTAGACAGCAAATTGACCTAGTCAAGACAGGTCAGATATCACTGGTCATTAATGAGTAAATATTTAAAACATTTGGATCCAAAACATAGCTAAACACCAACAAAAGTGAAGAACACAACCTCAAACCAAACTTAACTTGACGAAAGAACTGAAATATCTGAGGATTTATGAGTGTTGCAAAGTTTTCTGAAAGCATGTCAAAATGCTGGTTTTCGATAAGCGTATCACAATCGTTTTCATGTCTGAACCAGTAAACAGGTTATATTGAGCAGCCCTAATGATGAAGTGTACTGTACTGTGAGATTTGATTAATACTTTTGTACTTTTCATTATTTGTCAAGAATTTTGTACAGTGATTATTTTTGTGTGTCCCAGCAGACTGAATACATGTTTTTTCAGTTCATTCTGTACATTTGAGAGAACTTAATGCACTTTTCTACTTCCTGTAGAACACTGGTTACAAATGATACACTAGTATAATGCAGTTATTGCATGGTTGAAATGGAGCTGGACAAATAGGCAAGCACTTGAGTTCTACCCCCTCATTACACATTGGCTTTCTGTACCACTTTCTGTACCACATGCTTATTGCAGATGGGGGCCAATGGATGGCCTGGTGCTTAAAATGTTTGCTCATCATGCCAACACCTGCTTTCCATACTTGGGCAGAATGTGTGAAGCCCATTTCTGTAGTTCTCTGACATGATATTGTGAAAAGCAGCTTAAAACTAAACTCCCTTACTCATTCACTATTACAAGAGACTTCATACATTGCTTTATTCTTCCTATATATCTCTTGCAACTCTGTTCGGTCACATGATAGCATGAACTATGCTTTTGTACATGTTAATGGATGCATTAATGATGGAAAATTTGAAATACATTATCTCTGGTTGGTAACATCAAATTTTGGGTGACTTTAATACCACAGGGCAAACTTCTTAACCTTTACATTTCATTTAGTGAATTCATGATGTAGCTATGGTCTTTGCAGTCACTCAAGTTAACTTTAAACCAAAAAACATATCACCTATGTCAGGATTGTGTCTAGTGATAACGTTGTTTTAAAGGCTCAAAAAGATTTGTAAACAATTTCAGTTTGGAAGGTATTACTATCAAGGTTTACTTACTGCATATGTTTTAACATGATCAATGTTTGCTACAAGTAAAGTTCCCTCCATGTGATCAGATGTGAAAGTTGTTACTCCCAAAACTTCTGTGTATAGACTTTGTCTTGAATTATTCTGATTTTAATTTGATGAAAATGTTAACTCAGTTTATGATTGAGATTGACTATAACGGTAAATAAAGATTTAGTGCTAATGACATTACTAAAGTAGCTAGGGGCACTCTCTGTTTAACAGTTACACTGAATATTTATGAGGTCAATTGTTACCTGCTATAGTCCAGTAAGACATGGTTCATGATAATTTATATTTGTTTCTGATGGGAAGGTTTGGGGCTATTTCCTCCAGGAATAGATGATAATTCTGGTTGTATTTTGCTGATGTTCCAAATACCTATCTAGTTGATGTCAGCTTTTTGTCATGTTATCGTGTAAGTTGAAAGTAATTAATTTGATGCAAATTTCAGTAGACAAATGCGTGCTTCCAGTTACAACAATTTTTAAAATTGAATGTGTATGTCAGTTTATTTTTATCCCCTGCTTTGCATTTAGTGCAAGGCGAGGGATATAGTATTAGGCTCTATCGGTACATACGTATGTACTTTCACCATGAAGCAGGCAAGTAAGATGGTCATTGTCATTGAAGCTGACTGAGCTAGTTACCTTACACTGACAACCATGTGTGTCATTTGCAGAACATACGCCGAGACCATTGAACATCAGGTGAAGAGTTTGAACCTCATCACAGATCTGATTGTGATCCCAGAAGATAGAACACTAGCTCAGCAGATTGAGGATATTTCACATCGTGGAGGCTTGTTTGCCATTGTCATCAACAGTCAGAATGAAATACATCACTCCCTCACACTGAACATATTGCATGGAAGCCCACAAGGTAAGAGATTCTTCTGGGTGCTGGTTATGAAGGTATTTATTAGTACATGTGCTTATAACAGTGTAATTCCAGGGCACAGTAGCCACCAATTCCCTGTGATTGTTACAGTGTGTGAAGCCCATTTCTGGTGTCCCCAACTGTGCAATTGCTGGAATATTGGTGAGACTGGCGCTAAGCCATACTCACTCACTTCATGATTGTTACAGACTATGAATGAAGTGCTTTCAAAGTGTCAGTTGGCTCAGTGTTCATTCTAGAGCTTGGCATTGCAGCATAGTTGTGTATACAAATAACAGGTGCAGCTGTTGAGTGTAAAGTGTCTGGCTGAATTCATATTTTGAACATGACATCCCACAAGAACAAAAACTTGTTCATTGCACAAGTTGGGAAGCTATTCCATTCCATTCTGTGATGTTGCAAAACCTGAATACTTTGACCAAAGGAAATAAACTCAGTCTAGCTGTTAGAAACTTGGTTTAAAATGGATGTGCTGATAGACTTATGGACCAGATTGTATCTCGAGGGTGTAACTCCAGGTCCCTATCCTCTTGTATGATCATAAACATTACCTCAGTGGGCCAAGAACACTTCTAGTTAAAGCGAAATACGGAAGTGACAACATTGTTGTTAACAGATCCAGTCTAGTAGTGGACTGTGGTTCAAGACGTCGCAACCTCTCAAAGACCTAGTATTACTTCAGACTATCTGTTCTTTTCTTAAAGTCTTTTGTTTCCTTAGTATTTTTAGAATTCATTCTGTAATTCAGATCCATACATTAGCAGCTAGAATGAACACTGCTGGCTGGGGTCACATGAGTCTTGATTATGTTGCTTGAAAAACAAGATTCTGTGACACTTATTGACATGTCATCATTATGGCAAGTATTGCTATAATCACAGGGACTATAAGGACAAAAGCCTTATAGATAGTAGAGACATTCAAGATGCCCTTCATTAAGGATAAAGTACATTAATAACATTTTGTTGACAGGGTTTATATGTAATGGTGTTGTAATGCTCGTCAGTTCTACTTCTGGTCATTTACATCTTGCAGTAACAGATTTCTTTTCATTTATCATAAGATCATCATGCTTTTCCTCTGATTAATATGATACAAATAAATTATTATGGAATTTGGAATCAAGTACTGTGCATTTACTAAAATATTACCGAACTTGTAACGTTAAATGTGATTGTGAGGGTGTTCAAATGTTCAGTAAAAAAATATAATCTAATCTCACCTTTCAGTTGTATTCAACTTTCATGCAACTGGACTGCAAAATAATATAAATCACAATCATAATAATAATATACAGCACTCCAGATAGTTTTTCAACCATACAAGTTCAGCACTGGCCATTATCAGAAATGACCCAGCTGTACTTCAAATCGGAGAATACTGTACTGCCTGTATGTGGAACTAACAAGAACGTGTGATTTTGCGCTGCCATCATTCTAACTCATCCAAGACTCTCATTGTACTTAAAACACATATGCAAATGTTGATAACCCTATGAAAAGATTTGGATCAGTGAATTTTCAATACATTTTGACTCGTGTGTAATTGACATGATTCAGGACAAACTTGGCTTAATGAGTGGTTACTTTGTTTGCAAAATGTCACACTGGCATCCAAAGTACCAACTTGTTCAAATTCCAGTTAAATAATTCACCGTAATATTTAGAAAATAATCAGAATCTTTTAAAATATAAATCTGCCAAAACCTGAATTTGCGCTGTGTACAGTAACAAAGCTGTGTGGAAGACCAAATGCAATTGAAACATCAAAAATATCAAATTATAGAACCTGCTGATGGACACAAACTTATCAGCATGCATGTGTCCTGTTTTTAAATTCAAACCATCATCACAAGCAAAATAATGGCAGTGATTAATAGAATTTGTTATGGTTTTCCAATTGTTTTTGCAAGTATAACAATAACTGACCTGATTCAGTCATGACGACCCGGACAACAATTGCGAACTAATGACTAATTCCTTCTTTTGAAAACAACACGCTGCGGACAACTTGAACATAAAAAAAGTTACAGGAAATTAGCATTTCCTAACAAACATAATTTCACGCGAATAAAGATAAACGCACAAAAAAATCAAAATTGCAAACATGCATTGAAACATAGCAATGTTCATGTTTTAACAGCATTTAAAAACTTGAACTGACACCTTCCATGGGAATGAGATTCCAGTCAGCATGAAGATACGTCATTGCACCCATGATACTTATTCATGGTTTCTTTTGGACAATTATTTCATTGTCAGTTATTTGAATAAATACAGTTGCTATTATTCATATGTATCATTGTCATGTTTGTTATTACTAATGCTGTAACTTTAACCTTCATTTGCCTTCTATGCACAACAGAACACAGGAATATGCCCGTTGAAGATGCTGTAGGCCTTGTTGGCCGCAGTTTTGAGAAATATGTGCAGTCGCTGAAAGAGAAAGCTGCGGCGGCCCCTGCTGCTGCTCCTATACCTGCAAGTGCCCCAGGGGCACGACCACCCCCATTCTTACCCCCTTCCAAAGAGGTGTCCTATTTGCTTAACCTTCTGGCTGACAATCGCCAGCTGACCCTGGAAGAGTTGGATAAAATAATCATGTACCTAAGAGATAGGAGGGACAAGATGATTGAGTCGGAAAGAAGACCAGTGGCAGGGGGAGATGGTGAGTTGGAGCACACCTTTGCCCATAGAAGCATGAGAGTACTTGAAGCCTTTTAGAATTACTCTGTGTACTGCAGCAATGTCTTGTTGTACCTGAATTTGTAATAATAAACTTTTAATCTTCAACCTACCATGTTACTCTTTACAGTTCTGTGCGATAAAAAGGTATTATTAGTCATCCTCAATTTTTCAACATTGATTTGCCCAAACTTCGTGAAGGATTTTATCAGTGAGCTGCATTGAATTATCCCAATATATCCATGACAATTATTTGGATTACCTTCAAACCTTTCGTTTTCCTTGTACATGCAAAAATAATTGTGGGTCAGCACATAATGTGTTCTAAAAAGTAGAACTTGGTATTTTAGTTGGGTACCGTGAACCTGCACCAAGCTCACAGCTTCCTCCAGAGGAAGGTCTGCTTCAGCAACAACAGCAACAAGAACTTCAGACCAAGATCCTCAGCATTCTCAATGGTAGTGGACAGTCATCTACAGGAGGAGTTCCTCAAACTCACATGTCAAGCCATGGTCAACCTCCCCCAGTAGCCCCAGCCTCAGGGTCAGGCAATATGAATACAGCGCTCATCAACTTTGACAACCCAAGTGTTCAGAAGGCTCTTGACAACCTGATTCAGAGTGGCCCAAATCTCTTGAGGAACATCAGCGTTGCCTCAAGTACCCAGAGTGGCCAGACAGCTTCAGGCCCTCACATGGCCAGGGAGCTGTCTAGCCGAGGTAGTTTGCTGAACGCCCCAAGTGGCCCTCGCCCAAGTTACCCGCAGCAAGGCATGGTCCCAGCACCGCAAGCTAGAGGAATGTCAGGCGCTCGGCCACGATACTAATGTCACACTACAGCTTCAGAAACTATTCAAAGGTGCAGCCTTCACTGTATATTAACTCATGTCATTGTGTTTTATGTCAACTGAATCATGGTTAGTGTTATCATTTTGTCACATTCAGTTCTTATTTTCTCTTTTATTGAATCTGTTATGTTTCACATTCAGTATTTTAGCAGAAACGATGATATCACTTGAATAGTCTCAAAGAGTACATGCTGTATTTGTTGCAGTTCAATAAAATAATGAGCTTTAACACTTCATATTGTCAGTTTTGAATATCTGAATGATAACCTAGGAATTGGAGTGAATTTGTCTGCAGCGCCATCTATGGTGGAATTTAGTTGCATCCAGAAAAAAAATCAGTTCATTGTCCATGACACTAAGAATTTTAAATTGTGTTATTCATAAACTGAATGTATTTCTTTTTACTGGCTGGTGAGACAGTTGTCGCCAATACATCTGTATCATACATGCACAGTCAAGTCATTTACACTTTCAGTATTCATATGGTATTTGACAACATCAAGGGACAGAAAAAGAAAATTCTTCACTGTAGGTAACTCAAAAATTAAAGATGAGGTTATAACAGTATAAATTGAGTTCCAAACATCTACTATTAAAAAAAAGCCAAATGCCCACCTAGTAACACTATTGATTATTTGAAGTTTACTTCATGATAAAAATGAATATTCCCGAATGACAGGTATTCTGTTGCAGTTAGTTGCCAGAAAACGTCTATTTGCGCTGACATGATTACCTTCAGTTATGTTAAATAAAAATGTGATTGGCGTTTGTGAACGGGCAGGACACATCTGTGAATAGCTAATTAAGTACCATAATTAAACCATAAAGTAGTTTAACGAACCAACAAGTCGGTTTGTAAATATTGGTGAAATGTGGTGTTCAGCAGCCAGTAGTGTAATGTAAAATCAGCTAACAACAAATGACATTTTTCAAAACTGCTATAAGTATTGTTATTATAGTAATAATGTATTTTGTATTTAGTGACACATTCTGCTGACCTCCAGTTTGAATAAATCCCTGTGGTACTGTCCCACAGGAAACAGCTGACAGCAAGAGGTTTATTTCATGTCCTGTGGTTGAAATGAAGTGACGTTTCCAAATATCTATACGTGAATCGAGTAGGTACATAAATATAAAATATTCTATTTTGACGAACAATCTTGAAGGCACAGTGCCACACATTTTTGACAATATTTTTGGCTAATTCATTAATAGTTTCATATGCAGTCACTTCAGCTCACTATTGATGCGATGAAGGACTCGTTATCCCTTATCACTTGCCAGAAATCGATAACTGATAATTATTACTGTTTACTCTGGACTTTAACAGTAATTATCTGCTTAAAGGTATTTTCAGACAAGATTAAACTTTAATGGTCAATAGCTTCTCATGCAGGCAACTTTAGCTTGTCCGCCAATTCTTAGAAGACGATTCTACTTCACAAACAGGAGTGATAGGTGATTTCAATAAACTGACAATAAAATATCCATAAGATATCACGCTTCTCAGCAAAGGTACTACAAAAGTCCCATACACTTTGTAAATACAATCAATAGGTTAATTGGCTTGAGGATAAGGTTATGAATAACATGGTGACATTGCCCAATGACGTTGCAACTTGAACTCGCCCAAAGTTTACAAGGCGCTTACATTTATACAAATTTCACCAAATGAAAATTTCATGAGCGCGATAATTACAACATTAATCAGAAAGATTTAAATATACCTACTTGATGGTTTCATTTTTCACAACATACATGTTTGGCAATAGACTTAATTACGACACATTACATAGCGTTTTGCCAAGCGGTCGAAACGTGGAAGCATTCCGTTACCGGAAGTTCCATGTATATAATAGTTAAAAAAGGGAGTGAAAACACAAATAAATCATCACTTTGATGTATGAACATATTCAATCCAACCATTGTAATCTAAACACGTATGTTTTTTGGTATATAAATTATGTGGTATATCTTCCCAGGTTGATTGTAAATATTATTTAGAGAAAGGTATTATTTTGTTTTTACAGAGGTTTGGTGTTTCATTAAAACATGCAGCTTTGAAGCATGCTTCGCCATGTCCCCGCTTCTATACACATCGGAAAGTGTATGTCTTTCTCGTAGATGTCGGAAACTTTGGAACTTAATGACCTGTTACATTCTTCATTGTCTTTGGAAATGGAACATATTTTTTCTCCGTGGATTTGTCTACTGAACAAGCAATGTCAAGCTCAGAAAATTCCCGTTTTCAGATATTTACGTGCGAAAGTTGCATTTAGTTACATTTAAGTTAGTTACATTTAATAATGCAACTAATGCAAATAAATTGTGCTCGGTAATCGGTTGAACAGAAACAAGGGACTAATCAACGGGAATATCCGAGTTTTGCAAAGAAAAAGCTATTTCTGTTCATGTCAACTTTGGAGAAAGAGGTAACGCTAACAATACGTCGTGCGAGAGATAACACTTCGCGGTTATGAAGCGGTTGTGATTACATCGAATGATTTAATATTCATAGGGTGAGAAGATAAAAAAATATGCTGGTAGATGCCGCTTGATTATGGCCAAAGTTATTATTTACATTCGAAAATTACATTTCGCCAACGAAAACGAACCTGACTAATTATGACATATATGGACCAGTGAGGGGACCTGTTAGAAGAAAACTGTAACAGGTGGATTTAATAAAGGTTACTTGACATTCACAATATTTGTTGATTGTGCACGAAATCGTAATAAATTGCTGCCATTTTTATTTTGTATTGGAATTAAATACGGCCTGGCTGTAGAATACAGCACTACGATCTTTAAAACACGTCATATTACTCTTTTACGTAATTGTAGGTGATTTTCTCCAAACAGTGCCCGATGACGCCGACATAGCAACAAGGTAGTCGAGTTTAGCGAGTGCGTGCAAGCTCCGCTCACTATTGTTTTATCTCTACTAGCAATGTCATTACGTAAGCCCATAACATCAGCTTAAGGTGCTCTATAAATACAATAGATTTATCAGACATTTGAAAACGTGAAATGACTTCATGCATAATATCGAGGGATATATACGCATACACTAAACAATACCAATAAACCGAACGAATAATCTGCTGTATCATCAATGTCTTGTACAGCTGATTTAATAAAACCTAAATATGTATTTGAATGGATGGAAATATCGCCGCATTGCATTTGCAAGGTCAAGGCCATACTGATTATGTAACTAGTCTAGTTTACGGGCTCAAGAACAATGAATGTTAAGCCAAGTCTTATCCTGAAGAGTTTTTACCAAACTCTTGACTGGATGGTAACTAGATCAGACCATTATAGAAAGAGCCTTGTACTGCCTACCCAGTACCTTGAAGTGAGGAGCCTTTGCTGGGAAGTCGCATCTCGTTTGTAGATAGCACCGTCTGCTTAAAACCAACAATAACTGCAGTCGAGACAAGGATATGTTAATTTTTTTTCACTATTTGTGACTTCAAAAGTGACGCACATTTTATGATCACAGCTGCCTGTCTGTTTTCATACAACTAGGGA
This sequence comes from Haliotis asinina, assembly GCF_037392515.1. Classification (NCBI taxonomy): domain Eukaryota; kingdom Metazoa; phylum Mollusca; class Gastropoda; order Lepetellida; family Haliotidae; genus Haliotis; species Haliotis asinina. The sequence goes on along the minus strand of NC_090291.1, from coordinate 21,053,069 downwards.
ACAAACAGCTTTTACAGCGCAACCTTTTCAGCCAGGCCAGATGAAGATGGGACACTTAATTGGTTCGTGTAGAAAAATAGCAATCCGTGAAGACCAATCTATCGGAATAGTGAAGGAAGAATGGAAGGAAGGTCACAAGTTATTGTCGTCAAACATTTTAATGTTCATATATCAACAGTTGTCCAACTTTGTGTGTTATAGAGCCCCAGGAAACGGTTCTGATTGATCATCAATATATGCTGCCAGTGCATGCGGGTGTCGCGTCAAGATCAGACAGTGCATCCGCTTTTGAATGTTGCAGGTTTCTTTGTGTTTTTCAGACAAGTTAGCATGTACGTACCACCGTGGATTCAAGGAGAACACACAGGTTTGAGTGAAGACTACTCCGGGTACAACAGTGACGTTAGTGCCACCCACTTCCTCGAAGATATACTACTTCATATTTTCTGTTTTCCAGACTAACAGTGAACAAGTATCAGCTAAGGTTGTAACACAGACTTCACTTCATTTTATGTGTTACAGTGAAAATCATCAGTAACCTTAATGGATTACAAGTACGATAAATCCAAGTAATATCCGCGACAAATCCAGCCATTTCCACTGCATTTTCGGCATGTATATCTGCAGAATGACTCGCGCGGTCGCTGCAGCAACTATCAATTTGGTTTCTCCTTACAGTTTTAAGAAATAAAATATTTATCACAAACAAACTTTGAATTTAAGACATTGTCGCCCGGCCGCGTTGAAACCAGCGTTCTCAAAACAAGAACAAAACACGTCCTGGCGTACCGATAGCACCCATACAATGTGCATAATGCAGTGTTGCTTGAGCCACACAGCAGTATCATCTTCTGGCACCATGCGTTAGTGGCCTGTAAACAAACCCGACAGACAAACAACAGATCTGAAAACGAATCCATTAACACGATAGAGGATTTACTGTTTTTATAAAAACTAAAAGGATTCGTACATTTTGAATTACGTCAGCAATGTCATAAGTGCAGAGTACATAAAAAATGGTGCGAAATTTGTTTTGTAACGTTCAATGTTTCAATTCCAACATACCGCGTTCACCGCTATATGCGACTCGACCAGTTGAGGAGGAGGTATTGGACAGAGGCAACTAATCATGTCGAGTCCTGTATGTATGTTTTCTGATATAACAATTTCTATGGAATACACGGAACTGTCAAACTTTAATAAATGCCTATCGATACTTTTTAGAGATATACCGATGGTCTAGTTGTCAAAAGCAGTTCGTTGTGTAGTGCAGTCTAGCGTTCGGAATTCGCAGATATATATGGTTTTTGTGCACCAAACTTGATCCGTCACCTCCGTACTACTCGTTAACATCTGAGATACTGTTCAGTTCAGTTCACAACACAGTGGTTCCTTTAAGACCCAACGCGGTCAACATAACCAGAACCAAAATGTGTCCCCATCATTTTACCTACAGCGTTGCTTGTCTACCATTTGCAGAAAAAACCTTCGCAGATGGAAGTACATAAAAGTAATACATCCGTAATAACATTCATCAACCAATCTTGGTGAGGGTACGGTTTTGAAATCAGTAACCTGTGATCATTACGAAATCGGCGTATGCTTACATCTCGCTTATGAACATTTCCGCATTAAACTAAACTGTAAATATTAGGAAGTCTGGTTTCTATATGAAACCTTTAAACTTGCATTGGCTGTGGGAATCATCTCTTCAATTGACGATATCTTTCACTGACCGCTGAACCGGACTAATGAACAGTATCTGTCCAGTCTAAGTAAACTTAGATTCTGCTACACTCCAGTATAAGCAATGTAACGAATAGGTGGTTCCAGAGGGGGGATCCTCTCCCACCCCTTTTGTGTTTTCTTACATTCTGCCCTGACCTGAAAGTTTATTAAATGACGACTGCTTAGAACGGGTATCTATCCGAAGTTGAGTATTTTTAATGTGATAAAGATCGAATGGGCAAACGCTGGAAGGATAGATTCTATAGATAAATTTGTCCTTGTAATCTTTTTAATCAATGAACGATAAATTACTTTTAAAAAAATACGTTTTCGATTTTATACCATTAATGATCCGTAATTTTGAGCAATGAAGGTACAACTGATCCGTTCGTCAACGATCCCTTTATCAGCTAGACAAGACCCATAAATTACACTCTACAAAGCTTTAATTATCACTATCGGTAAGCTACACCGTGGTTAAGACGTTGGAACACAAATAATTCGGTTTCAATTTTTCATCAGTTCACATTTCAATACGCGCACTTCAAAATAAAGCACGGCTGTAGTCGGTACTGCTTCTGATTGCAGGTTAGCTCAAGATGCATCGAATATCTCCTAGTACCAGAATTGTAATCTGAAAGTCAGTGATTCATTCAGTCGTCATGTCCCGATACTCGTAAAGATCCGGGTTATAATTGATCTTCAGTAGCCCATGATTGTCGCAAAGGGCGACTATCGGGGTCAGGTGGTCAGGCTCGCTGACTTTGTTGACACGTCATCGTATCACAGTTGTGTAGATCTATGTTCATGCGGTTAATCACTAGATTGTTTGCTCCAGATCGGTTCTCTACAGACCTTCGGCATATGTAGCTGTGATATTTTGGTGAGTGCGGCGTAAAGCTACACTCGCTCACACAATCACGTGATGTCCCGAAGGATAATCATGCAGTGACAAGCGATCGGGTATCAAATGCAGACATCGTAAACTGAAACATTTTGAGACTGGATGACTGACGACGTGCAGGGATGATAAGCCTCATTTAAAGGTGGCATGGAGCTGCTATTTTCACGCTTAAGCCACATGCTTATTACTCTGTTACTCTGATGACGATGGTGGCACCGTCGTTATAGACACGGTTGACTTTGCAGTGAGTGACTTCACAACTCAAAACAAGTTTCTCGAAATGCCTTGAAAAGACCATCAGCACATTTGTTTCATTCACTCTATGTGTTCTGTACACATAGGGAAACGTATCGCAACATCCTTATCAATATGTCACCATAAATCACAGAAAAGAAACATCTTGTCTAAACAGTTTAGATGAATTGACCCTCAAGGAACAAAGATATTTATAGAAACGAATACGCTAATTAATAAAATACTCATTTTGCAGTGTTGATAATTAAGTTACAGGGCGTTTACAAGTGAGGTTATTTTCAAGATTCTGGAATAAAATGCTCAAGAAATCACACAAAATCCATAATCTCCAAGATCTGGTGTAACCTTCGCCAACTGCATCATCATCACTGACCCGCCTACTTCACTACATTTGCCTATGCGATATTGTGCTCCATTCAAGATTTCAACCTTGTGATAGGTATACCACATTCCGCACAAGTTTAGTCCTTACAAGACGCCAAATCAGCCGTCCGTTCAAATTATACGAATATCATGAGAAGTTCTTCAAAACGAGTCCAGTGTATTTATAATAATCGAATGAAAATACACAGTCATATGATGTGCCTGGCTTAAGGAACAATACAACCCGAGATCGCATGAGAATCATCAGTACTCCTCGAAGGTAATTATCCACCAATAAGAGAGAAAGTATTGAATTAGGCCGTGATTACATTTTAGGCCGTGGTCACATGCCACGAAAAGCACAGCATTGCAGATTCTGGCTCCTTTCGGTATGCACTTACCGAAACAATAATGTCAATTCAGCCTATAAAGTACTTTTTAAAAAACCGCTATGAAAAAGCCCGCGAAATCGGCGTGCGAACGATTCGCTAATTTTCACCCAGCGCTGGGTGGGGGTTGGTCTCAGCAGCTATGCTGCGCCTATAACGCATACACAGTGAATAGGTTCTCGGAGCTTGAAACCGTATGCCTGCCCGGAGAAAACTTAACCCCAGTGTTACAAAACCTAGTGGGAGGTTGCGTCAGGTAACCTTAGAGCGGCTTATGACCGTCTAATTGAATGCGAAACTGCTAGTCGGATTTAACCAGACACCGGCTACTGTTTAGGGTTTGGTCGGACTTACAAAATACACTGGTCACTGACAATGATCTCTTAACAAACGAAAATACGCATGTAACACCGATATTTGACCTGTGTGAAGACCTGCTTACCATTAGTTAGTATTTCCGCAAGCTGACATCCTTGAATATTGCCCAAAACGCTATGTTCACTCACTGTTGTGGCGTGCTCCATGTGGATCACCCGGAAGCGATCGTAGGGAAAATAGCATTCGGAATCATTCTGGTACAAACCTTTGCGTGGGTGAAAGTTCAAAAGGTATGTGCGAACGTCCACTTTCGCGATTTGGTAAGCTGTGCTCATAGGTTACCTGACTCGATCTCCTAATGGGTTTTGTGTAACAGATAACGCTGAGGCTGAGTTTACTTAGTGTGAAGTCGTGAGCAGTAGTCTAATCTTGGTTGTGTACACAACCAAGTAAATAATCTTCTCGTCACATAAAAAACATGTTGATCGTGATAAGTAGTAAGCAGACACTGTCACAGAGGAAACGCAATGTCTGGTTTATTAACATCAATATGTCTGCCTGCCGGCCTGTCTGCTAAAGACAATGCACAACTTCGATCATTGACCACATCCAATTTGAAATTAACACATATCGGGCTTTTGGGCCATGAACAAAGAGCCAGCTGAGCGTATCGTCAAATGAACCAGTGGCCAATGAAAAAGCTTCGTCAGGCTTAAGGGCACACCCACTGGCTCCGACACGGTTCGGTATCGTGGCTGCTTCGTTTCGAGGGAGGTATAGCCAAGTACAAAATATTGCACTTTTGATTTGCGATTATACGCTTATAAACAAATGTAATTTTGTTTATTTGTTTTGTCTTAATCAGCAATATGTTTTGTATATCATGAATAAGGCGATAACTGTGTTTTAATTATGTTTATTTTTTTGCATGTGACCTTTAAATTTTCTCAGTGAAGTCTAATGATTCAAGGGGTTGTGGGGTAGCCCAGTGGTTTAAACGTTTGTTCATCACGCGAAAGACCCGAGTTCTATTGCACACATGGTACAGTGTGTGAAGCCCATTTCTAGTGTACGCTGCCAAGATATTGCGGCCATGTTGCTAAAAGCGGTGTGAAAATAAAATTCACTCTCTTAAATGAGCCCTATTACCTACAGGGCATTTGTGCTAACCCAACTGCTGTCAAGTATGGAAACGTGACCCCTGATAAACGTAGGGGATATTGAATTTACAGGATTGGCAAAATGCAAATGATGCAGCCAAGGTGGAAACAGATGATGAAGAGATATTAAGGGAAATTCACCACAATTACGTTTTGTTTAACGACAGCATGGTATGAACGCACACCATGCAATTTCGAACTAGACAATTTTTATATCCAATATTTGACATCATGAAAAATTGAAGTACAAAAACATGCATCGAGTCTGACAACATTGTCCTCTTGAGACAGTCATTGAATGTTGAAGACAGGTTTTAATTCAGAACGTTCAGTGGCATGTGTAATTGCATGTAAATTTATGTTTGTCTTTTTAAGGTTTGTTTGATGGAGTCTAACGGGAAAACACTAACCTTCATATCCCCGCATTTTATTCAGAACGTTTTACGCGATAGTTCGAACGAAACTTTAATTCATCTTGACATAAAAGAATTAGCTGAAATATAAGTGCATTTGGCATTTCTTTCTTGTCGAGCAACCGCGGGTCGCCTTGCAGTGAGGCTGTACACAGACTGCACGGAGAGCATCACTTTTAAGCTGCCGCTGTAAGGAGCCCTGGCACGCCACCCGAGAAATAGTGCCCATGTATGTGATGTGAACGCTCATTGGTCGGAGCACCTAAAGTTGACATCCCTTTTGAATCACACTACGATAACACGAGGAAGCTGCTGTGTGAATAAATATGAAATATTAACTGCTAATATAAAGAGACAAATACACTTGTGTTATGATCCTGTGGTTAAGCTCACTTGACAGAGATGCTTCGTTTAGAACACATAAATATAGTACGTGGCAACACATAAACTGAAATCTTAATTTGCAGAATAGGTTGATTTTCTTGAAGGAGATATCACCCCGTCACTAAATACACCTGAACGGATACTGTGAAATATACCCTACATTTGATTGACGAAAAGCATGCGACACACAAGCACATGTATTTGTTCAGTCCACTCGAAAGATGCATTCTGCTGTTCCATGATTTAGGAATTAACCCGATTGTAAGTCTGCGGAATTATTAAAGAAAATAATGTGCCCGCGTACCTTGCTTGTGACTACATGCTCGAAGCGCACAAATTATTATTCCTTAGTGGATTTTTAATCTCAAGTCCAAAGGAACTATACAACTCAGGCACGTTGTCGCCTCATTCTGCAGGATACCAATTTTACTGCTGAGGGAAGAGTTCGAACAGTGTCACTGCCTCTAGATATGTGGAACAGGGTTCCCTGAAGTTAAATTACTCTGTTCAAATAACTGTGCGCCCAACGGTGTTTAACCTCGCCAAATTTGTTTCCATTGTGTTTCGCGCTTTTTCACATTTAAATGGGCTCTGGGGTAGCCGTGTTGTTAAAACGTCCGCTCGTTTTGCTGAAGACTCGCTACGTTCGATTCCCCATATGTGTGCACTTATGTGAAATCCGCCTTCGATGTCCCCGCCGCAATATTGCCGGAATATGGCTAAAAGCGGCATAAATCCATAATCACCCACTCACTTGATCTTACTAAGTTAAAGTAAAACCACATATCCCTTCTGTAAACACTGAATGTGAGGAAAGGGTAGAACATAATGACTTCGTTTCCAACTGACGGAGTAAGACAGCTTGCTGATGCTGCTTGAAGAATTTGGCGTTCAACCATTCTGTACCTTGAACCAAAGACGTTAACAACATAACTTTAATAACCACATCAAGACGTACATTTTCGGGAACCTTTTGTCAGTCTGCTACTACATTATGCAAACCACGCCAACGAGAATATAATACCATAATATATGTTCTGGCCATATTAACTCCTATTTTCTTGTGAAAGGCAAGACACCAACACATCTGTAAGACAAACATGCGACTTCTGCAGCCACGCAGGAAGGTCGTAGCGTTATACTCATCCTAATCGTGTTTGAGTATGTTACCCACAACCGACAATAGCTATAATAGAAGGGAAGGGATTTTTAAATCTAAACCGAAAGTATAACACTTCAACCTCAACATTTACGTTAACTTTACAGTGTGGCGAGCGAATGCACACACATTCTTCCATCTATTTTAGACCCGTTAAGGTCCAAGGTAGATTGGGCTTTCAGCAACCTATGCTTACGCATAAAAGGCGATTATGCTTGTCGTAAGAGGCGACTAACGGGGTCGGGTGGACAGGCTCGCTCACATGGTTGACATCTGTCAACACCGGTTCCCATTTATGCAGATCAGTGCTCATGCTGTTGATTGCTGTTGGATTGTCACGTCCAGACTCGATTTTTTTACAGACCGCGATCAGCGATCGTACACTCCAGCATTTAAAGATGTGATATATTATACTACTTAAAGTTTGCTCAGGGTCAGCAAATAAAGATTGAAATATCCCAACAGTCTATGATTGGGCACCAGGTGCATCAAAACCTGGGGAAAGACAGTTTTCTTCTGACTGCAGCAAGACGTCATCACTGTGACTGGCATCACATCAAATTACCAGCGAAAGCGCAGTCTCCCTGATGCAGGTCTTCTGTCACGAAGCACATGCACACGGATTGAACACCAAGGGACAATGAAGTTTTGATCGGACTGAAGATCACTGCACTCGGGCAAAGGATTTCATGAATCTAACTGCTGAATATGGCACGGGCGTGATGATTTGAGTCGGATGTCGCTATCCTACATTGAGACGCGTTGACATGCGATATGTGCGCTTCAGAGATGACATGTTATGCATAAGTTAGTCCTCATGATTTCCTGTCGATAGACGATAACACACCACCCGTGTCAGGGTCGAAGTTGCCTACTACGAGCAGGGAACCATTGTCCACATGAAGTGGCCACTAGGTCCCAACAGTATCTGACACAGTTGAAACAAGCTGCAGATCTTCTTCCCACGTCGCTAAGTTGTTCCGGGAACTCTTCTATGTTGTTGCGGATTAGTCGAACAATCTGCCGTTGAAAACCAATCAGATGATCCCATCAGGTGGATGACATACGCCCTACAGCATGGGAGTATTCTTTTTCTGACTATAAATTCATTTTCTTTCATTGTCTATTGATTTTTTCTTTTGGTCAAATTCTGACGTTATGAAGGACGATCAGATTGATCATTGGTCGCACGTCTGGTAGCACATGGCGACGGACTTCGGTTTATTAAAATTGTCTTCGTGCACTATTGTCTGTGGGTGTGCTATCGCCATGCTTTCTCGCACACCAGGTTGCCCCTTCAATCACTTACCACATGCAGTTTGAAATCTGGTCGGTTAAGCGTATCGGCAAATGAACCAGTGGTCACTGAAAAGTCTGCGTCAGACTTGAGGACACACCCACTGCTTCTGACAGGGTATCGCGGCTCCTTAGTTTCGAGAGAGGTCAACCCAAGTACAAAATATAGCACTTTCGGCATGCGAATATACGCTTATTTGTTTCAAGTTTGTTTTTACGTTTAGTTTCAAAATGCTCATTTCAGAATTGTCTTTTGTAACACAGTCATCGCACACGTATTTGCATAAAGCTCTGGTCTGTTCCAAATAGGCCGCTTTGGACATTGAAATAAAAAAAATCCGCATTGCTCATTTCCGCGCTAATCTCTCCTCAGTATAGTCCTTTTCTAACGTTCCCTACTTCCCTACCACTGGAACTATAGTTAGACCGAAGTTATTTTAGCAGATGTTTCACACTTTCACATCTCAATTACATAAACTGTTGTGGTAAATGTGAAAAAAGGGTTGGTTGTTTTTCATTAACCGACAGTACATGAGTAAAGACAAATAGAACAAATAAGAACCTTAAAAGTGTAAGGTGCCCCATATTGCTGGAATATTGCTCAAAGGGTGTAAGACAAAACTCACTACAATGTAAGGTAAGTGCTTGAGCCAAGTATGAACTGGTTCTTTTAACTCGTCATTTCGTCCAGTACTGTTATCTGCTGAAGTGAATGTTGTTCAAGATGACGATTTAGTACGTAACGATGTTCCGTAATTTTTTGTAAATGTTGTATACGACTTGTACACAGTGGTTTGCGGAATGCTGCTGTTACATATGTTATATGATGTAGTCATGTTCATTTGATTAATTATACTGCGATAGTAAACTCAACTTGACCAATTGAATAATTTAATTATCATGTTCGTATGTATTGGCAAACAAGGATAAGTTGGACCGGCGTTGAGAACGCGTTTACGATGCATGCACGGCAATGAATAAACCATCTGGTTTGTGAAAGGCAGAGCAGATGGTGGCAAGTGCACGTGCAGTACATGACGATGAAATTGACACCGCGCCTAGTAGGAGTAAGCTGATATATAGAGGCCAGGCACTTCACCCATCACACTACACTTGATCGCGGACAACACCCATGGGGCCCCATCGCTCACAATGGCGAGCACTAGTTGGGGGGATCGTTAGACCATCAGCTAGTCTCTGAAATGAACATATTTTACTGAAAATGTTCATAGTGTAAAAAATAATATAATGAAATGGAGCCCAGAGACTTTCTTCATTTTCCTGAAGCTATGGAAATCTAGACTTGCCACATTTTCTAGACTTGCATGGGCTTTCTTGGATATATATACTTCAGGGTCTGTACGACAGACAAGGGGATCGTAAACATGCTAATACGGGTCATTTGTGAGGTCGGTGCTCAAATTATCCTTGTTTGCAAGCCTAAATATTGTAAATATTGAATGATATATGTTTCAGATTCCTGGTGACTAATGACCAACGGTCAAGGCAAGTATGACGTCAGTTACGGCTTGTAGAAGATGGGTTATAGTGATTAGGGAAGTGTTTCAATGGAGAAATTCATAATAATGACGACGGACTTGCAAAAAATGTTGCTAAGTAGCAGGCAATGAGCTTAGAACCCCATCAAGAAATTAATATAATTATGTACTTCTATAGCGCCATAATTCTATACACCAGGTGCATGCTCGAAGCACATACAAACAGAAAGTGCTTTATTACCCCGGATAACCCAAGCTGTCTATGAAACTCAAGAACGTTATATAGTGACACGACATACCCCATCGGGTACCCATCCTCTGCTTGGTAAACAGAGACACCTTTGAACAAACTCGGGTTCCCAAAGTGAGACCACGTGTACCATATGAGCATCGTTGCATGTGGGACAGAACTGAAGTCCTAGGAGCCCTCATTACTCCCTGCGCCTAACGTTACTTAATTTTAACTGGTTTGCGACCTGAGCACTGTGCACATGACCACCAGCTTGATTTCTTCAAAATTAAATTTGCTACAGGAGCAGTGATCTTCACCTTATTTATCAACAAGGTCAGCGAGCGAGATCGGCGTGTCCCGTTATTTGCGTCTTGGTAAATGCCCGCTGAACATGAATTCTAACACAGATCTCCAGGACTTCTCCTTCTGTGAGTTTACGCTTACCGTAGAAACCTAGAATGATGCAAGTTTTAGGCTGTTCTGGCTTTACATCCCTATCACTAATATTACATGAAGTAATGACATATATGAAATGCTGATGAAGGAATCAAACATTACCGTAATGATTAGATATGTCGAACTGCTCAGTCCTATGTGTGGTTGATGAATTTAGTCGCTGTTAAACAATGATGACACAAGGTGTTCACTAAAAAGTGTGCGTATTCTGCCCAACGCATAGCTACTATCACAGACGCATGATAACTGAAGGGTCAAAACCCTTCCCACATTCACAAGAAATCTCAGTTAAAATTATTTTTTAATTCTGACAATATCATGAGCAGATGTTTGTTTCAGCAGTATTACAGCTTTTTTTGTCTATGTTTGTTAACAAATCGGGGCTGAACAGTCCAGTGATTGTCACCATATGCATGCGATATGAAATACAGTACACTCTGTAATAACCCCACATTCCCTAGGGCCGGGGAAAATGTCGGATTATACAGTGGGTCAGATAATTCAATGTCTTCTTACAAACAGTACCATACATTGTAACTGGCTTATATCATGAAATTAATACTTAATCGATATTTTCTTGGTAAATAAAGGGAACAAAAGAAATTCTGTATTTACATATACATGTACATCATTCGATTTATTATCTTCAGCACAATATACATGCATGTCCGACTATCACAATCATATTCACAATTCAAGTTAACACCACAGACTCATTGGTAACTGACCTCCCCAAATAAATTTATCTTTCCTCAGCCCATTCACCCCGTGCTTAACAAACAACACCCACGTCCTTACATTGGCCACTCCGCTTGTGAAAACGAAGGTACAGGCGTTCCCACACTGCTGTTTACCTCCAAACTAAGAAGTGAAGACACCAAACAGAATAGCTGTAACGGGGTGTTAGTTGTCAACTGGCCACCGTAATGATGATACTTGGTGTAAGTCTGGTCACTGATCACCTGAAATAACTTGGGAACGTATTTGTCGAAGTCAAAATAAGGGATTCATCGGACATCATGTAAGGGAGAGGTGTTCACGTGGGCTTACAGCTGTTCATCGATCCCTATTCAATCTCATTTGAAAAAAAATGTTTAAGCCACATCATGTTTGTCACTGATGCATCAAATTTGGATATTTTCTCTACATGTCTACCATAAAACTTAATGCTGAAAGCTTTCCTGAGGCCTTGAATGTCGTAACCTTGATCAAACAACCTCTGAGTTCCGTAACACACATGACGGTGTAATTATCCGTTGTAACCCAATACAGATTCGATTATTGCTAAATGCGTCTCACTCACTAATACAGATGCCTCTGACCTTGACCAAAGTGGGAGGGCAGATGGCAAACCAGGGGTTCAGCAGAAGTGTGTATGCGAGATGAGCCATGGTCATTTAGCTACGTTGCCCGATGCCACTTTGATACCGACGGCGATACACCGGAATTTCTAGTGGAGGAAAGAATGGAGCCTCGTGTAGACTTGTTGCCAGATAGCGCTTGTCTCACCAGTCTTAGTTCTCTACTCTGCGTTCGACATCATTAGAAAGGTACAGAATACAGGTTTTTATGTAGAAGAAGGTAGCAACCACGAAATGCAACTTTCAACGAAAGTGAAGAAGTAATTCTTGCAGTACTCACTCGGTTGCAAAGGGCACAACCGACTACCGTAGCTTTTTTCACACAAGGCCTTTGCTGCTGAATCTATGACCCGCCACACACGGTCCAACTTCGTCATTAACCCCCATGGTCCCAATTGTTATTACACCCAAGCCACGCCCACCCCTGCTGAAAATTTCAGCATATTGTTATTAACTAGCATGTTATCCTGCTTGTCAGGGACATATCTCAAGAACCATTCACTGGATTTTTCTTCAGACTCGACGCCAAGCTTCATCTAAGGAAGGCGCAGGGCACAGTCGATTTTGGGACCCTTTCACTTAATTTTCAAGGTCACGGAGACACATTGAAGATTTCGGCAAATTAAACTGCATGTTAAGATTGTCAGAAAGATATCTCAAGAACGGTTCATTGGATTTTCTTCATAGACATTCAAGGTTTCCCACGAATGTTTTTCATTAAGCAATTTCTATGTTAGTATTTATACATACTTCATATACTATTCATGTCAAGGTCAAAGTGAGTTTTAAAAATATCTGTGTGGTAGAACAACCACAGAGCAAGATATCAAGAGAGATTGACTGGTCATAATTGGGGTTTATTTGTTGACAATAAACTTCATCTTAAAACTACGACGTTCACTTTCATTACAGCCAACAACCAATCCATAGAAAACAGTTAATCTTATACATAGCACAACCAATCCATAGAAAACAGTTAATCTTATACATAGCACAACCAATCCATAGAAAACAGTTAATCCTATACATAGCACAACCAATCCATAGAAAACAGTTAATCTTATACATAGCACAACCAATCCATAGAAAACAGTTAATCTTATACATAGCACAACCAATCCATAGAAAACAGTTAATCTTATACATAGCACAACCAATCCATAGAAAACAGTAGTAGATATAAATTTCATTCTACAGCACAGACAATAGAAACTATGTCAAAACAATGGTAAAACAATGCGGTAATTAGCTAAAACAATAGCCCATGACCCACATCCCTCATCCCTCAAGTCGTGCTCCAATTAGCAAAGACAATGAAACCAGTGACCATAAATCCCTCATCCCTCATTTATCCCTCATCCCTCATCCCTCATCCCTCATTTGTCCCACATTTCATCCCAAAATAGCTACACGTGACAGTCATTATCTAATCATATCAATTTCATTAAGCCTAGCGATACATAATATCACCATGATGAAAAGAAGTTAATGATGTTTAAGGAGAAATTATCAATGGATGTTTCACGCTATAGTTGATGGTTTTTTGTTACAAAACGATTGGAATGCTGTCTATTCAAATAAGTTGTTTATACAGAACAGTCACGACAGGGTGGAATGACCGGTTGATACCCAGTGCACGGTGTACTCTATATATAGAATCAACAAACCAGGGGTAGCATGACTGGATGATGAAACTTAAACCTTTGAATAGTGCCATGTCATGATTAGTCATCCCTTTCACATTCTTTTTTTAAAAAAACACACGTTCCACTACGTCTATAAATCTACCAATGAGCGATAGTGATTATTGTGTGTTGTCCAATGACATAGTTTGAATTCGCCAATAGATGTGCGCATGCGCGCATCTATCACTGCTTACAGCAATGTTATTCCAACTGAGTGCAAGCAACAGACAAGGTGTGCCTTTGCTGAACAGACATCATGGGAACAAGAGTTACAGATCGGTTCGTATTCTTTTATACAAAATCTTCACCATTTAGCCAGCACTATCCTGCTAGGATTGAAGTTGATGGTAAAATCTTCAACTGTGCTGAGCAGTATTATATGTACATGAAGGCAATGACGTTTGGCGATGTGGTTACAGCTGAACACATTTTAAGAGCCTCTTCTGCTGTTATGCAGAAGAGATTAGGAAGATGTGTGAAAAACTTTATTCAACACAAATGGGATGTTGTGAGTTACCATGTTGTGAAGAAAGTTACACTGGCTAAGTTTACTCAGTCTTCCACTCTTCGACATGCATTAATGAACACCTCCACAAAAATATTAGCTGAAGCCAGTCCATATGATAGGCGGTGGGGTGTTGGACTCTCTCTTCACGATCCCAAGCTATTAAATCCATCTAACTGGAAGGGACAAAACTGGTTGGGGAAAGCTTTGATGGAGGTCAGACAAGAGCTTATGGACAAAGTTGTTGAGAGTGAAAAGTGTTAAATTCTTGTTTACAGTCAACTGAATGGTAAAGCAGCTTTCTATTCCTGGAAGCAAGTTCTACAATCATCACACACCTTGCACGAAACAGTTGTCATGCAATCTAACGAATGGTTTCAAGATCGCAGTGAATGTGTCAAGGATGCTAAGAGAAAGTTTCAAGATGATTCTAGGTCAACGAAAAGAATCATCATCAAGAAGACAAGAAAACTGTTCTTGTGTGTCGACGAAGTTGATAGTGGAAATCACATAAAGCATGCGGAAAATCTTCTCACTTTGTGTTACACTTTGGAACTGGCTAAGATTCTTAGACGGTTATCCTGTGATTTGTGTTTTGGATGTATGTTTGAACCTGAGGGAGAACTGGTGCACACGTGTAAGCACATGCTAGAACAGGATCACGTTGATGGTCTTTTCATGACGGCCATGAGTGAAATAAATGATGAACACGTGATTGATAAATGGTTGGAAGTATTTAGTGATGACACATCTCTGAATTACGTGAACATAGTTTCATACCGCTGCAAAGACTTTCGGGACACTCATTTTAAAACATCAGAGTGGCTTCATGATCTGAAGCAACGTGTGGTTAAGATGCTGTTGTTAGAAAATCGCTTTCAATAATTGTGAATGTATACATGAATGAATTCTATTAATAAATGCATATGTTCCTTCCTATTCATACCTTCATGTTATATATTGCCTGTTACAACCGGTTTCATTCAGTACGTGTGTGAGTTCACAAAAGATGAACAGGGTATTGTTAGAGAGGCACGAAAAAGCATTAGAAAAGTATTATTATGACCCTCACAATCCAGGAGCCTACTATGGTCCGTCCAAACTCCGACGGGTATTGAAGACAACACCTCAACCTGATGTTAAGCTCAGGAAGGTGAAATGGTTTGTCAACAACCAAGATCCTTACAGTTTACACAAACCAGTCAAGCATAGATTTAAAAGGATGAAAGTCAGAGTGAATTCCATGGACGAAATGTGGGATGTGGACCTTGCTGATCTTTCACGCTACAGCAAAGAAAATGAGGGTATCCGGTATTTGCTTGTCGTGATTGACATACTGAGTAGGTTTACTTTTGTCCTTCCTTTGGAAAATAAAAGGCCAGAGTCCGTGTTGAAAGCCTTTAAAAAAATACTTCAAGAAAGAAAACCAAGAAAAGTACGCGTAGATGGTGGTAGTGAGTTTAAGGGAGTGTTCAAATCTTTTTTGGAAAAACAAAATATTACCATTACTATTGCACGCAACGAAAACATTAAAAGTAATTATGTGGAACGCTTCAACAGAACACTGAAGTCGTTGATCACACGTTACATGACACGTAAGAACACCAAGCATTATCTCAGTGTTCTACCTGATTTGGTGTACAACTACAATAACACCCCACATTCGTCTTTACCCCTTCTATCACCTGCTCAAGTCAATAAAAGCAATGAATTGAAAGTTTGGCAACACTTGTATGTCAAACCCTTGTTGAAGTCAAAGGAAAAAAAAGGTCAAGTGATAAAGAAATACAGATATAAAGTTGGTGATCTTGTTCGCATCCCATACCTGAGGAAACCGTTCAGCAAAGAACTTGATCTGAAGTGGACGGAAGAACTTTTCAAAGTAACAGAACGTTTCAAGAAACAAGACATACCTCTGTACAGAATTAAAGATTTTCACGGTGAACTTATTAAAGGGAGTTTTTACACTGCCGAACTGCAAAAGGTTAACAAAGGAGACGATATTGAGTGGCAAGTGGAAAAGATCTTAAAGAAGAAACGCATGAGAGGAAAAACGTATGTTTTGGTTCGTTGGTTAGGTTGGCCTAGTTCTTTTGATTCATATGTGGAAGAAAGTCAACTGAAAAACCTATGATGGAGAAATATGTGTTTCTCAAGAGTTCTGACACAAAAAATTCTTATTTCAAGGATAACAGCCCTTACCATTTTCGCATTAAGCTCAATCAAAGACTGCTGTTTGATGGATTTTGGGTCGTGTCTTTATCCGAGTTAAACTTTGGAAAGATAGACCTCACTCATGTGAACGATCCTTATGTAGATATACTGTGTAACCTGTGCGATAGTTCACTGGTGGGTAATACCCAGTTACCACTGTTAAGACGCATTGATCTGAGGAATGGACCCAACTTTTCCTTTGCTAATGAATACAATATCCATGTGATGGTCAAAGAGTCACCTGACATTGAACTCTGTATAAAAGCGAGCAGTGGAACACCACTGTCATTCTTGAAAGAGCAGACTTATGCAACACTTCACTTGAGACGTTATCCCTTTGCTGACTGAACATGGATTCCCTCCCTCTGTATATCCCAGATTATAGCAAATGGCAGAATTACTTCAAGAAACACATGACAAGTACTTCTCGTGTTGTGAATGGAAAAGCTCCCCCTAAAGTTATTCCATCTCACCGATCTGTTTCTCAACCGGAAGAACCTAAAATCGAACTGCAGATGACTTCAGAACAACAAAGTGTTGTGGAGAGAGCGGATGCTAAAGAAAAGCGTCATAGGTCTTTAAAAAGAGCTGCAGGTGAACAGATTGCCACAACCAAGAAGATACGTCAGACAAGTAACATCGCCTCCAAGACAGCTAAAGTGCTCAAGTGTACTCCTGTGAAAGAAAACGACATCTTCAGTTGAGCATCATGTCTTTATTGAATAGCAAAACTTTTGAAGAGTTGGTACCGGATTCGCTCAACCTATTTACCTTACCTCCATATCAGACCAGTATCCAGCAACACTATTTTGTAGATGTACGCCCACTCAGTCAAATTAATGACTCTTCTCCACTGGAATTTCACATATCCAATTCGGGTAGTGATTACATTGATTTGAAACGAACAAAACTGCACGTAAAACTCAAAGTCACCCATGCGGATGGATCGGTATTGGATGCAGACGAACACGTGGCACCTGTCAATTTGCTTTTGCAGGCACTGTTTTCTCAAATTTCAGTGTATATGCAGAACCAGTTGGTGTCTTCGACCAACAATCATTATGCTTACAAGAGCATGATGAAGACCTTGCTAAACTATGGAGCTGATGCGAAAAGCTCTCAAATGACATCGCAGCTGTTTTACAAAGATGAGGGTGAAGATAATGATGCCATTGAAACAACTGATTGTGTCACTGGAACCAATTACGGTTTGATTGCACGTGGTACCTACATCAAGAAGAGCAATGAACTGACCATGTCTGGACCTTTGTATGAAGATGTGTTTAGCATGAAAAGACATTTAATCAATGGAGTAGATTTGACTTTGAAATTGTACAGATCATCACCTACTTTCTGTTTGATGAGTGGTAAAGCCAACCAAGAGTATACCATTGAGCTACTCGATGCTTATCTTCAAGTATGCAAACTCAAAGTCAACCCGGCGCTGATTCTAGCTCACAACACCCTGTTCCAAAATAACTCCAATGCACTCTACCCTTTCACCAAGTCTGAGGTCAAGGTCAACAGCATCCCTGTTTCTCAACTGACGCATACCATTGATAATGTGTCCAACCCCATTGCTAATCGTTACATCATCGCCTTTGTGGAAAGCAAGAGTTTGAATGGGTCATATGACAAGAATCCTTTCAACTTTCAATCCGGCATGCTCAAAACTGTCAGTCTCTATGTGAATGGTGTCAGTGTACCTGGACGTCCAACTCGAGCTGATGATGTGAACAGCTATGTAAACATGTTTGATGGCATGGGGTTTTGGAGAGAAAATCGAGGAAATTTCATATCCAGGGGAGAATTTTTGTTAGGAAATGCACTGTTTGTTTTTGAACTGGAAGAGGTGTGTGGAGAATCTGAGTACCTCAATCTGGTGAAGACTGGAAATGTGCGGTTGGAAATCGAGTTCAAAGCTGCACTAACCAAAACGCTGAGCTGCATCATTCTCAGTGAAAGAAACTCGATCATCGAAATCGATCAAGCGCGAAACGTCTTCATCAAGTAAACACAGAGATGAAAGCTTCACAGTTGATGTGCGCCCTTCAGTGTGATTCAACCTTACAGACTCACGTCTTGGGGGTGTATGCCAAAGATACACTTCCTATAATCGCACCTTTCATGCAAAGACAAGGTGTAGGATTTATTGTGAATACTGAGTCCAGTCAGAACAGTGGTCGCCACTGGGTTGCTATGTACTTTAAAAACAATACAGCAGAATTCTTCGATAGTTTAGCAGATCCTGTTGATGTTACATTTGATCGCTATTTAAAGACTTATGCTGGTTCTTACTTACGCAGTAATCACCGGATACAATCTGTGAATTCAAATGCATGTGGGTTCTATTGTTTGTACTATGTATTATGTAAATTTAAAGCAAGCCAGAGTCTAAACCATATACTTCATCAGTTTGATGTACACAACTTCATGTGGAATGACGCCTTTGTATCTGAATATGTTTGTAATTATTTCAAATACTGCTCTGCTTCTTGTTTAGATTGTAATTGATGTTATATCTATGTATGAAAAAAATATCAATAAAATTAGTGTAGATGAGATGAGGTTTGTGTTGTGTATAAATACCACGGTATCAAGCCTAGTATTGCAGTTCTGTGCTAAAGAGCGATCTGAATACATCATGGGAGAATGTGTGTTACCATTTCAAACTCCTACTACAATATCGGTTGTGGGAGGATCTTCAAGTGGGAAAACCTTTTGGGTTGCACAGCTCTTAAAACAAGCTAGCTGCATGTTCAATCCACCACCCAGCCTGATTGTGTATTGCTATGCCGTGTGGCAGGATGTCTACAGCGAACTTGAGAGGACGATTTCCAACATTCGATTTAAAGATGCACTACCTACAGAAGAGGAGTTAAAATCATATTCTTTGGAATCCGATAAACAGTGTGTACTGGTAGTAGATGACTTCATGCAAGACATTTGTAAGAACCCTCTGTTTTTACATCTTTATACCACGCTATCTCATCATCTGGGAATTACTGTCATTAACATTCAACAGTCAGCCTTTCCTAAAGGCGAATGTAACAGAACCATGTCTCTAAACACCCATTACTTTGTTCTGTTGTCTAACCCGCGTTCAGCACACGAATACAGAATTTTGGCGTCGCAAATATTTCCAGGTCAAATTAAATATTTTATGGAATCCTTCCAAGATGCAGTTGGGAGAAAACAATATGGGTATCTTGTTTTGGATGCTTCACCCCATGCTGATGAACGCTATGGACGTTTACGTACAAACATATTTCCTGATGATGAAGTATGTACAGTCTACTTACAACAGTCCTAGAAGTAGGACTGAAATGATATATTCGTCTCTCTATAAGTGTTTTCATCATTTCACACTCACCGATGAAGTTGAACAGAACCATGGATGTGTGTGGACGGTTCAATGATGTGCTCACAGACTGTGTTGAAACAGAGCGTTACACTGAGGAGTATGGCTATAAGTTTAGTGACAGACTGAAGTCGTTCAACAACTGGCCTGTTCAAATGAAACAGTCGCCAAAAGCCATGGCTGAAGCAGGATTTATTTACACAGGACAATCTGATAAAGTCTACTGCTTCAAATGTAGGCTTCGTGTACATCAATGGATACCCGATGATGATCCCATGACTGAACACTTCAGACTGTCTCCACACTGTAACTATATACACATGGTGTCTGAACCCATGGATACCAAGAAAGGTTAGACGTGAGCAACTTTGAATAAATATCAATCACTGTAGTTTTTCAAACTGACAACCTTCCATATAACAACCAATTCACGTCACTTCAGCCATTGTACAGTCAGCTCTCCCTCAGAATGTATACAGTGAAAGAAAGGAATTGTCTGATCAACATTATCGAAAAACACAGAAAGAATGATGCAACATTGAAAGAAACAGCTTCTCGAATGTTGTTTACAGTGTCAGTGTGGGGAGACGATTACGCTGCTTTACAAACAGAACATCACTATGACTCATGGACTGAAGTCATTAAAGACTTCTTGTGGAATAACAGACTGTGTCCCAACATATTAGATGAAGTCATATGGATAGATGGAAGGGTAGACTACGAATGTTTCTGTAGTGAAAACGAGCGAGTGGTTGCTAATAATATTTTTCGAAAGGCTATGTCTTTACAAGATTACGAAGACTCAAAACACAGTACCACTGTGTCTGTTAAGGGTGAAGATTTGTTGGAAAGTTGGCAAAGAGATCCTCCTCATGATTGTAGTCAGTGCAAAGCAGATGACAACAAAGAAGATGCGATTTTGGGTTTCTAGATAAATAACACTAACCAAAGATGTGTGTCTTCATTTGAAAGTGGAACAGCTACCCTACAGCATCAACATGAGTGGTCTGCTCCAAAAACATTCAGCTTTTCTTATGATGTTGGAACAAGCTAGTGTCAGGCAAATACATGCCTCACGTGAACAGCTTATGTCAGTGATTACTCTTATATTTAACATTTTGAGAGGAATCATACCCTTACCACACAGTGATAAAATACGTCTCTCACGCTACAAGAAGTGCATTCGATCTTTAGCCAGCAAGACAGTTAGTAGTCGTGAGAAACGTGAGCTGATTCTGACACATCATTCGGTTCTACCCATTTGCATAAAATCCTTTCGAGTATACCTCTCATCGATTCACAATGAGCAAGCCTATGGTTCTTCTGACAAGAGAGACCTACCAGAGGTTGATGAACAATCAAGAAGAACAGATTCTTCCTCAGACAGCGAATCAGATACTGAATCAGAATCCTCTGACGAGACAAGATCTGAAGATGATGAATCATAATAAGGGTTCTAGTGATGAAGCGGTTGCATCTGTCATGGAACATAACATGGACTTTATGCTTCGTGTCCCCGAGCAGATCATTCGAGGGGTTTCGTCTACAAAGACCATTCGGAAGTTAATGAGCTTGTGGATATTTGTGAAAGAAAATATTCTGAATGGTCAAATAGGACTAACAGAAGATCTAAGACTTGTGTTACCTAATGGTGAGGTATTACATGGTTCAAATATAGTGGACTTGCTCCGCTTTCTTATCATGAAAGCAGGTGCTGAGAGTCACCGACCCGTTGGATATAGAGAGTTTTATAAACTTTTGAGACATTTACACGTTCCTAAACATCTCATGAAAAGCAGGCAAAAGAAAGACAAAAAGAAGAAGACTGTAAATACTTTATATCTAAAACGCAAAGCTTCTCATGGTGTGCCTGGTGTGGCAAACGTAAGGAAAACAATAGAACCATTTTAATGTACATCCATTCTTCTATACATATTATGTACAAGGAAATAAAAAAATGGATTACTAAATGACTAGTTGGTCTTGTTGTTTATGGTAAACGCATGTTGAGTTTGGTCAGCATCAGCAGTTTCTCTTTTCCTGTGTTGGAAAGCAAACCAGCGTTCAAACTGTTAATGTTTTCATAACAGACAGTGTATCTATCATGGAAGTCTAGTCTGAGTTGTGTACGTTGATGACGTGCACTTTCCAACATGTTTTGATGAGATATTCCACTCAGAGCTTCTTCAAAATAGCGTTCCACCTTTTCATCACTATTCATCATCACACACTGGTGATGGATTTGAGATGGATGATCAATTTCACATCCATAGCAATTGTCTTCACACAATTTGTTGATTTTTGTCTGGAGTTCATTCAGGTAGAGCGTTTCAAGAATAGACTCGAACATTTGACGATGGTGTCTCAAGTCACGAGCACGCTCAAGAGATCGCCTTGTGATGTTAATTTCACGCACTTCCACTGGATATACAGTGTTAGCAGCGATCACACCCTGTTCCATGAGCCGCTGCAGAACCCTCTGTGCTGCTTGATAAGCAGCCATTCGTGTTCTTCTTAAGGTTTGTCCTTCGCGCAGCATTTCACCATTGGTCCCGATCAGCCTGTACACATATCTCTGAACATTCATTTTGAAGCTGAAAATAAATTAATGATTTGATAAATAGCTAGCTAAAAGGAGAAATATATATATATATATATATATATATATATATATATATATATACACCTGGAAATTAATCAAGCAACACCCCAATTTTTTCTATTGGAGCAACTTTGAAGTGTTCTGACAATCAAAATATGCCGGGTTGATATAGTTTGACACTTTTTTATTCAACAGACGATCTCTGACAAACAACTTAAAGGGAAAAAGTATCAAGACTTTGCTTTATTGCAACGAAATCCAAATTCTTAAAACTGTCTTAAATTCATGAAAAAATGGACACAATTTACTATTCATCCACAGACGTTGTTGTCAGGTGTATTAACACAAATGTCACATGGAAAGAAAGAACAGTCATCTGAGAGTCTGCACACCGACTTTCATCAATATCTAGTGTGTCCTCCCTGCGCACGCACCACCGATTCCAGACGCCTCCTCATTCCTTGGATGAGTCTCCGGATCTGATTCTGGGGGATCCTGTTCCACTCCTCATGCAGGGCAGCCGTCAATTCGTTGAGATTATGGACTGGTGGGTCTCTCTGCCTCACACGACGGCCAATAAAGTCCCACAAATGTTCAATGGGGTTGAGGTCAGGGCTCATGGCAGGCCATGGAATTCTGTCAATTGCATTTTGCCGCAAAAAATCATTTACAGCATGCGCCCTGTGAGGTCTAGCATTGTCGTCCATAAATATGGGTCTCGTTGCCAGAGGATGGTTCTCAAAATGAGGTACCACAGCCCTGTCAAGAACCTCCTGTTGGTAACGAACACCGTTAAGGTTGCCACGGATGGTAATGATATCCAACTTGCAGTTCATGGAAATGCACCCCCATACCATAACGGAACCTCCCCCAAAGGCCACAGTCTCCTGGATGTTCCGTGGAGCCATTGCTGTGTTCCTCTGCCTCCAGACCCGAGTACGACCGTCCACCATGTGCAGCAAGAACCGGCTCTCATCTGAGAAATGGACCTTCCTCCAAGAGGCAATGTTCCAGTGCAAACGGTCATTACACCAGGCCAGTCGGGCTGCCTTATGGGCTGGAGACAGTCTGGGTCGCTTGATTGGCCTCCTTGCCCGGTATCCTGCAGCTTTCAGACGATTCCGAACAGTCCTGTTCGAGATGGGTCTCCCTGGAAGCCACTCCTGTCTCAACCGAGAGCTCGAGTCGAAGGACCTGCGCCGTACAAGTCTCAGTAAAGCTCTGTCCTCCCGGACTGTGGTCTTCCTGGGTCTTCCTGGTCTAGGCAGGTCTTTAACTTCATTAGTGGCCCGGTATTTTTTCAAAAGTTTTGAAATTATGGAATGATGTCGTCCGATTTGAGTCCCGATTTGTCTTAGAGACATACCAGCATTCCTCATGCCGATTATTTGCCAACGAGTGGCCTCTGATAATTTCCTACGTGCCATGACATTGAAATGAATGAAAAACCGAATGCAATCGACAACCTGCGCTTGTAAACACCCCAGGGAAAAAGTGCATTTTTCGAAAGTTGAGGTTAAAGCAATGCACGTGCGCTGTGCAAGCTTCACGCGCGTCATATCAACCCATGAAAAGCTCATGCTGTATGTCAATACATCAAAATTGAATAATCAATCATCAAAATTACTTCGTTAAACTTTGTTAAGTTTTTATGTGTCTTTGAATTTGGTGTTGCTTAATTAATTTCCATATGTATATATATATATATATATATATATATATATATATATATATATATATATATATATATATATATATATATAATTAGATAAATTATATATAATGAATGAGTAAAGGAAGCAATATATGGTGAATGAGTAAAGGTCTCCACACATGTCAAATGCGTAAAGGAAGCACATACCTGTTGAGCACTGTTTTCTTGTGGAAAGATGTCTTCACATACATAGTGAATGTATACAATTTTTTAGATTGGTGAATATCCATATGGAACGCTGTGAACAGCATCATCTAACAGATACCTCTTGTCGTCAACTGGTGTCAATGCCACTTTGTTTTGTCTCTCAGTGTACAAAGTGTTATTGTATGATCAAATCAAGTGAAAGGAACAACTGAACCTCTTCTGTTCAAATAATGATTGTTTATACATATCATGTCTGAGAAATTTCTTGATGACAGATTTCTTAATGCCTTTAGCTGTCTTTTTTTCGATGACGTTTTTAGATTTTTGCATCAGAAAAGAGTACATTTTGCTTTTTAGTCCTACAAACTCTAATATGATGCTCCCGCCTGCTTCATCCTTCATTTTACCAGTTACCTTGCGATTTTCATTCGAGTATAACCCTTTTGGATCATCAGGTGCATAGTTGCAAGTGTCAAACAAATGTTGATTGTATTTCATGAACACATAAGGATCCAAAAGGGGATCATGTGAAGGCGCATGTACATGCATAAACAAACTGTCCGTGTCGGTCATCAAAAGGTCAAGTCTTTCTGGCCCATACTGCCTTTGCATGACATCATAATAGAAAGTGTAAATTTCATATTTGGCTAAATCCAAGATGGTGAAGCCAACAGCAATGGGTTGATCTAAATGTACAGATAATTTCTCCAACTCTACTGCAGTCACGTCTTCTGAAAAATTTTTGACCTGTTTGAAGTTACTTTTAGCTGCACATTTTCGAAGTTTAGATCTCTGTGTTACCAACTGAACTGTTTTATGCTTTCGTTTATTCATGCAGAACCGTCCAAACACACAGTTGTTCATGAGTTTATAACGATCTTTTTCACAGTCATCCATTGCATTTTTGCGGTTACTCAAATTAAGATCAATGTAAGGTTTCAACCATGCTCCTTGTCTAAATTTTAACACTCTGTGTATTTTTGTACATATCAATCCATGTCTCAGGTACAGCTGTAACGTTTTGAAGTGAACCACGTAGTGGGAACGATCTTTTAGAGTTGTGAAGAGTTTTTTACCGGATGATTTCTTTGAACCTTTACGCAACGATTTTTTGAGTAGGTTGAAATGAGTTAACAGTTTCTGGTGAGCAGGTGAAAACTCATCATAGAGAATGTCATCATGTGTAGGAGCCATGGGAAAAGCAGAATGAGCTTTGTGTAAGTGTTTGGGATACAACAAATCGACTTCAAGGATGTAACCTGTATCTCCTTCTGTATCGACAGTTGCCCAGTCAATGCTGTCATACTCTTCAGAACTGATGAAGCGATAGTTTCCAATGGGGAGCGGTTGTAGCATGACTGTTGTATACAGAGAGTTAACATCAAAGTAGAGAAGAAAGGAGGTGTCTTTCAGTGGATCAAAACCCGATAGGTGATAATTGTTAGCAACTGCATATTTCTTGCTAATCATAGACACCCCGCCACGAATGGAATTTTCAATGAAATTGTAAGTGTCGACATCAGTGAACAGATCAAGTTTGGCATCTGTGATTTTCATAGCAGCATCCAGACAAAAACCTGGCATGGAGTAATAATGACAAATGTCAAGACCATAGTCTGTCAAACACCCAGTTCTGAAGGTCTCTATGATGTCGGTTAATAGCAGCACATCAACACTCACATACAGCCGGACAAAATCGCTCATGGTTTCACAGTCAAACTCCTTCCATAATTCATGAACAAATGTATAGTCTTCCTGACTAATATTTTCATCAGACAAAGAACTGAAGAAGGATGCTTGAGAAGGTAAACAAGTCTCATTCAGTTTTCCCCAGCCATCCATGTATTCATAAGGAAAGGGAAGTTTCCTTGTTAACATGTTTCCATGATGGGGGAAGTGTTCTTTCAAATAGACAAATGAATCCACGCCTTTGTTCAGTTGGTTTTGTGTCAGTGCATCTAAGGAACTTTGCAGAAATTTGTAACTATCCAAAAAGACCAAATTGTTATCTACTGTAAACGATAGAAACTGTTCTGAGTTGTGAGGGATGACTGTAATGTCTCTGTCACCAAAGTGTTGTGCTACTTCCAGTATCAAGTGAGAATCATAACGTTCAGAGTTATGAAGCATGACAACCACTTTCTTGCGTAACTGAAAATTCAGGTTACATCGATTATGCAAAACTTGTCGAAAACGTCCTGTCAGGTGATCGTGGTCTAACACTCGATCAGTACCTAACAGTTCACTACACAAACCACAGTGAGTAGCATTGGCGACGGTTATCTTATCTTGGACAGTGAGCTGCATGGGTTTGATAGAATCCAACAATGTCTGGATGCTGTCATATTCCCTTAAAATACTTTCAATAAAATGCTCAGCTGCCTGTTCTCCTACATAGGTTTGTACAGGTTTCGAATACCGTTCCTCCGTGCACACCACTTTGTAAGCATAAGCACAAGGTACATGTTTATTCACTCGTGAACTATCCGGGTTGCTTTCTGGAATGAGCAAGGACTCAAAATCAGCCACGATAACAAACTTGGCTCGTTCTGTTTTGCTTTGAGAACGTAATCCAAACTGATACACCGCATCCTCTGGACTAGGCATAACGACTCTTTGTGCTTTGTCATAACAGTAGTCTTTATGCTTATCCAGACATTGTTGTGATGTATAACACCAAAGACATTTGCGACAGATGAACTGAGTGCGGTTATTACGTTGCTTGTTTCTGACTAACCCACTTAAACTGGTAATGAGACAGTAATGTGTATTTGGTTTAACGTCTACGTCCATGCGTTCATGTTCTTCTAACCCTAGGATGCCTTCAAAATCATCCGACTCACTTTCTTGTGCAAGCAACAACAAATCAATCTTCCTGTTTTCATCTGCATCCAGCCTATTACTGATGTACATGGGATACAAAGTATTATCTTCAAACCCATACACGTTGATACTCAACTCATTGGCTTCTTCAAATCGAGGAATTTGTTTTAAAGTCATGGGAAAGGTGAATCCTTCTAAATTCAAACGGTTTAAATAAGGACGATAATTTCCCTCGCGTTCTTTGTTATGAGAAGCCGGAAACAGTTTTGCTAAAATGCTGTAAGCAAAACAAAGATTATCGCCATTTTTTATGTTGATAATACTTTTGGATTTCTTGACAAGAGTTTGTGGTAGTGGAATATAACTACCACCTTTGAAAGGTTCAAACTTTACCACAGTGAGTTTCAAAAGTACAACGGCGGAGATATTCAAACCAGAATGAACCCCCTCATAATCATCCAGCGTCTGAAGCATCTTGTGTACGGCTTCAAGATACTGTTCATTTAAGTCACTACCCTCTGTAGCTATAGTCATGACACTTCTGAAATAAGCCTCATGGTAACTTGTGCTCTCATCTTCCCGACTAGGTTTGGCCATTCTAATATGGAGACACAACCCCCATTTTACGGCTTTTTTCTCACGAATTTCATCCTCAATTGTATCAATAACCTGACTTTGTTCACTAATCATGAAATTCAGTGGGTCCGTGCTATTCCGTCCGTCAAAGTCATAGTCTCTAACATCTCCCTGTAGGGAGTGGCTTGAACATGGACGTGAGGCGATATTGGTGGCGGGAGGGGCGTTAGGTGGGGGAGGAGGAGGGACAGATAGCGTAGCCGTTTTAGCCCTTTGTCTACGTTTACCTCTGCCACCACCCGACATGTCATGGTCAGTTTTATGTGTGTGCATTCTTAATGCTTTAGAGGTTGGGAAAGATTGATGATACGTTTGACAAATATGTTCATCAGGAGCAGATGTTTTACAGTTACATGAATGTCGTTGATAACCGAATTTGCTGTTAAACCTTTCAAAGCAATGTGGACATTGACGACAATAAACAACATTTTCGGAACAACTTTTGACATGACGTTTTAAATTGTCTTCCCGATTAAACGATCGATGGCAATGGTTGCAGGTAAACAATATGCCCACTCGTTCACAATGTCTCTGATGTCTTAACAAATGACATTTCTGTTTGAAACAATGTCTGCAAATTTCACATTGGAAGACAGGACATGTAGTTTGCTCAGACATTTTGTTATTTGTTGTTATTCACCTACTATAAAATTTGAATACGATTCACTATTGCATGCTTTTTTTCTGCGCCAACTTCTTTGTTTATCTGAAATAATTAAAGTTATGATAAAACGTTTCGAACAATGTTTTAAAAAATGATGCACAAAAAAGGCCGAAGACTAAGTATTCTGATTGTTACTCACTTCTCTGTTGCTTGTACGTTCGCTTGAAGAAGTCGAGTCTTGACTGTCTCTAGTCTTTGACGGACTGTTGAAGTGTGTTTCCAGTCGTGCATAACCTTATCCTTTTTATACGTGTAAGTGCGCTATGATGCTTGCTATTTCTCATCTCTTGTATCGGAAGAGGGATGCGACTGGGGTCGCCACGTTTTGAAAAAGTGTCACGATTACTTCGCTTCTGTTTTTCAACAGTACAACGTGGTTGCTCGGTACATGCAGGGACGTTGATACAACGTGTTTTGGAAATGATAGAGGGGTGTGTCGCTCATATATACTGCTCACCATCACTCATGATGTTGTCTTGACTGATATTCTTGTATATGCGCGGATTCACATGGACACTCACGCGCGCGCACACACACACACACACACACAGACACACACACACACACACACACAAGCCATCGAACCACATGCGCGCACACAGAGTGAGAAGTCGACACTGCTAGACTATGGGTGAAAGTCCAACAAAGAATAAGAACAAGACTTTTCAAAGTAATTATTCGTTTTATTAAATTAATAATTCCTTTTCATTCCTGACGACCAAACCTCACCCCGCGTTCAGTGTGGTACGTGTCTTATTACAAGGACGTTGTTTGCTGGTGTTGTGGGGAAAGCGTAGGGGACCCGTGCCTGACACTGTGTCACTGCACCAAGAGGATCCCTTGATACCTTCTGACAGCAACAGGAAATGTAGACTAACGCTTAGTTTCTGAATACATATCATTTTGATAGTAACACACAAACACATTCAAATTCAAAAGGAGCATCAGGGAGACCAGAGCTTATAGGGCTTGAGCGCTGCAGCTAGGGCTATGGTGTTTGGGAAATAATATGGTTCGGGGGCTGTGAGACAGACTACAAGGGATCTTATCATCTCGGATGGTACGGATCAAGACAGCCACATCGATTGCGAATACACTCAGCACAATCATACATTCAGCACAATCAGCGACAACGTGGTTGTGCAGACT
Source organism: Haliotis asinina (assembly GCF_037392515.1). Classification (NCBI taxonomy): domain Eukaryota; kingdom Metazoa; phylum Mollusca; class Gastropoda; order Lepetellida; family Haliotidae; genus Haliotis; species Haliotis asinina. The sequence goes on along the minus strand of NC_090291.1, from coordinate 21,023,652 downwards.
CGTACCACTTCTGAAATAATAAAATTTGTAAGAAGAACTCATGTGTGTAACGGTTTTTAACAGAATTAATGTTAAGTAACTTTACGGTAGGAGTACTACATCATTACATGAGAAGGGGCGTGATTGGACGAGTGGTAGTGACGTCGCACTGTATGTATATCAGTGTGTTCTAAATCGGATTTGCAAATAATTTGAAAAAAAAACCCTTCTTGCTATAATTAGACTTTACACACACAATTATATGAACTGTTTAAGACAAAAAATGTGACTTACTCAAGACAGTAATCTATATAAATTTATTAGACACCGCATTGTGAGAAGCTGGTTTTGGTGAACATATGAGTAAATTCATTCATAACTAACGAAGCCGGAGGAACGTTTCAGATCACTATCACCAGCTCGCCGCTTTAACCGGAATGAACCCGGTTGTCGAGCGAACAATATGATTAAAGTCAGGCCATAGCTACAGGTTTAACCTAACCTATCACCCGTCGTCTACCTTCACCGCTTTTCATTCAAGACGATATGCTTACTAGAATGAACTCGCCTCACGCATATATTCAAGACTAACTAAACAAACTCAGTGAGCGGGTAAGCACGTGTTCCCGTTGGTGAGAAACATTGTGCAAGCACCGCCATTCATGTGTCCATTTAGATTGCCTCGCAGAATATCTACCACCCATCATGATACTAACAGCGCAGTGATAATAACGTATTTTGAAACTTGTACTTCTCACATCTTAGTAATAATTTATCCAACACTATGATGTAGGTAAGAACACTTTTTGTGAATTTCAGGTTCTCATAAAATTCGTAGTCGCCTACAATAGGATACAAGGTCATTATCAGTACACCTATCAACATGTATCATTTTGTGAATACCGTCTTTAATCAAGGCGATCGCACGAACAGAATTATAAACCACTTATCAATCAGATAAAGTAATCACATGACAGTTAATACGTGATTGTGGTAACATAGATGATGATCAAAGTTACAAAGTACCTGCGCGTTAGGTTCTGCAACTTTTCAACAGAACACTAATCACATGGTTTAACATGTAATGTTTGCATCAAAATCTCTCCCACTTTGCTAGTGAATTCACTCTCACGTTTGTGTAAAGTCGAGGTACGTTCTAACGATTCTATCTAACGATCTATCACTTGTTACAGCATGATTATCATAACGAATTTCATTAAGAGTGGAAAGATTGAGGATACACATCACATAACAGACATTTTAGATTCGGTAAAGTGTTACAAAGTAATTGAATCAGAAGCGTTAGTACTCTTTATAATTTTAAGTTCGTACTCTGTTCTTTGAGCATTAAATGAAACGCGAACAGGCATTACGTGAAATATTCCAACTAAAGCTGTTGCGAGCGGTGGTGCGTTTTAAGACGTAAACGAATTAGCAGACTCTTAAATGTGGAAAACGAGCTGTCTGCTGCTAACAATTTTCTTTTCATCACTAATTCTACTGAATTTGAAAACATAGCAGGGAGGGTCTTGCACATCTCAGTTAAATAAACAGTAATTTAAAGCAAACCCATCTTGACCTACAGATCAAACCATCTTGACCTACAAATCAAACCTACTTGTCAGCACTTTTTTACACAATGGGCAATGGCGGAAAAAGTGGTGCATGAGCATGACACAGCGTTTCTCTTGCTGCTGATTAAGTTTCATTACAACGCATGAAATGGGATCGCGATGGGTTAGGGTTTGTATGTGACTTGATTAAAAAACGCTAGATCATAAAGACACTGCCGAGACGTCGCCAAGATAACCAGTCACATGACACCTTTCATGGTTGTTCTATATTACAGAGTACACCGTGCACTGGGTATCAACCGGTCATTCCACCCTGTCGTGACAGTTCTGTATAAACAACTTATTTGAATAGACAGCATTCCAATCGTTTTGTAACAAATAACCATCAACTATAGCGTGAAACATCCATTGATAATTTCTCCTTAAACGTCATTAACTTCTTTTCACCATGGTGATATTATGTATCACTAGGCTTAATGAAATTGATATGTTTAGATAATGACTGTCACGTGTAGCTATTTTTGGGATGAAATGTGGGCCAAATGAGGGATGAGGGATGAGGGATAAATGAGGGATGGGGGATTTACGGTCACTGGTTTCATTGTCTTTGCTAATTGGAGCACGAAATGAGGGATGAGGGATGAGGGATGTGGGTCATGGGCTATTGTTTTAGCTAATTACCGCATTGTTTTAGCATTGTTTTGACATAGTTTCTATTGTCTGTGCTGTAGAATGAAATTTATATCTACTAACAGTTAATCCTATACATAGCACAACCAATCCATAGAAAACAGTTAATCCTATACATAGCACAACCAATCCATAGAAAACAGTTAATCTTATACATAGCACAACCAATCCATAGAAAACAGTTAATCTTATACATAGCACAACCAATCCATAGAAAACAGTTAATCTTATACATAGCACAACCACTCCATAGAAAACAGTTAATCTTATACATAGCACAACCAATCCATAGAAAACAGTTAATCCTATACATAGCACAACCAATCCATAGAAAACAGTTAATCCTATACATAGCACAACCAATCCATAGAAAACAGTTAATCTTATACATAGCACAACCAATCCATAGAAAACAGTTAATCCTATACATAGCACAACCAATCCATAGAAAACAGTTAATCTTATACATAGCACAACCAATCCATAGAAAACAGTTAATCCTATACTTAGCACAACCAATCCATATAAAACAGTTAATCTTATACATAGCACAACCAATCCATAGAAAACAGTTAATCCTATACATAGCACAACCAATCCATAGAAAACAGTTAATCTTATACATTGCACAACCAATCCATAGAAAACAGTTAATCCTATACATAGCACAACCAATCCATAGAAAACAGTTAATCTTATACATAGCACAACCAATCCATAGAAAACAGTTAATCTTATACATAGCACAACCAATCCATAGAAAACAGTTAGTCCTATACATAGCACAACCAATCCATGGAAAACAGTTAATCTTATACATAGCACAACCACTCCATAGAAAACAGTTAATCTTATACATAGCACAACCAATCCATAGAAAACAGTTAATCCTATACATAGCACAACCAATCCATAGAAAACAGTTAATCTTATACATAGCACAACCAATCCATAGAAAACAGTTAATCGTATACATAGCATGTGGATGTATAAATGAATATAATGATAAATGACGCATACAAATGTAGAAACACATGAGTGTTGGCATATTACCATGACAACTCTCAAATACATGATTCTGAACACATTTTTATGTAACTTTATTAATAATAGTAACTCATTCTCTCTGAGGTCGTTAGTCGTCACACGTAAAGTTGCACGTTGTCACACGATAAGATAAATAACTAAGAATGGTTATGTCCATAACGATGAAACATGCCTTACCACGGTAATAATGGCGGCTTTTACCCGGAAGAAACTGCTGGTGTGGACACGGGCATTTTAATGTCACGGACACATCATTATGTAACGGTATCGTTAATTTGTAAGAAGTCACGTATGAAATAGACATACAAAATTCACACCTTAACAACAGGTAAGTCATTATGCAATGTTTTATGTATGTCACACCCTCACTTTTTCTGGCAACGCAAGTCTTCCAATAATTTACACGCCTTTATTTTTAACCGTGATAGAACGTTCCGGGACATGCTTGCTTGAAGGTCATTAACTACAATATCTTCGTTTCGTCATGTAATCTGTCAGGTTTAGCTGACAGGCCGTCGCAATTCATGCATTTTATTTTCATGATAGTGTGATGCATTGGATGATAGACATGGGTAATTTGACAAACGATACTTGTTAGAAAACCTCCAGCAGTGCATCGATATGAGAAGCCGTACGTTGTCATGATCTCAGTGTAGTGTGTCCCCCAAGCAGACATGGTAGACGACGGTACCAGCTCAACACGATACCAACATACCTTCCGACATAGACATATACGGGTAGAGGGTAATGCCTGGTATATCTGGTTTGGGTTTATGTCAGTATTTTAAATACATGGGAAAATTTGTCCCACTTTGAATGAGGTTATCTTGCACAAGTCTTCACTACATATTGGGCACTTTTCCGATCAAAGTTTTGTGTTAATATATTCACTGCTAAAACACATACCTGGTAACATGAGACAATGTGTAAAGGATGAGCGGTGCATCTACTCCATTTACAACACAGAATCATAAGAACACACACAAATGTGAAAAGATACAGGTAATCAAACACTAGAGGCGTCACTCACTGCCTGTCTGTCCATGTATCTGTATGCGTGCTTTCCATGCCAAGTGTGTTTCCCTGCAGATATCAGGTAAACGTAAAATATCATGTAGTCTTCCATCACTTTGGCATAGTTTGTTTAAACACAGAATCGTCATGGCAGTACGATGAGATTCTGACGATTAAGTTGTCAGTGTAACGGCGGTACTGTACAGCTTCTCATCTATACTTTCTGTCACTGTCGTGGATCTTAGCACAACAGTTCAGTCGGACACGTGCACGGGAGCACTGGTCGAATGCATTCATTTTATGATATTTTTCATTAACTTCATACTTCATTAATTGGTACTTCTTGTATATCATATTGTGCCAGGCGAGGTATGAGTCTAGTTTATTGGTTTGAAAGTTTTGGGTGTCGCTTTAAAGCCAACAAATTACACAATGTTACAATGCTTTTCATTGCAGTGGATGGTGCAGAGCTTTAGAAACAACGGATTGGTCAGCTGCCGGTTGGTCAGCTTCCACAGTATATACAATGTCCATGCTTTGCCTGTCATTATAACGCTAGGTATAAGGGCCACAGGCCTTATGTACAATAAACCATGTACGTTGATCTTGAAGTAAGATTGTCATGTTGTTACCTATGTTGACAGATTGCAGCGTATATGCAGTAAGAGATCTTCCAACGTTAACTTCGATTCTGAGATACGTGAAATATGTGATGCATGACAGGTTTCTTAAGGGACTCATACACGGAGAATTCTACACTCGGTCTCATTACATACGAATTATACGTGAGACCTGAGTCTTTGAGGTGTCTGATGATACCAAACACATCGTGCCCTATGCAGTCCACACTTTGAAGCTAATAAGGATCAGAGGTTAAACAGAGAATTTCAAGCAAGCATAGCAACAAAGGGGGTTACTGTGACCTTGGCCTTATCGTTTCACATAGTGCAGTGGAGCAGTACTTGAATCATCACGCTCATTCTAAGAAAACCCGTTAAAATCACTATTTATAGTGAAGATATATATATATATAGATAGATAGATAGATATAGAGAGATAGATATATGAAGAGACTCTGTATAGGGTATATCATCTGGTAGATGGGTGGCACGTCAGTGAAACATGTTAGGGGTGTCATATATCGGGTGCATCATCTGGTAGATGCGTTGCACATCAGTGAAACATGTTAGGGGTGTCCTATATCAAGGGACTTGGCATAGAGTATATCATCTGGTAGATGCCTGGCACGTCAATGAAACATGTTAGGGGTGTCATATATCAAGGGACTTGGTGTAGAGTATATCATCTGGTAGATGCGTAGCACGTCGGTGAAACATGTTTTGGTCGCAACTAACCAATATCTTCATAGCGAGATTTAAAAACATATTTAAGTAAGATTAATATTAGTTGCAGCAGGGTCACAAGCGTTCATAATGGAAGCCTCACATAGTGTGGATTATGAACAGAAGCCTTCTAGCAGGTTTCAACAGATGTTCACACACACACACACACATTTCAATTAATGTTCATCCTCCTGTAGTCCTGTATTTATGTCATGGCTGATTGTGATCGTTGGCAGTTCTACACAGAAGTGATATGATGTAGACCTTCTATGGAATGTGATCCAAAGGTATATGAACACAGAAACACACTCGAAATTATTCATTTCGACCTAAAATACAAAACGACCCTCCAGATCACGACACATGCAATCAAAGCACACATTAGTTTAGCTCGTATTTTGTATGAATCAGTATTCTATGTAGTCATCGGTGTCAATATCATTATTTTGCATGTGGGGCTTGTCTTCGGCCTTATACGGCCTCTCGTGCAAATTATATCGAGACTTTGAGGACCGTTGGCAGCACATACTACTAGTAGTATCTGTACAAAGAACAGCGTTAGAGCAGAAATGTGGTGTTATATATGGTCTTTAGAGAGAGCTAACAGAATGGCTGCTGCGTGAAGTTCACCGATGACATTCAGGACACATTTCTATTACGGACAGTAACATTCATCATTTATACCAACAACATTTTGTCAAGATTTTAGGAAACGGGACTGACATGGCGTCTCACTTACTATAGTTGTGATTTCACTTTTCCGGCAATGGGGAAGCTGCGGTGACTGAGTGGGTTGGACGGCCGACTTTGTTTCACTCAACACAATAGAAGTGATAGAATCTGTACTTCACTGAGAAAGTGTAATCCCAACTATAACGTGTTACATTTCCAGATGATGTCAGACATTGAACATTGCGAAGATACCAACCTGGTTGTTTGTCTTGACACTATATACATGTTCAGTCAGTTTCTTCACTTTCCTGTTACATTAATACATCATGGCTCTTGGTCGAGACACCTTCCTTTGACATGATTGCTTGTTAACGTTATGATATCTTCATGTTTGTTCAATATTTTTCAGTCTTTTGGATTTGATGCAATATTTTTTCTAATTAAGTTTTTGTTCGTTAATTATCATTAGGGATGGCACAACATCCCTCCCTCAGTTTCTCCATTGCTTTGGATTCCTTATTTTATGTATTAATAGTTGTTGTATCCTTATTTTATGTATTAATAGTTGTTGTATCCTTATTTTATGTATTAATAGTTGTTGTAATCATACGTAACTGGGACTAAGTGTATCATTCTGGTACCAATCACCTGTCAGATTGGCCGCCCTCAACTTTTCCGTCATTAACTGAGGTGTGGATTTCAGGGCTGCGGTGAGGGTACTTGACACTCAAAATAATGTTGCTAATAAAAACCTAATCTTTATCAAAGTGCGTGCGTGCGTGCGTGTGTGTGGTGGTATGGCTACCTTCGTCTCTGAAGAAACAATGTAATCTTTTTTTCTTCTTTATATGATTCTTAGAAACAGCTCACGATCATTGTTCGCCATTAAGATCTTTCTAATTACCACAAAACCGTATTCAAACAGTCATACAGTTGTGGCACAATCCCATAAACCTTTGTGTATAATCATAGCATATGGTCTCAGGTAGTGCAATTTGAAAAAAGCCAAAACTCTTACACATGTGCACATTTGTGGAACAGAGTGCTATGTCATAGCGTATATGGAACCATTCACCTATTGCAATAACACAAATATACTTTTTTTCAGTCACTGAAACGCCACTACCGACAATAGATGGCCACCGCTGTGCACCACTGGCCATCAATGTCAGGTGCAACTGTACCAAACCGGAAGCGGAAGTACTGCCAGTAAACATCAACACATGGGTTCGTTCAGCGAGATATCAGTCGATTTTTCCTGATATTGGAATCAATGATTCCCTAAAACCACGTAAATGCGTCGATATATAAATGTTCACCATCACTGACACACTAATTTGCCTGATATCAGCTGTAGCATTCGTAAATCTCCTGAGAATGGCAACTCCCGGACAACCGGGCGACTGGTCTGGACAACAAATACGAAATCCTCTCATGAGAAATATTTATTATCGTATGCTAGAAGATCAACGACACAGGGAGGACACACACAGCTATGTAAGTTAACAAAATCAGCGTGAATCAGACCTCGTGGAAAAAATATACACTCATGCCTTTGTGTTACCATGACTTACACAAAGTGTACATACCAGTTCTGCTGTATATTGATGCAGCTGATTGTTCAGTGTGTATTCAAACTGGATATTCTGTACCAACTAGAGCTATTTGTCATTTCCAGAATTAACTTGAAATGCAAACTGACTTCAAATAAAATTCCCATGACCAAGTGCATGGTCACGACAATGTATGTTTTAGATCTATCAGGAATTGTATACCAGAGATCATATACATGTAATATGGTCTCTGCTGCATACACATATGATACAGATCACTACTATCATTGTAAATAATTCTTGATCTTGTGCCGATAAACTACAGATATGATTTGGAATTGGTAGCTCACAACAAAAATGGACATGAATTACTATTTATGTACAAAGGTAATCAACTCAGAAAATTATACTAAGATTTTTGTGTTGCACGTGGTACATGCTGAAATGGTATATCAGAAAAGATTTGATGTGGAAAAGGCACTTGAAGAGAAACAGTTATCAATAACTTAGATAAGAACCATTTATATAGCAGTATTTATTGCTCATTAGTAACACTGTTTCAGTTTTTGTCTCCATATTTCCACACAGTAGTAAGAACCTTGACATATATTATTATATTATATTTATCATCACTGTACATCCACCATACTTCAGCATGCTATCATTCTCTTCTGACATTGTCACAGCAGAATGTCACATTTCTTGGCTGCATTTCACTCAGCCAGTCCATGCAGAACAGGTCACAGTGTCAGTATCTGTTCTTAGCAGACCTCTTAAACCGCTCACAGATGGATAATCTTCTATTATGTAGTCAGTGAATTCTTGGATCAGGAGACTGGCCCATTGGAACAGTTCAGCATCAGCCTATAGGATACTTAAGAACTGCTCTATATGTTTTTCAACATTTTTGTTTATTTATCTGCACTAACCACCAAATTAAAGAAGCAAAAGTAAGAAATGTAACTGCATAAACATTATGTCAGATCATAAGTGGAAGGTCTGCATATCACCAACATTGCAAGCACTACATTTTTAGATGTATGTATTTCCTGTTCTTTTACCTAAGCAACAATTACTCATCTACAAATCATACCTAAGACCACATCTAGTTTTTGCTAAAGTGGGAAAAAAATTCTATTTTGAATAGAAAAATCAAATTTGGCAATTATAAAGATTGAAAAAAAATTGCTGAATTAGCATTTCCGTGTGAAATAGTTGTTGTTAAAACCCTGTTATAGTACAAAATGAGAACGAACTCATGAATGACTGAAGCCAGCATACCGGATATTCTGTTTTTATAAATGACCTACTTGTGGTGAAAGCCACTTAGGGGGAAAAATCTGAAATAGCATTTATTCTTCTTTTTTCCTCTTTTTCCCCCTACCGACAGGAATATTGCTGTAAATAATCTCTAAACCAAGTAATGAATAATGTGTGGCCTAATAACAAATATACATATTACATACTTTTTAAGTACAATCATGCTGGTTAATAATATGATTTAAAACACTACACCTTAACTCACACTCTAATCTTGTCATCGAAATGCATGTTAAAGTTAAACCTTGGAAGGGCGATGTTCTTTGACGTGTAGATTTCTTTTTTCATACTGATTATTGTATGGTACCACATACACAAATTGTCCACTGGTTAAATTCCTCACCCTATGTAATATGTTGATTGTTTCCTCTCATGGTCCTTTGACATGTTAAATACCGTTTGATCTTTTCTCTGACTTGAATTAAGTAGATTTAATTACAACTGAAAGTATGTGATGCATTCACAGTAAGCTTGCATATTTCCATTGTAAACTTGTTTCATGGTGATTAACATTTCACAGTTAAGTGTTTTGTTTTCATGTGGACTTGTGAGATGAATCTATTTTGGATTATCTTATAAACAATACAAAATAATTCAGGTGCCGTTTTCACATAACATTGAAATAGTGAACATTTTATCGTTTGGTGAAGTTCTGTTTTTCTAAATCGGTTCCATTTTCCCTTGGTATTATTTTGGTGAGGTGATGAGCTTTAACCTGTTACAATCATACACTTAAACAAGCACCTGCCATCTGTCTTGACTGCATGTTGTGAATCAGCCATTTCAACCAGTCCAGTTAGTAGTGACTTATGTCACTATTAGCATTTTTAGCTCTGGCAACGTCTGAATGACCTGGTTGATTGTAAATGTGTGAGGAGATGAGTGAGTGAGGTTGGTTAAATGCCAGTTTAAGCAATATTCCAGCAATATCATGATGAGGGACACCAGAAATTGGCATCAGACATTGTAGCCAGGTGGGGACTCGAACCTTTGTTTTATGCCTAACCAAAGCAGTATCTTCTGTTGTCTGTTTTTCATGTTTGAAGAGACAAGGGTTTGCACATTTACCATGTGTATATTATATTGTATAACCTTTTCATCAACTATACTTCCAGTGGTACGAGTTTGATGTGTCTGCACTACCGGAGGATCTCCGTGACAAGTTCATTGGATTCCATCAGGATCTGGAGACAACACAGTTCCTGGAATCCTGTTACGAGAAGGCAGAATGGATCTTCACACAACTCAGACATTCACTACTTCGCTACATCCTCAGCTGGTTCATGACAAGCACCTCCATTAATGGGTACATAGTGTTCCTGGTCATGTCGGCTCATTTCAGCTTTAGTCACCAGAGTCGTCTCTAATAAAATTCAGAATATGCTTTGATTATTTGGTCATTGAAAGTCTAGGGAACTTCCACATACATTTTTGTGTGTGAAATACTGGTGCAGACAATGCTGATAGCCAAATCTGAAAGACCCAGACAAGAGATGTGAAGGAACTGAATATACAATTCGTCAGTCACTGTGTGTAACCATGGTGATATAACTTAAACAGTTATAATAGCTTTAGATTGTAAGTCATGTTGAGATTTTAACTTTCAAATCATTTAAAGAGCGTATTATTTTAGTTAGGTGTATATTTATATTTCTCCATCCTAAACATGGTACCAGACACCTGAAGGTCTCTGATGTAACACAAACATATTGTTCTGAGCAGTGGTTCTGCACCATGAGACTACTAATAGTTACATTTTGAACATCGGTGATTGTGTTGAATGGTGACTGTTGTAAGGTGTTTGTGTTGAGTGGTGATTGTGTTGTATGGTGATTGTGGTGTGTGGTGTGTGGTGATTGTGTTGTATGGTGATTGTGGTGTGTGGTGATTGTGTTGTAAGGTGATTGTGGTGTGTGGTGATTGTGATGTGTGGTGATTTGTACTGTATGGTGATTGTGGAGTGTGGTGATTGTAGTGTGTGGTGATTGTGGTGTGTCAGTACCATGGCATCCAGAGTCTTGAAGACAGCCTGTAAATGTTTCAGATGGTTGAAGAGGGGATCCATGTTCATCTTCTCAAAAGGGCAGCTGGATGCTCTCTTGGACATTCCCACAGGCTGGCATTGGCAGGCAGAGAATTTGCTGGATCTTGGTAAGCTACATTCTGTCTTATGTATCTTGACTGGACCTGATGAAGAGAACACGTAGACAGCTGATGGTCATGTCCCTGTGTCATGGATAACACCAAACAGATTGAACAGCTTTTCTGTAAACCTACACTAACCCCTAACTGTACCTGTAGCTTTCATAATGTCAAATTACCACCCTTGAATTCTATTAGGCAGTTTGATTGTTTACATTACTAGATTTAGCATACTGACCAGAATGCATTAGTTCTAGTCATTATGATCTTTTCAGTATTGAAAACTGAATGATGCACAGAGAAAGATCTTTTTGTGGGAAAAATATCTTGATGTCCATTACGACAGGTGGAAAGTTAGGTAATCTTAGTTATCTGGTTCTATCAATTCCTTTTCCGGTATGTCAGTATGATTTGTATGTAAAAGTATTTGCAATTAAAATGTGAGTCTTGAAAACTTTGAGGATACACAACAGACTACATACAATATATGTGAATTAGACAGCCAGACATATATTCTTTCTTTGCACCTATACTCTCTTAAAGGTATATCTTTGTCTTGATGTGTTTTTTCTTTTTTTTAATGTTTTTTATTTTACTCTGCTCCAGAAGCATGTACTTTTGAACAGATTTAGTAACTTATCAGTTTAAAGATATATGTCTCTGTCTAATTATGGAGGTAACATGTTGTAACCATTTATTAGCATGCATTTTAAGGATGTTGCATATGTTTTCATGCGACACTATATATTTGTAGTATGTTTTGGCTACTGCGGATTGTCAACTGAGAGCATTGATTATGTCATGCAAACCAAAAGTAGAACCAGTTGAATCATTCTCTGTGTGTTCTTGCCTGACAACAAGGTGGTCCCTTGTCCCAGGCATCCCAGAACTTCAGTTTGTTTTAAAACACGACATAGTCAGTGAAAGGAAACATAACTTCACATCAGCCATATTTCGGACATGTCATTATGTACACTGGTGGGTGGCAATGGTAATGGTTTTAAAAACAGTGCTGGTTTGATGTTAATATATCGTTGTTATGCCGAAGTTTTGTTGCACAGGTTTGATGATTGCTGCCATTTCTTGTTCACGATGATCAGTACTTATGAGGTCAGTCACTGGATTGTGTGGTCCATACTGGAATATTTACATGCTTCCATCATACACAGCTTGACTGTTTCCTGGTGTGACATGAAACGACAAGCGTTTATTGTAAACACCAAAAGGTAGATTTCTGAACATCTTGAGTTAGCTGGAACCTGAAAATCATGTATTTTATCTGATGCTTTGTTAGCATGTACAAACCTGATTCTTTTTTTCTCAGGTGCTGGAGACGGAATGGTGACTAGTCAGCTGGCGAGGTATTTTGACAATGTGTATGCAACAGAGATATCAGAGATTATGGTGAAGAGACTGCAGGAAAGAGGCTACAGGTAATGATTTCTTGTGGCATTTTAAAGTTGGAAGTCACTTAGAAGAAGTATATATGAATGACAACTTCTTGAATTCTAGAGAACAGCCTTTCTTGAAACCGATACAAGAACCTGTATTGAAATGGTGTGCTTTAGAATTAAGTTGTCATCCTTATGTACTTTATCTACAGGTAATAATGTTGGCTACTGGCAGCAACATCACATACATATGACAGCTATTGCTGACAGGGAGAAACCTGCATCAATATACTTACAGAGCTAGAGGTCTGTTATTCAAAATAAAGTTTTCTTGTTTAAGAATAGAGGTAAATTTCCCTTACTTAATCATCAAGTGAATAGTTAAGAATACAATGTTCATTTCATTCCAAGAAACTATGAAATGCAGACACCAGGCCACCTGTACGGTGAAAGACAATCCATCTTATGGCAGTAATGAGAGTTCTTTGATAAGGCCTTGTTGACATAAATCATATTGTTATTCCTGTCATATTTGTGAATGTCAGCAAGTAACTGTCCGCGTTAACTCAGCTGCTGAATGAATATATACTCATGGTAAAATATGAAGCAACACCTAAATTGTGAAGCTACAAAAGCTTTCAGATAAAGTTCTCGAATTCTCAAATGTTGGCCATGGGCTGGTTCCTGGCGGAAATAAGCCTACCAATCACGTCCCAAACATGTTCGTTCGGATTAATATCTGGACTTACACTTGGCCAATCGAGGGATTCAATGTTATGCTGCCTCTTAAGGTCGGTAATCATCTTAGCTTATTGCGGAAGTGTCATCCGGGTAGATGTGTGCAACATGAGGATTGTCATGCAGAAAAGGCAGCAGAGTGTTCTCGATGATGTAGTGGCAATACTTCTCTGCATTCAGAGTGCCCTGTATGACTTTGATCATGCGAGAAAGGTGTCGACGCCATGACCAATCCACTGTCACCAGCTACTGTTTTCAGAATGTTTTGAAGATTGAGTGTAATGTTGGGAAGACTTTGGACCTGTAAAAGGTCATCAGCAACATGCAGGTCATCAGATCAAATGATACAAAGCCAAGTGCACAAATTCCAATTTAGATGTGCCTGTCTCCATGTCAGACGCAGATGCATACGTTGATTGGTCAGTCTGGCCTTTACAAGAGACAACAAGCTCGGAGACCAGCGGCCAAGAGACATTTGTTGACCAGCTTCCGTGACACATTCACTCTTGCCGTTTGAAGGAGTTAATTTGTCAACCAGAATGGTTCCTGATGTGCCTTTCGTAGCACCCATCTATCATCCCTCAAATTGGTCTTTTTGAGTCGACCTCAACCAGCAGCAACCTTGACTTCACCTGTCTTGCACTGTTTTTTCAACAGCTTGCTGATGATGCTATGACAGATATTAGCTTGTCTTGCAATCTGTTGCAAGGATATGCCATTTTGTGGCCTGAAGAGATTAACATGAATAGCACAGTTATTCATTCAGTGTACAGTCGAACCCCATTTACTTGGACCCCACATATCCGGAAACCCCACCTTCCAGACGATTTTTATGAGAAATGAAACTTACGTTTACTATTTGTACTGGCTTAACCGGGTCCACGCTTCCGGACTCGGACAGTGAATATTCAAACCATTTCCATAGATTTCCACTGAAAAATGATCCAGTTATGCGGACAGAGATATCCGTGCAATGTGTATGTGTCATGTCAATACCCTTTACTGCATGACAATGTGAATTCATTCTGAATCGTGTCGGAAGACATTTGATGTGAACTGACTAATTAGCCATCAAAACACTAGGCACGCGTGTCACTCAGGTTGTTCATTAGGATTTGGCACATGTGAGAATATCTCATCAGTAATGAAAACACAAGTTAAGTAGGATTAAGGTAAACTACACTGTAATTGTACTGTATATAACACTTATAAATTGACCCCTACGATCTGTCGCGATGCAAGTTAAAAATAGCCTGACACATGATCTAAGTGATGTGATCCCATCTGGAAGTTTACTTTCTGCAGACAGCATAAGTTTAACGCGATGTCATATGTTTTTCGGGCAAGAAATGCATCTTTAAAATTAAGAAAAGAGAATATGCAATTTGCAAAATAGAGACTTTTTGTCATCGATTTGTTTTTCATCTAACTTACCACCTGAAGCTCCACATGCTACATGATTACAACTTGTAACCTGCATTTGGCCTTCCATGTATTATCGGTACTCTTATATGTTATGATGATTCAGTGTTAATACTATTGACTGTTGATCTATATGATATATGTATATATGAAAGTTTTTGCTTTCACTTACGTTTCACATTTAGCTTATTTGATCCAGTTAACCAGACGTCTTGCTATCAGGTCGATTTTGAGTGAAACCGAAACATCCAGATAAACGGGGTTCGACTGTATTCATTTGAATGGTTTCATTTATATCATGTTCAAGTGCATTTCAAGTCAGTATATTTTCTGATGGCAAGGGCATTTCAGATCCGCCTCTTTACTCTTTCTAATGTAAGGGCACTTCAGGTCAGCTTCTTTATTGTTTGTAAGGGCACTTCAGGTCAGCCTCTTTACTGTTTGTAAGGGCACTTCAGCTTAGTTTCTTTATTGTCTGTAAGGGCACTTCAGGTTAGCATCTTTACTGTCTGTAAGGGCACTTCAGGTCAGCCTCTTTACTGTCTGTAAGGGCACTTCAGGTCAGCCTCTTTACTGTCTGTAAGGGCACTTCAGGTTAGCATCTTTCTTGTTTGTGAGGACATTTCACATCAGCTTCTTTACTGTTTGTAAGGTCATTTCAGACCAGCAGTTTTACTGTATATAAAGATGTTTCAGAGCATCTTTTTATCCCATTTATTTGATGAAATAGTCCTGAAATGTTGTTACTGATGACATATTCATCCACAGAATGTTTTGATTATTAATGATTTTTATTACAGGGTGTTGGGCATCAGTGAGTGGAGTAATGGAACCCGCGTGTATGACATCATCAGCTGTCTCAATCTGCTGGACAGATGCGATCGACCAATCAGCATTCTTCATTCCATCCGTCAATCATTACGAAGAGGGAGTGGCCGGGCCATTGTGGCAGTAGTGCTTCCATTTAAACCTTATGTAGAATTTGGTAGGTGATTTTATTAGCATTGTGTTTTCAAAACAGTTGTACTAGTGCAAGTTTCAGGAGTGCAGAATCATTCATTTTTGCATTTGAGAGTATTAGTTGTATGAAGTATTATGAAGATTTTGATACAGCAATTTATCCATGGAATTTAGTGATATCTGAACTACTAAATTACTGCATTATTCTGAACAATTCCTGTACAAGCTTTTTGGTTCAGGGTATTTGAGTTGTGTGCTGTAATGAATGTTTTCCTTTCTGTGAAGGTTCCACAGACCATCAGCCCATAGAGTGCCTCCATATAGAAGGGAAAACATTTGAGGAGCAGACGGTCAGCCTCATCAGACATGTTTTTACACCAGCCGGATTCACGGTGGAGAAATTTTCCAAACTCCCTTATTTGTGTGAGGGAGATATAAACAAATCCTTCTTTGTACTATATGATGCTGTGTTTGTCCTACGGGCCACCGATGTATGATAGCAGGGGTGCCCCATGTATGTCAGTAGCTCTCCTGTTTCATCAGGGTTCAGGATGCAAGCTTCACACATCTTCTCAAGGCTAGGATATTTACATTCCTTTAAGGTTTCGTGCAGCAAGATCATGAAAATCATTTCTTGTACTCTTGGCTTGATGGCTGTTTCCTTCCTGCGGTTGATCAGCAGATCTTGACAGAGAGAGACAGGAACTGAAGTGGTCTTCTTGAGGTTGTGTAATGCTGAAGCTTGGGAGATTTTGTATTTTTTATGAGTGACCTCCCTTTGCTGCCCCAGCTTTCCTTTCATTTAACCGATTACTTTGTTAGTTTGTGGAAGTTTACAACTTTGGTTAGACAGGTGGCAGCTAAAGAGTATTCAGAGATCTCTACCATATGTGATTACAGGTACAAATCTGCAACACTTTCAATGTCAAATGTAAATAAATATGGAGACATTTCTACACCAAAATAAATATGTTTGGGGCAGTAAAGTTTATTCAAAATACTCTGCTGCTGGCTATGTTCATGTGATTTTTTTTAATTTACAACATATTTCACTGAGTCCAAGATCTGTATTCATCTGACCCAGGGGACAGAATAAAGTCTCCATGCTGAAATGTAGACACAGCTCAGTTAGTCAGAACATTAGGTTGAACTGTGTGGAAGGGTAGCTCTTATGGATAGTTATGGACTGAGGTTGTAATGAACCAAGTGTCTATGTAGCAGTGAATGGAATATCAGGCCTTGGGAAGATGATCTGTTTGAAGCTCAAGGCTTTATACATAGTGTGTGTGATTGTATATCAGATGTAATATCAATGTGCCATAGGTTACCTGTTAATGCCCCATGTACATATCGTGTTGAGGGAGGAACTTTCTCTCCTGGAGTCTGATTTAACTGAATTGGGTGAATATGTAAATATGTTAAATTGGAGGAAATTTGTGTGGATTTGATTCCATAGGGCCTCTTTGACACTGTTCTTCAACTGCTCCTGTTGAAGATTGATAAACTGGTGAAATGATGCAGCTAATATTATACTGCCAGAAATCATATTCCATGACTGGTCTAGCCTGTCTGGTGCTGGTTGAAACAGGTGCTCTGAAGCTGATCTCATTGTAGTCTTATCCTCTACTCTGATACAGTCTTGGAGGAAGGATGTATTGGTTTTTCAGCCAGTCAGTTGTCAGCTTTTGAAAATATTTCAGATTATTTTTCTCATTTCAATTGTTATGATTTAAAATGCTATATTTTTAATATAACACTGCAGTAATCCTTTCTAGGTGTCAATGATTTGGTGTTTGACAAGATGTACAAATATCCATACAATTTAATGGCATGGTCTTTTTTATGTATTCTTGGAACCAGTACATTTTGTATGCCGATTGGAATACTTGAATATTTGAATATTGTCGCTACCATCTGGGACTTTAACTCTTGATGCTGTTTGGCTGACTCATCTAATGCAACCTACTACAGTGTTGGCATCAGATCTTCATGCAAAGCTGCATTGCTGTTGATGATGTGGGTTTTTTTTGAGATTGTCTTTTCATCTACCTTCCTTTTTGCATGGACAGAGCTATGGCCTTGACTTATATGGACAGAGCTATGGACTTTACTTGTATGGACAGAGCTTGTGGTGTTGACTTCTTGCATGGCCCAGTCCATCAATAGTCTTGGAATAAGGTCCTCAGAAATCTATGCTGTTCATTGGTGGTGACTTAATGGATCGAATGAGTTAGTTAATAGCTTGCCATTACTCATGATATCAATCGCAAATTTACAGGCTGCCATGATGTAGCTGGAATATTAATTACACTAAAGTGCAATTTAGAAAGTCAGATGTAACATATGTCTTATTTAGGATTACATGTTCTTAGTAATGTACAAATTCTAGTACTTTTTGGTTGAGTCCCATACAGGATTCGAATCCTCACCCTCACAGTTAGGCAACTAATCGCCAGCACACAAAGGCAGCTGCTCAACCTGCTGAGCTACCGCGACTTCCACAAAAATGGAAGTCAGACAGCTGGTAGTCTAGACTGCGTGGTTTGTGTACCCCTCAGATAAGTGTAAATTGGCACAGTTCCCACAGGCGAAAGCTGTGATTACACAATGCCATTTAGAAAGTGGTCAGATGCAACATATGTCATGTTTGGGACTACACTTTCTTAGGAAAGTACAAATACATTTTAAGTTTATTTACTAAGAAAGTGTAATCCCAAATATGACATGTGTTACAGCTGGCATATTGCTTACATCACAAGTCTGACATTGAACTTGTGCTATTACTTTCATGTGCCATAGTGTCATTGAGAGTGTACAACAGAAAAATTATGGAATTATTATTGAATTCTGCAAGTTTTATTGCTTATTATTTTATGCTCAAATGTTAGATTATTCATAAGCTCAGACAGTAGAGCTTTTACTGTCATCTTAAGGCTGTTTGCATGATAACCCAGTAGTTATTAATAGTGATGAAATTCAACATGAGGTATGGTTAAACGTGAAAGTGTAAGAACGCAGGCATCAACACATCCTATAGTTGAGGTCAACCACTGGGGTAACAATGAACATGGTCGGGATGTTTCCAGATAAAAAGTTTCAACTTTCTTCACTCAGTATGAAGTGAGCTGATATTATGGCTTGCTTGGCCATCATCCCTTGTAAATATTTAGTGAAAATGTACACCAGATTATTGAAGATGACCTTTGTTCTGACCATTTTGGACATCTCAGTCTGTCCCTGTTGATGGAATCATACTTTTGATAATATATTTGGATATGAATGTTTCATTAGCTGTTTGGAAATGAAGGAAAACTAAGTTTGATGGCTAATCAACTTCCTTATTGCAATGAGCGTGATGTGTTGGTGTAGGTATGAACAAGATCATCAAGGAAACCCAAGTTATATGGATAGTCAACGTTTTTATTGCAGTGAGATTGAGGTTTCAGTGTACATACACTAGTCACTCATCAGGCACCCTTGATAATGGTGTTAGGACCTACATTGAAACGTGACACTCATTACAATAAACAAGTTGTCTATCCATAGAACTTGGTTTTTCTTTGTCTTCACAACTTCTTAAATGTCGCTCAAAGAATGTATTTGGAAATGGTCAAACGACTTGGTAACTGAGCATGTCATATTTGCCACTCAATTATGATAGATACCCAGAACATATTTGGTACCTAAACTTCATTTTGATTTAGACATGCAATTAAAGAAAATGATCATGGTTACAGAAACTCCCAATAGGAGAAGAAACAATATCAACTGTTCTCAGCTGAGATAAAACAGGAAACACACTCTCACTGAGAAAACATCTTTCCATTTGTAAGGCTCATCTGAATCAGGATAAATTCCTTTATTTGAAAAGCATTGAGGACTTCCACTAAGGATGATGTTATTTATGATATAGGTATATGCTGAACTCTCATTAAGGTGATTCATTATGATTATGGAGTTGAAGCTGTGTGACAGATTCTGTACGATGCCATGGTCGAATCAGTAGGATGTGAGGGTTAGTTGTGATTTAATATTTGGATATCACTGGTAGCATGAGCCTTTGTGGCTATGTTGACCTGTAAACTGTTCATTACATATCCGGGTGAGTTACAGTGGATTGCTCTTGCTTCTTAATATTGTGTGTGCATTGGGAAGAGTTTATATCATATGTGGTTACTGTGTACTTGTACTTGTTATTGAATCTCTAAGTGCTCCAGTTTTGCTTTAGTAGGTGGTACCAATCACACATTTACTCATTGTAGATGCTGTGGGTTGTACATTTCATGCTTTGGTTATTTTAGTTCACATATTTAGTTCTCATATTGAGAATGACTAACAGCTCACCATACTACTCAAATTTTACTAGAATGATGTGAATTTATGCCTGGTGTTCAGAAACCTTGTGATTTGGTGAGATTCCACTAATGCAGTACTGTTGTGTCCAGTGATTATTTGCTGCAAGGTGTTGTTCTAGTGAATCCCTAATCCAGTGTCTGATAATTGGAATGTCTAACTAATGGGAATAAATTAGGATGAACTCCAGTAGTGAAAACAGGCAACATGTGTATACACAGTGGAAAATATGAATATTTATTCTGATGGCAGAGAGCCAGATATATTGTGACTCAGTGTGGAGTTACAAAAGGGTATCATTTAGCCCAAGAATAATTATCAAATATATGAAAATGAGCCAAAATGTTTGCTGATAAAATAAATTAAAGTAGGGCTAAATTGTGTGCCTAAAATATGCCAAAATATGAAAGAGCCAGAATTGTAGGACCTGGCTTTTTCCATTTTATCTCTCGAATCTCACAGCCATTGGCCTGTCCTCTCCACTCCAGTGGGAGGTGGACAGCAGCCTTATAACCGGATATGGTAGAGTGTTGTGCGAATCAATAAACAACAGAAGCAGACGGTTTGTGACAGTTTGCCATATGAGCTGAATTTTTCTAATAGGTTGTGCTTTCTACCATCCTGACTATCGTCATCTTACTCACATATTCAGCAAGAACAATAATTCATGCAGTTTCTTTGTGAAAGTTTCACATTTCTACGTATACCTAAGTGTGGTTTTGCTTCCTCACATACATATATATGTCAGAGGCACAGTATAGTTTTAACAAAATATTAATTTTTAGAAAATCATTTGAGTCTTGTCTATGTACATGATGAAATTTTAAGACACACACATTTCAGTAATCCTGGCTGGTACAACAGATGAGTTCTTACAGCAGTGACTTAGGTTTTGTGCAAGTTCTAGGTTAGCTATTTTTTCTTTGGAGAGGCATCTCCCACAAGTTTCTGCTGAGTTTCATGCACAGGGTGTTCTGATGTAGATGTGAGTACCAGCCAGGGAGCTACATATTTCTTATGACAAATCTTGTGACATTATGGTCTAACTAATGGAAACTTCGCATAATACTCAGTGAATAAATAATTCTCTACATTCTGCTGTTTGTTGTTCTATTGTACTATTTCCATGAATGATATAAATGGAAAACACACAGAGATGCTGTAAGAACTGAAAGTAGAATGTGACATATAGGGTGATGAGGGAGATATCAGGTGGAGAAGAAGTGATACAGGGTGGTGGGATGGAGAAGTTGGGAAGAGGAGATGTGGGGTGGTGAGGCAGAGAAGAGGAGATGTGGGGTGGTGAGGCAGAGGAGAGGAGATGTTGGGTGGTGAGGTTGGGAAGAGAAGAAATAGGGTGGTAAGGTAGAGAAGGGGAGATACAGGTGGTGAGACAAGTAAAGATACAGCGTGGTGAGCAGGGGTGGGGGAGAGAATAGGATATATAGAGTGGTGATGGAGAGAAGAGGAGATAAAGGTGGTGAGAAGTAGAGAAAGGGTGATGAGATCAAGGGTGAGCAGAAAAGATAAAGGGTGGTGAGGTAGATAGGAAGAGGTATAGGGTGGTGAGGGAGAGAAGATAAAGGGTGATGATGTAGAACAAGATATATAGGACAGTGAGGTAGATAAGAGGAGATATAGGGTGGTAAGATAAAGAGGAGATATGGGTGATGAGGTTGAGAAGGACAAATAAAGGGTAGTATGGTAGGGAAGAGGAGATACAGGGTGCTGATGGAGGGAAGAGGAGACCGGGTGGTGAGGTAGAGAAGAGATAAAAGGCGGTGAGGTAGAGAAGCAGAGATAAAGGTAGTGAGGGCAAGAAGAGATAAATGGTGGTGAGGACGAGAAGAGGAGATACAGGGTGGTGAGGAAGAGAAAAGGAGATATAGGGTGATTATGGAGAGAAGATGAGATAAAGGGTGGTGAGTGACAGAAGAAAAGGTAAAGGTGGTGAGGTACAGAAGAGATAAAGGTGGGAAGGGGAGATACATGGTGTTGAGATAGGGAAGAAGAGATACAGGATGGTGAGATAGAGAAGAGGAGACACAGGGTAGTGAGGGAGAGAAGAGGAGACAGGGTGGTGAGGTAGAGAAGAGGAGATACAGGGTGATGAGGTAGAGAAGAGGAGACACAGGATTGTGAGGAAAGAGCTACAGGATGGTGATGAAGAGAAGAGCAGATATGGGGTGGTGAGGGAGAGAAGAGAAGATACAGGATGGTGGTGGAGAGAAGAGGAGATACAGGATGGTGATGGAGAAAAGAGAAGATACACTATGGTGGTGGAGATAAGAGGAGATATGGGGTGGTGAGGGAGAGAAGAGGAGATACAGGATGGTGATGGAGAGGAGATACAGGATGGTGAGGGAGAGAAGAGGAGATACAGGATGCTGAGGAAGAGGAGATACAGGATGCTGAGGGAGAGAAGAAAAGTTACAGGATCGTGATGGAGAGAAGAGGAGACACAGGGTGGTGAAGTAGAGAAGAGGATATACAGGGTGGTGAGGACGAGAACAGGAGATATAGGGTGGTGAGGTTGAGAAGAGGAGATACCGGATGGTGAGGTAGTGAAGAGGAGATATGGGGTGATATGGTAACTAAGAGGAGTTAAAAAGTGGTGAGGTGTAAGTGGAACTGTGAGATGGGGCTAGTTGCTAAAAGGCACGAAACTAATGAATGTTCAGCATATACAAGGTGTATCATATATCTAACAAAAAAACACAAAGGACTTTAGTGACTCTGCATATGATCTATTACGGGCGCATGGCCCACCTCGCAGAGGTAAACGAACAGGGGATTGGGAGTGATCTCCCTTAGTTTCCTCCTGTCTTGGATTCATCTGTGTACAGATGTACAGACAGAAAAATCTGTCCAGGAGTCGACGTTATTGCTAGTCCTGTCGCCCATGATGTGGTCGTGTACTGGCGGATATATGTAATGTCTACTTTCAGGGAGTTCTAATGCATAGATAACAATCGCATATGACATTCAGTAAGAGTGAGTGAGTGAGTTTATTTCTACGCCGCACTCAGCAATGTTCCAGCTATATGGCGGTGGTCTGTAAATAATCGAGTCTGGACCAGACAATCCAGTGACCAACAACATGAGCATCGATCTCACAATTGGGAACCGATGCCGTGTCAACCAAGTCAGCGAGCCTGACCACCCGATCCCGTTAGTCGCCTCTTGCGACAAGCATTTCGCCTTTTATGGCAAGCATGGATTTCTGAAGTCCTATTCTACCCCCGGGAACTTCACGGGTCACATGCATTAAGACATTAAGCAGAAAGTACAATTGAATTGCTTTTCAATAGTTTTTTGTTGGTAGGTTCTCGGCCAGCCCAGTTGTCCCCAACTCATTGCAGGGTTCTGCTCTCAATGTTTTATGACTGTTATCTCTTAAGTTCATGAGACGCACACAGCACTAATGTGTGTTTTGCGTGTGTTTGTATTTACTCTTCCATCTTGATTATTTTTATACATTTTGCTTCAGTGCGTCTTAGTTCTGTATGAAGATAAGAATCCAAACCCCCACTTTTCTATTTTGTTTCAAAATAAATTTACTAAACACTGATATCTAATTTTCCTCGAAGACAGTTTTCTATTCAAACATTTGTTTTTAAACTTTTTGTAAACTTTTTTCACTCAAATTGTATCTTCCGTTAAGTACTGTTGATATTGTGAGAACAAAGTGAATACACGTATTGTAATCTTAGATCAGTGGTGTCAAGCAGGTTGACAGGGTAGGAAGGGTTTAACTGGGACTTCCTCTGAACACCTGTTAGTGTAGACTCATACAGATCTGTTTGACAGATGGTTTGTATTTACACATATACAACTGACCAAATGTGACATTAATCCACAGCATCAAAATTACAAGCAAGGCTGAGTTAAAAGTGTTACAGAGTCAAAACCTAATGATCCGAAACTCAAAGCAAAGTAATTTCAACCGCTCGCCTTCTTTTATTTCAGATTATATACCTGCGCTAAAAATCGTGAAAACATGAAAATGATGGTAAAAAGGTACAGGTCACTTGAACGGAAGGCACGTGATTTGTTGTTGATCCTCACAACATCCCATTCAACACTCCATGCATGCGATTCTGAGAGATAGCTGTGTTATAATTCTTTAGTTCCAGGACATGGTCTGGTAGCTATGGTTATAACCTGACCCTTCACTGCTCTACATCTACAGCTGTGTGTTTCGAAAGTAGCACTTATTACGCGTTGTGTGGTATGTTGTGCCTATTTTAACCTTACGAAAGAGTTGAGTTAAACGAATGCCATAAAAATGACATCAGTCGATCAAGGGAACACTCCAGCGCCTTGACCATGTACAATTTGCGAGGATATCTGCGCCATATAAATATCCTATCCCATCCTATCTGTTTCACATTTTAGACGATTCTGTTTTGATCTGTAATTCTGGATATATAATGGATTCTTCATAATTAGAATTTGATCGTAAATATATCTCCACCGATTGCATTGTCACCCACAGTCATATAAAAATGTTAGTTGAGCAATTACCATAGTCACTGTATAATTTATGTTTCAATTAGTGTTCTATATAGATTTGCAATGCACAGACGAAATGCCACCATATTTGTGAATATACATGGTCCATGTTTAAAGAGTTTTGACTATAATGGAAAACTGTATAGAAATAATAACAACTTTTTTTTCTTTCTAATGCATATTTAATGGCACTGAGTTTGAAAACATCCCATATGTTGGCGATGCCCGGCAAAAGGAAGTATACACCAGAAAATTGGATCTGACAAAAAATTACACATGTTATCAAACACACATGTAGATGGTTCAAAACATCCCAAATGGGATGAATGCCGATCAAGCATCTGAAAACAGTCGCCATACAACAGAAGACTCGAGATCCCTGTCGTATCTCTGAAGGCCATATGAACTGCACCACCATGCAAAATGCACTTGTTGTTTGTTTCATATATATCCGCTCTAGGAAACCCTCGTGCTTTCTTTTGTCTGGTATTTTATAAACAGGGATGTTTCAGAAACTGTCATACATACTCTTTATAGTGACTATAACACAATAAAATATATTTGGGCGATTAGAAACGTAAAAGGTCATTGTAGTTTTGACACAATATATTACTACATAATTAGATACTTTCGATTAAATCTACGTTAATTGCTTCTCTGAATATATATAGAAACAGTAACACCATCCAAAAGTGTTGAAAAGGGCGCATTCTGACCGAACTAGAGATACGAACGTGTAATTTTATTGCTAACCTGGCCTGTGCAGTGCAGTGATATGTGAAACGAGTAAAGACAAGAGTTATTTCCCTTGTACTAATCTCTCGTGGTATTTTGTCCATCCATGTCTGTCGCTCCGTATTAGTGTGATTCAATGTTTTTATCTTCCTCTGCGAATTGATCAAATAGACACATTTGTCCCAAGTTTCCTGACTTGATATTTTTGCCAAATAATCAACGGCAGTTATTACAGATTTTTTTTAACAATGAAACCAGAAGTACTTGTTGTAGCACATCGCCAGGACTGCTGGCGCCTCGAGCTGCCACGATAGACCGTTACTTTTATATTAGCTAATTCGAAGTATTATTGCTGTTTTGATATACGGACAGATAATCAATTTTGACGGGGCTCTTATGAAATGAGGGGACATACTTTAGTTCTCAGGCTTGAACTAAGGTACTCTATATTGTTCAATGCCGATCAAAGTTGAAATATCACAGGATCATTTCACCCACAATATAAACAAATAAGATGAGATGTAAATATATACCAAAGCACACAGATTAAGAGATTTGTTTCTTTTGTGACCTTTGTAAATGAGCAACAAGTTTCTAAAGTTTCCTGAACGTCTGAGGGTAGCCCGTCAGATGGGCCACATCGAATGGTGTTCTTGTGTAAGTTTACACTGAATTTATACCAGCTTGTGGTGTGTTTGATTCCGACATTCTTACAGAGCGTGGTTATCCGCATATATATTATTCTGTATACTCTTGATGGGTTTGTAAAATTTTTCCTTTTCGCATTTACATTCTGATTAGTTAAAAGTGAATTTGAACTCATTGATTTACGTTTCACACCGACTGTTAACACCATATGTTTGGCCAACAGCTTTACGATTTGACGTATATACTAACAGACAAAAGCCCAATGACATTTTTGAGCAGTATGAAAGTCGCGAGAATAAGCCACAATAAAGTGAAGAATACAGTTTAGTGCTAGTTTAGTACTCTTTTTTCTGTTTCCTTTTTATGACCGAAAATGGCATTGTACTTGATTTTTTTTTTTAAGAATGGAGACTTGATCTCGCTACTATGTGGCTGGAATAACGCCGATCTGACGTAAAACCCAACCTAGCTCAACCCGTTGGAGGTCCGTGTTAGAATATCTGCCTTCAGTAGCCCATGCTTGTCGTAAGAGAAGACTAACGGGATCGGGTGGTCAGGTTCGTTGACACATGTCATCGATTTCCGTTTGCGTAGATCGATGTTCATGCTTTTGATCACTGGATTGTCTGTCCTGACGCGAGTTTTTACTGACCGCTGCCAAACAGCTGGAATAAAGCTGAGTAAAACTAAAATCACTCACTTCCAACGCAACGCAACTCCTCCATCACCACACTGACAACTGATCGTATTTACTTCATGTATTTCACCTGCGTACTTGCTGTATTATGGACGGAATTGTTCTGTGTCAAAACCTGCCGTTATCATACTGACTGGAGAGGTAATTACATAAGAAAGTTTGTTATCCGACCAAGATTATGCCCTAAAACATAAAGAACTTCAAGCATAAAGCCCAAAGCACTATTAGTATATCTCACTCGATAACATTTTACCCGATTAAAATACAAAGTGGGTGTATTTTATATAATATTAAAAACAAACACTAAAACACATCAATGAAAATGTGACACAGTCTTGCCTTGTGAGATCCCTTGAAACGCTACAGCTGGAAGTGAGTTGCCGAGTTGGACAGGTCAGCCAGGACCGACCTGGGAAGCATAATTCGAATATTGCAGCTCTCTTCTGTCACTGTACGTCTTTATTATGATCCTAATTATTATTGGCATTAATATTTCATACACACTTGATTTGTTTATTGTGGGCACCATCAGCTGTAAAATTTATAATGACACCACATTTTCTGCAATTAAAAATGTGAAGGCACGAGTGGAATTAATATCATGTCTGTAATATATGCGTACTTTAAAACCTGTATAAATGGCTGACCGCGTAGCCTGACTTTAATCCGTCGTTGTATCTTACAGCACTACTGGAAATCTCAGGCCAGCTGCCAGCGCGAGCAGCAGATGTCAAGTGTACGTGACACATGTCATTGTCTCTCGCATGTCAATCACCCTCAGATTTATCACCATGCTGTCCGTCTATCGACACTGCATTACAATATACAATACCCAGTAGAAAACTTAATTATTCCGTTAATCACAATATCAGTTGAAGTAGTGCTCTGTGACAATTCAGATGAAGTATAGGCATAAATGAACCTTATTAGTATAGCCACGTTCAAATAACGGTATATCAGTGTGTTGATATGATTGTTGGGAGGAGAGCGTCTACATACCTCAACTGTTCCCACCAACCAACACAACAATGGGGAATTAGCAGGGACAAAAAAATGTTCAATTAGCTAAATAGCCCGCTATGAGTGATGTTTTAAAGCCGCAAGGTTCACAAGTTCAAAAGGTCGGGCTCCCTGTCGACAGGCGAATAACTCCTTGCCCCTCAAATAAATATCTCCGTTTTGGTTCATTAACGGCGTAGATTAATCAGGACAAAGCATCTCTAACTAGTCTTTCATCCACACAACTTCAAGTGGCGTTCTTTGGGAAGAGAGACGGGCCTACCTCGTTACAAACCTATTGATAGTCGACACCAAACGGATATGAAATTGTCTAGCTTCTGGAGGAAATTCTTTCATGTGTTTTAATAATTGGTCAGTTTAACAACTTGTGAAAGTGTCTGTTTAAATTTTTCTCGAGAGCATGAATATTTCTTGAAAAGTTGATTCGATCGGAAAGTTAATAGCCTTGTAGTTTGTGGGCGCGTTTTATGATGGACAATGATTAATGTTACATTTAGACAAGGATATTTCATGCATGTGGCAAACTATTTTAAATTGGAACTTTAAACAGTTATTGGTACTTTATGGTATGCTGGTTCCCCCTATTATTCTGCATGGTGTCCCCCTCAAAACATTATTACCATCCCAGACCATGTCGGATCGATACATGTTAAAAGTTGGTGGGAATCAACTCCGTGTTCAATGGGAGAGATGAGCGTATATGACACCTGAGATGGGAACACAACGCGGGCATGTTCTATCAATCTGCATACGCTGTGGGGGCTTGGTACTGACCAATATAGCATTGTCCCTACCACTGAGCAAGTCACGTGTTCTTGTATTCTTGTGATAGTTCGGTCATGCTGACATTGCGACAGATTTGGGACAACCTTTGCCTCAATAGACCCTGAATTCCAACCCAGATCATACACAAGCCAAAACGCGCGTTGTAAATGTCAAGTACAAAGCGTAATACTGTATATAGAAACCGAAAAACATTAATTGGGAGACCCACAAGTACATGTTAAAATATCAAACTGTATTTTGATGTGCTCCATTAAGCATCACCGTATTGTCTGCCTTTGACGGTCTGCATTTCCGTATCGATATTTGCATTCAGTATTATGCAATGCAGGGAAATGACATGCGACAAGCCATCACACAAAAAGTTCACAATAGCACCTCTATCTTTCTTCACAAGAAATCCGAAGCCCTGAGCAAATCTGTTCCAGAGTTGAACTTCAAGAGTCTTTTGTGCTCAAACCCGACTTTAACATTAATAACATATCTGAATGAAGGAGACCCAATTGTACTGCGTTTGGATGACTGATGATCGTGCTATCGACCCCCCGATTGTCTGGACTCGACTCTACACAGGCCACGCACGCACGCGGTTGCATGGCTGGCTGGTTTGCGCCGCACTCAGCAATATTCCAGCTATATGGCGGCAGTCTGTAAATTTTCGAGCCTGGACCAGACAATTCAGTGATCAACATCGTGACTATGATTCTACGGAGTTGGGATGCGGTGACATGTGTCAACCAAATCAGCGAGCCTGGCCACCCGATCAAGTTTGGGATGCTGAAGACCAGAGCCCTTATTCTCGAAACATGTGCAGCCCTAAGGATTCCTAATCGTAGCCAATGTGTTGGAACAGACCTAAGAAGTTCTTATAGGGCTACGAATGTGTCGAGAATAGCATGCCCTTTCTAACCCGGATGTCCACGGGTTCATACGCTCGCGGATGTATGGGATTGTTATTGCACAATGTGATGCAGCACAACGAATCAAAGTCAGGAAAGTTATAAGGCCCAAAAATGTACAGTGTAATGATCATTGACTGAAGAACATCAGTAGTTACTGTGGCAGCAGAGAACCCTGGACCATAAGGAAAGTATTTATAGTGAGTTGTTTACATGACAGTAAGTTGTTGTTGTGGTTATTGTGAACTCTGCAGAGCAGGGTATGAATCTCCTATAGAATGCCAGGGAGCCCACAGGGCTAATAGCTAAAAAATGTTGCCGACCCTGCTAACATCTAACCAACCCTGTGTTAAAATTAGGACATTGATATGTGGTGTTAAAATAAAGTAATTAATGAATTACTTTCAGTGAGATAAATTTAAATATGCGCAAAAGCAAATTAAAAATTCGCGTAGTGTCACTGCGATTTGAATCACAAACCCTGAAAAGAGCGACAATATTCATTGGCTGAAAGCATTCTCTAGACCAGTCCTATTTAGTGTTAGATAAATGGGTAGGCTGATCTGTGAAAGGTATGGTTCGATTGACCACGAACTACACAGACGTCATCTAGTTACCACAATTGTTAATTATTTTCGAAATATGTCCCGTAGTCAATGACACGGTCAAGTGTTAACCCTTGGAATATCTATTGGCGCACAGGGCCGACTATAGAATAAAGTTGTAAGCCCGCCATGAAACTAGCAAGCAGCAGGCCGCCGGGCAGACGCTATTTTATACATTGCTCTACATTTATAGTTATCCCATGAAAGGTTTAACAAACCAAATCGAAACACTGAAGAATATGTATTCTTTACTTGCTTTTCCTTTTTCAGAAATCAAAGCAGATAGGATAAAACGAATGTCCAAGAAAAAACAATACCTAAAGGGAAATTTGAAACTTCTCCACAAAGTGACAATGATATGTACTAAGAAGTTTCAAATGTCTTTTGGGCATGATTATAAGTAATTAGGTTAGATCATTCTTCACCATATTACGAATAGTTTAGACCTCAGAAATACTTCTGAAAATTCATGTGATGTAGCATCTTTTGAATATTGCAAACGTGCAATGTTTCCTACACCATCCTCTAATCCAGTGTATTTTAGAATCATTTAAAACTTTCATAACAGGCGGGCTGTAGAAATGTTGAGGACGGAGACTGTCCAACTCCTGGAAGTCGACGAGCAACAATACACATATCTATTTCTTTATTTCTTCTCTACAACTGCAGGGTTCCAACAAAATATGGCATTGATTCAAGCAATAAAAACACTATTCTTCATCGCGAGAAGTCATGCGGTTCACGGTAACGCGGGATTCACTCAGCTTCATCCAGGTAAACGACAGGTATGTATGGCTGTGCACACAATACCATTGCCAAGCTTGATTGACACTTTACGACAAGAATATTCGTATTATGCTGGAGGGGACAGGGGTAGGGAAGGGTCACGGGAGGGGATCCATCCTACAACCCACAAGGCAACAAGGCTTTGGCATTCAAAACCTTTATTTGCTATCAGTTAATAAGGACGGTACTTTTGCACCCACGAAGAGTCAGATCTAATAAATAACAAGGTAGATATAAATCACATAAACACAACATTTTTTTCCCGAGATTAATATATCACACTTTCTGGCAAACCCACTGATGTTGTTATGGCAGACTAACATTTATTTTAAAATAATGCCATGAATAAAGGTTGAATAAATATAATTGTTGACATAAACCCTCGGGTATTAATAAATCCCAAAATCTCTGAATTTCAGGAGCTGGAATGCGGATGAGTAAAGACTTTTGAAACTGGAAAGTAGACTTGCACAAATCTCTAAGGTAAAAATTAATTATACCGTTTAAGGGATACTTTCTACTGATAACATAATAACATACTGTTATCCTTTCTGTTCCCTGTTCTGTTCGACTGTGTTAGAAAAGCAACAAACTGTTTAAACATCAAATTTGCTGATGATGCAGCTATTGTTTCACTTCTTAAATCTGCTGACCTTGACTACAGAAATGAAGTATCTAACTTTACAAATTGGTGTAAAGACAACTTTTTGATCTTAAATACTAAGAAAACAAAAGAAATGATTATTGATTTCAGAAAAACTTTTGATCCTTTGGCCCAGATTTCAATCAACAACGAAGATATTGAAATTGTAAACACGTACAAGTATTTGGTTCTTGATTCAAAATTATCCTGGAACGATAACGTTGATTATGTTTACAAGAAAGGTCAGCAGCGGTTGTACTTCCTTCGTCGTTTAAACACTTTTAGAATTGATTGTTCACTC
This sequence comes from Haliotis asinina, assembly GCF_037392515.1. Lineage (NCBI taxonomy): Eukaryota > Metazoa > Mollusca > Gastropoda > Lepetellida > Haliotidae > Haliotis > Haliotis asinina. Next base: position 20,991,822 of record NC_090291.1, on the reverse strand, counting down.
ATGGTTCTTTTCTACAAAACCTTTATACAAAGTATTTTAACTTTCAATCTTCTTTGTTGGTTTGGTAACCTGTCTGTTCAAAACAAAGCTAAACTCAACAAAATTGTTGACACAGCACGCAAAATCATTGGCTCAGAATCAGTAACTCCTATCGGCCAAATTTACGAGCAGCAAATTGTTAAAAAAAGTGCAGAAAATTGTAAATGACAGCTCTCACATTCTCTATTATGATTTTGAATTTCATCCATCAGGACGCCGTCTGCGCATGCCTATAGCCAGAACAAACAGGTTCCGTCATTCTTTTGTACCAGCTGGTATTCGCTATTTTAACAACAGTTAATATTTTTTATAACTTTTTTACCATCTTATCCATGAGGCTTCTTTTTTACAAACTGTTTTCACCTTTTATCGCAGAATGTTAGTCCTATCTGACTGCAACATCTTAGTGTTCTTTATATGGTATTTATCTATATGTGCATGATTTTAGCGTTCTTGTAAAGTACGTTGTGATTCAGTGTTTTGTTTACGATGTAACCAAAATGTCCCTCGGGATATTAAAGTATTATCTTATCTTATCTTATCTTATCTTATCTTATCTTATGTAGACTTGCCCCTTCAAGGGGTAGAATTACTATTGATCCATGGGCTCAGCATTCTGTATAACCTTGGAGCAAGGCTAGCCAAGGACTAAGAGGAAGTTATAGTGGAACAGGACTGAATTCTGATTCCAGTGGGTTTACCGGGGTGCTACACTTGTGAGACCACAGTTACTTCGTGATGTCCTCCCACATAATGTGACATGCCGTCACGTACATGCTGCACTGTTCCAAGCGAATTAAACCCGCTTGTCTCACTTGATAACATGTGTCCCCAACCCTTTAATTCCAGATTGATGAAGATTTTTCCAAAGATGGTAAAGTGATAAAAACAAGAATTTATAAATGAATTGTTTTGTCAGCGTCACTGAAAGAGGTAGAGAATAAGAAGGCATAATATGTATTTTATTGGCTTACAGATGCATGCAAATATAACTTTTCAACATAAAATCACTCTTGATAGAATATTCACTTACTGATGGCTGATAACTTTTATATTGTTGTGTGATTGTACGCTTTTCGAAAACATCTGCGGGAGAAGAAACCCAGTTGTTGTGTGGAGACACCGCAGATATTGTGTGAGAAGTTTAACATGGTAATTCGGAGAATGACTATGTACGTGGTGACGTCGGCTTATGTAAAACGTCATAAAAACTACATGATATGTTGGGTTATTTTTCGGTAACCATACAGACTGATAAATTATCTGCTGTAGCTTTATATAAGTGAAGACGTTTTTTGGGTGTTTGGGCTTGTGAAAATGTCCATCACTTCTTTAAGTGTATAAAAACGGAAGCTGGCTTGACATCACGAAAACAGGTCATTGTGACACAAAGTTGATTTATACCCTTAGAGTCTTTGGCTCTTTATCTGCAGATGTCAAGTGTATTACGTATATTTCTTCCGCTTGTTGTCAGCTCCCACTGTGACCTGTGCTGTTCCTCGCGCCTTATCCTGTCTGTTATTCCATCTTTTCTATGGTGTTCCTGACCTCTTCACTTATATAGGCCAGGTCTCCCTACACTGACATTGGGCCAATTCTTGACATGATTCAGTTGCAGGGAGTGCACAGAGATATATGTGATCTGGGAGTCAAGAATATACAGAAGAAAAACCTTGAAAAAAAGAGAAGTCGTTTACTATGCGTTTGAGTTTCTATCATATACTACCCATAAAAAGCTATGACGTAAAAAACTCACAGTATGTTTTATGTATGTATGTATGGTTACATCGAAGATGAATTTCTACACTAATTTGGGGAACCAACTGCAAACCTTATGCAAATAAAATGCACGAAGATCATGCTTCAATTTACTGAATTATTGCCCACCCGAACAGGTGCGTTTTGGTGTAAAAATTTTGCTAAGAATTCGTCAATTTTCAGTTTCACCATTAATTGAACTCATGACCATAATCTTTTCAACGTTGCGATTTTTTAAGAATACATCAGTTCATGTGTAAACAGTACCTTTAAATAGTACGGAATATATTAGAACACTGACTGAAGTAAGTGTGCTATATTTACATTAGTAAGTGTAATCTGATACTTATAACGTGCTTACATGTAGTCCTTTATATATTAGTTGATATATGAGCTTTACTCTTTGCTAAAGATGACACTGTTTTCAGCTATACCTAGAGCAGGAGTCATCGCAGTAATGCGACCATGTTGTAAATCGTGGAAACCCTCAAAATTTAATCAGCGGAGAATACCATACAAATTCACTATAACTACTCATGTAAACTCACGATACCATGTCTGCTTTAGGTTATGCATTTGTGCCAACATGGTCGTCCCGCCGCCATATTGTTTTTTTATGAGATCTATTTATTTATCTTGTATGGGGCATAGGTAGGGGTAAAATGACGACAGTTAATGGTAAAGGACGCCATTTGTCGGAGAATCGTATTGTAGTTGTACGTCGGGCAAAGTGAGACACAACCTGTTATTGTCATGGCTGTTTTTCTTCCAATGCATGGATAATATTAAATTATGTCCCATGTTCATTAATGGAAGCCGTGGGTATGCCTTGATGGAATATTACAACTCGGGCGGTAAGTTGATGTTGCATGAGACAAAAGAAAAGAATAATGTTGAGAATATTATAGCAAGGTGTATCAACATATATTTACAAAATAACAGGTCCACAAACACCCATGTGTGTTGATAGTCAGTCAGTTGAGACGCACTATGGGTCATTGACTCCGAAGATACCAACTGAAAAGGATTCTCCCATCTCGCCCTTAGCCCATTCTTCATTTTCTCACATTAACGTAAATTACATCCAGTGTTATAGATGAGAAATGTGATGTGTCAAAGCCCAACTAGTCACGGACCTTGCTTTACAGAGCGAGGCACAGCACAAGTCATTTTAACCATCCTGTTCTCTCATCACAAACGACTTGACACAGATAATGGATATGACCTTGGCTAACCCACACATTGGTCAACGAAGAGCTGAGACGGTTCCCTTGGGGTTCTACATCGACCGTTCCATGTTATCACAGGAGACTCGACAGACCAAGGTGTAAGGAATGAGTAGAGCTGTGACTAGCCGCGACTAGTCTGACTAACTAGTCCCTTTCCCTGGCCCCACTTTCACCTGATGGCGACTTGTAATTAGAGAGCGTCGTGTCAAATATTAACATCAATAGAACGCCATGAAGGGGGAGCATCTCACCATAGTTACTGAAAGTAATTACTGGAGATAATAACTCGTAATAGTAGAAAATTTAACTACACCGTTGCTCATTATCGTGGAGACACAAATCATACATAGCGGTCCAATTATATGTGCTAAAGCGCGACTTAATTCCCCTGCTTTTCATACGGTGTATAATTTTATAGCGAGAAAATTACCCAGCGCTGGCGAGTTAGATCTACCTGATCTGACCCAGCGTCCAAAGACCACAGTAATTATTATTTTACACAAAAAAAATTAGGTTGGTGTCGTATGGCATGCTTTTGTCTAGCCTCGGGTCTTGGGCACACCAAACTCGCTAAGAATAAAGTCTGACCTCCAATCAAAGCAGATGACGACTCGGGTTTACTTAGTTCTGCTGTGAAGGTTTGGGTTTTGTGTTTTTTCTGCTGAGGCAGGTGTTTCCTTGCGTGATTGTGAGGGAAGGTTTGTTGTTCTACTAAGTCTCACCGAGGTGCTGCGTTCGACCATCCCTGTTGAAGTTGATTCAAGGACATACAATAGCAGACGGCGTTTTGTAGAAATGTACTTTTTTCTTTTGAAAAACCAATCAGAACATAATAGAACACATGTGATGTTGCGTTTGAATGTAATTACATAAAAAACGGGATTGTGTGATATTTCGGAACAAGGACGGTAACCTGTACACGAGTGGTTAATTCCTTCTCCGAGGGATGCACTCAGTGTGTGAATGAATGAATGAATGAATGAATGAATGAAAGTGCGAGTTTTTTCTGGTGAAGTTTATTTCTCAGTCAAACTTTATTGCGCTTTTTGTCTTACGTCGCACTCAGACAAACATATAGACTAACAGCTAGTCTCTGAAATGAACATATTTTACTGAAAAAACGTTCATTGTGAAAAAAAAATAATATAATGAAATGGAGGACAGACTAACAAACAAGTGATGGACATTAAGAACAACTCCCCAGTCTTCTCAGTCACCGAGACAGGCACTCACATGTCAAGTACGACAGGCCTTAAGCGATAAGATAGATAAGATAAGATATTTCGTTGCATAGTGTTCCATTAAGGAACGGTGACAATATCCTATAAACTATAAATATGACCATAAAAGGTACAAAGATATAGAAATACACATAGATGAACTTTATCATAACAATTAGATGCTAGGTGCAACATGAACGAGATCCATAATGAACCCTATTCCAACTTACCCCGCGGTGCTAAAAAAATCTTCAGTATGTTGCTACACGAGTTCTAAGAAGGAAACATTTCCGGTTGGTACACAAGCCTTGCACGTAGGCATTTTCTTTCTTCTTTTTACTTATTTAAGAGTTAGGTCGGGACTAGGGTTGTTCGTCCACAACCTATGTTTGTTGTAAGAGTCGACTGAAAGGACATTTAGTCTTTGTAATGTTTTTCAAATGAAAACTTCATGTAATATGAAGGAGCCCAGAGACTTTCTCCATTGTCAGAAACTATTGCAATCTAGATTTGCCACATATTCTAGACTTGCACGGGCTGTATTTAGTATACTTGGTTCGGTGCCTTTATTAGCCTTGCTATAGGGCAGCACTCTACACTACACTCATGGATGAAAAGTAATTCTATCCTTCGAAGAGGCAAGTCTACATATGCGGAGGAAGTCAGCATATTATCTATTACATTTTTATATAAAAATGATCTTTTAAACTGTTAATTTTCCCCTAAGAGTCTTGTACAAGTGCTGAACCCATGGAAGTGTAGTACGTGTACCCTTAAAAGCGTCAAGTCTAGATAAACGGAGGAACACACCATGTTATTTATGTGCATATTTTTTCAATTTTTCATTTAAGGTATTAATTATTACCGTAAGGAACTTGCGCAAGTCTAGGTCTGTAATAACAGACTGAGGATTGGGTGGTCTCAGTGAGCATCATTTTTTCGCACATAGTACTCGGGTGGTTGACAGAACCCGGGTCTTCGGTGTGACGAGCTAACGTCTCGGGTGATCCAAACGCCGTATGCCATTGTATCCCAATTTCGTAGAAGCTTATCCAGACTGGATTATTTCCAGACCGCATCATACAGGTGGACACATGCCGAGTGTGGCGTTAATCAACAAGCATTTTAACAGACAAATATACTGTCAAACCAGGGGAATCGAGTTGTGGCTTTGCAAACGGACGTATGACAGTGTAAATTGACATCTATCTGACGGGTTGGCTTCCTGAAACTGTGGAAATCTAGACTTGTCACATACTCTACACTTGCATGGGCTTGCTTGGATATATTTGTTTTACGGTCTGTATGACAGACAAGGTTGGCTGTCTGATAGTGTCAGATCTGAAAAGGAACATCTTTACAGCTTTGTTCGGGTGAATAAATCCATGTTTTCACCGTGTCAGCAGGATCCATGAAAACAAAATATGGTTTGTGAGAGCAGGATCCGGCACCACACAGTATTCGTATTACTCGCGATGCTACAAACGCTGTGTGGATCATGACCCATCTTTCTCTTTCATTCGATTGTGCGATATCGGTGCGATATCGGTACGATGTTTTCAGTAATAACAGCTGTAGAAGAACATTTTCATGTACATGTATATAGATGGGTAGCGTTTCTTGTTTCGCATCGCTTAGGACTCATCAAATAAGCTGAGATCGCTTTCAAATACCTTATAAAGCACAGTATCGTTAAACTACAATATGGTCCAGAAGCTTCATAAAAGACGCACTCACAAAATTAATGTCGGACTGTTTTTTTAGCTTTGGGCTGCATATGTTTTCCTCTTTTCGCAAACAATTCAAAGACCTGGATATATATTTAGGCACATCATTTGAAGTCATACCGCTCTTGCCTTTAACACTGAACTGATATTTGGTTGAACACACAGGAGTTAGAATCAATAACTACATTAGATAAGAATGTGAAATATGCTATTGCAAATTGTCACTTAAGTTTACCCTGAGTAAGTATTGATGTATAACCTCTGGCTGTGCCTTAACACTTTTTTGTGAAACTCCCAAGGCAGCGCACGGCCACAAAGTCGCACCCGTTAAACGTGACTGAACCAATTTAACACCATGTTTCTTCAACGACATGACACACTGCAAATATAGATGAATATTAGTATATTAATGACCCAGTAATTTACAATATGTTAATATCTCCAAACTCAACGAGACCCTCATGTAACAGACACCGATCAATACTGCTGTCACGTGACATGTAGACTTGCACAAGTCTCTAAGGTAAAATTTAATAGTTTAAATGATATTTTAAAAAGAAATATAATAAATAACTGACTGGGGTCCTTACTATCCGCTTATCTCGACCTGCCTCCTCGAGGGATAGAGTTACTCGACATCCATGGGCTCAACATTCAGTACAGCCTTGGAGCAAGGAAAAGTGACGTGGTATCCATGCACACAGGTCTGTGTGCAGTAATGAGGTCTTGTGCCACAGTGAAACACATCAATCCTTGAATAGGCTTTATGTTTGGGTTGTGCTGGTCAAATTCAGTGTTCAAGTATATGATTCGTGTTTTTGTTGTCTGTTTCTCCACATGACAGGTACTGCCATGTGAAGACACGAGGCAGATTAGATAATAGTACTGAGTCCTGTCATCATCAATACTGAATATGTCAATAGAAAATTTCAATTTATGTATTTTTATACGTGCATATCTTATATGGATGAATGTTAACCTCCCTCGTCGGATACAAGTTAAAGATTTTATAAAACAGCAATTCAAAACAAAAATATACATACATCGATGTTTAAATGGTTTAACAGACAAACATCTGGTCTGTGAAATGCACATACGGGTATTTTTACAGAAAATATTATTGTTCATAAAAATAATCATAAAATATAATGATAAGAGACTTTCTTCACTTTGAGAAACTATGGTAATCTATTACCATATACACGTTTCTAGACTTACATCCGCTTTCTTGGATATGTTTGTTTCATGGACTATATGACAGACTGCTAGCTTAACTTTTGTGTATTTTATTGCATCAAAGTGGTACTAACACCACCGTGCGCGCTCATGCACGCACACGCACACGCACACGCACACGCACACGCACACGCACACGCACACGCACACATATGAGAAATTGAGTATACTCCTATGTCCGATGCTGGACATGGTTAAAAACAAGAATTGTCATGATGGGGATGCGATCTTGATATGCATTTTTGAACTAGGTTTGCATACTTGGTACGTATACCTCGCAAACACATGTACGCACACACACGCGCACTCTAAATACATGTATGGACACCTGTTTGGCTTACGTCCACAAATATCTCAATTCGGCATCCTCCTCTCACCCACACGTTGCTTCTCTTCAAGATGGTTTTCATTCACCCGCATTATTTGTGTAGGACCCGTGAAGATCTCGGCTAGGAATGGTCTTCAGCAAGCTTGTTTGTCGTAAGAGGCGACCATCGGGATCGGGTGGTCAGGCTTGCTGACTTGGTCGACTCATATCATCGGTTCCCGATTGCATTGATCGATCATTTTTTTTTGTCTCGTCCAGACTCGATTATTTTCAGGCCACCACCAGATATCTGGGATATTGCTGAGTGGATACTGCTGTCCCTCCCGTCCGTCTGGACGGTTCGAGGTTCGGATTCCATGCATGTTCACCCAACTTTAGATCCTCGTGACCTGTATGTATTTTTGGTGTTTTGAGAGAAGGTGGAGTTGTATAACTATGGAGCAACTAGTAACCCGTTACGTGCCTCACTAACAAATCTTCTACTCCTTCCATGCCTTGTACTGTTCTTTCCTCTCGTTTTCAATTTTGACGCCTCTTTGGGGATGGGGCACACTGTTAAACGTCATAATCAATATGCACATGTCATCAATTTGAACGAAAGGCTGTATTTACCAGAGTTAGATGAACTATTTTCGATTAGAGCAGAAATCTGACGATTCACAATTATCTAATTATTGTATTCAAGGATCCCACAAATGAGACTCGAGTGTGTCCGATACAGCCGCCTTTATGACGTCACGCAGTCTCGATTTCGCTCTGATTGACGTTACGTCGTAATAAAATGGCCGTAGTCGCAGAATTAGAGAATCTTCCCTGACTATCACGTAAGTTAAGAGTCTCGAATTGCGCCCAGCACTAGGTGATCGCGATAAATTTACTTATTACATTACTAGATTGGGATCTTTATGCACAGATTCATATGCTTTTGTCACTGCGCTTGGAATAAGTTTGTGGAAAATTTTCGGACGTCTGTTGATTTCTTAAGTTTAGATTGATGTTCGCTTTATGACATTTAGACATCATAATGCCCATCTTGGCTCTTTTTTCAAGATTACATGAACTTTCCATTTTTTCTTAATGAGAAAAGTGAAAAAGTAGCCATGCGCCACGTAAAGATTGGTTAAGATTGATTAACAGAGCATCGACTACAGAAGAAAATAATCTGGGAAACCCATTTATTGGGCTACCGGGGAGTTTACAATATTAGAAATGTAAGACAGCCGGACTTGGGATTATCAAAGGCTGTAGATATATAGTATACAGACCCCGGGTCAGATGAGCACGGGACCATTTGTTGAATCTTGGAGCAAAAACGGGGGTCTGATCTGTCGGCATTTTGCTGTCACTAATGATGGAAGCGAGCCGGACCCTCGCCAGACCGATTGGAGCCCAGATAAGCGATTTTGTGCGCAAGTTAATTTACACCAGCACTCTAAAGGGATAGGAAATATTAGAAAGATTCGCCTTGTAAAAAATTTCAGCTGATAGTGAGGCGGATTATTAGTAGAGGTCTGAAGCATCTATGACCTGGTAAATTTATTGCTCAGTGGATGTGTCTAACGGGAATTGTTGATGCGCGGTGCAATCAAAGGCCCAGCAAAATGTCGAGCTTGATGTATCCCGATACTGGGTCAGTTAATTAGAAAACGATATGTAGGGGGGCGCTGAGGGGGGGCACCAACAACGCTTCTCCTGCCCGATAACGGGGATAACGACGAGAGGCCACACTGGCTGACTATATAACGATTTGGGGACTTTCATTGTTTTATGATCCATAGAATGTTGTGTTTTCTTCTGACTCTGTATCCATTACGGGCTTAATAAAACTTGAAAAACGTGGTTGTTATCTAACCATACGAGTTAATGACTGCAGCTCGGAGAGAGTGGTTATGTCATTAAAAAGATTCCTGTCCGAAGAATTAAGAAACATTGTCCCCAAATTACTTAACAATGTAGTTTCCGGGTGCAAACTTTACAATATTAAAAATGTTTCCAACTGCGGAAATGTATCACAGCACAGACTGGGTGATTTAACAGCAAGTGGTAGCTTCTCTCTTCTTGCACCAAGTGCGATAGATCACTCAACATATCCATAACGGAACGCGAGATTGAGAAAATCGTGGCAGAGGTGCAACGTAAACTGGTTCTTTTGACAGGCTGGGCGATAAATACTCATTCCAAACCACAAATGAAATATTGTCAGAAAAAACATTGGTTTCACATTCACACCCCAAACTTCAATTGCTATGCTCTCTAATTACACTCGATGTAGTCAGTCCTCACGACATTAAGACACACAGACACACAGTTATGTAAAACCGCCAGATAATACCTGTGTCTGGAAACGTTAGAAAAAAAAGCTCTTTCTATTTGACCCCGAACTTCTCAGTTTTAATCTAAAAATCAAGAGCAAGCATTCCACACCCGCCGCAATATGGAACGAATTACATTTGTCGGAACATCTTTCTGTACAGTGTAAGTACTCGCGTTTGTAAGCCATATAGAAGGGTTATATTCCAGTTTCATTTAACTGTCAGGTAACTAAGGATCAGACGTGTAAAACCCATTCGGATGGGGTAGTGAATAAACACACACCTGTATCGTAGGCACTTTCGTGGGATGTATGTTTTGATAGGGAGTATGTATATGTTTTCATATTCCTTGTATTATGTTAAAGACGTATATCCCGAGCTGTTATTGCTGTGATATCCGTGTCTCTGTAAATGGAGAAGTCCATCAACGTCTTTATTGGACGTCTAAATACTTCTTGAACGTAACTCAGGGATTATAAAAAGAATGCCTGCTCTCCCCATTAAAACCCAAATCCCACCAAAGTGCCAACCAAACCTTCTACGTTATGTATGAGTGAGGGGTTGTTTTTATCAGTCAGCATAATGACACTTATAGTCATAACTGGACCCAAAAATACTGTTTTATGAAAGCCTAAACACCGGCAATTGTTGACTATATTTCTACATAACGTTCCATAACCCACGGCAGGGACGGCAGAGTAGCCTACTGGTTAACGTCTGTACATGGGTACAATGAATGAAGGCTATTTTTGCTGCCCCCGGTCGTGATACTGCTGGAATGTTTCTAAAAGCGCCGTAAAACCATACTCACTCAAAACTATAAAAAATGTTTATGAACATTTATCAAACACATACCACAATCACGTGACTGCTGCCACATCGGAACGTTTGTTTCAGAACCTACCATGAATATGTCTGGTCGCACTACAAAAATGGTAAAAGGTGGCCTCTCACGAGTTGGCTTGAAAGGAAAATAACACGCATTTCTGTTTTGAACGTTTACAAGTATAGGCATCTAATAACTGTTTTTGTGTGTTGCAAGGACCTTTAACGTATTACCCGACACCCATCACACCCACACATCTACATAGACTGAGGACAAGAGCTGCGTTCCGAGTTCGGCACACGCACGGTTGCCATGATGGAATGCACCGTCGTCTGGTCGCACTTAGCCTCTCAACAGTAGACAGGAATCCAGTCTAAAGTTGTTGGAGATCTGAGGCTGGCACACTATGTTTGGGTAGCTCGATGTACTGCACGGTGACCGTACACCAGGGGCGCCGTCTTTGAAACTGCCACTGCACGTGTTAAGAGTGCATTCCTATACACCTGCACGTGTTAAAAGTGTATGCTCCAAGGCTGGACTGAAATCTAAGCCTATGGGTAATTCCATCCTGTAAAGAGGCAAATCAAGACGAGCGGACAGTACAAGGACGCCTCTGTGCTAGAGACATCCTAAATTTTTAGAAATTATCATCGTAACTATTGATTATTACCTTAGAGGCTTGTGCAAGTCTAGCCACACCTGAGCAGGGTCTTGTGTGCGCTATTTGACTGCTGGTCTGAAGGTACTGCTAGAATGCCGTCTTTTACCACAGGTTACGCATTTGATCACCTGATATGCTTGACGAATATTCATATTCTAAAGCATAAGCTCCTTCATGCGGTAACAGATGAGCTGGTTATTCTACCCCGTGTTTCTTTGTTTGGCTGTTGTCTGACGCAACATTTAGATATAGACAGATGTATTTCATAAGGCCGTGGTCTGTGATCAGGATCACATCATCCATCGATGAACATCATCGATGTCCGCAACCAAATCATCTAACTGCAACCAAATTCCTATAAATTCACCTATTCACACTCGTCATCATGCTTTCAACCAAACCCCAATACAGTTATTTCTACCAGTCTTCACCTGCTCCTTCCCATGACGTATCACTGCATTATGTTCAGACAGCGAGTTCGTACCGACATAGAAAAACCATAGCTTCAATATAACCAACCGCCATTTAACGCTTATCCATATCATTGTCAAGCACAAATATAAGGAAGTAATGACTAAACAGTAGAGAAGCGTTTGATCCGACCACAGACACCAGAATTAAACACCACACTGCATGTAGTTACTTCGACTATAACATATAAGCCGATTGGTTACACGACACATGTTGTTTATGCTACACAGCCATCCTCTTTTCGGGCTCCCATCACAGCCGACAGCGTCCGTGGTGTATACTTGAGACCCTGTTGCATGAAAGGTCTATGATATTAGGAAATATTGCTTTTCAGCTGGACTGAACAACATGCTATACAAGCGATGACCCCAGAGGAAAGCATATCGAGTCACGTAATCCCGGATTATAGGCTTGAAGATTACAGGGTAAGTTACCGTACCGAGCCACTGTATACTTAAGTGGACTTACCGAGTAGTTCAATTGTCCCGCGAGATCAGCTGAAAGCTATACATTTTACTTTTCGTTTTTGACTTTACAGTCTTAGAAATCTTAGCGCTTCAGTTACAATGGGTTCTTTAGTATTAATGTGTATTTCAAAAATAAAACGTACGTTAATAGTTTTAGATACTTTAGCATAACATTTCGTAAATAATTAAACAGTAATGTTTTCTCGACAAAAGGAAGTCAGTCAGTGACAGTTTATAACACTGAGGGAACGGTGGGATAGGATACTGGTTAAAGTGTTCGCTGAATCTTAGGTTTGATTCCCCACAGATGTACTGTGTGTGAAGCTCATTATCTGGTGTTCCACGCCATGATATTACTGAAACATTGATAAAAGCGGCGTAAAACTGAACTCACTCACTCACAGAGAAATAGAAACATTTTCTTTTGGTGTCGAACCCGCTGTTCAGAAGTCCGTACATGATAAGGAGCTGACAGATAGTTGTATATGGTTTCATGGATCCTATGTGGCTTTGTTTCTCTTCTGCTAGACATGAAGAGAAGGACCACAGTTATGGCTGGTGGAGTTGAATATGGCTTTATGCTGATTTTAGCAATATTGTAGCAGTTCAACGACGGGGAATCAGAAATGGGCTTCACACTTTGTACCCATGTGGGGAATCGAACCTGGGTCGTCAGCGTGACGATCGGACGCTTTAACCATTAGGCTACCCCACCGCTCCAACACCAGCTACGACTTAATTTGGTTTGTAATAGCACAACTTTATATCGAAATTTAATTTCATGTTTTTTCTTTGTTTTTGGTTGCTTGCTTGTTTTTGTTTTTTATTTTCATTTTTAGAGGGAGGGAGAGGGGTAGGGTTGGGGATACCATTGCTACGAGCTAAGAGCTAAGAACGTTTTGTGGAACGGATGCACATATATATCTGATTCATACCTAGATTTTCACTGAATCAAATGAAATGATTCCAGTGCACTTCTACCTGGCCTTGAGGGGGATGAATACCCAGGGACGTATTCGTACTCCCAGCTTTTTGTATGTCTCGACCAGTACTACAACTGGACACCATACACCTGTGTAATCGGATTCGATGACACCCGTTGTTAACTGGGCCCTGTTCATCCAGGTATTGGACAATTGCAGTAGTGAACGTGTTATATTCCAGGCACCGTGATCAGTGCGGTACAATACAGGTGAGAGCGTTCTTGCTGAGCTGGGGCGGTGGGGTAGCCTAGTGGTTAAAGTGTTCACTCGTCACGCCGAAGACCTGTGTTCGATTCACCACATAGGTACCATGTGTTAAGCGCTTTTTTTTGGGGTGCCCCCCCCCCCGTGATTATTACTGGAACATTGCTAAATTCGGCATAAAAAGAAACTCACCCACTCTTGCCAAACAGACCCGTGAAGGTTCCGGGATAGAATAGGCCTTCAGCAACCCATGTTTGCCACAAAAGGCGACTATGCTTGTCGTAAGAGGAGACCAACGGGATCGGGTGGTCAGACTCACTGACTTGGTTGACACATGTCATCGGTTCCCAGTTGCGCAGATCGATGTTCATGCTGTTGATCACTGGGTTGGCTGGTCCAGACTCGATTATTCACAGACAGCCGCCATATAGCTGTAATATTGCTAAGTGCGACGTAAAACTAAACTCACTCATTCACTTGCCGAACACTTCGATTCTCCAACCTTGGTGCCCTGCGACAACACTGTGTCACCCGCCCGATATCGTTAAAGGCGGAGTAAATCTGTACTCACTCATTCCCTCCAATAACATTGCCCCTGACGATCATACGTTCCACCTGGGCCAAGGTGTATACAGGTCCGAAAGTAGCTGGGATACGATTATAACGTAAAGTTGTATTCATTGACCCTTGTGGCAGGACAAAATAAACAATGTTGCGAGACTGTCGTTTCAAACATTTAGCAGACATATCCTTTACTCAACCGCTTTACGCTGGAGCTATATCTGGGTAAGTTACGACATACGTTGAGTCTAGACCAGGCTGAACAGTGACTGATATACGACGGTAATGGCAATATGTCTGTTGACAGGTAGACTTGCATGATGTTTTAATATTCGTACCATGCAAGTACCAATACCATTGTGTTCACAGCATCCCTTAGGAGGCTGCTGGCTCGTGGACTCGCCCACACGTCGAAAACACGAGATATGTACTTAAACCCGTGTCTGCTGAAACAACATATCATTACAATGTACATCATCAAAAACTCATGCAATATTCACAAGTCTAAAATCATTAATCCAAATAAAAACTTAAAAGTCGGTGAATGAAAAAATCAAATTACAGAAAGCTGTTTTTTAACGTTTGAGATAAGAAGGCATCTGGTTTTGTTTTGTTTTCTGGGTGATGTATTGGTTTGGCCTTCTGTATATCCGTCTTTAATCTTCCGGCTAAACAACGATAATTGAACTAATTTGTCTTGCTACCGCCTTGTTTCCGAACTCTGTCCCTAACTATTCCTTGTCCTTACAGGTCCACTAAAACCTATTCCCAGTTTCTCTTGTCTGATGAACGTCAATGGAATTCTGTTCCATTTGTATAATTTTATGAATTTACAAAACAAAAAACGACATCTGCAAATCACGAATCATACAATTGATATATGAATTCGTGTGGGTAAGACTGTTTTCGTTAATAAACAATTTTTAATCCGCAAGAAAACGAAGTGAGGGTACTTTGTGGACACAGTTTACCGAACATGTGTTATTCTAGAATGTTTGAAAATACGTGTAAATATTTTCAGCTCAAGCCGCCCGAGATACCTATCTGTTAAAAAACGTTCCGGCATCATGAGATGCCTGTAACGAGGTTCTGTACACGATACGGTTTGAGTCGGGCTCTGATAGCGCTGTATACAGAGACCCGAGTCTCACAGCGAGCATATACATGTGTATGTAAACGACACTGTTTTTGCAGGACGAATGCCTCCCCGATTGGATCCTAGCTATTTTCAAGCTCGTTTTTACCACTGTAAGAGCAGAGGGATCGCGCTACTGTCGCGTCCTACTGGGGTTAATTTGTCCTTGAGAGAGTGTGAATGACGTTTAATGCCTTAAATCACATACATATAACACTACAGTTTACCATAACAAAGCTGTTTCTCTTTTTACGACTATCCATATCGACGAATTAGGTGATTACACAATCAACAAAGTTAGTAAGTCTAGTTTTATGGATGGTTGGAACAATAGTACAGTTAAAAAACCTGAAATGAGTCAGTCAGTCAGTGAGAGAGTTTTACGGCACTTTTAGCCATATTCCAACAATATCAAGGCAAGGGACACAGAAATGGTTTTCACACATTGCACCCATGTTTTGAATCGAACCCGGTCTTTGGTGTGTCGAGCGAACACTTTAACCGATGGACTACCCCTTAGCTCCAAACAAGAAATGACGCAGCTGACTGTTGATTGATATACCCGGTAACATGGTTAATGCGAACAAGGATTCTGACAAACGATAGTTTTAGACACGTCTAGGAAGTCTCTTGGACAGGTCAGGGCACCGCGGATGAGTATGACAACATGGCTAAACACTGAAACGCATGTACATCGGACTTGTATTGCAATCCACGTTTCAACATGTTTGAACAATATTCTGATATTCTAAAGAAGCGTAAATGGACCGTAAATGCAGTCCAGCATTGACAGTGGTCCGGATTAATCAGATTCCGGTTTTTAGATACCCCATCGTCTAAACGAGGCTTGGTTCACACAGATACGTGTAAACGAGTGGGTGTAGATCAATCAATCTTACACGTGATACTTCCAGTGGTCTACTTCCAGGAATATGAAAACAATATTGAATGTCTTTAATGCAGACATTCATTCCACACCATTGAATGTTACAGCCAGCGGAATGTCAAGGGCGCGAGAGAATGGAATCGCGCACGTGCGGGAGTGTGCGATCTTTTTCGCCGCTGTCAGCGTTTCACAGAGTTACCCTGTGACTTGAGTGAAGGTTCAAGTCTGTAGCAGGTAAACCGGTGGTTGATGGTGTGAGGACCAATCAGTTGCACGGATTGTTATCGGTATATATTCTACCTATGGCCATTTGGATCTACTTTTGGAAAACGTGTTATGTGTATGAAGGGGTCGTTATATTAGCTAGCAGTCGCTTGCACGCTCTCTCGTTTGCTGATTTCTCATATGGATTCAAATCATGAATACGTTGTCGCCATAAAATGATTCCTTCCTTTGGGTGTATAAAAATCGGTTTGTCCAAGATGTGTGATAGATATACAAGCGAAACCGGAAAACAAAACGAGCCAATACTGGCGTGTGCGGCGGTAACGTTTGCGGCGATATTAGTATGACACCACTTGGAACAACAATATTACAGTTTAATAACGGCATGTCTGCTTAATGTGGGAGGAAAGCAATCGGGTGAAACCCACAAACGCAGGTGCTGCAAAGACTGAAGCATAATCAGGGCGAACATGGGATTCAAACCAGCGGATCTTGGGTTTCTCGCGGGCCCAAGGGACGCAACTCAGTAATATTTCAGATATGGCAGGTGTTTTGTGACCATTTATATTTTCAGGGATGCGCGATACACATGTATATTGCGAGTGAGTGAGTGAGGTGCAAGTTACTGAGTGATATATTCCAGCAGTATCATGGCTCGTGACACCAGAAAATGTCTTCACACATTATAATCATGAGGAAAATCGAACCCGGGTACCGAACGAACGCTTTAACCACAAGACTACCCATACAAGCAGCACACGTGTGTATTGTTCTTAGTGAAAACACATATAAACCTCTGCATAAAACTTACCAGGTGAACTGATAATTGCGCTCATACAGTTCCATGTAACATTTTACATGTCTAAAAAATGTATAATACATGCACGCCAGCATTGCGACTTGGCAGCTGTGTCGGTAGGAACGGTAACGGCATCAACTGTAGACTGGATGAAGACCGAGACAGCCCCGTAGCTGTGCGAGATAATAACCCCTAAATTGAATGTACGCTGTTCGCATTCTCTGCGACAAGGAACCTGTATAGTGTGATGGGTGTCATGCTTCGCGAATGTCTGTTTCTTTTCCAATTTAATGTCGCACAATGCTGGAAAGTACGTCACGCCGCAACAGCAATACTATCACTTCAAATCAATACTTTAGAAATGTTTATTCGCCTTCGTAATTACGTTTGTTTTATTTTGATTGTATCCCAAGGTTACTTCGTTTAAGTAGTTGTGCAGATAATAGCACTGCATTGAGCCGCTGACGTAAGACAACTCTCGTCCAACCACGAGATATATCCCACTGCTAATTATCGCCTGCTAGTTTTTTTGCCCTGTCTGTCTGACTAAAATGTTCCGTTATTTGTTCATAAATGTCGCAAAAGAGAGCGAGGGAAAAGCTATCGTTTTGACAAAAAAATCTGGGGTGTTTAAGGGCACGTCCATTACGCCGATCACAGGCTAGGTTGGAATTGTGGATAATGAATCCAGTGCTTGGATTTATCCTGCGACAGTGTTGATAATCAAGTGCCTTGGGTCATTAGACGTCAGAAGAACGCGCGAGATCTTGCAGCAATTTTTCAAGATGTCACCCAGAGACTAAATCAATAGGCATGATTGACAATTTTGAGAGGTCATTGAAATAAAGCAAGAAGCGGCGGAAATGAAGTGATATTCTACCCCATTTTTTACACTATGTTGTTGGGAAATTGTGACATTTGCATATACGAAGGTTGGAGCAGATTGTCTGCCGATCATCCAGCGTTTCAGATCGATCTTCTCGCGCTACATGACGCCATCTTGGTTTTTGACGTCTAGGTACAGGAGAGGGGTTTTTTCTCTGACTGACGATAATTGCTGTGCTTTATTTGTGGAATGCATCCATGCATGCTTTTAATGCCGCACAAGTCTGCATGTTTGTAGTGTGATTACTTGGTGGCCGTGTTCTAAATACACAGATCGATGACAACAATACTTTCACAATTTCAACAAGAAACATGATGCTCTCATAATTAGACCTCTGCATCAACAAATCCTTGATTAACTTTTTCTTTGCGACATAATGGTTGCAACAGTGTTGCTTTTCGAAAGGAAATATTGTATTGATTCAAGTAAATTGTACACTTCTTCTGACACGCCGGAGTATATGAAATATTCATTTCCTTATCATCTGCGATTAATGATTAGTTGGAGATAAAATGGAATACGATATATCTGGTGTTAGAAGAATGTATATGCATGATCATGCCTTTCGAATCAATAGCAGTTTTAGATCTTGAGTGTTTATTACTTAGGTGGACTCTAGCTGAGACAAGCTATTACGAGATCGATGCAGATAAAAAACGGCCTTTAACATCTCGATAACGTCTTTGGTTTGCTGGGGTGATTTCCGACGTTTGGACACCGACGAAAGTCGTTTTTGGTGTCAGGCGTAGAACTTTTTATGGTATTTGTACGTGGGTGCCTTGCAGTGCGTTAATTGGCAATATATCGTGACTGTGGTAGGTTTATAAAGTTATAGACATAGTTCAATGATGTTTTCAGTTCAGTTGGAGGGGGAGCGGGCTGGTATGGTCGACCCTGCGAGGTTGCTGGGTGCACAGCTTTATTGCAGCGAGTCTCTTTAAGGATTTAAAGTGGAAAGTTACTTTCATTCTACACGTTATTGGAAGATTTCATTACGAACAGGGGTAAGGTGTCAAGCTAATAAGAGCCTAGTTAATGATCGGAAAGTATTTCCATCAGACTATTACTTTGATTAAAGTTGTTTTTTATATAAAATATTAGTTGGGTGTTATTAAATACACGACGAAGAGCCAACACGTTTGCTGTAAACGTAAACGAAAGCTGTGCTTGAAAATATGCCAGAACGGGAGAAGAGTGAGAATATTGAAGCTGACATATACTGCCGCTTATATACTGAGTGTGACAATTGGTGCAAATTAAATATTTCGTGCGTGGTATAAATGATGGACGGAGAGGATATGGTTGATAGCACGAACACCAATTCACCTGTTTCTCTAAACGCACTTAATACTTCCACTTTCTGAAAAAAAAATTAAACTGAATTTGATCGCAAGGCACTGCTAATATGAATCTGAGGCAGTGGACCCTGTCTGGTGTGTCATTGCAACAACTAGATTCACACTGAAGACGGCAGTTGGAAGTGCCGAGGACTTGCCTTCACTGTAGTTTCTCATGGGAACGAGCTGACACATTGTCTCGCCAGTTGAGCAACGTGTCCTAATGACAGATGAGATAAAACACTGTTGAATTCCTCATGATGAACGATTCTGCGATTATCTAAATATACTCAGAATGAATACCACATCCCCATATATGTGAATAGTATGCCGATATGTGTGCAACATATGGTAATCCTGTCCTTCATAATATAATGGAGCGTCTTCACAGAAACACCTAAATACCCATTTTCACATGAATGTAGATGTGATATACTTTACACCAGCATGCGTGATTTATGATGCAAGACAGACGTATGTTGGACACTGTTGAATAGTATCTATCTGTCCTCGTATTGGTACCATGGATATCTCTCAGGTCATATCCCTTTGTGGTGTTGACGTGAACAGTGACAGTGAGTGAGGTTGCAATGTTCCCCGCAATCATGGGGTGTGTGTGTGTGTGTGTGTGGGGGGGGGGGGGGGGGGGGGGGGGGGGCTTCACACACTGTACCCATGTGGGGAATTGAACCCGTGGGTACTTCGGCGTGACGAGCGAACGCTTTAACCACTAGGCTACCCCACCGCCCCAGAACAGGGGCAGAGGCAGAGCGAATGGTATATAGAATGGTATTCAATGGTTCATTGAACTAGGATCAGGCAAATCACTGAAATCAGAGATCCCCTCCATCGAGGCAGATTCGTCACCATTAAGTCGCAGGGTAAGAGTGCTAGGCTCAAACAGGTCACCATTTCACGACCAATACTGGAATCTTCTGGACCAGTTCAAACCCAACCCAAACAGTGTTTCCAGTTGAAACACCATGTGTATCAGGGTCACATCATAACTTCCATTAACTGTGATAGAGGTGACAGTACTGAATGATAATACTGCCTTGAAGACGGTGATACAGACTTGACCAATGGTGATACAGACTTGAAGACGGTCACAAACGGGGATACATGCTTGAAGACGGCCATCATCAGTGACACAGGCTTGAAGACGGCCACCAACGGTGACACAGGCTTGAAGACGGCCACCAACGGTGACACATGATTGAAGACTGCCACAAACGGTGATACTGGCTTGAATAGTGCCACCAACGGTGATACAGGCTTGAGGACTGCCACCAGCTGTGATACAGGCTTGAACACGGCCACCAACGGTGATACATGCTTGAAGACTGCCACCAAAGCTGATACAGGTTTGAATACTGCCACCAACTTTTATACAGGCTTCAAGACTGACTCTAATGGAGGGCAATAGCTATTTTCCAGATATTCTGTGAAACATCCAATGTTTTTGCATTTTATAAGGCATGTCCATATCACGTGTGAAGGAAGGCCTGTTACTGCCATCATGGGCAGAAAACAGTATATGTACACACAAAAACAAGCAAACATGTACTGATCATATGTTTTTATTTGTTTGTATATTGCGAAGCAGACTACATATATCTCGTTGAAAAAAGGTCTAAAAGACTCAACAGTACCAAAAATAGGACCACCGTAGTAAAATAGTTTTCTAGGCCTAGAACAGCAAATTGCGCCATCAAAACAACTTTGAACAGGGATAGCCGATTCCAAGACAATAACACGTGAACGCGGATCCCTGAATTAAAATGTAAAATATAACCAGACTCCATACTTGCACAATTTGTACACAAAACAAATGGCATATGAGGAAGATGCACTATAGCTCATGGGCCTCCCCCCTTATCAGACAGCATCCGTACACAGCCATAGTAACACATTGTTTGACAATATTATACATAGATACACACAATATAAGTTGTATAGTCAGGTGAAGTAGTACATATGAAGTGTACATACTGAACACTTTTCATGTGTTGATCTGGCCTGGTAAAAGGGGAGCCATGTTGAATGATGTATACTGGGAAAGGGTCATGGCCAAGACATGCCGCAATATTTTTGTCGTTTTCCTTTTTACAATAAATTTGAGAATAATATGCAAATACTTCCTTTTCTCATTTGAGAAAAGGCAGAAAAAAATATGAATACAAACAAATGCACACAGATCTACCTTAATGATAGTTTAAACAGTTAATATAAAATTTATCTATGTATGATATAAGTAACTGTAGCTTTCCTGTGTACAATACTCTGGGAATGAAAATACAAGCTGATTCATTCATAAGCTGAAAAGTTGGCTGTAAGATATGTTAGATATGGTTTAACATAACTTACACTCATTGAAAATTTCCTTTAGCAATCAAAACATGATCAAGCAAATCAATAAACCATTTTTATTGAAGTATAAAAAACTCATAGTCTGCTCATGAAATTGTTAATGTTAATTAAGCTTGTTATGTTAATTTATAAATACATCACAATTTGTACTTTTAAGATTACCAATGAATCAAGCGTTTTCCAGTTGCGACTCAACAGGGGCAATTCTGGGAGTTTTGTAACAACCAAAACAATTTAAAGATACACATTATGGCAAGCTTAACAAAAACAGACATCTAAAATATTTCAAAATATTTCTGAAATAAATGCACAAAGTCAAACCCTTGTGGAGAGATCTCGAATTAGCAGTTTCTTCCAACATATATGAACCTCTCTGTAAATCTGGCCATAATATAGAACTTTAAACATTAAAGCTAGTTTGGTAAAGTGGAGAGACATGTCGCTCCAAGTTGGTCCGAAGTAAACAATAACATAACGTACATAACTTTAACATTTATCTATATAACAAGATTCTATCAAATGAAATCTACAAAGCACTTAATCAGTTCATCAACACAATGGCAAGGGAAGAGAATTTACATTTCTATTCAATACAAACATCGTATCTACATAATTTATCTAACTCATTCTGTAAATGTATTTGAGTGTAAACAAGAGAAGACTGGTCTTTATCAACACTGAGATTTCCACCTTCTCTTTCATGAGATTTAGTCAGCAAATACCTTGCACACTTCTTTTGTATTGATAGTGATATGGAGATCCCTTCATCAAAGACATGTAGGAACAGAAGTTGAGGATTTCACTGCCTATGTTTCATCAGTCTTGAGATCTACAAGAATCACAATCTACTGTATATGTACAAATTATGATAAATGCAAATTTGGCATACATATGCTACAAAAAATAATATATAATGATGTGCTATTCTATACTGTCATACAAATATGTATATGATAATGACCAATTTACGCTGTAGTTTTTCATACATGCACCAATTTCGAAGCCCTTTATCTGCTTCAAGCAGTAGGTTCTATTATTTTGTCTTCTTAAAACATACAAAAATAAGCAGCCTTCAGCTGCAAGCATAGTATGATTCATTTCTTGGCAAAATATCAGTTTGCAAAACAATATTTGAAACAGAAACTAACATAATCAAAAGCAAGCTGTAACAATGCTCCTAATAGCCTCAAAATAAAACTAAAAATATCTATAAATGATATGAACTATTGGCATTTATCAACTGAGCATTTGTGGGATATGTGGTAATATCCCTTTCAACTGGACTCTTCTAATATATGGAATAGGTAAAGAATATAAAGGTATATATGTTATGGCATGTTAGAAATAGCTGCATGAATGAGATGCTGAAATGCTGCATTTTGTAGAAGATATTACTGATCAAGCTGATTACATGCTGTCAATGAGAACATAGGAACCCTGTCATACATAGACTCTACAATAAACGGAGAGAGAGGACCCTGTTTCACTTCTAGGGGAGCACTGATTATTCCACATTTCACCACAATGAACTATTCCTCTTGTAGAACTCTTCAAGAACAGGAGGAACAAAAACCATCATCACAATTGTCACAAAACAAGTAATACTATCCCCAGGGCATCGCTGCTGGGATAACACAGACACCACCGTCAATATGGACAACTTCAACAGCATGCATACAGTGAAAAGTGTCATAACATTGTCATAACTCCTGCCATGCCCAGCGTTAGTCTACAGCCAATCAGAACACATTTTATCCGGGAATGGAAGGAGTTAGGGGAACTCCTCACAGCACCTACATACATTTTGAGTCCAACCGTTGCCTGTGAGGAGCCCTGGATAATGGGAGGACAACATCTGAATGGATACATTAAGAACCTGATGTCATGATAATGCAGAAGAAATCATTTAACAGGACAAACAACGGCAGTTGCTGATTGACAATCAACACACACATGCTTCAATATGTAAAAATAATACATGGCAATACAAATTTACAAAGTCCATTTAAGTCCACCTTTCAAGCCCAGGTAATCTTGACCTTAACTTTGGTCAAATAGAAATCCCAAAATAAGACAACCATGACCCTGACCTTAAGAAACAACCTGAATCACATTGAAGGCTACGAACACAGCTATGGTCTATCTTGTCAGTCAAGGTCATGATTTGCCTTTCACCTCATCAAGGTCAGTAAAAGACTTTGACTGAACCAATCTATACATAGACATACCACCACCAAGTTCATGGCACCTTGGAAGAAGTTTGGGTGATAGTATATCTCATTTGCTGGGCTGGTTGCCAAATTCACGAACACACAACCCATGCGGAATCAAGTATCAACAAATATACTACAATATTTCAAGTAAATCCTTTACATTTTTAATGAACTAGGTAAACTAAACTAAAATACTCCACCTCTAGGAGGTTGACTATGTCATCTCTTCACAGTAACTTTAGCTACAACAAATCATAGAACATGGTTCATTGCCAAAACCGCATGCTGCAAGCCCATATTTAATATGGCTGGCCTATGATAGCAAGAGTAACAACAACAACAATACAAAATGGAAGAATTACATTAAGTGCTCACATGAGCAAAAAAGATATGTATGAGTACATATTTCCTAAAACATGGAATAGTTGACAAAAACAGAACTGCCCACAATATCCAGCCGTGGAGTGTTATCACCAGAGGCTGATTGTTCCTTGGTCAATACTGTCTCTTCAACACAATGGCTGAACACACACTTGCCTCGCTCACATACAAGTAAGTCTATTAAGTCACATGATTTACTCTATCTTTGGTTTTTTAGGTTTTGGTTCTAATTCCTCCGAGGCACTTTCACGTCTGCTCTCGGAAGGAACAGAAACAGGTCTAGATTTGGCAGGGCTGCTCCCAGCAGTGGAGGAGCTCCCTTCAGACTTCCTTTGGTATAGTTTGGTGGCCTTGACCTTATGCACCTCCATCTGAGTATGAAGTTTATATTCATATGCAGTTGAGAACCGCTCGGTGCAAGCTCGGCATTCATATTGCTTCTGCTCTAGCTTCAACATTGGTTTCATATTTTCTGAAACCTTTGCGCCTGCGAAGCACACAGCCCTCTGGTGGGTGATGCAAGCCTCCTTAGCGGGATACACCATTTGACATTTCTTGCAGATGTAGCCCACGTCCACAGTACTCTCCTGGGCACAGGCGTAGTCCACACTGCTCACCTGGTTCTTGAGGGTTGATACAGATTTGGAATCTTGCGTGTACTGAGCTAGGCTGGACTTGGGATCAGTCAGCATCTCACTCACATTCTTTATAGCATCCTGAGGAATTTGGAGAAGAGGGAGAGGGGTTCCAAAACTTAGCGGGTCATATGCCATCATGTGCTCTGCCCCTGGGCACAGAAAATATAAATCAATAACAGAATGTCTTCGAACCAGAAAGTTTATGTGAGAGCGTAACATCAAAAAATCTTTCATTGTGTATGTTTGTACTTTAATAACTCTTGTTAAAAAATATACATTAAACTTTCATGTTCTTTGGAGCAGTTCCATTGCTGAATATTATTGAAAACAGAGTTATTTCCCTTTACTTGTTATTTCTATTTACTTTCTAACAATATATTATTAGATCAGTCATTATATTTCACTTTTTACATAAAAAACCAATAACTACACAAAACCAAGATTCAACAATTCAAATGGCCCTATACAGCTTATCATCAGGATGTTTCTTTAAATGTGAACAAAAATTGGTGAAATACTTAATCTTTCATAAAATTTTAACAAAAAGCTACAATAAAATAACAATAACTGATGACGACAGGATATTGTACCTGGCATAAGTCCGGGTTGCAGGAGGGGCATTCCCATCCCTGGCATGTAGCCTGGGAGTCCAGGGTACATGAATGGCAGGTAGGAGGGGTCCATTCCAGGGATGTAGCCACCCAGAGCAGACATCATCTGCATGTTCATGGCCATCTCCACTGAGGCGACAGAATCCTGCTGTTGCTGCTGCTGCTGTTGGGATTTGGATGATGACGAGGAAGACCCTGAATGAATGAAAATCAAAGGTTTTAAATGAGGAGAAATGGGGTTATTGAGACCAAAAAGTTTATTGCATGTTTGTATGTATTTTATATATTTAATACCTCACATCTAGCAGGGTAATATAAAATACAAACTTCTTTTGGTATATATGGACAAGATAAACCAACAGTCCTTACTTTATACCCTCTGGGCTCTATCCATTCAGCTCTCATAATACACTGCTGTTGCAGAGGTAATAATGAATGTGTACTGGCAACACCTTTTAGCATGAGTGAGTTAATATTTTGGATGTGGGTTTGCGTTTCATATTCATGAATTACAAAAGTTGTGCAGTGACAGCTGAATCACATTCACAACGCACCCTCACTTGAAGCAGTTGATCGGGATTCTTTCTTCTCAGCTGTTTCTTCATTTGAGCGATTGGACTTTCTGGAGCTGGAGCTAGCTGGCAAGTGCCCTGTGCTCATATTCAGACTCGAGCTATTGCCTACAAATAACGTAACACCATTACAACACATTCACAGTTCAAGCTACTATTTCCTTTCTATTAAAACTACTTTCACTACTCACATTAAGTCTCACCTATGTATTCTGATATTTCTGAAAAAGGTTTCATGGTATGATCATTTCAAATAAGAGAAAAGCCTAAAATTCCAATGTCAATTCCTCATTCTTGTCTTCTCCACAAAAGGAAATTCTTAATGAGAAATGTGCCACATGTTTACAAATGTTCCCTTTTCTGCTCAATATTATTGCCTAGAATGTCATCACCAAGCCCCTACACACCGCCTCTCATATTAAGTCTTGAATGCAGTGTATGTAACTACATACCTCCAGCGCTAGCCGGAAGACCAATGGCATTCATCCCCATAGCCTGCAGTTGTGCTAGATGAGGCGTTGTGGTTGTGGAGGCGGAGGTGGAGGATGCATCATCCCAGGCTTTCCTGACTCGATCCATCTCCCGCTGTTGTCGCAATAGCGTTGACATTCCTGTTGGGTCAGACATCTCTCGTTCTGCATCTGACTGAGACTGTATGAAGGCTTTGACATTGTCAATATGCTTCCTGGTAAAGATGTGATCCTGAATGGTGAACTTGTGGGAATACTTAAAGTTGCAAAGTGAACACTCCTCAGGAGGCTTGCTGAAGTCCACATCACTTCCGAATGTTTTGGCATAAGCAAGTTTGGACTTTTTCTCTTTGGCTCGAGCATTTTGGAACCATACCTGCACTACTCGTTTTGGAAGACCTATTTCTCGGCCCAGCAGCTCACATTCTGCCATTGTTGGCGTCTTGTAGTCTTGGAACAGGGACTTCATGACTCTGACCTGTAGACTGGTCATTTGAGTCCGGTACCGCTTGTTTGGCTGGTTTACATGGTAGCTGTTAGGAGATGGAGGACTGTTCACACTTGAGTTCACATCCTCATTTGTGCTATTATCAAAGTCAGAGTAAGTTTCTGATATAGAGTCATCCATACTGACTCTCCTGTTAAAATGATGGTCATCACTTCTTTCGCTCATGTCAGTCAAAGGTCCATCAGAACATTTGTCTGTCTCAGTGTTCACCTTGATGGGTTTGCTGAGATCAAGAGGGGCATCATCTTCCACCTGTGTAGGTACACGGCTTTCTGTCTCAGACTTTCTGCTGGAGCTTGTCTCAGAACTGTGTCTCGACTTAGCCACCTGGCTAGGTCCACTAAGCTCATTGATGTACTTTTTAAGAGAATCCTCATAGATCTTGTTCATGGAGAGCTGAAGTGGGTCTGCTTGTGGGAATGGCATCCCAAGGCTGGAAGGAGGCATGAATGGTAGCAACTGTTGCATACCCGCTGGGGAAAGAGAGAGAAGTTTGTTGAGATCAGTGCCTGGGGGAGGGATGCCGGATGTTGATGCGGACATTGGTTGGGGGCTGGTGGGATTGCTGTCCATGGAAGCATCAGGTATGGCATCTACATTGATTTCAACTTTTGCCATTTCTTCAGCATGTTTGGTAGCAAGGTGAGACTCTAGAGCAGATTTGGCACGGAAGAGAGCACGACAGAAGGGACAACGTTTGTGAATGAGTTGTTGGTGGGCCCTATACTGACCTTTTCTTTCCCTGGCCCGAGTGTTTTGGAACCAGACTTGGACGACTCGTTTCTTCAGGCCGACCTCAGCAGCAATAGACTCCAGCTGTTTCCTACTGGGGTTGCAGTCCAGCTGGTACTTTTGGTAGAGGTAGTCAAGCTGTTCAGGAAGGATGGTGGTCCGCAGACGTTTGTCCCGAGGTTGATCATCCTTCTCTTCATCTGTGTCTTGAGCCATAAGCTTTCGTTTGGCTGCAGCCGCTGCTGCTGCTGCCTTGCTATCCTCCTGGTGAGCAAGTGTCTGCAGCATCCCAAAAGCACTGCTGGAGGGGAAACTTGAGAAAAGACTTGGGTTCATGCTGTGAATCTTCAAATGTTCCTGCCATAGATCAAGCCTGTTGAAACTAGCATCACACTTGTCACACTTGAAGGCAGCAGTCTGTGGATTTACATCCTTCTGCTGCTGCTGCGTTTGTTGTTGTTGCTGCTGTGGTTGTTGTTGTTGCTCCTTAGTTTCTGTAATGCTGCCTGTTTGACTGAGATCATCTTGCGACATTATTGTTGAATTGCTGTCGTCATCTACATTAGAAACGGAGTTATTATTATTGTTTTCTGCAATGCACGGTCTTTTCTGATGTTTAATCAGTTCATAGTATCTTTGGAACACAGCATTACACTTCTTACACTGGTAATTAAGTCCTGGAGTTCTCTGGAATGGTGTGTTACCTTCTTTGGCATCAGCTGCAGGTTGGTTCTCATAAATCTTTCTGGCTTTTTGACGGGCATTTTGGAACCAAACAACTATAACTCTAGGACTGAGATTCAGAAGTTTGGATAAATGATCAAGTTCATCATCTTTGGGATAGGCATTCTGTTCAAAATACTCCTGCAGAAGCTTTATTTGGAAGTCTGTAAATCTTGTTCTGTTGGCTCTCTTTCCAGAGGAGCCACCGTCATTTCTCATAAAGGTATGGTCTTCACTGGTAGGAGTTGTGGTAGGTGTGGGGGTGTTGGGCACTGAAGCAGTAGGTGTGGAGGGGATGGAAGACGTTGTTGAGGGAGTGGAAGCATTAGAATAGGTCTCAAACTGATTTTTGTCATCATAATGTTCAGGCTTTGGCGTCTCAAGTTTAAACAAACTTTCATATCTATCAGTTTTATCAGCCTCATTATCACTTGGCTGATCATCTCGAAGATCATCATCATCTTCGTAATCATCTTTTGGCTCACTTTTAATCTCCGGTATCTTTCCAGTCTTTTCATATTCTTCAAGATCTATTGATGTTGAAGGAGGATTGTTGAAGTTGTAAGGAGAGTCTTTGTTTCTCTGCCTTTCTTTGAACAAAGTATTTCTGAACCAATGTTTAATGACTTTGGGTGGCAGGCCTGACTGATCAGACATTTGCTGGATCTGCTCTTCACTTGGGGAATTGTTGATGTCAAAGTAACCTCGTAAGATCTTTAGCTGCTCATCACTAATTCGCGTGCGCACTCTCTTCTGATTCTGTGCCTGCTGTAATTGTTGCTGGCTCATGTAATTAGGATCAACAACTTGAACTTGAGGTGAAAATCCCTGCATGTCCATGCCATGCATCATCATTGGCATCAAAGGAGGATGCATACCAAGTGTCATCAAGTTCACAGGAAGTGGCATGGGCATCATTCCAAACATTGGCATCAGTGAAGCCATGTCAAACTGGTTAGAGAGTGACACTGGAGGTGGAGGTGGAGGTGGCGGTGGCATCTCCTGGCTCCCGGGTTTGTCACTGCTGGACCCAGAACTACCAGGCGTAGAGCTGCCAGGTTGAGGTGTAGTTGGCAGAGCTTCCTCTTTTGGCTGCTTCTTATCAAAGTCTGTTTTGAACTTTTCCCCAAAGTTTTCAACTGCCTCAATGGGGACCATCTTTCTGTGAACTTCTTCCTGATGGGCTTTGAGAACCCAGACACTAGAGAAGTCTTTGCCACATGCAATGCAGGAACATTTGTTGATTTCAGGCAGATCAGGTTTATCCTTTCTGCTGTCATCCTCAACTTCCTGCCACATCTCTTCCTGTTCACAAGCCTCTTTGTCATCAGTATTGATGTCATCCTTCTTTTCTTCCTTATCATCTGTCTCTTTCTTTACAGACTTTCTTTGATTATATTCATTGAACTGCATCACACATTCAAACCCAATATTTTCTAAGAGGTTCTTATGAACTTGAGGTTTGAATCGTCCCATGAATCTGGATCTATTGAAAGCCTGAGTTGCCAGTGAGTTGGCCCCTGCTCCAAGGAAACAGTATATCTGTTGATGGGTACTCAAGGCATCCTGGCTGATGAAAGTGGAGTTACAGCGTTGACAGCAGTATGATGGCTGACCCTGAGTGCTACTTTCAGAGTGTTCAGTAATTTTGGATGATGTCTTCACAGCATTCACCATGTTTTCCTTTTCTTCTAATACTTTGGAGCTTGAGTCACTTTTGTGGGTAAAGTCCTCAGCTTGCTCAGCTGGTTCTTTCTTCACTTCAACTTTAAGTTCAGACTTCTTTCCTTCTGAAGACCTGGACAACTTTTCGACAACTTTCTCTAACATTTCCCCATTGACCTTCTGTGAGGTTGATGTTTCTGAGCTAGATGTTGTAACTTGAGGTGAGGAGGTTGTGGGTGGTGTAAGCATAGAGGAAGGAAGAGGCATCCCTGGTAGAACAGGCAGTTGGGAGAGAGGGTTGAGGCCAGGCAAGCTGTTGGGCAGACCTGGGAACAGCAGCGACTGCTGTTGAAGGGAGTTAGCCACTGAAACTTGTGTCTGCTGTTGCTGTAGTATATCTGCAAACAGCTGAGCCTGCTGCTGTGAGGATTTTGTCAGATCTGGCTGCTCAATAAGTGGCAGGTTTATATCTATTTGTCCTGTCATGGCTAACTCATGGATTTTGGATGCTCTCGTCTGGTGAGCTACAGATCGTATATGAATGTCTAGTGTTGATCCTTGGTTGTAAGCTACTTTACATATATTGCAGCGATATGGCTTCTTCTCAGAGTCTGCTGACACAGCTGAACTGGAGGTTGTTGCTGTGCTGGTGGATGAGGTGGGTGGAGAAGCAGAGATTGAGGGAGGCAGGTTTCCCTGTTGGGCAGCTTGCTTAAGTTTGTGCAAATGAGATACTGAGTTGTAGTGAACCAACAGGATGTTCTTCTGAGTAAAAGATTCCTTGCAAACATCACATTTAAAGGGTCGATTAGGATCGAGGTATCTTTCAATTGGGTAGCTTAATTTGTCTCCTCGTCGATGCTGTAGAGTCTTATTGTGAGCTGTCAAATAATTCTGTTTAGTGAAAGCCACCTTGCACCTGTGGCACTTGTATTTGCGCCCAGGATCTTCATAGCTACCCTCAGCCATAGCCTGGCTGTTAATGAAATCCTCCATAAACTGCTGCTCTCTGTAAGTACTGGAAGAATCACCCCTATCAGAGTCACATTTGTCATCTCCAAATTTAGCACTATCTTTGAACATTGCACCATTCTCTAAGTCTGTGGCCGAGTCACTGCAAGAAGTCTCCAAGTCATTGTCATTATCATCCATTATGGCATCATCTTGCATGGTGGCATCTCTGTCTTCACTGGATGGGGAGCAAGAGAGACTGGGGCTTGAGTTGGCCATCTTGGTGGCCATGAGAGCACCAAAGGAACTGGAGGACTGCTTGAGCTTTGGTTCTAGAACATCTGCACATTCATGCCAAGCTTTGGCGTTAGAATTAAGAGTCTCTATATGTTTGTCCAGTTCAGCCTTCCCAAGATCTGAGTGGGCAGCTTCTAGATGTTTTCTGTGTGAGGCAATGGAATGAAAACTCTTGGAGCAGACACCACAGTTGGTTATAAACCATAAGAGATGGAACTGAGTGTGCATCTGTAGTTTGTCAGCAGATTTGAAAGCTAAGGTGCACTGAGAACAGTGATGGCTATACTGGGTGAAATCGGTGCCAGAACCAGCCACACGTTTGGCATGGATTTCCCGGAAGTGGACTTGGAGAGCTTGAGCAGTCTTGAAATACTGATTGCAACCCTTCTTCCAGCACAAGTAACCAGGACCCCGAGGCGTCTGTTTCAGCTCCAGGTGACCCAGCTCGTTCTGGTGAGCATAGAGTTGGTCGATGATTGCAAATGTTTTTGAGCAGGTCTGACATCTATACTGATTATCTCCATCACTTTTGTCCAGCAGGGAGGAAACATCAATGGCTGCAACAGAAAATACCACATGAAACATCCATATAACAGATACAAGCGTTTTCATAAGATACTGAATTTTACAAAAGTGGCAATAATCACAGAAATATGGCCTTTCTGCTGACAGGAGTATCAACCAGGTTGTTGCAAGACATCTTTTAAAACTTTTAAAACTGTCTCCCATTACATAAACATAATATATATGTCATTCTGTATTATTTTCAAGTGAATGTTCAAACAACTCCAATCTCACCTTCAGCAATGATCTTTGAATGCTCAATTTCCATGGCCTCAACATTTATTTCCCTTGTTTCATCATATTCTTGACTTGGAGACTCGGAATCTTTCTTTTCTTGACTGGCTGCTGATGGTATCCAATCATTGGCGTCCACAATGAGCAGCAAACGCTGCAGACCTTCTGCGGTCACATTATGTGACTGCATGAGATGCCGTTCCAGTTTGGCCTTGACCTTGAACCCATCCTGACAGAGAGGGCACAGGATCTCCTGCTGCTTGTGTTGGGCCAGCACGTGTGCCTGGAGGGAGGACTCGCTTGTGCTGCTGAACGTACAGAGGGGGCACATATGGGAGGTTTCATTGGACTCGGCTGAAACAGACCGAAAGAAACATGAAAATAAAAATATCATACTCAGTGGACAAAGCTGAGGAATAACACTGATTTAAGTAATTAATCAGTACCAATAATCACACTGAGAAAAAGAGTGAACAAGTAAGGTTTTAAGTTGCTTTTAGCAATATTCTAGTAACATCACAAGCCATCTTCAGTGAGTGAGTTTGGTTTTATGCTACTTTTAGCAATGTTTTAGCAATATCACACATCTTCAGAGAGTGAGTTTGGTTTTATGCTAGTTTTAGCGATGTTCTTGCAATATGACAGCAGGGGACACCAGAAATGAGTTATCATGTTCAGCCTTTATACCCATGTAGGAACTGAGCCCTTGCCTTCACCATGACAAGCAAATGTCTACTGTTCCACAAACAAAAGGTTCAGAAGGTGTGAAAATACAAGGAATGGAACATTTGTCAAAAATCTCACATCCAGCTGTGAAGAAAGTAAGTGAGTTGTTGGGTCTCAATACTAATCTAATGGCCACATGCATGTGACACCAAATAATGAAACTGTCCAACCATCAAGACAGAACCAACCAGTCGTCAAAATGGACCAAGAACTGCCTCGGTAGCTTATTACTACATGAAATGCTATCCAAAGCACACCTATCTACTAAGCATGATAAAGTGATTCTTCAATCTACGATCAGTATTTTGATCAGTATATTAAAAGTTTGTTATTTAATGCATCTATCCAAGTAAAGGGTATTTTCCTGTATAGGGCATACTCTAGACTTGCTTCAAGGTTGTACTGAATGCTGAGCCAGTGGATGTATACTGTTGTAATTCTATCCTTTAAAAGGCAAATCTAGGTAAGTGAACAGTACCAGTTTGTTATTGAAACTATTAATTTTCACCTTAGACACTTCTGCAAGTCTTGGTGTACACCTTCACAACCTGACAAATTCCCAGTTTGCTACAGACAAATATGCTATTCACTGTTTCTCAGTTTTGTCAAAATGTGTACTATTTCACTTTTCAAAACACTGTAACATTTACATAATATGTTCAGCCATAACAAAATATCATAAGTTCTTCAAATTAATATGCATTTATGTCTGCAAATGTATACAAAAATTGTACACATTTCTTTACAGGTCTAATGTGAAGCAATATTTCATTGAGAGTGTGTTGTCATACAAGATTTCAACAGACCTGAAGTATAACAGTAGATATTCTTAATATATGGACAGAGACCAGTCAGGAAACACATAAAAGTGCAAGTATTCCTATATTTTCAGATGTTCTCCCACAAATACAGGAAAACTATATAGGAACACGTGAACTTTCATGTTTCTTGGGGTGGGAGGGTAGGATAGGATAGTAGTTAAAGCGTTCGCTCCTTCACAAAACAGCTGGGTTGATTCCCCACATGGACACAATGTGTGAAGCCCATTTCTGGTGTTCCCTGATATTATTGTTGGAACATTGCTTAAAGCAGAGTAAAACCAAACTGACTCACTGATATGTTCCTCGCCTGTTTTCATCAGTATTATATACTGTTGGCAAAGTTGAATATGAAAGTTTCAGTGACATACTATTACACGTACATAAGTCACACATGTACATTAAATATTTGTTTTTGTTGTATATGTGATGAGGTGTGTTTTACATCTGTTATATGCATATATTCATAGTGTGTGTGGTTTGTACTACACTGTCGACAGTGATAACAATCACTGGGATGTAAGCCAAATACAAAACTGTTCACCATGATAGTTGTTCTGCTTCTATCCAGAGAAATTCCCATACAAGCCACGAATGCTTTTCTTCCAGTCATCATGAATCTCCTCCAATAATTACATATTCATAGTTTTTACTCCCACGTACATACTAGTAATGAACACTTCATTTCAGTGTTAGAATCAAAAGCCATCAATCCTGAATTTCTCTACGAACTATATACCATTATTAATGTAGAGTAAGAAAACTTCACACTATCAGGTTAACATTGTAAGATGGAGGACAATGGAAGGAAGCATCAGACTGTCAACCTAGCCAGATGTACAAGTCCCAGCAGATTTACATGCATTTCGAACCAACTCAACCATCGTTCTTCAGTTTCAACTTCAGCCTAACATTCCGCACAGAGGAAAACTGAAGGATTCAAAAACATTTCCTAAACTCCAGCAGGACCCAGAACTAGGAAATAATTTGCTGACAGCCATGATAATTTTTGTATGAAAGTATAAGGCAGAGGTTATCTTTGTGGGTAAATAAATCACGTTGAAGATTAGAACTTGCAAGATTAGATTAGAGCTAAAGTCCATAAAATTAAAATAACATATCAGACACACAAAAATGAATAATTGATAATAATCAATACTGGTTACATGACTCTGTAAGACACGGACTGGCCTATGGATCCTGGCTGTTGCTTCAAGTCCCTATCTATATCCTCACTGCAGAGGTTAGCAGAAATGCTGGCTTATGATTACATAAATGGTACCCTAGCCAAGCAACTAGGGCACATAACTACTTTCTTTCCGATAACAAGTAATTACTTTTTTAAATATGCATGAACAGTTAAATATGATATTCTTTGTTTCTTTGCAAATAATGTAGGATACAGTATCAACCCTTGCTTTCTCTCACACTGAACCTGAAACGTATCTGCCGACTGACTTCTCCACATGAAATGATCAAGCATGTTTCTTAGGATGGCTTGATACGCTCAGTCAAGTGTGAACATGAAAACACCAGGACACCAGTAAAGTAATAAAGATTTTGAAAAGAAATTGCAAAGGATTTGTAGGCATAGGTGATCATGCTAAACACAACACAGTCACTCCAAGATATTTCTACATTCAGGTTTCACTGCCCCCACGCAGGTGAAGAAAAAGAGAAAGAATGTACTACTCCAACCAAAATGCCACAATAGCCAAAATCTGAAATTAATTGCTATTCACCGAGTCAATCCCTGTCGTATGGTACAAGCCTCATTTCAGCAGATTATGTGAAACAAATGCGTTGTGGAGGCTGTTGTTTAGAAGCACTCAAACAACATATTTGACATGCTAGTCTTGCTTTTAACAAGGCTCTGTTTGTAGAAAACACATGGGAATGGTTTCCGCGTCATCTTGATGTTATTAACAACAGAGTCATGCCATTTTGATTCACAAAAGTTCAAGTTTGATTCATTGTCGGCTGAATTTATTTTTCTAACCAGAAATTTTATGGTCTCCAATTGTTAAAACTTGGTAATTGTACATAGCTCATATTCATTTACTCGCGCCCAGGAAGTCAGCAGAACTACAAATCGCTCTTATTTTTAAAAAGAATTTTTTGTGTGTGTCTAACAAAAACATGCACCAACAATATCATAAAAATAATCCAACAAAAATACACCGTCTGCAGAAACTGGCATCTGATCCTTAAAATTCTCTTGCTTTTCACGCTTGTCATTCCATATAAATGTTCTTTTTAAGTGAAAACAATTTTGGAAAGACTTCTTACAAGTTTACATCAAGTTTGGAATCAGTTCTGATTAGTTTTCAAGAAAACACTTCCATGCTTTGCTGAATATCATTAAATATTTCTACTGATTTTAAATGAGCATTAACAACATGAAGAGAATAGTTCAGGTAAGAATATAAGTATTTTTGATAAATGTTGTGGCTAACATCCTGTAAAACCCTTGGTAAGTCCTCTGCTACAAACTGCATCACATGGTTCAGAAAGCTAATGACTCTACTCCTTGGAATCAAACTACTGGATATGTTCATATGATTATAATAACAAAGCCCTGGTACTGACCATTCACTGATGTCACTGGCGATGATGTTTTTGGTGTTGTTGTGACTGATGTTGAGGGCCCAAGTGATGCTGATGATGATGAGCCCTCTGGACGCTGCTTTTCAGAGTTGTCTGGAACATCTTCCCCAGTAGTAGCCCTTTCAGACACATCACGGTCTCCATCTGAAAATAAATATTTCCTGAACTCAAAAGATGCAAAAAAATCTTTGACCCTCATATTGCTCCAAGAAGCAAGACTGACAACATACATCTGATTATGATGACACCATAAGACCCTGTGACAAACTTTTACATGGAAGCTCATCACAGCAACACTTATATACAATAAGTGTGATATAACCTAGCAACCATAGACAGTGTCACAGTATTTTACTGTAAATAGAAAAAAAACCCATACCGATCAGACATTCAACAATAATTTCAAAAACAAATGAATAATACTATTTTCTTTTCATAAATTATCAAATATTGTGAGTGGCAGGTATTATACTTTCAGTACACATGACTGAAAGATGTAAGAGTTGAAAATATATTATTCAACGATGACTGGTCAAACAAACTTTGAAAATGTCTGTGTTTCATTACTGTAGGACGTGTTGCACCCGAAATTTCCTAGTACTCAGAGACAATGTATACATCTACAGTCTAACATCTATTTTCTTTGCCAGCCTTGCTGCTTCCCCTTTGTGTCAGGTCACAACAGATTTGCTATTAATGAAATAACTGTAACCGAAAGGATTGGGGACCTTGTTCAATGGGCAATATTCAAAATCTTTAGTGTTTTCTCGATGCTATCAGTATACAGCTGAAGTGTGGCCTATCTGAATATCAGGACCACAGTTGAGTGATTTTATTCATACAAGTAATACAAAACTACATGACAGGAGCCCCACACTCGCCAAGCTTGCTTCCTCTCCATGTTGAAATTGACCTCGAGTGATAAAGCTACTCTACACGGATTTCGCCCTGTCACCATCCACCATCTTGGATTTTATGCACTGCTTTTTATCTCTTTAATATTGAGAAAGGGAGAGCTCCTCTGCCCCTCTGTATTAGATAACCATCTCTAAAGGCTAAAGAGTTCCACTGCATGGGTTTACGTCAACAAATCGATACTAAGACAAGAATATTGAAGACCTAGCCAATCAGTTGCTTTCAAATATGATTGGAATATCATATGGTGGCAAGAGGATATGGGTCAGACTGAGCATCATTATTTGGTGAATTTCTCGACCTGCTCTGTGCTGTTGGAACAGCCGTCCATTTCTGCCCTCATATTAGTTTTCTGGCCCGATGGCTTCTATCCTACAGACCCAAATTACACAACGGACAGTAACTATCTGAGTGGGGATTTGCGAGTGGCGATCAACAACTTAATTTGTCGCAAACCCCTGCACCATGCAAAAATGTTCATTTGGCAGACGCAAAATTCATTTCCTAGGTAACAGTGTGGCTGGATTGTAATTAGTAGCGCTGGTATTGATTGCTGAAAAATGGTCGGCAGATTAATTTGATGTGCTACTCTGCTTGATGGGAAAAATAATACATCCCTAGAGCGAAGGGCCGCACTGCTCTGTTTCTCCCAACTTTAATTACACCAATTATGAGGACTCGTCGGACAGCCAGTGAAATGTGTTCTTGTGGAGGCCCCAAACTGATCTATAACATTGCATTGATTCATTAGCCTCCAACAACTTCGGCTTAAGGAAGATTCCTCATTAGTTGCATTTTAAGACCTTTCCCTATCACAAATGAAGACATTCATACCACATGCATTTTTGCTCTTTCTCCATTTGTCTCAATCATTAGGGACACATGCCTGGAATTAAAAACCTGGACCAGCAGAGTTTCAGACAACCATGTTATCAGATAATGATGACTGCGACCTCTGACCTTTGACCCTATTGTTTATATGAAACAAATGGCTGCCACTTATGAACCATGCTTTGAAGTCACTACTGAGACCAAATCAAGCTGATGAAAAAAATATGATTTATAAAAGATAGAATTTTCTTTTTTTGAAATGAGTAAAATCACTGAGTATAACAAATTTAGCATTGAATAAATGAACCCAGGAATTGAATAGGAATAAGCACGTGAAGATGACTAAATTTGACCATGAATTTATAAACTTCACAGAATTTTGTAAAATTGTCTTTGTCCTCCTGCAACAAAAGATGAAGAATTGAAGAAACAGTTGAGTGTGACATGTTGAGAAATGGATGAGAGAAGCGGTTTCTCATGATTTACATGCCCGAATCAATGTTGATCATATATAATACAAGACTGCAGCCTTCTCGTGCCAGCCCTCGTCACCTACAGTATTCTGCGAACCATCTTTTGTAAAATTTATGAGTACTGCTGTCAAGAATTACTGAATACCATCTGAATAATGGAGTAAATATCTGACAAACAAACAATAATTACTGTATTTTTTACATTTTGCTTTCTAATTTGGATTAAGACTGCGGGATGGGAGACAGAGTGAATAATCAGCCTTGGCATAGCATCCATTTCCATCTCTGTCAGCCAATCACAACCAGAGAACCATGGATTACGAGATCGCTAAAAGGTGCAAATTAGCTCCGTTTGTCGGTAATGATATCTCAGGCATATGACCTAACTGTCTGGCATAAAGTCCGCTGGGAAATATACATTTGGATCAATATTTAGCTAGAATATATAAATCAATATTAAGTGCCCACTGTTGTCTAATAATACTGGATCACTGGCATAGACCAAGTAGCTAACAGCAACAGCCTTATCGCTGTTGACCTCTGACCCACATGTAGTTCCTGACCCTGCTGCTACACCTCACCCTATGTTTCCCCTCATACTTATTCAAACTTATCATGGCGGAACACCCACACTGCTTAAAGCCAGGCTGGCAAATGATGACTTTACCATCCGCTGATTCATTGATATTTGCAAATATTTTATATTTAGAGCACATTTAAGACAACTTTTACAGATAAGATCGTGAAT
This sequence comes from Haliotis asinina, assembly GCF_037392515.1. Taxonomy (NCBI): domain Eukaryota; kingdom Metazoa; phylum Mollusca; class Gastropoda; order Lepetellida; family Haliotidae; genus Haliotis; species Haliotis asinina. The sequence goes on along the minus strand of NC_090291.1, from coordinate 20,952,485 downwards.
GGTAACATATGGTTGCTTCAGTGAAGGAATCTTGTTAAATCTCAGTTGATGAAGACATAAGCCTTTATCAGACTCTTCTAAAATTCATGGCAGGGATATCGGTTACCTATTGCATGATGGGATAGACGTAAACTCAAGGATTTCCTGTTTGAAGGGCAAGACATTTCAATCACTGAGCAATGAATAAATTAATTTCAAGAATTCCAGACACACCTAATCAAACCCTTGACCAAATCTAAATATGGATGAATTATCCAATTATAAGTTTAAAATGCCAGAAACATGCAAAATGTTCATCACAGACAAAAACAAATTCCGCAAACGGAAATGAAATGAAATATGAATATTTATCTGTTGGTTATTTAACTGGGTCTTCTGGCTTTGCCAAGAAAGATAAGAAAGGTGTATTGCAGGAGATGTTATTTCTATGCACCGATCACACCACTAACAAAAAGGACTTTTTTCTTGAAAATTTGTAGAATGTTTGCATTTTGTAGATAGCTAATGGCTTGTATTCGCACCTCAGGAAGTGCACAATATATATGTAGATGCTTCTTGTCCCAGAGGCATCCAAACTCAATGTGCAATTGCTTGAAACATTTCACAAATAATAATTTCTTTGTCTTTTTTTTCTCTTCTGCAGCACCAGTTATTACAAAACATAGGGTTGCTGTAATTTGAATACAAAGATGCAAAGAGCTATTTTTGATATAGTCATCAGACATTCATGCTTGAAGATATGTTATCTCTTGGGAGGTTTAAAGTTTGAAATTGTCTCATCAAGTTGATAAAATGTTTGCAACTAGAGCTGGCATGGGTTGAAGGTCATAAGGATGACCTTCCTAGCTAACAGGATTAAAGTGTGGCTTTATCTCCCAAACCCAAATCCTCCTTCAAATTAAAGTCCATAATGTGTTGCTGGGCTAGGGAGCGGGCAGATAATTTATGGCATGAATCAATGGTAATGAAACAAATTCAAACTCTCTCTGAAGAGGGTCACTCGGCCATATTTCTGCTTCAAATTAGGCAGGAAGGGGTGGTGAGAATTTGAGTTGTTTTACATCCAGCTTGTATAAACAAAGAACATGGCGATTGCTGGGATCAAAGGCTTATTGCGACACTTTAAAATTGATTGTGGGTCCGGACTGTGTAAACCTTATTATGACGTGTCCCCTGATTGGTCAAATCACTTGGAGACTGAGGTCAGGGTTCAATAACAAAATTCCAAAGATCTCTACGAACATTCAGATTTTAGATCGGAATTCCAGCACCCTCAAATCAAACTTGGGTCCTTTAATCCATATTACACATGGATATTGAAAAACTAAGACAAATAATTTGTGCATTGTTCCTTGTTCTAAGTTCTGCAAATATTTGTTTACCCAACCATGGCCATTTTTATCTGTGTCAATAGAAACTGGAACTAGGTATGAAGTAATTCCAATATGGACAACAGACTCGGCCAAATCGGACGAAAGACCAATGCCAAATATGTGACAAAAATCGATAAAAGAAAAAAATGCAACCCTTTGTTTTTCTTAGTACGATGTGCTTAGAATTAAGGAAATGATGGATTTCTAAAATACATTACAACTCTTAAATTGTAGATTATCCCAAATGTAATATCAGACAAAATAGTTTTGTAAATTTTGATCCTTTTTCTTCCAATCACAGCAAGGTGGTACTATATTTACAAACAAGTTGTTGATTGCTACTATTACATACTGATAATCTGAGGGCATGAAATGGTTACAAATATTCAGAAAACAGTGATTACTGTCAGTGGAGTTTGGCAGGAACTAGCAGCTTCCCATGATTCTTCTCAATAAGGGTTCCACTGCAATGTGTAGAAAAGCAAATCTAACAACAGAACTGGGGAGTGTTTTCCTTCACACTTGACAAACTACCAGCTAACTGGAAACCTTAATATGCACATAAATATTCAATCTGACTTTCCAGCAGATGTTTAAGGATTTTTTTCTATATATACCATTGCATCTTCCAAGCTTTGTGCAATTACTCTGCTGCACACGAAGTATAATGATCTTCTTAATGGCCATGATGTTTTACCATTACCCCGATGGTAACCGGACCGCCCGATAGTCTGCCCCACCTACCCCATCATTACCACCCCCCACTCCTCATCACTGACTGCATCATCCCCCTCCCCTCAACAGCAAAAATGGAACAATCATTCTTAGACTACAGCCTCTGGTTGTCAAGGACACAGGACGTAACCAAGGATGGTACCATGTCTACAACTGTATTAAGACAAGATTTGGATGAAGGGATGAATTACTAAATTTGTTTGAAGTTATAAATATTCATTACCTGTCAAAACAATTTGTTAGATAATGTTTGCAAATTACACGCACACCACACAACATGGGTGGGATGTTCTACACACGGATGAACTTATGATGAATTTCAGAAATATTTATTCAGGGAAAAACAGCTGGTTCTCTGGAAGAGGAACCCGCTATCTTTGTGGTATGATATTGTGATATAGAAGCACTGCTTCTCATCAGACTTGTAAATGCCATTTCCTATTATCTCTAACAACTCTTTCTATTATTTCAAACAATAAAACCGGACTACATGTTAGCATGTATAATTTACTTAGCATATGCTAACGTACAGCACGTCTTATCAGTCATAAGGTAAATTAATGAATATGGAAAATCATTTTGTGCAATGACATATTTAGATTTTGTAAGATAACTATATAGGTCAAACAGAAAATAAAGTAAGTTTATGGGTTAATGGAAATGATAGTAGCTCAATGTCTGAACATGCTCATACTGACGTTGAAATCTACCTTTCTGTTGACATATCACTGTTTAAATATTACTACCACACTTATACATTTCCAGCAGTATGCCTTCCTGTTGTCTTATCTCTGTGTTCATTCACAACATACATCTACAGTTCTTGCACTTCAGGAGAGTCCAAAAGTCCAAGAGCCCAAGTTGGCAGCATGATGATAAACATTAAGATTTAGGGCATCTTAGTTTAAATACCATACCCCACAAGTTCAAGGAGCCCTTTTAACTGATACCTACTGGAATAACTGTATCGGTTACACCATCACACTACATATTCATAACAGCCTGATCAAAAACCCGCTCAGGACCCCTCACAACTAGTATATCACATCTTTCTTCAAAATACTCTTCTATCATTTGTATTCCAAACATACAACATTTCTAACAATTTCTAACACAGATATTCCCTCAGTTTTGATCGATGTCAGTCATCCTCCGAGTCGATGGAAAGAACACTCACAATTCATCAAATGTACCTTTGAAATTAATGGTGACATTATTGATACAAATATTATATAATATATTAGCCTAATCTGCAGGGAAGCAAGAAGAAACTAAAGAAATGACAGTACACAGTTGAAGAAAGGAAGGTAGCAATACAAGAAAATGGCAGGGTTTAAAAATTCGTCTACTATGTCCAAAGCAGGATTATGTTTAGTGAGTACGTAAAGTATGTTAGACAGAAAGTTTGGTAACACTAACAGTAGGTAAGGAAAAGGGCTCACATGGGGCACCTGTTTGCTGCATGACCGAGGTGATGGCTATCTGATTGGAAACTGACTTACGTAGCACATATGACTGCACTTATTACATCACAGAAGGCCTCTCACGTAATTACAGGTAGAACAATCACTTAGAACAATGAGGTCGATTGTCGCTGGACGGGTGGACTAGGCCTGATCGTTAAGGTATTTCCTGTGCCCCGGGCATCAACTGATTAAGGCTGGACAGCGGTCAGTGAGCCTGAGGGGTTAAGTCCAAATAAAAGCAATTAGAAAGTAAAAAAGAATAGAGTATTTTCCCTACATCTTAGTTGTTAAGCCTTGAAATAATGGGGTTATTTTGTGTCATTTCACCTGCTTCATTGCTTCCCCAGCCTGTATAAGGAGGACTTATCAGCATGTGTGTACATGACTTCAAATCCCAATCCTAAAGACAATATCCTGTTTTAAAGCAAATTGTTTCGTGGTTAGACATTGCAACATTTGTCCAGTGACTTAAGAGTTTGGCCCAAAGACAAGGTAAAATCCTGGTTTCTCTTTGGGATTAACTGAGTGTTTACGAAGACTGAAGTCTTCAGCCCATCAAGAACCCTCGACCTGTTAAAGAAAAACCTGTAAATTTTTCATTATCCCTGTCACCTTGGATGAAATACCAAGCCATGATTAATCCGCCTTGTATGTCAACATAATGCTTTAACAACATATTTCACCTACTGTTTCATACATTCTTCTGTCTCTTCTACCTTGACGTAAATCCAGTGGAAAAACAATTTCTTTTCATAACGTGTTTGAAGACAATTCTGAAGTATTTTTGACATTTATATTGATTCCGTCAAATATTTTTACAAGGTTAAGAAATACTATCAAAGCTCCTGCTTTTGACAATAGCTTTGTATTGATCATGAGCTAATTAAATGTTAATTTCAGATGAGAATAGGTCAAGAGTAATCAGCTCATTAACAACCATATTGACAACCAGGTGTGTTGTCAACTTTCTCCTGACTACCATGTGCAATGTTTTGTGTATGTATGCAAAGAATTAACATAATGAAATCAACGTTAATGATCAAAATGACGATCATTAAATCAACATTGATTATATTCACATTTTAAATTCACCTTTATCTTAGAAAATTTGTTTCATGCATGGGTAAATGTTCATTATGTTGACTACAAACATAACTTTTTCATTCCTATATTATTTGAGAAATTGAATTGTGAAAAATAATACAGGTAATCACGCAGCTATTACCAATAAACACAACATCATCAGACAAAACTTCTATAGGAACTAGATGAGGCATGGAAAATTATTCTGTGGCATCATTTTGTTCCTTTCATATGTGTACTTGAAATTACAACAGGTCCTGAAATGTAAACACCCAAACTTTTTTACTACTAACAATTAATAAGGGGTAAAACACGTGTTCATCAACAAATTCTTGCCTAATGAAGAAAAAAAATAAACAATTCGCAATAAGGAAGATGATTTGAAAATGATATGTTATAAATGTGAGTCTTGCCATGAAAACAACAATTCCCATAAACAACAGCCTTAGATCTGAGTGTCTCATATTTCATATTTTGTCTTTGCACAAATGTCGGCACTGACATGTTTGTTGACAGTTTAAAGCATTATCTGCTGCTACATACATAATGTATGACGCGACATAAAGCCAAGTTTATGTTTCATTATGCAATATATCACCCCCCATCCCCCAACAAACATATCTACCTCAAGGATACAACACCCTCCGAGAACACTGACCCCAGCAACTGATCAACCAGCTTCTAATCAATATAGATCACTGACAATAATCACAAATCAGACAGACATGTTTTTCAATATGTGATAATCTATTGATGAAACAGGATAGAAATCTCTCCCAATCTGTTCCCAATATGGCAGCCATTGGCGTGACGAGGGGGTCACATGGCGAATAACTGTGTGTCAACTAGCGATCAGTCTACGGCTATCTATCTACCATTTAGCTACTGCCGGTCACCCCTACACACGCACTGCCAGGAATATTTTATGAGTCCAAGGCTGTTACAGTAGTGGTCATTGAGATGGACAATGAGATGCTGCTGATCTCGATCTCCCCCTACTGACCAGGCACAGACAGAAGTCCACAGGCTCGGCTAATGTATCGGAATGCCGCTCTTCTCAACACAAGGCAACGATGTCACCCTCAGCCTATAGAAAATTAACTCGACTGGTCGTGCTATCAGCGGCCTACTTATGGCGGCCCTCAAAGAAAATCATCTCGGGTAATAAACAAGACTGTCTGGTGAGAGAACTACAGTAAGCAAGCGAGAGAGAGAGAGGAAAGAAAGCGAAATGGAGGACAAGTAAATCCTTACCCGAGAGCATGGCCTCATTGTGGCTACTACCTGTGTTCTCCTGCATCGCTCATTACCACATTCATACGACTTTCTTATTTTAATTTTTCCTTACAGTAACAGGCTCAATGAGACACACCTCAAAGACCAATACGAGCTGTCGTTCACTCGCAAATGGCCTATTGTTAAGTCATGGCTCAGGTCACAAGCTTGGGCTATGTAAATTCAATTACTGCTTCTCTTGTTGTTTCTTAAAAGACTGTCAAAATATTCCTATTTATTACAACCAGTACGGATAGAAAGTAATGCAATTTGTTCCCACAAATTCATAAAGCGCGATTGTCTCTCTCGGCCTGAAAACGCTCCTCCAATCAAAGGCTATGAGTCACGGGGTGGGCAATTCATCTACGATAAACTCATAAATGTGATATCTACTAAGCACCCCAGATTAGAATATGAATGGGTAAAAAATGACAGAAGTGAAACCATTCGCCTAAACATATCAGAGTATAAAGTTAAACAAAGCTACCCGCTGTTGCTATGGGCAACGAGCATTCCGCTATAGAAAAAGACGACCTTTCTGAATAGCTGATCCCCGCTTCATAATGAGAAGGTCTCTGACAGGCTGAATTGATTTAAGAAATTTGACACAAAGGACTGGTTCCCCTGTAAACATGTAGGCCGTTTCATTGGTCTCTGCTCATCTTGGCTATCAAACAAACCACACTATTTGCCCAACGGCTTTTTGTTCTTAGATGGGTCTGTTCTTTGTAAAAGTGTTTAGAATCAGGGAGGGGGAAGAGACTTGGCTATTGTCCCCCAAAATGATCAACAAACATGGCAATTGTCTTAGCTGCGCAAGATTCAATGATTTTCTTTCAACTTTTGTCAAGTTTCGTGTAAGTGTGTAACTTTGAAATCTCACAATACATCCTGACTTTACACTCTCTTCTCACTCTTAACAGCCGCACACAATTTCACAGGAATTCTAATTATTTTACAGCTCCTCATTAAAATATACAAACTGCTTGAAATTTAAACTCATTTGATGGAGAAATATTTGATTGCAGTTCTGAACAATGCATTAGAAGACAAACTTGACGCATATGGAAGTTCAAAACAAATAATGTTTCTACAAGCTGAAGTTTATTTCTAGTTATTAAAACTTTCATAAAGAGCATGTAAATAATTTAGGTGGCCTGCTATCCAAGGAAAACTTTCACAATGACTCAGGTAATTTACCCCAACTTGTAAAAAGTTTATTCACATCATTTCAATCCTTGTGACAACTCCATACAGTCAAGGGAAAGCTAGTCCTTTTTCTCATTCATGGGGGAGAAAACAATTCAGTAGCCAAGAAAATATTTCGGATTTAAATTTCTATACAAAAGCCATCAGCAAACCAACAGTGCTTGGAGAGGGACTGTAGTTCTTAAACCACAGTTTTAAGCAAACCATGACTGTCATTGCATATTCAGGTTAAATGAATCTCAAAACCCCTTTCCAGTAATTTAACAGGCGATCACGTGCTGCTATGCATGGACAACCCTAGTGATTCCTCGAGCCCATCAGTCATATTCATAAATAATGAATACAAGGCTATGAAGCATTCATGATGTTCCCACACCTTGGTGAAGAAAGAACCCCGAAGAGCGCAATTGAATCAAAAACACAAGACAGTTATGGCCAACCAGATCCTAAAGGGGTCATCCAGCCAAGAAGTATCTGGAAATTAGGGTCACCAGTTGAAACATCTATTTCTGACTTTAGGAATGTTTCATGGAAAGTGTTTTTCAACTTTAATCCCTCTATTGATCTTACTTAAAAAAACAGCAAAACATATTCAAAAGTTTGTAATATATAATATTTAAGAATATGTTGTGTCTAATCAATGATAGGAGCTGGGAAGGTTGCAGATTAATGTTGAAGTCTAAACTTCAAGATCTTGCTTACAGAATTTATACTAGAATTAGTAACTGATTCTTGAATACAATCGATGTTAATGAAAAAGTATAAGTTGAGATGGGGCAAGGGGACAATTGCTAATGAGTCCTTTGGTCCTTGGAAGGGCTTCAGGAGGGGAGATCATGGCCTCTCTTTCACATCTATATGGAATGTGACAACACCGTGGTTTGTTTAATGGTCATAACTTGGCCATAGGTTTCGCCACCTTTCCCCTGGGACATGCTATTTATGAAACTGGTTGGTGAGCCACAACAATACCCTGACCACTGACCACTTCAGTAATGGCCAGTCAGTGGAGGGTGACATCTCGCCACCTGACCCGGACAATGAAGGTTCATCCAAAACAGGACAACCTTGAGGTCATTGGAGGTCAGCAGTCACATGATGAGGGGACAGCAAAGTTCACAATGGTTTTCTAACAGTATAATAAAGCAACAACTGTAAAACCTGTTCAGGAAGATCATTCCCCTAAACATCAAATCCAGTCATAATGGATACTGGCTGTGAAAGGATAAAGGTTTAACTTAGATAACATTCAAAAAATGAAACAGAAAAGATAAAAAAAAACCCTATCATCAAATTAAAAGAATGAAAACACTGAGTGCTATATTTAAATGACAAATAAAGAAGGAAGTAATGATAACCAACAGGAACCATGATATCAACAGTTGTGGAACGGAACAATTAAAACTGGAACATGTATTTATTCCTATTTAGCACCATACAGCTTTTCTGTCACATGAATATCAGGAACATTGGCATGTTTCTGTGAACACCAAGCAAAGCTGTTTGGAGGATTTGTACTAAAATGAAAAACTGGAAAAAAAATACCCCCAAAACAAAACAAAGATGGTAGGGGGAGGGTGCACACAGCCTGGTGTCAAGTGTGCAGCACCGTGTACAAACTGCGCCGGCACGGCCAAGTTTCGCAACACCGCTGCAGAAGATCAAGGGTCTGCATTGACAGTATCAACACAATCCTGCGTAACGGCACAGGTAGCGGACACCTCCATGTAGAACGTGTTTGACAAAACCATCAATACCAAGCAGTGTCAAACAAACACTCAAACAAACACACAACTTGCAAACTGGCCACAGCTTCACTCAGATTGGGACGCAGTCAAAGCCAAAAGGAAAGCCGTGATCAAGTGTAAACGGCCAATATAACATTTTCAGTAGCGTACAACAAATACTTGAAACGACATTTCGTAATTGGAATCAATTTTCTTCATGAAGAATAAACTGCATGTTAAATTTGGATTGAAATATGTTCAATTTCCCCTGAAATTCTCATATCAAGCCTGGTCTGTCGCATTATTTCTGAGTCAAAGACTTTCATGTCATTCAGCTTCTGCATATATTGCTATAATATTAAAGTTAGATTTTAATGTTTAACATTGTGATATACATGTGCAAGATACATAGTCATGATATCAGTTTGTTATGAATAATTGGAACTGCAAGCTCATGAAGCTTTATTGAGTATATTTTGAACTTGGTGTGATCAGCAACAAGGAATGGTCTATGGATATACAACTTCTCTATAAATATGACCTTACACTTGCTTGATAACGGTGTTAGTAGCTACACCAAAATTTCACTCCTATTTATCATAAAAGAAGCTGAATATCCATAGGTCTCTCTCTGGTGTTAAAGATAATGAAAGATAAACTTTTAGGTTTATAACATATACAGATGAGCAGTCTGGAAAAGAGGAAAAACACTGAGGATGGAGGTTAGAGACAGTATTGAACTCGGACTCGCTTCATTTATCCTAGATTGCATCAGAAATGATGGGACGACAACATAAATCACACTGATTATTCGCAGGCCATTCTATCGGTGGCAATAAAACAAGGGCCATGTCCGACTTAATCTCTTTGAACTGACTAGCATTGTAAATGACCCTAAAATTAATCAGATCCTTGAGATAAATGAGCAGAGCTGCCTTATGTAATCCTCTAACCAACCTAGAAGATCTGGAGGAATGAGAGGCAACGGACACAGACCTGAGGGTCAATGCTAGGAAATCTCTTAAACAGAATGCATTTAATGAAAACACTCTGCAGGTGATGGCAGACAGTTACACCTTAATGATTTAAGGATGGGCAGTTGTTGTTTACGCTCTGAATACTTGAAAGAAACTGAACTACATAAAAGAACAGGTTACAGAACCACACTGTGTTGAATGAACAGCTTCAGGCCAAACTGGTGAAATAAAAGAATTAAGGGGTGGGGGGTAATTGGAAGGGGAGGGGTAGGGGAGAAGAATGGGGTGGGAAATGAGAGGCCACATCAGGATGTAAGCTGAAAGGGTTGTAATTAAACTACTTCAGAGAAGTAAAACATTAAAAGCTATATACACATATGTGTATGAGAGGACAAAGGGCCGTTCTATGAAGGTGTGATGGGGTATTGTGTAATTAATCACTGTCATGTTTCCTGAAGAGATCCACTGAAAACATGGACTCAATGTGCTGGGATAGTCATATAGGGTTATTGCATGGGAAGGAAGGGCCTGCCTGTGCGATAGTTGATGTGGCATCTGAATACTCATTAACTGCCAAAGTGGGTGAGGAGCCTGCTGGTGATGTTAGGAAGAAAAATGGTAGCAGGGGTAATGAAGAGACCATTGGGGTAATGGTGGGGTGAAGGGAGGAGATGGGTGGGAGGGGAACTCAACCAGTGCTGGCAAACAGATGAGCTGGTGAGATTCATGACCTTGAATTGATGAGCTGGGTCTGATTCACAACCTCAAAAGGATGAGATTGGTTGGAATTGTAAGGTTGCGTGGATGAGATTGGTTGGAATTGTAGGATGAGTGGATGAGCTTGGTTGGGCTTGTAAGGTTGAGTGGATGAGCTTGGTTGGGCTTGTAAGGTTGAGTGGATGAGATTGGTTGGAATTGTAGGATGAGTGGATGAGCTTAGTTGGGCTTGTAAGGTTGAATGGATGAGCTTGGGTGAGTGACGGAGTGAGTTTAGTTTTATGCCACATTCTGAACCAGACAATTCAGTGATCAACATCATGAGCACTGATCTGAGCAACTTGGAATTGATGACATGTGTCAAACAAGTCAGTAAGTCTAACCACCTGATCCAGTTAGTTGACAAGCATGGTGTGGTGTGGTGTGGTGTGGTGTGGTGTGGTGTGGTGTGGTGTGGTGTGGTGTGGTGTGGTGTGGTGTGGTGTGGTGTGGTGTGGTGTGTGGTGTGGTGTGGTGTGGTGTGGTGTGGGTCATCTTCACCACGAATAGTTTCTCCAACTATTATGTTTGTGTAACGATATTTAAAAGCTTCACAATCATCTGTCCCTTTTGAGAAATCTATTTATCAAATACAAATCTGGCACCAGCTTCATCAGTTGAGTGTGAGGTTTCTCATGGGCAGACCACATGATGATACGGTAAGATAGTTATTTCCTCACCATATATTCCAACACTGAAACAGGTGAAAGCAAAGACTTCTGCTGGACATTCATGGTGTAATAAGGATTAGGGCACAGAAACTGTTTTCCTAGCAAATGCCTTCAGTCAGACTAAACTGACCAGTCTCTCGCCACCTAGACGTGGACAGGAGCCAAAGCAAATTTGCAAGTTGACCAAACCAACAAGAGGGCAAAAACTCTGCAAGGACATGATCACAAATGACCGAGTCATCTTAATCTGTATAATCCTGCATGGACAGTTTGTGTATTTCACACCTCTGGACAAGACATGCTATTGTTTCAGTCTTGACGTGTGGATCAGTAGGGTGTTTACTTCATGGGCAAACATGGGGTGGGTCACGACACAAACAGAGGACATCGAAGGACATAGGAAAACCACAAATAAAAGAAGCTACCACGGGTGTGGCTAGTGACTCATGGGTAATTAATCTGTCTAAATTGTAAACTTTAACTGTAGCAGAGCAAGCATGTCATTAGATTGGAGCAGAAGCATACAGTTGTTGCTTAAGATAGACATAATGATGGCTGACGGTTTACGTACTATCTCGGTAGTGGCAAGCCATTAACAATCTCAGTCTAAAGCATTTATCATAGCCTAGTCTTAGCTATATATTACAGCATTTCTTTAGAAAGTGGCACAATTGTGCTCAGCCTTGAAAGGAGGAGTTTTATAATGAGCATACAGTTTCTTTCAAAGCTTTGTCCCAGATATTCGTCTATTCAATATTAAAGTCAAATGAAAGAGGAATGTATTTCCCAGATGAGAGCTGCATATTTACGCCTTTGTTTCGGGCATTGGTACACGCTAGCGACATTACAGTCACATGACCCTGCTCAGGGAGAGGGGGCACTTCTTCTTTTGTGAACAACACGGTTTTACTCGTCGCAGGACACCATGCAAAATGATCCTTTATCAAATATGAATTCTTTTCATTACCCTAATCTACAAACAAGCTGAAGGACCTGTCAGTTAAAACTGTAGCGTGGTGTCCTACATAACACAGTGAAGACACATAAACATCTCAGTCAAACACACCATAAAGGCACTCTAACACTGCTTACAAAAGTCACTTTCAATTGCAACAGAACTGAACAGATTGTGACTGAAAGAAAATGTTAATGGGTAGTCTACTACAAAGGCTGCATTTGAGACAGATCAGAATGACTACAGGTGGTTGAACCTGTCTTGAGCAAACATGTCGAGAAAGTCATAACTTGAATGAACAAATATGCTGGCAATTATGTCAGTGGAAGTTTAGTGTGAGCAACATCTTGTGTCAAATACAGAAATCCCTGTTGTCCATGCCTATGTTATATCTTCGACAAGCACCCACTCATGAGTTCTACCTTGCCATAAATCATCTCTCAAGATCACCCCAAACATTCATAAATGTACTTTGTAAATTACCTAAAGTTTTGAACTTTAAACACTTCCCAAATTCCTTCTATTCTTGAACATAAATGTGAAGATAATCACTAAAGTAAAATTTCAAGTTTAACCACATTAACAGCAAGTTGTAAACTACATCTCTAAACAGCTGAACCTTGAAATGATAATCTTCAATAGTGGATAATACACTCATGTGTGTACGAGTTGTCTGCTCTTTGGCATGGGGGATCAAAACGGTGATTTTCCTTGGAAGCAGAGAGTTTGGGTGTCTGTGAAGGATGTGGTTAAGTAGAAACACAAGCTGCCACAAGGCAATAAAACTGCTAAGGCCAGGGTGTAGATATATCATCAGGGTAACACTATCCAAGACTGGAAATAACCACTGAAATCTTAGCTACTCTCAAATGACTTCCAAACAGGACAGCAACAAGCCTTTAATTTCAGTCTTCCACACACTGTAATTCTTAGTTCAGCTCATCCACACAACTAAGACTTGAACATTTTACAGAAATGAATTGTATCCTGTTTTGTAAGTGTCAACTTATTAAAACCCAATCTAGCCTAGCCATGTTAGATATTGGTGTGGGAACGCAGCCTCTGATTCACAGGTGTGTGAAAGGGCACACAGATATTCAATGAGATTGTGAATGATGAATAGTTCAAATCTGAATTACACCTTTGGTTGTAGAATAGTCACTATGTTAGCTCTTAAGGTTCAACTTGAAGATGAAATAATAGATGAAAAAGTCTTCTTAACTAGATTTAATAGCCCCAAACTCCTTTGGATGGATTGAAAAGCAACATATGTGCCTTGAATGGCAAGCAGTTTGTGTTTACTCCCTGAAGCCTAGTTTAATGTTTATTTAAATGATAAAACAAGTCAAAAGATATTTTTAGCATAACAGGTTTTGTAATAGTATTCATCACTGCAGGCCTAATCAGGTCACATCCAGGGACCCACCCCTCCCCTATGAAACCCACTACCCTTATCATGATATAATACCCTCACACCAAGCCATCCCACTTGAAATTTCCACCCTAAGCATAAAGACCACTTGTGTGATAAGGGAGTTTTATAACGAAGTTATTATACTGACAGTTGTTATAATGAGGAGTTTGATTGTGCTGACCTGCTTTATAATGAGACACTAGCGTAATCAACAACATCCTGTTACCTGCCTGGCCAGTCGGGTCAACACTGATATTAAATTGGCAGCCATATTGAAAATCAATTCTTAAAAGCTACTGTCCTATTCACGCCTTCTCGCCTATTGTTTATGAATTATAGATCTTTTTGTCATTACATCATGATAGTCTGGTAAAGCCTTCAATTATTAATCAAAACACTCAGTTTAAACTATCTTTCTTAACAATGAATTCACTTGTCTTGTTATTTTACCTCGTAAGTTGTAACTTTCCATTACAGTGTATTTTTGAATATTTCTCTCATCAAAGGCATGGACATTGTTTTTCTCATTTAAAGGAAAATTTTTCATGGTGTTGAGAAATAACGATAAAAAGATGTTTATAATGGCGATCTTTTGTGTGCAAGTTTCGTTTGTCTCCAGTAGTAGCTGAGCATGTTAACTGATATTGATTTTTCAGAATCGTGACTCTCATCTACTTTAATGTTAATTTTACTGTGTTGGAATATGAATGCTCTACGAGTGATAATTACTCACAGATATCCATGGCTACCAGACTACTCCCCTACACAGCACCACATTTAAACTTTGACAACTTTAAAATACCTGAAGATTGCTAATAAAAATATTTCTGATCATATTGTTGCCAAAGATACCTCATCATTAAGTTACTAAAGAGATTTACCCCAGTTACATAAACCTTTACATTTGTGTTAGTATCATAAACTCTTACTTTAAAGTGCTACAGTTGAAAACATGACTTACATCCATCTTGAATTTGTCCAGGTCATAATGAGCAGGCATTGATAAAATATGTGCCACCAGTTGTTCACATAGTATGAAGATCAAATGTCCAGCAGCCCAGTCCAGCCCAAGATGATTTGAAATGTCAGGGTTTCTAAGTATGATATAGTATACATAAACATTAGGGTGTTCGAATGTTCTTGAGTTATCTTACCTTCATCATCAAAGTCTATACTTTCTCCATCAGTCAGTTCTTTGACAACGAAGAGGTTGGCAAGGTCTTCCACAGGTGTGCCTGTCTCTTGTGCCTGAACCTTGACCTGGTTCTCTGCCTGCAGGTGCTTCATTGAGTGGACATGCTGGATGAGGCGCAGCTTGGTACGGGTTGACACAAGACATACTGTACATTGGTAATACTTGGGGGAAGCCCCACTTAACTTGGCCTCCTCTCCTTGGAGGTGCCGGAACAGTTGTGCACTGCCCTCATGCTGCAAGTTGCTGCCGTGCATCTGCAGCTTGTGAATACTGTTGGTGTAGTAGTCGCAGCAGTTGCAGCGCACCTGAATGGGGTTGCTGACGTTCAGGTACTTGAGGCGCCATTCGTTGTTGCTTCCCCCTTCCTTGATGTGGTTCACCAGCTGAAGTCTTTGGATATGTTTGTCAGTTTTGCAATGCAGCTGAAAGTTGGCTTTGAGGTTGGTCTTGTATGTGCACAAGTTGCACATGTACGTACCATTGTTGACCACAATGTGCTCATTCTCACGCTGCTTGCTGCGGTCATGCTGCAGATGTTGATGAAGGGCTTCTAAAGAGTCTGTGGAGAAGATGTTACACACACAACACTGGTACAGCTTGGAGGAGTCAATGTTCTCAGATCCAGTTTGAGGAATAGCTGTGCCATTTTCTTTAGTCAAATTAACTGGTACCTCAAAACCAGGGGGAAGCCCAGCCATGAGGACCTGTTGGTCGAAAGGAAACATCCCTCCCGACATTGGTGATGGCAGCCCAAACATGGCTGGATCCTGCTGCCCGAGCATCATCAACTGGTTCATCTGGATGTGCATGTCCCGTTGCATGTGCTTCATGTTCTGTTGAAGCACCATCATGTTGTGCGTGTGCTTCTCACTTGTCATGTGGATGCGAAGGTTCCGCGCCACTGTGGTTTCATAGTTGCAGACATCACATCTCCAGGTCTGTTTTGGCTTGGCTTTCTTGTACTGACTGTCATCATTGTTATTGAAAGGAGATTGCTGGGGAGGCATCTTGATCTCATTGCTACCATTAGCAAGATCCTGCATGTTATTAATGTGCTTGTCTGATTGCATGTGTATACTGAGATTGCCTTTAGTTGTTGTTGAGTAGTTGCACACCTCACACCGGTATGGCTTATACCCACATGAGTAGGTCTCACCACGAGCAAGTCGTGGGTGGGCCTGGTTGGTTATGCAGTAGATGCATTGTGTGTCATTGTCAGGATGCTTCTCCTTCATGTGGATTTCTAATGTTTCCTGGTACTTGTAGTGCCAGTTGCACTTCGGACATTTTAACGTTTTACAGGAGTTCCGAGAGTGCATCATTGTCATGTGACCACCAAGAGACTGGGAGGAACTGAGAATCATGTCACATTTTGGACACTCCACACCTTGTGCTCGGCCCTGAGGATGTTCATCACACATACCAAGGAAGCCTGTGAAGGTCTGGGAGTTTACAAGAGAGGGGCTAGGTACACTAGTTACAGATGATGAGTTAATGGTTGAGGTAGAGGCAGTGGTGTCAGCGTTGCCCTCACCTGGTAACTTCAACTTCTCGCTGTTGACTTTAGGACTCTCTGGATCACCCTTGACCTTGGTACTTTTGACTGAACTATCTTCTGCAGATTGGGAGCTACCCAAAGGTTCCTCCTGGTCAGAGTCCTTGCCATTTGAGTCACTATTTTCCTTGTTCCCGTCAACATCTTCAGATTTCACAGCAGACTGAGAATTGGTTACCCATGAATTAACATGCTTTGAGGACACACTGTCATTTGCTGACTGGTTTTCCAATGCTGAAGGTAATGAGATTTTTGGTTTTGTATACACATAACTCACAGTGGTAGATTCCTGCTTACTGTTCGAGCTGAGAGCATTTGCACACATAAATGATGGACTCTTGGAGCCAAAGGAAGCTGATGAGGATGATGCTGGTGCAGGCATGGGCTCTAGAAATGACATCAGAGGCCTCTTGCCTTTACCAACACCCTGAATTATTGCAGATGCATTTTTCTGAGACATTATTGTCCGTTCCTCCTGATTGAGGTGCATGGAGTGCTCAGTGGTGGCATGTGCTGTGAAAGACTTAGCAAATCCAAATGACAACTTGCAGATGAAACACATAAGGATGGGTTTGGTGGGGACAGTAAGAGCTTCAGACTTAGCAGAAGAGGAGGAGGTAGATGATGGCATGTGGTTTTCATTGCTGTGGGACGAGTCTGAGGACTCCTCCCCTGATTTCAAGTCTTTCCCTGATCGCACATCATACACTCGGTAACTGTGCATAATTGGTGCTTCATGGGTAAGTTTCTGGGAGGAACTAGATGTGTTGCAGTAACTGTTCAAAAATGACGATGGATTTCTAGGTACAAAAAAAGCATTTGAAATAGGGTGTAGAGTGGGGACTGTTGGTGACAAACCCTTTTTGTCTATAATTGCCCCATCCTGCTTTGGGACATCTAAGTCAAGGTCACTGATTTCAGAGTCACTTCCTTCAATAATGTAAGCAGAACCATCAGGGTTGTAAACAATCTTGCCATTAAAGCTTTCTCCGTCACTCATTTCACTTTCATTGTCGGCAAAATTTGGGTCTTTTGAATCTAACCGGGCACACGAATGATCCATATATTGTTGCAGCGTGAGGAAGTCACGGTTGCAATCTCCACACTCAACAGGGTCTTCCTCACAATCTGACCCAGCGCCTCCATCAGAGTTACCTCCCTTGACCGGAGAGGCAGCCTCCATTTCTAGAGGAGTAACTCCTAGACTTGTATCATCATTTGTCACTGAATCTTCAACATCTTTCAATCCTTTATTAGCAAGCATTGCTGACTCCTTGTAGTTATAGAAGTTGTCGCTTCGCTCCTCGCTGTGAGAGACAACCATGTTGTTAGATGCCGATTTCTCTTCAGTATCTGCTGCTGCGTCTGCCGCTAGAGGGTGCTGGTCCCCCATGGACAAGGAGGCTGACTGAGGGGCTAGTGGAGGATACACACACGACAATGACTGGGACTGCACAGCCCCATTCGTGCTCAAGGACCCCACGTCCATGGCAAGCTCTGTTTCATTCTTGGGGCCATGCTGCTCCCTCCTCACTCCGGCAATCTGAAGACAGAAGGGAATCATCAGCAAGCGGCATA
Organism: Haliotis asinina; assembly: GCF_037392515.1. Taxonomy (NCBI): domain Eukaryota; kingdom Metazoa; phylum Mollusca; class Gastropoda; order Lepetellida; family Haliotidae; genus Haliotis; species Haliotis asinina. The sequence goes on along the minus strand of NC_090291.1, from coordinate 20,934,516 downwards.
CAATTTCTGTTTCTAATGCTAAGGTTTCAGATCACATTGTCAACACCCAACAATGCAGGTTTGTAGACAGTGCCATTTCTGTGTAACACCTACTTCTCTCATGTGATATTTCCACATTCAACATATTCAAAAAATACAGATTAAACACCCACTCACATTCACAGCAGGATTAGTCCTCATTCACAAATTCAACAACTAGTTTCAACACATGACTTAATAATCAATGACATGACACTCCTTGATTGGCTGAGACAAATGCGACACCAAAGGTATATAACAGATCCCAAATGAACTCAAGGTTGTGAGCAAAGAAGTCACGGAGTTCAAGCAAGGATCATGACTGTGTCGTGAGTATACCAATCTACAGGTACCTCTCACAATGCAATGCAATTTCAGTGTGGTAAGTGCATCCATCATGGTTTAACACCTTGATGTAATCATCCTCTTCGTCTGCCACACAAGCTGCATTGATTACAGAACAATTACATCAAAATGGCCATAACTAACCCCTGGCCAAAGACAGCCAACACTATCTCAGTATGTCACACTGGTATCATGTTCATCAACTCATACTGTCATAATCATATTCAATAATGTTCTTCGCCATCTGTTTGAATTATAATTTATAAATTGTTTCATTAAATATGAAAAACTTCAAACATAGTCACAAACTTGAGGATAATAGTTATTCCCTATCATTAATTATTCAGTTTAAACAAAGTTGCCATTTTATAATATTATACAGCAAAAAATGTAAATTTTTAAGCAAAAAATATACATTTCCCTTGCAGAATTATTTAATTTTCATTAGTCATTTTAACTGTACTTTCTAATTGCATATACTTCATACATATTTAATGTTGTAGCACAATTTTTTAGGCTATGAGAATTTACCAGAACTATCAAAAAACAAACCTACAGTCGGTGACAAGGAATGCATCCGGTTGTTCATAAGTCCAGATCAACAGCAGAAAATATTTAGTGATATTCTTACCCAGCGCAGTCATCAGAATGACATCATGCCTTATAGAGCGACTCTAACAGCTAGCGGAGAGTCAGTAAATGTTTGAATGGCAAGGAAACAATGTGCTTAATAATAAATTGATACGAGCAAATTAATCAAGCCTCAAGCTGTTGTTGATCAATAGTATATTAAAACATTATCCAACCCCAATACCGTTATCTGTCGCAGAGAAATGTGTTATGCTCATTAATTTCTATTCTTATTACTTTCCAGAATCAATTTCTTCCATAGAAAGAAAGGACGATAAAAGAAATTTGCGTCTTTCTGGCAGCCCAAGAGAGGCTGTTGCATTGTCAGATGTATGGGGAATAGTCCTCACACATTTTGTCAATAAATATCTGTTACCATATGTATTGTTTTTAAAATTATGCATATACCGGCAAATACGAATCAATTCTAGCCTTCCGTATTAATAAGGGAGCCATATTAGAAGTTGTCACATCTCCATGAACAGGCAACAGGTGGCAGTTTGGTGGGGAAAATGTGGCACTATGGCTCACAATGTATAGATGCAAGTTTTGCTAATAAAAAACCTGCTTTTAAAGCGTAACAGAAAAGAGTCAAATCTACTGGAAGAAAACAAACAGCAAAAAGATCTTTGTTCCAGATTTACTTGGAATTATGTTTTAATCCTTGTAGATGATATGCTGGGTAATAGTTGTCTGGAGTTATCACAACACTTGGATACGGCAAAAGATCAACAAACTATCATAATACTTTGCTTTTGCTTCTGAAATGAAAAACAGACATCACAATTTATCTATACAAGTTATAGCCCTCAAAATAAGTATCTTATCATTTTCGCAATAATGCAACACATCAAAATAAAAGATAAATAATACTCAAAACTAATTATGACATTATAACCTACACAAAAATAAAAAAATTGGTGTTTGTTAAAAAATATTTCAGATAAATTAGAAAAATAACAATTTTGGGTTATAAAATGCGTCTTTTTTTATTCAGACTTAACATAAATCATAGCTATATAGAGAAATTGAATACCTGAGTCTGCTTGATAAATTAAGCAATTTCGATATTAAAAATGACATTTCAGAAAAGTGATAAAGTCTTAATGAGGAGGTTAAAAAACAGTTCGTTAGCAAAGTGCATAAGCAGCTGGTTCAAATGGAAGTGCAGCAACCATTAAAGATTGACTTCACACAGGATCCCTTGGTGTTATGGCTCCGCCTGACCCTATCTGGGGCTTTCCGCCTGGGCGGTGACATATGATATATCTCTTAAAACATTAGTAAAAATATCACAGTAAAAATTGAGTCATAAATCGGGTGATTTTATTTTTACCATTTTCACTTGTTTAATGTGTTGAAATATTAGACAGAGGTAATGTATAAACATGCAACACACATCTCCTTTTATGATGCAGAGCATATTGTTCTTTGATTTCATGTTTTAATTATATTTCCAGTTTTACCAAAATAATACCACTTTAAGATATTGGAAGGAATTCCCTCCAAGGCAGTGACAAACATTTTAAAAAATCTTGTGATAATATTTTTATAGTGGAACCTTTCAAAAGCATCATGTGTACAAAGCATACAGGGTGTTAATTTCAACTATCTAAAAACCAAGTTCAAGATGCAACAAAATCACCAAGTTCCTGATTATTGTAACAAAAGAACAAAGCAAAGGCCGCCAAAATACAGTAGGTAAAGTTATTAAGACTTTTTTCACACTGTCATTTATGCTTTTTGTTCCCATAAAGACGCTGGAAGCTGAGAGTGTTTGAGCGAGATAAGCTTGGTCCATTATAAGGGAATTTGGCTGAAGTCTGGGCTAGGAATTCTTAACGGATGTTTCTTACAAATAACATCACACTCACACTAAAACATTTTTATAGCTTTCTATTTCTGCTTCCAAGCTATCTATCTAATTACAAAGACTGCAATGGGTATAAATTTTCTTTATGTGTCATTCCTTCTACTTCAGTACAGGTCGGGGAATTTTTACACTTTCATAACTTTTCATCTATAAAGATAAAAGAAAAGTTTTGCCTACTTTAATTTTTCAGTTGAGATTTTCATACATTCCATTTCATCAATTGAGGTGGCAGTGCCTCATACTTAAGTTTAATTGCGCTAAAATACATCATACTCATCATGATCCATATGGATACTAACATATGGCTGTCCGTGATATAACAGAAAATATTCGGTTTGGAAAAATGTTTTCATTAGTTTAGGCAACGAATAATTGGGTTTAAGAGCAAACAATTCCACATTTTTTAATGAAGGTTTTGAAGTATTTTTAGACATCTTAGAAAAATAGTAAGTATGTTTCCTCATCAAAAAAAATTAAAGCAACCATGGACAACATGTTTCCTACAATTGATAATAAGGAGGACTTGATATTTCTATTTCCCAGGGATGTTTGGTGAAGTATAATTGACTGGTATGTTTATCTGAAGTAATATCAAGGAGACAGGCCAACAGGGCAAAGGTCGAAGTCTAATCACAGCAAGCAGCCTCTATCAGAGTCCTCAGTTTTAATTTTCTTCTTGAATTCTCATGATGACTAACAGTCAGTGGAAGACTTATGCCTTAGTCATTCTGCATGGTGTAGGATAGGGAGTAGGTATCCTTTACCCAATCTCTACTCTGTTCAAAGACACTGATTGTGATGAGAGCATTCTTTTGTGGCATTCCCTTGCACTGTGAGTTCAACCCAACCCTCCCCTGCCGGCCCCGCCATTCACATTTCCATAATATCCCTCCAACTCTCCCCCTTCCCTTCCCCGCCGTCGCTCCAAGTCGTCTCGCACCTCCCTCCATCTATCTTCCGCGGCGAGAAGACCACCTACAATAATATTTTAGTCGGGAGTGTGTTTACAGTTATGTTTTTTTAAAACTCTACACTTGTCGGTGAGCAAGACTTGAGCCCTCTTTCAACGAGAGCTCTTTCTCCCGCTAGTTGCTACTGGTCTGCAGGGTCTATGGACTCGCAGATAGCAGAACCTAAGGGCTGCTACATTTAGCGCCTGGCCTGTTGTCCTCCTGGTACCGGGAGCTATAAATGGCTAGGGTGATACTGGCTGATATCAAGCGTTGACCTGGTGTGAATGGTCTGCTCATCAAATCTACCTCAGTGTTGACTATGGTGCAATATGGGTTAGGCGCTCGGGACAGGGGTGGAGCAGCAGGGCGGTAGATTGCCTGCCCTTAAAGGGGCTCTGTTTGGGTGACCAAACTAACAGCTGTCAACATATGATAGCCTCAATGCCCATTTTGTGAGCTTTAGTTATGGAATATCAGCATGAAAAAGATAGGTCTACATGCCTTCAGATGTTTCATAGACAATTCATTCCGTGATATCTTTTAGTCAAGTCAAAAAAGATTGTTCTAGCACAACTTTTAAAACTAGATCATTCAGTGTTTGGTGTAAAATATATATATATATTCAGGGACTGCAAATGCATGATACAAAAAGATACTAATGAACCACTGATTAGCATATTGCTAGAAACAATATAATTACTTAAAATTCTTACACCATATGAACTAAATTACAACTGCCTATTTGGAAGACTAATTAGAAAAAAATGCTCATTAACACAAAAATTCAGACTAATTAGTCAGCTTTTACATGTGATTTGTTTTGCTTCATGAATTCATAATTTGTACACTAATTAGCAGTGACAATTTCTGAGCAACACACATGATTGTTGAAAACAGAAAATAGTTAGAATACCACGAAAACATTAATCAAAAAGTTCATGATATCATACAACTTTAATTGCAAAAGAAAACTTCTATGTAACATCAACTAAGAATGTTTAAATTCAAACATTCAGCAATTCGACATAAAACACAGGATTGACAGAACATTAAATTGGATATTGATTCAGACAATCTCTTTTTCCACTGACAAGAAAACCCAAACAGGGCCTCGCAGACTGTGTTCGGATAAGCAGAGAACAAGTGTTTTTTGCCAGGATTCGTTGAGGTTGTAAATGGTGGCAGACAGAGGGGTTTAATACAGCATCACAGCAGAGTTTTAGCTTGTGCCAGTCAAATGTGTATATATACCTGTCAGACTGCTTGTTCATCCTGACTACTGATGAACTTTCTCAAGTTTCTGGCGGGAGTAAAATGCCTAACAGGCATGTACAATCAGATTAGGGGCGTTATATAATAGTGCTACTGAAACCCAAACATCCAAATCGGTAGCAGAAGCCAGTAGCTCAAGACCCTCCTTCAAACCGTCCCAGAGAACTTCCAGAATCAAGTCTGGCAGTTATAGTAAATAATGGCTGCAAAAAGCGCCTGCTTCTTTCATAAAGAGCAGACGTGATACCCCAAAAGTAAACTTCCTCTAGTTGAATGAGCAGAAGCCGTGAGAGGGTTGTAGTCATGTTGTATGTAAGGTCATAACAAGAGTCAACCATGCAGAACACTGATGTACCACTTACCAGGTACCTCTGGTAGCAGAGGTGGAGAGAGAGGTAAAGAGGGATGCGGCCTGATAGTGTCCACTGCTGCCTGATCCAGGGATAAATCAAAGAAAATGAGTTGCGATGAGGGCGTAATGAAGTTAGAGAGGCAGCGAACGCGAGGCGTGAGGGCTACTTACACTACAAGCATTAATCAGGCAGCGAGGACCAACTTGTTCCCGTCTCTGCCTGTGCCCTCCCTAGCCTGATCTACTGCCCAGTAGGGGCAACTGTGGACAGCCCTCTCTCAGCCAAGCGTATCATATGCAGATCACTAATTACAATTTGGCCAGGACAGAGAGACCCCTGCTACAGGTGCTTAGGTCCTAAAGCCTTCCTTCTAAGTTGCGCATTGGACAGCAAGATGCTTTGTTAAGATGGGAATGACTTTTTGACCTCTCAGTTTCACTTTTCTTTGAATCTGACCAGGCAGTGATGGGGAGAGGCTAGCAGGCTCAGATCCTCTGCATGTGTTAATGATTTGTTTGACCAGGAATACTGGTGTAATTTCACAGGCCCGGGTTGATTACAGCTCTGTGCTACACTTGTTATATGAATGTCTCAACCTCTCTCCACATGCCATCAGGGGTGCCTTCCTCTCCTCTGTAGACTGACCCTTCATCGGAATTTCTCCTCAATTAATTTTTTCAAACAATTACACAACCATACCACATCACACCTATGTGATGACCTGGAATTCTCTGTTTTCAATAATTATCAGCAAATATTCAACTACCATTTATAATCCATCCTGAAGACTGGACATACCTTCACACTTGAGGAAACAAAGCTGCAAGGCGTCAGGCATGTTGCATAACACATACAAAACATATTTGTATGACATTATGTAAGAACTTGGAGACAATGCCATGGCTTAGTTTGTTTTAGTCCATGAATCAACACTTGGTTCTCAATAATTACATCATTATGTAACAAAGAAAACCTAATTACATTGATTAAACAAATCAATGCCTAGTAATAATTAATTACTAGTGTTCAGACAAAAAAAAAACAATAGTGGTAGGGACATACATTTTCTAATTAACTTTCTAAATAACCAGCCTGAGAAAATTAAATTAGAATTGATAAATTATAAATCACTAATTACAAAAATAATCAGTACAAAAGCATACAATTTCCTGTTAGGACCTTTCACGACAGTTTGTGGTCAAAAGATATTTTTATGAGGCTAAATAATCATTAAGTCTTAATTGCAAAATAAAAAGTGAACCCAAATTAACAAAATCTTATTGTACTTACGCATAAAGCTGAGATACACTTCCTTGTGTTCAGTTAAAGCTCTGACTCTCATATGATTAATTCAGTCTGACAGAATCACGGTATGTATTTATTGGACACTTTTACTTAAATATTAATCAGAATGAATCCTGATAAAAGTTGGCATAAATCACATGTTGTGGTACTGTCATTTCGCTGTTTGACGTCTTTGAGAGGGTGCAACTTCATATACTAATCCTAATTTAAAATACAATTCCGATGAAAGCTTGGTAATGTGTTTATTAATTTTAAGTTATGACAATGAAACCTACATGGAAATATTCTGGTAATATATAATATTTTATACACTAGTGTATGTTCACTGATTTCTCCATTGTCAGACCATTCACTGATGCTTCATTGTAAGTTATTTGCATGAAATAATGACAATTTCAAGTTTCACTTAATTGACAACATGTAATTTTCTATATAACTGTGGTTACTGGGGCATATCCAGAAACACTTTTTTTAATATCATATACTTTATGCATATTATGATAAATTCGTTTTCAAACCCAAAACATGAAGGAAGTGCTGATCTATAAAACCTCTGCTGATAATTAATTCTCAAACAAATAAAGTTTTTTAATTGTAGTTGTTTCATTATTAAACCACATATTACTTTTTTTTATACTGAGAATAAATTTTGAACATTTTTCATATGTGTCTAATGATTATTATTAGACATAGTTAATAAGGGAAAATAATCTGATAAATTTGACGCAAAACAAAGTTCACAAAATAATTTATACAATTCCTTTTGATTTTCTTCCAAAAGTGACAAATAATTGTTGAAACAAATATGAAACAAAGTCGACTCATGGACAGAAATCCATGTGTTCTCTATGGTATAGTGGCTTAGTCAAACATGCATATACACCCAGTGTGTTCAACACACATACCATCAATTATGCCACAAAACAAGCATAAACTGATTCTATGCTTATTAATTAGCCCCATTTTCTTTTAATTAATATGTTGGAAAACACATAAACAGGTTAACATAATGTTGAAGTAACAACTTAATCACTGGATCCAGTAATTAACAGAGAATATGTTCCAAGAATATCTCAAAATTGTTTGTGTTAATTACTGCTATGTCAAATTACACACATCTAATGGTTTCCTGGTAATTCAGGGCAATTACGTCTGAGTGCATGTCAGAGTTCATATGTTTCCAACACACAAAAATAAACGCATGAGCACCATGCTTCTGGATGTGATGCATGCATGATATTAACTTAAATCAGTCATTTCAATGCCAGTTAAATTTTGCCAAATGAAAAATAACTTGAGATCATATCTGGTACTAACACAACAAACAGCAGGCACACATAGAAAGTCTGTTAAAAATGCCCTTTAGTTTGCATTCAAAACAACATAATCATGTAATTTTAGCGTATTCTGGGCTGACTTTGGGATTTAATTCAATCATTGAAACTATCAGTGGTTTTGTGTATTACATTCCTTTGGCCAACTAATTTTATTCAGATTTATCAGCATTCTGAGATACCAAATATGTTATTGGTTATTCTTTATCTACATGTCTACCAAAAAATATTTTTCAGAAATATTTTTCAGAAAATAATTGCATGACTTTTGAAATAGTTTCATTAAACTTGCAAAGGTTTTACAACCCCAGTCACTATGTATGACAATAACAGTAAAACATATAACTGTACATTGTCCCTGTAAACATTGCACACAAAGTTCTATAGTTCAAATATGGATCATACCTGTAGTCTATAGCACAGTCTGACACAATGTCTGTGCCTTTGAAAACATGCTGATGGCACAAAAACTATTTGGTAAATCCACAGTTGAGTAAATCCACAAGAATGGTGTATCCTGTATCCGTCAAGAGGAGGTACGAGCTATGACCTATCGCCTCCTAATCCACTCTCATTCTGACAGGAGTTGACCACCGTTAGAGAGCCCTAGCCGGCCAGATGATTGGGGCTACTGTTTGTCTCAAACACAAAAGGGTAGCACACCAGAAAGAAAAGCACTTTTAATTAATCTTAGTTACACAAGCTGTCCCAAGCATTTCATTAGCTGGAGGCAGTCAAGTGAAATATTCATCAAGGACAATTCTAAAGAAGCAGTAATTAGTCAAGACCTAATCTCCTACGCGTTAATCCCAAAATTAAGGCTCATTGTTCTGTCCGGTCACTGGCTTGTTAAGACACAGCTGTGTGCCCTAGGCAGATTCTCGGACAAAGTCACTGAGAAATTACATATCGTGTTGTAATACCTTCCAACCTGCAGACTTGATCTTATGGGGAGGCTGGGTTTTGAATTCTTTAGTTTACAACTTTGACAACACTTGAAGATAATACAGGGGTATTTGTGGCTACTGTGGAGTAGACAGAAGAAATCAGTGTGGGTTGAGGAGGGAGGATGTGAGAGGGGTCATCTCTGCCAATGCAAATTATCTCTCTAGAACTCAGTAGCAAACGCCTGACAGACCATTGTGTAGTTTTCAATTATCACCAACAAGATGCCGACTGTGTCGACAGACCGGACAGCTCACTTACCACTAGGTAAAAAACCTCTATCACTTGATCTGCAGATAAATAAAGGCTTTTTAATCTTGAAACTTATCCCTCAAAGCTTGTCCAAGCATGACTAGCACTGGGCATAAATTTACACTAGAGATTATGACACTTCACTTCACTTGAAACTGGAGAAAGCAAGATAAGAATTTCTTATCATACTGTACATGTACAACAAAATAAATTCACTTTGAAGAAATGAAAAACAAAACTGGTTACATTTCACTAAAAAAAAACCCCATCTCCATTAAAAAAAAAGAAGCAAGATTGTCTGGTGATTACTTAACCTGCAAGTAACCTCTGGCACATGGCCTAACCCTATTGTCCACCCTGGTATATAACCCTGGACCTAGGACCATTGCTGACAACACTCACTGACCAGTAGGATGAAAGGTTATGCCCCTAGAGATGAGAACGAGCAACAAATAGACCCCTAACCTGACAGAATTTCTTCTAAAGTTATAAAACATGAGCAGATTAAGCCTGATCACCTCTAATCCTAGCTGTATATTGATTTATTAGTTTGACGTCAGCTATCTCCCTTTCTCTGATGGCTTCTGTCGGCTAACTGTTGCCCAAGAGCTATTATTATTCTGCCCGAGTCACAGCATAACGAAGCCGGCACATTATCTGAGGAAGAGTGCGACCCAGAGATTGGCCTGTGTGACTAGATCGTGGCCTGGCCAGTGAAGATCGGTCTCGGCAGCAGCCGGGCAGCCAGCCACCAGTAGATAGAGGCAGACGGGCAAGGCATCCTACATCTACACCCTCATGTTGTAAATATTGTCAAGATTCTGTCACAGCACTGTGGTCAACATAGAGTAAGGAAAAACTAAAGTATTTACCTGTCCAGGCCCCCTGTGTCGATAGCTGTCATCATATGGTACGGTCCGTGTATAGAAACAAGTGAAGCAAAGAGGGCCTCTCTTTTCTCCCTCGGGGTGAAACAAGCAACTCCTATGACCCACTTAGCCCACGATTAATGTCCATGTGAAAAGTGGTCGGACCAGGCTGGTCCCCGACAGGGACACGTTAATTATACATCCTTTAGAATTCTGCATTGGCGATAATAAATGGCAACTCTTTTGTGTCGGTGATGCCTTTTCAAATATTAGCTGTGGCCTGGCTCGGGTAATTTGGCTATCCTGTAACGTGGTGGGTCGATGAGCAAGAGGGACCGATGCTCCTTTCGTCCCTACCCCGACTCTCAACTGCCCTCCCTCCCTCCCTCGCTCTGGCTAGCCCGCCTCTGCTTTGCATATATGCAAGGCAATTAGCCCAAACAGACAAATCACTCATTAAGTGGTACAGTATGGTGCAGGGCGATTATACTAATGCTGGTGCCAGGGCCTTGATCAGATTTCAATCCCAGCCTAGTGTTTAGTGTAAGGCTGATTAAAATCCTCTCATTACAAGAATGTATAACACAGCAGCCATCTTCTGTACAGCTCTCTCTCGTCAATTAATTGGCTCTCCAGAAAATATGCGTCATACTGTTTCGGGCTGTCAAGATGCCTTTGTCTTGCAGGAAAAAATATGGCACAAAAACACATGAACGGAAAATTACTTCTACACTGGACCAAATCAGTTAGAAAAACAATTAGGGATGGTAGATTTGTGTTCAGAGTTCTAATTAGCACTTACTGAATATACGTCTTCGTAGCTGGGGGCACGTGGAAAAAAACCTACTCTAATATATACTTCATGGGGGTTTTTTGCATAAAGAATTACTGGTTCAAATCACAATAGTTTTTCTGCTAATACAATAAACAAAATTATATGTTTGGCTGAAAAAATCTGATCAATCAGTATAATTTAACTTCTCTAAAATTGGCACTTGTTGATATGTATTTTAAACACAACAGGTAAACAGGTACTTTTTTTCTGTTTCAATATCCATTTTTCAAAGGTCAGGTGTTGATACCAAAAATAATTTGAAATGTCAGACATACTGCATTTTTTTAAGCATAAGAAATTTATAGATCACATAAGAAAATACCAATCTGCTTCATAATCTACCCCCAGCTCTCCCCAACAAAAACTTGACATGACCAACAAAATACTTGTAACATAAATCAAAGTACAGAAACTGCGTTTGGTTAATTATCAAACATGAAAATACATGAAATTCAGGATCCATTAAAATGAATAAATTGAAATTTATTACTGATATTTGATCAGTCTGCCAGAACTAAACAATCTAAGATTGTCGTTTGTATTGTTACAGCAGCTATGTGTGTGCTCCTGACAACGATTCTAACCAAATGTTTCCCAGATTCCCTCCCTTCAACTGCACGGACAACTCCTCCTACCAATAAAACCCTGTGTGGAGATTTCACCTGTCTGCAGATCTTGAACGCATCACGAATGTACGTGTCATGTGCTGGAAGGATAAACACCTGTATCGGAAATTGATCTTCTCTAATTGCACCTTAGTCTTGCTGTAAAACAGGGAAGAGTTAACCACTCTATAATCCTGTTTTGGTTACAACAGTGTACATTAGCCTTTGTGGCATAGAAGCATATGATTTTTCTAAAATCCAAAATCTTAATTCGTCACTGGATGCAAACCTATAATTACATTTTTTTTTCAATAAAAACACAATTTAAACTCAAATTTCCTGTTTTGATGATGCAGATGTGAAAAAAAATACACTGGAAAATGGACAGCTTTTTGCAGCTTTTATCTGTAGTACCAACATTATCTTGTGAAGACTTAGACTTCTAGGATTGCAACGATGATCTATCATAGCAAACAAAAAAAAAAAGATACATGTGCAGACTTATAACTTGATATAATATGAAAGTATTATGTTTTAAACTAAAAAAATCATTCAAAGCAAAAACATATTAAATGTGCCTTTTTTAAAAAAAAAAAAGAAAGAAAAGAAATATAGTCAGCTATTAAAACACTACAATTTTAATAATTTTGGTTCAAGATACTTAAAAGGTATTTCTTTAGATTCAAAGCTCACAGTATAAAAAGCAATAGCATATAGCAAGGATTTAATAATTTTCAGTTGCTGATTATAAAGGTGACCTACCATAAATTCAAACTGTTAATCTTTATGTATTCATAAGATTAATAAAGGGCTTTTTCTACTCCCCTATAAATGTAAATATGGCAGCCAAATACCACTGATGGATGTACCCCTCAATTCAGATGAACACACAAGCAGTTGTACACCTGTATGACATACTTGCATAAAGAAGTTGTTTGATAAATAGTATTCAGGTGTGTACAAGGCCTGAAGACAACAGGGGAAGACTTTATTTGATTAACCTCTTGATGGTGATATGAAACCATCTTTGTGGGTCACACCCTGATCTTAATGAGCAGACAGACTGAGGCAGCCATTTTGATTTTACATGTCTCTGTTAAACTTTTTTAGTAGAATTAGACAGCATTCTAAAGTCCATACCTTTGCAACACAGATATGACTTGTATAAGCTCTCTAAAATGAAGAAAATCTATTTTAACAATTTTTTTTAGAATCAATATTCTTTTGAATAGTAAAATAATACAGGTATCCTGTAGTTTCGTAACTTGTGAGTCAAAGAGAGAAAAAAAGAGAAAACAAAATATAACAATACTCCAACTCATAAAAATCCTTGTTTACACCAACTTAAAATTCCCTTGCAGATATATCTGACCTACAATAAAGTAAGTAAGTAGGTGTAACACCATCTTCTTGACTTCATCTGCAGGTGATATGATCTCATATTTCATGTGCATATCAAGGCAAGCCTTGACTAAATCAGTTATAAAGCCCATATGATATAGCGTTTATTACATGTACATATCAAGTGAAGTGGATTGGCTCAGACATCTTGATAGCAAGCCAGAGGGAGGTAAAGCTATTAGAAAGTATGAAACTCATGTAAATCAAATCTGGAGGGTTCCATTTCCAATGGGGGTGGAAACATGGTGAAGACAATGCTGTGTTACTTATTGAAGAAACTAGTGACCATAATAGCATTCACATTTGATAGATGGAAGCAGTAGAAGCACCAGAGCAAGGATGCTGATTGAGCTGACAATAGCATGCCCGTACTAACGAGATGAGCTAATTAACTGGGTGCCATGTCAACCTGTGACGCAAGTGATCACGGCCTGACGTTTGAACAGCTAGACCTCCCTATTATACAGACTTGCACAGCCTGTGCAGGTTATCACAATAATGGCGCGGATCAGATTTCTCACTGTGAAGCTACTGGCAAGAAATTGTCGCAAATTATGAAAAATGGCGCAAACTGACTTATGCATAAGAACTCGCTAGGAGGGAAAACGTGTAAAATCACAACCCTCATGGTGGGACCTCCTAAAATTGCACCCTTAGTTCGGGGGCCAGGTCAACATTTTGCGAAGGCTCATTATCTTTTAAGAGCTACATGGCTGCAGCAATTGATTGGGCCTCATTTGAACAGAAGCATAGAAATTTGGCAGACATGATCAATTATGCAATGGAAGGCCAATGGAGGCTTGTCTAGATTAATCTGGTATAAAGAACACATGGAGGTGGCCCGCTGACCTTGCCTCCAGGAGTCCCAACCCACACCGACCCTTCATGAACCAAAGCGAACAAACCCCGTTTTTCCAGTGAACAAGGAACCAGGACTTTCACTGGAGTACAATGCTTACCCGTATTCGGCCAGCATAACCATGCATAAAAACTCCCCTCGAACATATTATTGCTTTCTGTGCATGAATAAAGACACATCAAGAATACTTCTACTTCTGTATTAAAATAATTCACATTTGCTTGAGAATTTCCTAGCAACAACGAATTGCATTTCCCTTCTGTCAAGGAATTTAGTAATAGGCGCGCTGCATTACAGCAACCCTTCGTGCAGTTAATGGTTTCTCACTGTTAGAATTATGAATCCTTTTAATGTAATGCTTTCTGTGCCAATATTTAGACACAATGTATCACAAACCAATCAGAACAGGCATTGGGCGTCGCAGGTGGCCATGGTGCTCAAAATCATGGAAATAAAATTCTGACAGACTGAATGCAGAATTGGACTACCATTAGGAGACCTGTAATGTCTTCATTACGCAGGATTAAAGAGAACTGGATAAGATTAGAGGACAAAGTTGCTCCACATTCTTCCAACGTTATTTTGACCAATCGTTGAGAGGACGCATGGAGATTATGATAAACAGGTTTAAGCTTAGACAATAAGGCTTGTGTCTTATGTACACAACAACCAATTAGGGGTTTAGTAACCAAGGGTTGTGGCTGATAAACAACTGCCCTCCAAAGTCCTACAAAGCTCTTGTGATAACATGTTTGATAAAAGAACATTCCCATTATGCAAGAAATTTAATTTCGTGAATGACCTTTCTTAGACTTCATAATTAACACATTCATTGGCAGTGACAAACTAGGTAGGTTCAAGTATGCCGACTATGTACCTGAACAGGATGTTAATTACAGGTGGGTTGTCCGCTAAGACAATTACTGACTTGTTTGTCTGTTGCGATAACAAATGTACTTAAGTTTATCATCGTATGCTGTTGACCTACATTGAAGAAGAAATTGCGCCTTAACAGGTTGACGATTCAAGACATTAGCACTGATAAGAAACTTTATTGTATAACTAGGGAATCAATAAGGTCTTGTGCAAGTCATTTCAGATACAAAACTTTGTACCTACATTGTGGTCAGGTGTACCCACTTTCATCCTTGATTGTTCAATCTTTAAAGAGAACTATGGTGAGACAGAATTATAGTTGAACCATGTCCATTATGTCTGTAGCACTCCCTCACCTTCAAATTTTGCCAATGACAACCTGCCAAACAAGGTTCCTTCCTTTCACTCACTTTCTATCCACCCAGATGGTCTTACCATCCACACGCTCTACCCATCCAGAGACGCTGTACCCACCTAGATACACTCTACCCATTCAGAGACGCTCTACCCATCCAGAGGCACCCACCTAGAAACTCTACCCATCCGGAGATGCTTTAACCATCCAGAGGCACTACCCATCCAGAGATGCTGTACCAATCCAGATGCACTAAGCGTGCTAATACATTCATCCTGCTAGATAGATACGACCAGTTTTACATCCTTTTAAACCCATCATTCTTTTCACCAAACACATTCACCATCAATACCAGATTAACACAGTCTAGTTAAAAAAAACCCAGATCAATACCCTTTGACCTTAGACCAGCATCTGATCAACACTCGACACCCTTAGACCATCAACAGATCAACTTAACAGATCAGCACTTGATGCCCATAGACCATCAACAGATCAACACTTGACACCCCTAGACCATCAACAGATCAACTTAACAGATCAGCACTCGATGCCCGTAGACCTATAACAAATAAAAAATCTCACAATGTGAAGTCATACAAGTGAAGGCAAGTGATTACATGGCATACAATCTCAATGGACTGCTACATATGCTGTGCCCTCTGCTGTCTGCCCTGTAGCTAAGTGCATCAGTCGCATTTATCCCATTTACACAACACTGACTATAACCCATTGTCCCTCTCACCAGTTTGACAACTTGCCTCAAAAATCACACCACATATTCTCAGGAAGTCTTTCTCAATTATAGGGCCTGATGTATGGGACATATCTTTATGATGTCAGAGAACCTATCCACAACCTTGGACTTCCATTTGCATATGATTTGAAGCAGTGCACTACATAAAAGTGCCCTTTTGAAAGATTTCACAAGTTTTAATTATATACACAGTTTGTTAGTGCCTTTCTTACTGTGCTCAGGTCAGAGTCTCATCATGAATATACAGGCTCCTTTGAAGGAACTAATACAAGTTTATGTGTAAGATTGAGAATGAAATTTAATGTCATTTAAGTCACAATCAAATATTCACACCCTTTGGGCATGCAGCAAATGGCTATTAAATCACAGCCAAGTGGGTGTGCATGTTTACCTTTGATGTCTATACAGTCCTCCATGCAAACAACCTTTACTTGTTGTTTTATTGCATTAATATTGTCTGGTAAAATGTTTGCTTCATGCCTGACAGATCTACAGCATTTTCCAAGCTTAATAGAGACCATAACTATTAACAAATGTTATGAAAATGTTGATCTTTACTTAAAGAGTTTTAAAACATGAAATCGAAAATGTTGTACAAAAGATTTTGAGCCACAGTACATGACAAATGGATGTTGAAACATGTCCAGAGAACTGTGATTATACAGATAATCTCAACCATCATCAACAAATGATTTTCAAAGAATTTCCTTAAATTGTCATGTCACAAGTGATTCATAATTTCCTTGTAAAGTTATGCACAACATCAGTTGGAAATCATTTATGTATCGGTATCAACCAGAATAATGGTGATATAATCATAGCCTTCCACACCAACAACTGGTATGCAGTTTCAAATGCTTATGTTGTAACAACCTGTTAAACCTACTCATTAGTTCTGACACATTGTAAGCACTGGATGCCTCCCTCTCTAAGATACAGACCCATGTTAATTCTGCATCCCACCTCAGAAGACATCAATGTTACACAGGTACCCCAAAGCTCCTTGCATTGCTACTTTATGGGAACTACCCTGCAGAAGAGGTTGACAAAAGTGTCTACAATGTTGATTCGATGATTACAAGAGGGAGCTGGCTTTCGTCTATACTTGTGGCCGTGGATTGCCAATCATGACCTTGTGACAGAGATCACTGGACTTCAAACAACTGAGTGAGAGAGGACAACGTTATACCTCACTGTCTACAACAATGCACTGAGAGAGAGGAAATGTTATACCTCACTGTCTACAACAATCCACTGAGTGAGAGAGGAAATGTTATACTTCACTGTCTACAACAATCCAGTCATATCATGGATGCCCGTAAACCATCAGTGAGTAAGTGAGTGAGTAGAATTGTATGCTGATTTTAACAATATTCCAGCAATATCGTGGCAAGAGACATTTGTTTGTATCCATGTGGGGAATCAAACCCAGGTCTTCAACATGACGAGCGTATGCCATAACTACTTGTCTACTCCCCAGCAAATAACTGATCACGTCCGACCCATGGTGTCTGTTCACGCACATTCTCACTGACAAGTTTTTATTCATGAACATACGTTTTCATAAACCGAAGTTTTTTTGTAATACCTGCTAAAGATAAGCATTTCTTGTTGCCTTACAACAGAATGGGTATGGCTTGCATTGCAGTATTATTCTGAATATCATTTTGTATTGTTGTCCATTGTTTGGGGTGCATTAATGATTACATAAGCAATCTGTGATGTTATTTTATTTGATGTACGTATTCATTACAACTCAACCTAAAATATTTTTGTCCAAGAAAAGTTTCAAAGTTCCATACACAGATTATTCTTGTGGATAGAATTGCGACTGAGAATTGATCTGTGAAGCTACCACTTGTCTGCCTTGACTTCATTGAGTTATTCTGCTTGACCCAAGTCAGCAATACTATTTGTTTACGACAGTGAATTAAGTGAAACTTTCAAAACACAAATGCCACCCAGCTTGTTCAGTCAGAAGCAATAGATCAATTCAAAATACATCAAAATCAGATTCCTTTGATTCCAAACAGACCAAACAATGTTTCCTACTAGAATATATTAATTAAAAGAATCCTTATGTCTTAAGTTTTCTAGGACAAACAAGATTTGACAACCTAAGATTACAGTGAGTCATTAACTTAAACTGGAGCTAGATCAAAGAGGCTATCTGTCGATGGCAACTCACACCTGGCCACCTTATCACCTGCAAGATCGTTAAGAGACAGGTAAGAGCAATGTCACTGATATATCGACTAGTATTACCTGGTTGAAATAAGGTCTGAAAATGCTTGTCTCATTATGGTCTCAAGACAATGGAAAGAGAGGCAATTAACATCAATATTTCACAAGTTTCTGTCAAAGCACTCAGTCTTTTTTAACAACCAATCAGTTCATAGAACTGCATGATTCTGGCTGGTGGCCTCACAACTGTATTTGCTAATCAGAACCAGAGAGCATTTTCACACAGGAAAGTTCCCCAAAGATACTGTCCAATCAAGCTTTATTACAAAGTACTGTTTAGGTCTACAACATACAGTGTACAATCTCGAAGTAATGGGCCCAGTCAATAATAATCTTAGTGCCAATATGTCAAAGACAAGTTCTGATACAGATCAATTCACCTGTTGGCACAATCCGACTCCCTATATCAAGCATGCATTAATATTTCAAGAGATTTGTTCCAGTCCTAAATGTAACTTTGTCATTGTTTACTATTTGACAGGTTGGGAAACTCCATGACAGGTACAAAACGGTAGAGGACTGTCAGGTAGACTGAATCATGTGCCATGGTCAGGCACAGAAGCCTTCTACTGTTACTCTGATCCGTACTGTATCTTCAAGGCAGATGCCATTCATTATATTTTGAATTGTCCACTGTTCAATTCAGAGTAGCAGTTTAAAAAAAATAACTAGATGTTGGAGAGACAACAGTCCCTAGCATGACTAGACTACTGGCGAATTCATGTAACAGAAGCCTCCAGCTTTTTACACAGGATCAGCTTCTTTCCTAGCACTGAATGTTCACACAATTAGCTGCTCCTAACACAACATCATACAATGAAACATCACAATATAGTACATACGGAATGGTCAAATGAAGGATGATTTACCTGTGAAATATTATGAAAACATCATGTAAACTGATAATCCAATATGGCTGACAGACACTGCCAACATTCCACTGGTTGATATGCCTGTATATCACCTCCACTAATTCCCACACAGTTAGCAGAGAGGGGATTACATGACCTGTCTAATGACACCCTGCTTCCCTTGCCCCTCTGTTCCCCCTCTACCTGTACCCCCTCCCTGGCCATTGTCAGGGGTCTGCAATTACCTGGACGTAATGAGGAGGAAATCGGTGTTGAAAGGGAAAGAATGGACAGCATCGTAACACTTGGGAGACAAACAAAGCATCTGTTGACAGGTTCAGATCATTTTAATTCCTTATTCACAGCCAATGCAATGACCTTCACTACGACCTTTGACCCTTGCCACTTTTCTTTGATTGGAGTTAGTTGAAACGACCACTAATCATCCCAGTAAATATTACCTCATACCTGGCACATAAAACAATCAACAGGTGTAGTCAGCGCTAGGCTACTGATGAGATACGTTGTGTAGCAAGAGGACAAGAGCTCTCTCCCTTGATTTCACCACTCTCACCTGGAGGGCCGCTGATTGATCACCCTACACGCCTACAGACAGTAATGGATGGATGTTTCTTCTAGTTTTCATTATACATTTCTCTAATCTTTCAGTTAGAACAAACATAAGTACATACTGACAAACATAGGTACCTAAGAACATGTAGGTTTCCTACAGTATATTTTACCATGCAATGTCCAACATATTGAACAGTTTTCACAGAGGCCACATTTAACACCCTCACTGATTGTCATGTCATCTGTTTGTCCAGAAGGAATTTGCTCGTGTAATTTATCTCTGGGACACTTCGTTAGATTATATATGCCAACAACATTAACAAATCAATTATGTTTGACATATTTCCTCCTTTTTCCTTTAAATGCTCATTAACAAGAATATGTACTGACAATGTTTCATGACTCCTGAAACATGTTGCAACAACACAGACTTGACATGGAAATATGGCATGTCACCTTGAAGATAACACATCACACCATGTTATACTGCAAGTTCCATATGTTTTACAGTGAACATGTCACGGGGATGCAACATACCATGACCTTGATGCATCATACAGTGAGCCTGGTATGTTAAACTGTTAGACAGTTTCATTCTACCTTGAACACTATATGTCATACCTTAAATTTTGAATGTCATACCTTGAACCAGAAACATCCTACTATGAACCTATAGGTCATACCTTAAACCTCGAATGTCATACCTTGAACCTAAAACATCATACAGTGAACCTATAGGTCATACCGTAAACCTTGAATGTCATACCTTGAACCTGAAACATCATACAGTGAACCCTAAATGCTATATGCCATGAACCTGGAATGTCATACTGTAGTCCTGCAACGTCATATGACTAGCCTGATCAGTCATACTGTGAAGCAGCCTGACCTGCAATAAAAGAATCCCTATACTTCTGATATGATCCTGTGAAAATTCACATCAAACTCTTTCATTTCCTGTTATTAAATCATGAAATAGATTGGTTCAAAACTAGCTGTTATTAAGGTTTTGTAATTAGACACTGACAATGCACCCAGCAAAGACTACAGGTCTTGTTTCCAGTCAATACATTTCAGTTTCTAATTCCCCTGTAGTTGTGTCAGTAACTAATCCCTCCATACACCTCCATATATAGGACTTTATTCCGCTCAAACTCTAATGAACAAATAATAATAGAACAATGATTACTGATCCCAATATACATTAACTGTCAATTTCAATCCTTTAATTTATATATGTAACAAATCTGAATTGTAAATCCAACTAATGGTGTAGAAGTTATAACTGTTGGTTGAACTGTCACAACATAAATACTGCCAATGATTTAAGTATGAAGCAAGCTTCAACTCTCTACCTTACGCTCAGCATGGGGGCAAGCACAGCCATAGACTGGGTGATAAAACCAACAACAGTTTTACTTCATTCTTGCTTAATGACTTTAATGTAATTACAAGTTCGGTGATGATTACAATTTATAGCTTTTAAAGGGTAAAGATCCCAACAGGGGTCAGGGGTTAAAAGGGGAACTAGCCAGTGGGAGGGAATGATGCAACATCGATCAAGGGCTACCTTTAATTGTAAGCTTGCACCATGAAATTACACACAATGAATAACAACTTTGTTGGGTGATGACGTAACGCTTGACAGTTAGCTTTGATTTACAGGTTCTTTCAACCTTCCAATCTGAGATACATCAAACCGCTACAAACCATGCACAATACCACTACACATCTTCTACATTTACATGGGGTATATAACAGCCCTTATACCATAATCACATGATGTTGAAACTAAACAACTATATGGCAAGGTGTGACAGGTATATCCCAACGTTATTAGATTGATCACAATTCTAGTAAACACCAATAGGAAGAAGCTGGACATTACCAGCTGCAGCTGAATAGGTTCAAGTGAAAACTGATACGTCAACAATATAAAACTAATTTATAAACAGGCAAAATTACAATCATTCAACAAATAGGCTCTTGTGTATATTGATTATTGATGAAATTTGACAACATAATAACTTTGTATAAATTAAAATACTTCACACTTGCCTACTTGGATAATGCTTGATATATATATATATTTATACAATGCTGCTAATATATGATACTAACATGATGGATTCATCTTTCCACACGACCCCAAGCCTCACATGAAAAACACCTTGACTCCGGATAAAATGTTTATGAATATCATAAAATTTGTATTTTAACTGCTGTCTCAGTTCTGAATTCCTCCTGACTGTCTTAACACTTGCTATGATTAGTGGGTTGTCTGACTCATGATCCGACAGCGCAAACATGACCTTCTTTACTATGTTTTAAGATAGAAATATCATAATCACATGGTTCAGTACCCTTCTTTGCTCTTTCAAACATATATTTACCCAAAAACTTAGAAACACTTTTTTACAGTGAATTAATTGGGGCTAGGCGGATGCTTCAACGAAAGGAAATGAGAAAATAATCTGTAACGAGGATGCTCTGGAGTGGAAGCTACACAAACAGGACAATAGGTAGACTTTACATCGTTTCCAAATTAGTGTCACCCTAATGACAATGGCCCACCGGACTCAGATTAAGACTGAAGATTAAAATCTCAGTGTTGAAAAGGACATAGAGACAAAGTCTGCAGAAATAATTACAGAGGGGTAGTCATGCTAACAATTGCAAAAAGAATTCCCATACACAACACCAGGGGCACTGATCATATCATTATCCACCCTCTAATCAGACCAGTCCAACTGATGGTCAACAGGAGAACAAGATAATGGCTGGGTCTATTGTCTTGGGAAGGGGTGCCCAGGTATGTTCATCAGCATATGCCCTAGGGTGGCAATCAGATCAAGGGGATGTTGAAGCACGCTGGTCATCACATTAAACAATGGCTTTTGTCCACATGTGACAAACACAGGTCACATGACCTCCCCGAGCTCCACACCTGGGTGTTCAAGTCTCTGATTCGTTTAAGTGTACACCACAGCAATATTATGAGGCGTGTTTGAAGAAGCTTGTCTCCAACAGCTTTCCATTCAGCTTTACTCATTTGGATCAAATTTGATCTAAAATTCTGCCAGCATTTCAGCTTTACATTACTATAAACAACAAAGAAATTATACTATCCATTTACAAATTAAATTATCCAATATGTTGAAACAAAATCATTTGAAAAGTTTTGTTTTAAACAAGCAAAATACCAAGTACAATCAATCAGCGGGTAGAACAATGAAGACAGGTGTGACCTGATTTAATTTTGTCACTGAACTAAAAAGAACTTGAAATGCATCTGTCAAAATACAGTTCAAATGATTCCATTTCATGATATCAAACAATATACAGGGAGGAAAAGTCATGATCAATTCACAAAATACTACTGTCATCTGAAAACACCACTGTCTATCATTTCACTGGTGTTTATTAACATGTTATATCACACTTCTATGTGTTGTCAGCCAATACAGTGTGCAGCATGTATAACAGGACATTCAGCAGGACTTGAGACCCCTTGTGGCTATGTGAAGCCCCAGATAACTAGCAGCTACCAAGAGAAATGATAATCACACCAGAGCACATTAAACATCAAACATTTATACACATTAGCCAGGGGACAAAGGCATCCATTGGTATGAAGCTGACATTATTGCCATTAAAAATACCATCTTCAATTCATTATGAGTCAAGAATACATGACACCTACAATGTTGGTAAGAATTTCTGAATTGATTTGTTTACCTTGAAAGATTGCGCACTTTGTTGTCACCTATATATATATATATTTATTAAGAAATTTAATGCAGCATTTTTAATATCTTACGCACATAATATTTCCTGAATTAATGGTACTGCTTAAAACCAGTCTTTTGAAATAAAAGATTTTATTACTTCATTATTTATTTTTCTTCATATGAAGTAAATAAATTTAAGGACCAAAAGCTGATAATCATCTGTTTCATGAAGATATGTTTACAGAGAAATAAGAGCCATTGATTTCGTCATTTCAAGTAATTCAACTCAATTGACAGTTTTTATATATTAGTATTAAAACCATTCACTCCCTGTAGCAGCTGGGCCATTTAGTATCAGCTGATTTGAGTTGTCCCAGAGTGTAAAATTTCCTTTCTTATATGCAATAGACACAGAAAGAAAAAAAAAACAAGATGGAAGATCTCATGTGCACGCGTTTAAAGTGACTTGATATGAGTGAGCATTGACTGGCAGCCGGCTAGCTCGCCACATTTCATCAATGGAGTTGATCAGTATCGCTATGACCATTCCCCGATTGCTTCATAAAAATGGCGAGGGGATTTTTTTCAGGAAAGGGCGTTTATCAGAGTGAAGGGGTAACAAGGGGAGATTAAAATTCCTGTCAAACTCTTAGAATTAACCATGTGTTGCATTACATTACCAAGACATGGCATTCTTTTCACTCACAGTCTGTAGTGCAGTGAAGCATTTGGAAAAACGTTTGGCTGATGACAAAGCTTGATTAATTAGTTTGACCTACAAATCCTTTCATTCTTGTAAAATATATTGTGTACATGATCATACAGGATGTTTCATTTTCATCATTTAAATTCACATATACTTCTAAAATTGACATTTTTCTTGTTTCACTGACATTTTTTACTGCTGTAAGGAGTATTCAGACACAGATATTGACAAAAATACCATGGTGGCAAAATTCTAAAAGAATGAAATGAATGCCATCATTACTTACATGGAGCAGTCAACTACACAAAATAAACTTATCTTGACAAACTGTCAAGGGACTTCTGACAGCCAAAAAGCAACCATCAAAAACAGAATGCTGATCCTGACAAATTGGAATTTTTAAGAAAAACAGCACATTCTTTCTTACAAGATCAAGCTGAAGAACTATCTATTATACAGAAGTCTTTAATCTTCTAAGAAGGCAATGGAAAGTTGACTTAAATCCCTCCAAAGTGAGGTACCACCATCTTAAGACATTAATCTGAATATATCAAAATTTCCCTCTTAATAATAAACTGTTTTGTGATCATTATACTGTTCTCACACACCTTATCTTTATGATCGCCTTACATTGAGGACATCCGCGTCCTCATGTCCTCACTATACCAGTCTTTTCACAGTTATTACGCGGCATGTGTTGGTCACCAGCTCCAGTAAATGTCCACTGATGTTTCACAACAAACTATCCACACCAACAGGCCTGTGATGACTGTCCGACTCCACAAACCAGAATGGGTGAAGTCAGTCACGCATGACACAGTGGAACAAACACGGAGAAAAACAATGGAGTAATTACCTGTTGGTACAGTCGCAGTCTGCTCTAACTCATCCTTGTCAATAGCCAGTACGACACTCACTGCTTCCGAACAGAGGTGCAAATTACAGCTGTATGCGACAAATGTTCGATTTCCTGCGCTGTCAACCGTCCGCAGAGCTCTTTGTCTAAGCTTCAGGTCATCACAGCTCTCAACGTCACAAATGAACATAACACAGGTTTTAATGAGGAAATTCACATACCTACACCAGGGCCTTTTTTCACTGGCTGATAAGCGCGAGGGCTTGACCTACTTGTGAGCCTCTGCTGATCTCTTTATCACACTTATTACTGGATTCCTACTCGCAATTTCAACTTATTAATCTAGCCTCTTACCTCTTCGTTTCGTCCCCTGCTTATGTCAGGTGAGGAAGGTACAAGTTATCCAGTTTGTCACAGGGCCCCGCTAATATTCCGCTGAAGTCAAAAGTTTGACGTATTCTCAGTCCAGGTCTTAACACAACAAATTGATCAATGCAGGATCCCCCACTTGCTGATCCTCCAGGCCAAATCTTCATTCCATCGCTTGTCAGCCCCAAGATAAACTAAACTTAAAGAAGAAGCACACCAACTGACTTAAGGTCCTGGCTTCTATTGGGGCCTTTCAGCTCCGACTAATGAAATGATTAATTGTAGCAGGTAAGAAGCCAGAGCTGGAGATAAACACTGTAATACCAAGGACTAAGATAAACCAATGCTATTCATATGACAAACAATACATGATAATTACTGGTCGAACCAGCATGCCCGGGCTTGATTATCTGGGAGCAAACACCTTCAGATTACCAGGGCCTCGGTTAATGACGGGGAATTTCCTTACTTATTGCACCAGCCTGGCTTAATGAGATATTTATCACATTTGTTTCAAAGAAGACTCCACTTGCTATTGACATGCAAATAGAGCCGACTCGCCCATGCTGAAAAGGTGTTCGGTCTCAGTCTGCCTTTAGAAATGAATTTGCTAAGCTTGTCCTCTGCCTATCAGCAATTGGGGAATCCTATTGCAAGCCTGAGGTGTTTGTTTTTCAAAAACAAATGACGGTGGGACAGCCACGGATCCCATTATGCAGGTTTTAATTGCGACGTGATAGGCAGTGTTGTGATATATGTGCTGCTATTCAACCATTTCCTGTAATTAACATATTTTTAATTAAAAACTTCCGGCCTCATTGATGAGTATTCATTTCATGTAATCATCACATCATTACCCCAAAGCTGACATTTTCCATTGTGAATCAAGTTCATTGTGGACAGACGGGGAATAATGAAATGTTTTTCATATATGAATTTACATATTTTTCAAGTTGAATCACAAAAAGTAAAACAAAACTTGCTGCATCTGTAAAATTACTGCATTAATTTCAGATAATATGAAATAATTCCTCCCACTTTGTCCTATAGATTATTAAATATCCCAACTTATACTTTTATGAACAAACAGAGAGATTCTAATCTTCACAGCAACATGTGGTCTAGGAAGCTTTCATAAAAGCTGAGTGCTTTTAATTTCCCAGGTTTCAAATTTCATTTAGGAATTTTTTAGATATGGTGAGTATAGAACACAGGCTACATATACGGCTTAAGAGGAGGCTGACAAAATGTGGGTATGCATTTAATAATAAGCTGGTAAACTAGGTCCCTAATGCATACACATAATTTGGGACTTGATCATTCATTGGAGTAATATCATATTTCCTTCTGTGAAAGTGCCTGACTTGAGAAGTGAAAACAAATTGATCGGCAATGTATGAAGTCATATAATTTATATGTCTGGTCAGTCCTGTGCCGCTTTGTTAATGGTTCAGTATGACGACACCTTTGTACTCAAGTCAGTGCTTCAGAGAATATATTGACTTTAACGACAATCTGTTGTTATAGCAAGAAATCTTTGGCACCATTAAGAAACTGCAAGGAGTCAAACACCTTTTAGGCAACTACACACAGGACCACTGTTATGTCTATGCATACTTGCTGGAGCTTGAATTTATCTAATGCTTGCTTATGAATATTGTTGACGATTCATACATATCGATTTGTAATAGTATTCATACAAGGTGGCACAAGAATGAACAAGATTCACAAATATGCAAATGATGGCAATTGAATCCAATCTATTAGAGTGAGAAGCAAACACTACCCGCCTGCTAAACATAACCTACCCTGATCATCACATACTTAGACATTACTTCGCTGTATGTCCCAGGAGTATGGAGTAGTTGTGTACCATATATCATACCTTACATATAATTTTATATATAAACAGCCACGTTTGCCAAAATTTTGCTGAAACAATCATACACCATACCCAGAAATAGGAAAACAAATGTAAAGTAAAATTTGAAAAGAATAATTCTCTTTCTTAAACATTCCTGGAGTAATATAGTTTGCAGAGATATTTTGTTTCAGATCTGGAACAAAATCTACATACAAGATCCTAAAATAATTTCTTACAGAAATGAGTTCTCTTGCTTTTCAATGGGTAATGATTATCACTTTTACTGCAGATATTACCTGAGAATTGTGAAATTTCAGCCACAGAATTCTGGTAATTTAAGCACTGCTGATTACCCATTCTGGAAGATGAAAAATGTCTTTAAAATCGATCATTAATCTCCATCTACTAAATACATTTCTGTTTCTTGTACCAAGTTGCACAACTACCTTACATAATCAGGGTGAAAGATGTAATTCTCATCCATATCATGGAATATATCATTTTAAATAACAGTGGCATTAATGTCATTACAGATTTAGAGACCACTTGCAAAAGTCTCCGAACGGTTTATTAGTAACCAAAATGACAAAAATCTAATCAGTTAAGAATGTGGCTTCCAAGGTTCGTGCGCTACATGAATATTCATCACCAATTTGATGTAGATGAAAAGAAACATTGGTTGATTATTCTTTCAAACATTTATATTCAATTTTCTTTTTGGGTTACTTCAATTCAGCCTGTCTTCATTGAAACAGACACTGTACAATGACTAGGAAACGCTTAATAATGCAAATTTATGCAAATGAGTTTTGAAAAATTAAACAAGATCAAAACACTGAGATTTTATCAAGTTTGCTGAGCGTCAAAAAAGCCAATAAATTTGATTGTGGGATATAGCGATTACAGAAACCTCGGCAGATTCTGAGAGGACAGTTAGCATTTAAGACAGTAAAAGAAAGCAGACACCGCGGAACGAAGATACTGACGTAAATATGAATACATCAGATGCAAATTATCCCTTCTGAATAAGAAGTGGTGCAATTACGCTGGCATCCCTGTGGGTCAGATCCGCACATTTTACAACAGCCATCTTATGCAGGGTCAGATAAAGTGAGCAAGCTACAGTCGTCATTGTCTTTAGCCATATGTCCCATAAAGCCAGATTTTCCTAACATATACACACACAGGTTTAACCAATAACTGCCAAGCCTGATCTTATTCCCAACAATAAAAACAAGCAGTAAATGAATGCTTGGGAGCCCCTCCACTTTCTAACACAGAGAAATATCATTAGTGGAGCCGAAATGAATCTGTGATTCATTCCAATTCATTCCTATCAGTTGTATATGACACGGCCTATGATTGCTCCCTGGTCTGTGTTCCCTATGAAAACATCAAGCATATCGGGTGTAGGGAGGGAGGGGGGAGGAAGCGATATCCCCCTCAAACACACCCTCATAAATCAAGCATGCTTGGAAGACCCTAAACAAAAATACGTGGAATATCTTGCCCAATCATCTCAAGGAAATTGTTTAAAGACATAACAGACACAACTGTTTTGAATCTTTCCCAATTTGGTTTGAATCTTTTCTTTCGATTCATGTAAGTTGACAAGGCCGCTGGTATTTGTGCCATGTTGGATTACCTATAATCCTTATCTTTCAAGATGATAAGTGCAATATATTTAGGTTGTTGGAAAGGCAAGATTTACGCGAGGTAGAGTTGTTCTGATCAATATAGCATGCAGAACATGCAATTTAACAGTTCTTCAACAAACCACAAACAACCATTTGTAACCTCAACACCTAAGGTAATGCTGCACTTTTAAGACCATTTTTACTTGATGCAATGAAACACAGAATGATGGTATTGAATAATCTGCCTCTGACTTCTGACTTTATAGTTAACCCTTTACACACCATTTCAACCATGCTCATTTTCCTGCTCATGTCCGGTACAATACAGATCAATTTGGAAACTTCACGAATTCCACAACTCAGGTATCACTCTTTGTGAGACCAACCTCCAAATGTATGAGGTAGAGCTAAAAAATACCTTCGCAGAGCATGTAGAGAAGAGTACAAAAATAATTATTACTTTTCTGATGAACACCATATATGACATCGATTTTTTTAAAAGAAGGGACACCCATCTGAGAGACATATGCCAAAACACATTACCCATCATATTAAACATGTTTTTTCTCACCCGAGTTAAAAAATTCTGACACTCAATTTGGGAGCCTGGTAGTGTTAACCTTTCTCCCCAAAGAATAAGAACAAAATCTGCAATCAAGAAACATAGCCTGCAGTTTTTTGCAGTCGACTCACAGCTTTCAATCTATTCCGATCATAAAGGGTCGTCCCTCAAACGGAAGAGAGTGATTTTTGCCTGTCTGTCTCAAGATTTTTTTTTGGAGAATTCTGTGTAATCATGATAATTTGGCATCCAAAGTCTAATTATCTGAACCAAACAGCTCTGGAAATTCAAAAGACTGCGACATTAAATTTCTCTTTTATGACGGGTGTTGCGCCCCACGTTTTTTTCGCTTGTTAAAGAACAGTGAGGCACTGTGCAACGGGGGAGAGCCTGATGTAGAGAGGGTCTTGTGATTCTTACTCTGAGTCCATCCATAGGTAAGCACATCCAGTACACAACAAGCATGATTAATTCACCTCCCTACTTGCTTAATGGAATTTATGGCTGAATTCTCCTTGAAATTTTATTGTCAAGAAAACCATTAAAAAAGAGATGGATTTTTTCAATCATATACACAAACCTAATCTTTTTACAAAGATGTTAAGTACAGGGTGATGGATGAGAAATATTGGGGAGAGCATTATATTTTTTACTGTTGCAAAGTTTTGTAATCTGCACGGTTATACTTGGACTCAGGAGAAAAATCTTGTATTTTCATATTTCAAAAGCAATGCTTTGGGAATGTTAAAAAGACATGTTCTGGATCTTGTATCATAATATTTTTCTGAATATTTATCTTTTGATCAACCTGAAACCAATTTCCTGTCTTAAGTCACATCAAACTTTGACAATCTATATTAGAATTAATTGAAAAGTTTCTTATTTGAAATCTTCATGAGCATTAAGGCAGAAACCCTTCATCATATACAGTTACATCATTTTTCAGGCAAGTGATAACATAAAATAGCAATATAGCTTCAGAAATGGAGCATATGCTCATGAGCGTACACAGATATGCGTTGAAAATATTTTGAGTAAGAATGGTGCCTTTAGTGTATGCTAGATATGCTAGATATGATAGATATGACAATTATATTGTAAGCCAACAAGCATAGATAACTAACGGATATCCTGCAACCAGGAATGATTGGGGGAATGGTTAAATCAGTCATTAGCGCCAGTGTAAATTCACAGGAAACGTAAATTTGCATCAATCAAAATTAATTATTACTGAAACAAGAAAGGTCATTTGAAGAGCAAAAGAGACATACTGCAGCATCAAATGCATGTCCCATCTAACGGTCCAGACAAATTACTCCACTTGCTCCACTCAACCAAATAATGCTTTTTTTTCCCCATTTGTGTTTTAGGCTATTATTTCAAAGATGAGTTTTGTGTGGCGTTGACCAACATCATCAGTTGACATTTGACTAAAGTGGTCACATACACACACAGCAGGGAAGGACAGCCGACTTCTTTCAGCATTAAAAGCAAATGGGACAACCAAGAACCTGTCAGCCGCCAATCATCAAGGGCACGTGAGGTTTAAGCATGTGAAGGGAAAATGCTTCCATGATTTGAACAGTATTCCAGTTTTATCAAGGTTTTTCTGACTCATGTAGACTGAAAGCCTGTAGAGATGTAGGTGCAGACAAACCTAGAACATAATGAGTGAGGACCCTGGAATAGAACCAGTGATGACTGATATCCAGTATGCCTTAGAGAGGCAACCCTATACATGGTGATTGGGCCACCTGTGCAGTCTAACTCAGTGGCAGTTTGTGATCTGTTTCAAGTATTCAACCCAGTGGAATGAATGAGTTGCTACAAAATAAAAAATAATAATTACAATAACAACTACTGAAATAATCAATGATATTTCTATTTATGATTTCTGTGATGTCATTTCCTGTCTACTTTACTTCTTGTTAAGGTGTCACTTTCTGTTTGAGTTCTATCATCATTTGGAATTTGTAATCTTTTCCTTCCAGATTTGTTAATGGAAATTCTGACCAACTGGGTCACTTGTTTTCTGACATCACTTCAGCTTACTTTGAAGTCATGAACATTATTGATACCATTCCTTGTCGGTCTCAGATAAAGGTCCATGCACCATGAAAGTGCTGATTCGGCATCTCCCTCTCTCATTCCAATACTTCATAGGCAGAGCAAGATGCAGAGGTAAGAGATCTGAGCCCATCTGCAACTTTCATCCAGTTAACTTTAACCATCCCTCAATGGATGCTTACATAATATCTTGTCAGAAAGTTTTGCAAGAGGTACATCTTCTACGAGCTTCTGAATTTTTTAAAATTTTAGACAGAGTAACTGCTAGTGCAGGAATCATTTGACTGACACTCTGGTCCAAGAGATAAGAGATACTGGGTGACAAACTACTGTAGCCATCTGCCACACTCCAGTCTTGTTCTTGTTTGCAAAGTCCTGAATTTTAAAAACCACACTGATGCCACGGCAAACTGAAAGTATGTTTTCACTGAAATGTGTACCTACGTCTGCTGATGGCAAAACATAGGTATTATTGTGACGGAGGATTTGTGGGTAACTGGGTGGTACATGCAATGGGGATCTAAGCTGATGAGCCAATATGGGGCTGGCACTGCCATAACAGGAAACTAAACGATGGTGTGAGGAAAGACCTCTGGGGGTGGTCTTGAAGAGTGAAGTGTAAGAGTCCTTGCTGACTTAAGTCTCTTCCAAGTTTACATCTAACCTTCTCTTTTGGTAAATTGTCTATGATCATCTCTGATAACTTGGCTCCCTAAAGATGGAATCTTTGGGCATGAGTAAAGAATAGTGGTAGAAGAAAACATGTACCTTTTGGATGCCTCCTGTCTTCAGTCCTCAGCTTATGCCAAGAGGCACTGTCCACTGGGCCTTGAGTTTGCGTACATAAGCAGACATAATTAAAATTCGACATGGAAGGGTTGAATAGTAAAGGTAGGACTTATATGTGTACCAAGTCTTTGAGGAATCTCACATGCCAGAGCTGAAGGGAGAAAAGTGAGTAACGAAAGGTAAGACTGAAGAAGGTTGGCATGGGGTGAGAGTACCAACTTCGGCATCAAGTTCCTTCCAGGAAGAATTTTCCCCAGCATCTCCAGCAAGCATGTAATGTTCTTCATTTAATAGGATTTAACTGTATAATGTACAAGTAATGATTGGAGACCCAGTCTTGGGACTTCCATAAACCCAAACTCCTATGTTACTTACATACATAAGTCGCACCTACATCTTCTGATCGATACACATGTTGTTGATCACTGGATTATCTGGTCCAGACTCTATTATTTACAGACCACCGCCATATAGCTGGAATATTGCTGAGTGCGGCGTAAAACTAAACTCACTCACTCATTCAACGTCATATTTCTGTGACTTTCTTGTGAGTTCTGTGATTTATTGCTAAACTGTATTGTATAACATTACTTCCCTTAAGATTCAAGGTAGAAACATTTTGTGACAATAAGAATTAGCTGTCAGTTACACACATACTCTTGAATGAAAATAATGGTGTGAATGCAGAATTTTATAGAAATTTCTAGAAGTTATTTGAAATTAAGTGGACATGCATCTAGCATCTTATCTTACATAAAAAAATATGTCTGTTTGAAGATCATGTTTTCATTCTGGATCACACCTAGAGCCTATATTGGAACCTTGACTACAGTTTGGTAAATCTCATCAACACTGACTCCAGTGCTAGTAACACTACTACTGTATATGGCAGTCCCCTTGTAAGTACTTTGCAGTAATTTGTAATTAATTAAAAATCTAGTTAATTTTACACCACAAATGTACATTTCTTTGTTACTTGTCGTTTTCACACTAACCTTTTTTACATATAGATTTTAGATGAACTTAATGTTCTGTTTGGAAACCGTTGTGTGACTGTCGTTGTGAATGATAAAAAGGAAGGTTCCAGCAGAAAATATAGATGTCAGGGGAAACTAAGGACAAAAAGAAAAATTGTTGGTTCACGTTAGAACAATCACCTATAGTCGTATTTTTAACAAGTTCACATAGACCACAAGAGAATAACAAAATATAGCAGCTTGTAAGTTCTGCATTCTGAAATCAATAACCATTTTCTCACCTGGGATTGCAGGTAGAATGAGCAATATCAGATCACTTGCACAAGAATATCATTAGAGTAACAGAGCTTAGATAATATACAAATAAGCGTGAAGTAATTCATCATGTGATGCACTGCTAATTGTAATGGCATGCATTATTAGACTTTATAAGCACTCTGGAAACCTGTTTAATACTGCACGGCTGGTTAATGAAAAAACGATGACTGAATACTGCCCAAGTTATTGGAAAATTTAGACAATAGACAACTAACATAATATCTGTTTCATTAACATTTATTTCAATGACAAAGGTCAGACCTGTGAGAGGAAGGGCCATGCAGAATATGTTCCACAAAAAAAGGTTTAATTTAAATTTAGGTCTAATGGCTACCAACTATCATATCCTAAAGTCATCTATCTTCCACTGTTCTCTCCAACCATTATCATTTACACTTGACTTTTTCAATGACATTTGCAATATTCATAAATTCCCATCAGGATGTAAGTCAATTAACTCATTGCATGACTGACAATAACATGTCTATTGATGCCACCTTCCTTTAAGTTTCCTGTGTTGAAATCCTGACCCCTACTGGCCCTATCGTCCCTTTCACCCCACCCCCATCCACTACCCCTCTCTATTCTCCACCTGTGCATAACCTTTGAGATTTTTTCTGCTGATTCGTTTTCACTTCCAGTCCCATCTTTTTGCAGGTGACCGCTGACATTTGTAAGTTTTGGCAGCCATTAACATGTGTGATATTTAGCAGTTGGTGCTTCCTCCATTTGTTTTGACTGTTCGCCACGGCACAATTGCAAATTACTTGCATCATTCCCTTGTGTCTCCACAAGTGTTGTCTTACAGTGCAATCAAGGACTGGCTGCACATCTAGTGAGATATCGGTCATATTCCCCTAGCAACAGGGACAAAACAAACACAGTATCTGCTTAATATATAGGTGATATCAGCACGGCTGGTAGGCAGATGAGATCAACGATACCAGTGATATCAGCATGATATCAGAGTTACTGCATCAGCACAAGTGGAAATGGTTAAAGGTGAAGGGATGGTAAGATGTGAAATCTGCATCAAAACCAGGTATGAAATCAAAGCAATAAGCTAAAAGGGGGGAATAAGAAGCAATACCTTTTTCTACATATACCACTGATGTCCCTTTAATGCCAGCAGTATTGCTGAGTGAGTGAGTGTGTTTAGTTTTACGCTGCACTCAGCAATATTCCAGCTATATGGTGACGGTCTGTGAATAATTGAGTCTGGACCAGACAACCCAGTGATGACCATCGATGTGTGCAATTGGGAACCAATGACGTGTCAACCAAGTCAGCGAGCCTGACCACCCCATCCCATTAGTCGCCTCTTATGACAAGCATAGTTGCCTTTTATGGCAAGTATGCATACAAACAATGTGTTGGAACACCAGCAAC
Source organism: Haliotis asinina (assembly GCF_037392515.1). NCBI lineage: Eukaryota > Metazoa > Mollusca > Gastropoda > Lepetellida > Haliotidae > Haliotis > Haliotis asinina. The sequence goes on along the minus strand of NC_090291.1, from coordinate 20,899,746 downwards.
ATTCCAGAATTTAAGCGATATAATACTGAAATAAAGACATATACCAATGGAATATCAATTCAATACCAGAAGAATATGACTGGAATATGAGCTGGCCACACAGAGAGGAGATAGACTTCTTGGAGTGTTATCAGTCCGTGAGATACTGGCTGACTCACAGGCAGCACGATGGGTTTGTTTCATTTCTCTTATCCCTTAAACATGTTTTGGCATCTCCTAAGAAAGAATTGATTAGGTTATTCTCACGACTTAAGCTTAGGACTAGGGTTAGTTAGCTTAAGTATAACAACATTTGCACTGCAGTAGATGAGTGCTGGGGTGACAGAAGATTTTCAGGGACTCACCACAAGGTGAGTGCAAGTCAAACACCATGTCACTAAAAGGTGCAGTTTGTATTATAAGGTCAGATACTAAGGTCACAATTACATAGTATGTGCTATCCAGGATAAAACAGTTCCAGCACAGGCTAAAATATTTGTTCAATAACCAGAACATAAACGTCAACATTATTGTCAGTTGACTTTACAGTTTTGTATGGACAATTATAAGCCGAGTTCACTAGACTAAACAGAATTTCACTAGATATGGGCTACCAAGTAGTGGGAGATAAAGTGATATGCTGCTTCAGAGCATCAGATATACAGGAAAACATCTCCAGGTCACTCCAGGAACACAACAATACTGTAGACTTATTGGCAAGATATAATTGGCTGGTTTGTCTTGTAGGATTCAGCGTGGATTGGTCAACAGCAAGCAACTGGTATGCTACTGGTTCTACAATAATGGTGATCATCTGGGATAGCTCATTTGTGGTACTGGTTCTACAGTAATGGCGCTGATCTGGGATAACTGATTGGAGGTACTGGTTCTACAGTAATGGCAATGATCTGGGATAACTGATTGGTGGTACTGGTTCTACAGTAATGGCGCTGATCTGGGATAACTGATTGGAGGTACTGGTTCTACAGTAATGGCACTGATCTGGGATAACTGATTGGTGGTACTGGTTCTACAGTAATAGCAATGATCTGGGATAAAAATGATCTGGGATATCTGATTGGTGGTACTGATTCTACAGTAATGGCGCTGATCTGGGATAACTGATTGGAGGTACTGGTTCTACAGTAATGGCACTGATCTGGGATAACTGATTGGAGGTACTGGTTCTACAGTAATAGCAATGATCTGGGATAACTGATTGGTGGTACTGGTTCTACAGTAATGGCGCTGATCTGGGATAACTGATTGGTGGTACTGGTTCTACAGTAATAGCACTGATCTGGGATAACTGATTGGTGGTACTGGTTCTACAGTAATGGCAATGATCTGGGATAGCTTATTGAAATCAAGTGTTTGCTTGCTGTGTGGATTTGTGAGTTTGATTTCAACATGTTTGAAATAGTGATGATCCGAGTGAGTGAAATAGTGTGTAAACAAATAAAGTTTTTACACAGTTTAGCAATATTTGAACAACATCCACTGTGAGGACACCAAAAGTGGGAATCAGACACTTTGGTGTGGTGTTACAAAACTCAGCTGCTTCCACCCAACATATTTCAGACTACTCTACTGGAGATCAGACTGGATATTTCACTAACTCACACACAAACTCACACTTTGTAGTTACGAAATATACCAAGATGGCATGACATGCGCTTCAACAACCCTTTACTACTCTGATATCACATTCCTAGAATCTGACAGTATCATGACCTCCAGTCACCTTGGAATATTTTAAAATTCTCAGACATTTCTGCATTCATTATGGAAAGGTCACTGACAAAATAATTTTCAAACTGCAAATTTCCAATCTCCTCAATTTTTAAATGCAAAATGCAATGAATGGTGTCAATCTAAAGACTCTTCACAAAGGCACTGTTCAAATGTTCATTCCGTTCTATTAACCATCTTCGACATTCAGTTTTTGTTGTACAACCACATGTCATGATTTCGCTTCCTAATCTGTCTAATTAACAATTAGAAAAGGAGAAAATTCAACCAATCATGACAGCAAAAAGGACTTCATGTCTGTAACTTCCATATATGAGAAATATAATACGATCCATAGATATATATTTTTTCTGTTAACCTCACAAAACATATCTCTGGATAGGCAGTTAACAATGATTTTTCATAAAGTGATTAATTAAGAACTTGAAGTAACAGTCTTGATGGGTGTTGTATCAATTCCAAGTTTCCAATCAAGAATTCTAAATACCACAAATGATGTCAGAAGTAATATGGTACCTCTTAAGAGCTTGTTAATAGCTTGGCCAAGAAATAAAGTAAGTTTTGAAATGAACAGTCAGGTACCTGCTATGCTATTTATTTCTCTTATGGTTTCAAATTTTCTAACAAATGACTTCTATTTCAGAAATTCATAAAGTAAAAGGTAAAATGCATATATATGACAGGAATTAGTTTGAAGACAGTAATGGCTTTACTCACAGTGAGACAATATCTGCTTACAGAATTCTGCACCAGTGCGAACCAAATTAAACTGGTTTGGAGCTAAATGCTTGCTCAATAACATTTGATATTGTCAGGGAAACAAATATATTCAGATCTAATTAATGTGTCGAATGACACACGAAAGGATTTGGTATCTAAAATACCTTTAATGACGGTGTTAAATTAAATTATGATAGCTAAAATCAGACACATTTCTTCAGCAATGATGAGGGGGCCATACTAATTGCAAGATGGAGAGAGATTTGTGTGCAAATACCTTGATCATGGCATCTCTAAGAAATCATTACTTCTCGAGGTAATATATGACAATATACAGGGTTCTCAAACTTCCACATTTTGGAAATCACTGCTGGATAAAGCTTCTTGAACCTAGGAACAAATATTTTTAAAGAATTTTATAATGGAGAGAGACTGAGCTACAAAATGTTCTGATTATTTGGGTTAAAAAATATACAGTTGTTTCGGAATGTTTGAAAGTGTAGTTTTAAATTTAATTAGCCCTGTCTTGAGCTTTCATAGCAGAACCACATGTGCCTGATTGTTTAATTCAGAAGAAAAAGCCTTCTTCATGAGCTGGAATGAGAGAATGTAACACTACTGTAACTACCTCACTACATGAAGGAAGGAGGAATGAAGATTGTATTGATGGGAGCTGAAGTAGAAAAAGGGAGTAATGGAGGCCACAAAAAAAGGTGAAAGATAGAGTAAGAAAGAAACTAAAAAATAAACAGAAAGAAAAGAGTAATGTTTGAAAGCAACACACATGAAGACAACAGAATGAAGAAGAAAAAGACAAAGGGAAACAAATGGGGAAGATGAAAGAAGAGATGAAAAAGGTGAAGGAAAGAATAAAGAACGTAAAGAAAGAAGGATAACACACATGCGAAGAAAGATAGACAGGCAGAGAGAAGAATGGGCAAATTTGTTGAAATGATTAACACTCTTTCATAAAACATGTCTCCCATGAAAATATTTGCCCTAAAAGTGACATTAAGAAAATGGCTTGCTACCTACTAACAATAAACTGAGAAACCGTCATTATAAAGTCTCAGGACTTAAAGATCATAGAGAATTCCATCCCTAGGTCTCACAACATGGTCGATGAATGTGTCAGATGAGCTAGCAAGGTCTGTAATTAATCACTGACCCTCCATCGCTGGGAATGGTGAAGAAATGGTCCTCCAGTTGATCATTTTACATTTTTAAGTTTTGATAACTCCACAGATGATGGCGGCCATGATAGCTGAAGATAGGTTTCCTCCAGTGTGACCCCAGCGTGACCTCATTTCTCTAATCAAGAGTTAATCGCGCTGTTGAGATCATCAATTTCTATTGATTTCTTCGTTAGCATTCGACTCGGTCGCTCTCACAACAATATTCACACACACAATTTTAATTTAGGGGTAACATCATTGGTTGTGATGTTGCTAGTACTGAACAGAAAAACTGACGTCTTGCAGTCTTGTTAGTATGGAAATAGGACACAAACGCCTGTTTATCTTTAGCGTGACATCAGTCATGTTGATGAGGTCACCCTTTTGCATAAATTTATCCATCATCCAAAGAAAATTATGAATAAGAAAAGGCTCCCAAGGAACTCAAAAATCAATTTTGTTTAATGTGTATTTGTCATATGGAATATAATTAAATAAATCTTTTAGAAATCTTCAAACAGAAACAGAATGGGTTTTAAGTTTGCTAGCAAAATGGAAGACTTTTTAACCATTTTTTTGTTGTACTGATAACATGGTTTGCTGAGAAGAAAATATTTGATCATTTTTTTCTTATCAATATTTTCCAAAAAACGACTTGTTTAAGAAATACATAAAATCTGATCCAAGCAATGAAAAGATTACATTCCGGTACACATCATGCGAATCAATACAAACTGGCCATGAAGTGCATAATTATATGATTAATGCCACCATACAGTGAAAAATGTGGTTAGAAACTGTGTTTGAATATTCAAGAAGCTTACGGTATAAATCCAGTTCAATGATACAAGACCCATATTGTCCTGTGGATCTAATTAGTGCCATATGTGCAATATTTCCAATTAATCCCCTACATATTGAGCTAATGACGAATTCAGAACGGAAGTCAGGGTATTTTCATCGGCTGGCCACATCTGTGTTAATTATCATTATTCACAGGTTGACTAAAAAGCATTTGTGATGCATTGTGCAAAATATGGCCTGATCCAAATATACAGTTGGCTGACTGATAATACATACATTAGAGGGGCTCGATTATCACAATGTCCTCTGTAAAAATAAAACCTCTTTTTGTGTCACTTATTCACGCATTCTTGAAGATCAGTTTACACATAATACCATTTGGATTGTTAATGTTCAAAATGTAAAAAACACAAAAAATGCATTGCTGCTGATTTCAACGTATTCTCAATTACATTTAAATTACTTTCCTGAGACATGCAATTAAATTAGAAATATCTTTAAGATAAAATTCTAAGACTACAATTATTGACATCAGAGAGGATTACTACGAGTATGGTTTTATTTCACAATCCAAAATTTAAACTATTAAACTAGTTTTCCAGTTAATTTGAAATGGTTGACATGATTGGAAAAAAATATAAACGTTTTCCTTGTACTCTGTCAATATTTGTTGACTAATTCATGTCCTTGTGGTACATAATTGTTCAATGTTCTATATAAATCAGCTGATAACATTCACACAATATTTCTGTAAAAATGATTATGTGGTGATCACACTTGTTGTGCATGATAATGGTGGGTAGGCTGAACTCAGTGGATAACGGCCATGATGATATGGAGCTGCCGAGATTTGATTGGTCCATAGGGTGGGCCTAGGGAGAGTGTGTTTGTTCATGGAGGCTGATGCTCAACATGGCCTAGGGCCTAGAAGTTAGCTCTCTGGTTAGTGCTTTACTTCACAGAGTTTAGTTCTATTGCTGAGAAAGCCCATGGTTGATGTGTCTACAGGTTTAATTCAGCACATGGACACATCAGACGAATCTGTTTGCTCATACTGTCTCGTATTGATCTTCTGATTAGTCCCATGTTAAACTGCTCAACACAAAAACAAATCCCATAACAGAAATGTTGTCCTTCGTAACATATGTGTCACTGCCAGCACTGTTGTCAAGGTCCACGTCTTCTGACAACCTACACCCAATCAAACAGATCAACCTATACATCAACAGTCTGTAGTCAACTTCATTCCAACCTTTCACTGCTGCTTTCTTTCTAATTTCATCAGTCTTCTGAAAACAGCTAAAAATATCTGCTACCATACATATTCATAGTGATTTTACTGATTATGTAACTACAACACATGGACTATAAGATGAAAGGTGTCAAATACATAGCAGCAGCCAGGAAACCACAGAGGGTGGTGATGTCCACATGGCTGAAGTAGGGAAACTGAGTGAGTGGTGATGTCCACATAGCTGAAGTGGGGTAACAGAGTGGGTGGTGATGTCCACATAGCTGAAGTGGGTAACAGAGTGGGTGGTGATGTCCACATGGCTGAAGTAGGGAAACTGAGTGAGTGGTGATGTCCACATAGCTGAAGTGGGGTAACGGAGTGGGTGGTGATGTCCATATGGCTGAAGTAGGGAAACTGAGTGAGTGGTGATGTCCACATAGCTGAAGTAGGGTAACGGAGTGGGTGGTGATGTCCACATAGCTGAAGTGGTGTAACGGAGTGAGTGGTGATGTCCACATAGCTGAAGTGGGGAAACTGAGTGAGTGGTGATGTCCACATAGCTGAAGTGGGTAACAGAGTGGGTGGTGATGTCCACATGGAAGAAGTGGGGAAACTGAGTGAGTGGTGATGTCCATATGGCTGAAGTAGGGTAACGGAGTGGGTGGTGATGTCCACATAGCTGAAGTGGTGTAACGGAGTGACTGGTGATGTCCACATAGCTGAAGTGGTGTAACGGAGTGAGTGGTGATGTCCACATAGCTGAAGTGGGGAAACTGAGTGAGTGGTGATGTCCACATAGCTGGAGTGGGGAAACTGAGTGAGTGCTGATGTCCACATGGCTGAAGTGGGGAAACTGAGTGAGTGGTAATGTCCACATGGCTGAAGTAGGAAAACTGAGTGAGTGGTGATGTCCACATGGCTGAAGTAGGAAAACTGAGTGAGTGGTAATGTCCACATGGCTGAAGTGGGGTAATGGAGTGGGTGGCATTCTCCACATGGCTGAGGTGGGGTAATTGATTGGGTGGTGATCTCAACATGGTTGAGGTGGGATAACTGCATGGGTTATGATCTTGACATGACTAAGGCAGGGTAATTGAGAGGGTGGTGATCTCCACAAAGCTGAAGTGGATAACTAAAAGGGTAGTGATCTCAACTTGGCTGAAGTGGGGTAACTGCATTTGTGGTGATCCTGACATGACTTCAGTGGGTAACTAAGAAGGTGGTGATCTCAACATGGCTGAAGTGGGTAGCTAAGAGGGCTTTGATCTCAATATAGCTGAGGCTGGGTAACTAAGAGGGTGGTTATCTTGACACGACCGGAAGTGGGTTAACTGAGTGGGTTGCATTTCTTCAAGTCAATGTGGTCAAAGTAACAATGTTGTCCTGATGCCCCATAATGTGTCCAGAAACAAATCAATGATAGCAAGACTATGAGGAATCCAACAGTTGGTGCAGAGAAGTAGGAAGGCTAGGACACTGGATGCACTGGGATAGACAAGATGGGTACATGTGTACGTATGGAGAACCAGGTAATGGTTGTGTATATGCTGGCAGGAACACTTTGGCACTGACTTCAAGAACAAACTGTGAAAACTGTAGACAGCCTAAAGGACTTGATGAAATTCAATCAAATTCTTAAAGACAAAACCACCAAAAACATACCCACCTGATTATGAAAAATGTAAGAAAATTTCACAAAATTAATTTCACAGCAAATAACGAAAAGAAACAAAAAAATTATAATTTCAATATCTTCTGGAAACTATTTCTTCCATTGCAAACCTCCAAGAGCTCCAGTCGAAAGCACAGATATTTATTTAGGATAACTAATCACAACATAAAAGTAAAACATTTCCCAGACAAGCTTAGGGCAAGCAAAGCAAAATTGGGTCCTCACTGTGCACTGGTGGATGCCTGGTTTCTTTCAAACACTGCAAGCTTTATTAATAAATCTTTATAGACGACTTCTCTGCATACTAATAGGCCCGTCACATCTGGGGTAATCAACTTGAATCCAATCTTTATGCATAAATAAACTGATTATGGGGCAACTCTCTTGCCGATATGTTGTGGGGCGCGGCATCGAGAGCTATTGAACCAATAGGTCCTTTCGACTGTGACTAAGGAACAGGGGGCTAGATTATAACTCTTATCATTCCATCAGAGAATAATTGGCATAGCTGAGGCATCTCGTCTAACTAGAGACGACACATCAAAACACCAGTTGCGATTCGGCACTCCTTCCCCTCCCTAGTAACCATTGGTGATTCCTGTAACCTTCAATAAAAGCATATTTTCCATAATATAAAGCTGTCGGCCTAGACAAAAACAATTAGTTCAACCTGAAGTAATGCATGCCCTATTCATTTCGAGTGCTGCAAACTAAATGCTTGTGCAGAAAAAGGCGATTTCAAGTGGAGGCTATGCAAAGAAAATGTCAGCCCTCTTTGGTCGAACAGCCCCTTTGAGACAAGGATGGAATGTTAAACAAATATCGGCTGGAAAAATTTAGCTCATGCAGATGAGAAATGACATGAAGACATTTTTTTTGGTGAGTTTTCATGAATGTATGCACAAGTTTTAATTACCATCTGTCAGACAGGCACATTTTATGTATTGACTCAAGTAGAAGCATGGATAATACAAAATGTAATGAGAAAAACATTATCAGTCTCTCACGATTTGTAAATGTTTGTGTAAACATTTGATATGTGTACGACAAAAATATACTGTGGAAAAGACAATACCGACATCTACAACAATAATTATAGTTTATGTAATGATGAAAATACATTTACTTCTCCATATATTTGATCTATCCAAAACAGAAGCTATGATATGTCTGCCTAGCTGTCGTCAAAGTAAAAACAATTGACCTCTGAAATTATTACTTACCATTGATTCACACAAAGTCACAATCATGCTAGATTAGAAGATACATGAAGTGTAACATTATCGGTACTACATGCCCTCACAACTCAACATATCTCAGTACAGCCTGATCATATGCAATCCCTTTGTATCACCTAACTGCCAACACAATCCCTTTGTATCACCTTACTGCCAACACAATCCCTTTGTATCACCTTACTGCCAACACAATCCCTTTGTATCACCTTACTGCCAACACAATCCCTTTGTATCACCTTACTGCCAACACAATCCCTTTGTATCACCTTACTGCCAACACAATCCCTTTGTATCACCTAATTGCCAACACAATCCCTTTGTATCACCCTACTGCCAACACAATCCCTTTGTATCACCTTATTGCCAAAACAATCCTTCACACACAATAACTTACAATTACATTCCCACTGTGGAAAACATTCTTTGCTATCATATATTGTATCATACTTATTAGTATCCCATCAAACACAAATGTTGTTATACTATTTATTGCTAAGTATCATGTTACCACTCTCCCATTGCCTGTCACAACCCTTGTCACCACTATCCATCACAATCCTTGCCACCACTATTCCACTATCCAACACAATGACCTGTCACCAATCTCCCACTATCCAACTCAATGATCTGTTACCACTATCCCATTGTACAACACAATGACCTGGTACCTCTATCCCCTGTCCAACACAGTGCCTTGTTACCAGCATTCCACTATCCAACACAATGCCTTGTTACTACTATCCAAAACAATGCCTTGGTACCTCTATTCCCTGTCCAACAGAGTGCCTTCGTACCACTATCTCACCGTCCAACACAGTGCCTTGTTACCACTATCCCACTGTTGAACACAATGCCTTACTACTACTATCAGATACAATGCCTTGTTACCACTATCCAACAAAATATCTTGCTACCACTATCTCACTGTCCAACACAATGCCTTGTTACCACTATCCAACACAATATCTTGTTACCACTTTCTCACTGTCCAACACAATGCCTTGCTACTACTATCCAACACAATGCATTGTTACCACTATCTCACTATCCAACACAGTGCCTCATTACCACTATAACCCTGTCCAACACAATGACCTGTTACCTATATCCCACTGTGTAACACAATGACCTGTTACCTATTTCCCACTGTGTAACACAATGCCTGGTTACCACTATACCATTGTCCAACACAATGACCTGTTACCACTACCCCACTGTCCAATACAATGCCTTGTTTTCACTATCCCACTGTCCAACATGACCCTTGTTACCACTATCCCACTGTCTGACACAGTGCCTTGATTCCACAAACAACTATTCCTTATCCTATTACAGTCAATCAACATACCTTGTGATATTACTTTGTCATATGCTGTGCGTTAAAAGACTATCTACCTTCTAATACAATATTTCCTTCATCATATATTATATACATAACATGATTATCATCCACCCAGAAATAAAAGAAAAAAAAATAATAAAAAAGGAATACTAAGTAAAACATATTATCCATATCTGACTGTAATTAATTAAGACCAAAATACCAGACCAAAACACATAAAATTGTTATCCTGCTCCTGTCAACTAGTAGGTTTCAGGATGGACAAATGTGTCATTATCCCCCATATGTGCATGTGGTGTGACTATTTGCCCTCATTGGTTCTAGAGTGCCATGCCAGTTCTGTTAAATTCTAATTCAGAAAAAATCCCCAAGTCAGTGATATGAGAAAGATGAGTCAAAAATTTCCCATGATTAGCTCAAACACCAGAGCCAATCAATAAGGATTCAATTTTATTTTCTTCCCATTTTGAGCCTGCTTTCCCCTCTTGTTTGATTGAATCAAATACTGAAAACTCATCGTTGTTGCCAGCATATGAATTTCAAATTTGCAGCAGTTACATCAGATAGTGTAAATTTTTTGTCTGGTATCATTGACACTGAATCACAATGCCCCGAAATGAACTCATGCCTCACAAATCTTTTTAATCCATCGTGTTTTCCTGCTAAGAAAGCAAGGGCTTTGTTTTGGAAGAACTGTTAACAGGGCAAATAAAAAGTCCTCATTAAGACGTTCATTTTTCTTGGGTTTGATATGGCTTCACGCTTATCTCAACAGACAGGGTCTAGGAGGGGTCCAGCGAAATTGAAAAGTACTGATTGCCCCCAAAACTTCCCTCAGATGATATGATTATGTTTTTGTCATCTGTCGAGGTGTGGACTCACCTTTAATCATTTCTGTGACATATTACTAGCAACAGGATTTACGGACTCTCAACCTCTTTCCATTTAAGCTCAGTTGAAACACAAATCATGAAAAATTAGAGCAAGCCAATGTCTTAAATTATTTTGGATCGGGTGTGTTCAGTATTATTGTGATCCACAGGACTACCAGCCTTAGACTGCTGCTAATATGACATACTAAATCACACTAAATTAAGCACCACATTTAAGTGAAAGACATACTCTCAGAGCCCTTGGTGAGACTTTAAAGTGGACTTAAATTCCACTGCCCATGTCTCCTTTTCCGTTCACAGCAGCGCATGGACATTTGCTGAGAGCAAAAAGTTGGAATATCATGCGGATTTGTATTTTTTCAAAATGTTCAATAGATAAAGTTAAATGAATTCAATATTAGTTTTTTTAAAAATAATCCTGTGTAGCTAAATATGTCTTAAAATTTTCACAGCATAATAAATGACATAGCATCATACATGTAATGTTTACTCAAGCCTAAACGGATTTTAAAATCAGCCTGAAATCATATGATGAATTTAAAGTCTGAATTTAAACACCGAATTTAAACAATGAAACTTAACATGTACAGATGTATCATTTCACATTGCTAATGCTCCTTTTTAGTAACTGTTAAACATGCTCTGAAAAACAGAAGAAGGTGTTATCCCCTCCTCAGTGACAGATATGCTTCCTTCAGTCACCGGTTCAAATCTGGAAACTAGTTCAGCAAATGGGCTCTCAGTAAACAAAAAACAAACACCATGTAAGAGTTACATCCCTTTGAAATGATGTCACAATGATGTCTTACACCCCAATATATGTCTGACTTAGATTCTTAAAATTGGTATTTTGGATTCTGGATGTTTGTAAACCTGGTGCTCAGCAGTAGCAACCACTTTGAAACAAATCTGTAACTTGTAAACAAACATGGTAACATGATGATAACACACCAAGTTCCAGGAACAAGTGACCAGAATAATGTGCCCTTGTGGTCATACAGAATTGAGCAGCTTTCACTGACAACAACACTGCAATGTTTTCAGTCAGATTAGAGCCACTGTAACAAAGAGGTATTAGCACTAAGTGGATCTTAACTTGCATACAGTAACAGTCTTATGATAGTCAGTCTACATCGGCACATCGGCAACATTAATCAACAAACTTGCTACATATACATTTATGGGAACTATGACAGGAAAGTCAATGCTGGCAAGTTAAATAGCAATTAACATGTATATCATATACTCATGTCCAAATGCACCTAGTATCTTTAAAACATATATTTGGATCATTTGGACTTTCAGTTTCCTAATCATATGAAATGATATATGTATCTGGTGGTATAATATAATTAAAGAACTTGTTTGTCAAAAGACAGGTACTTTATTACCCAGTCATCATTAACTGACACTCAAACTTCAACTGTAATTTGATTTAATTATTTCCACAGAGCTGCACACACCGACAGGTTTCAGTCTTAAAACTATTTCAATGTGCAATCAAATATGATATCATATTGACCTAATTGGTATCAGTATCCTAAAACAAGTAAATATTCCTTGAGGATGTCTGCACTGAAACAAAACAATTTCACTTTCCTCGGGACAGTTAGAAATGTCCAAAGACAGAGTATAGTGTTTAGTTCATTGTGCAAAACAAGCCTTGTCACTAAGGTGACATAATCCCCCGCTGTATATTATCAAACGTAAAGAAATGAAAGTGAATGTCATAGTTTATGATGAAGTAAAATGTCAACAAAAATACTACTCTCAAACTTTCTTGATATCTTGCACTGTAGTTGTTCAAACACAAAAATATTTTGAAGAGTCACTTAGACCTTGACCAATGTATGAAACTCACAAAAAAAAGTCGCCATGACCTTGAAAATTAACTGAAGGTCACCAAAATCAACTGGGCCCTGCGCCTTCCCTAGATAAAGCTCGGTGTAGAATATGAAGAAAATACAGTGAATGGTTCTTGAGATATCTCCCTTACAAGCTTTACATGCAGCTGACCATGCTGAAATCTTCAAAGTGTCGGTGTGACCTTCAAATTAAGTGAAGGTCACCAAAATTAACTGGGCCCTGCACCTTAATTAGATAAAGCTTGGTGTTGAATATGAAGAAAATACAGAGAATCGTTCTTGAGATATCTCACGGACAAGCTAAAGTCTTAAGTCCCCTTGTGACCTTGAGATGAAGGTCAAGGTCACCAAACCTGATTGAGACGTTTCTTTCACTGTGATAAACCTAGATACCAAATATGAAAAAATCTAGTCCGTGGTTCTTAAGATATTCTAATCCGTACATACTATCATACAGAGCCTACTATTATATAAATATGCGGCGGGGGATAATAAATACCAAGCCAAAAACATCTTACCATAGCAGCTAATTGGGAAATCACCCTGTTAACATGTAATAGCATGTAAGATTAAAACATCTGCCAAGATATTGCTAGAGCATGAATATATAGAGAAGAGCACAAATGCTGTCTGTCAGTGTACCGACGACAAACATTAACATAGTCCCTCAATTTTCACCAAGCAGTGATGTGATGTCACACCATGCAACATGATAGTGTAGAGAAAGTTGCGGTGTTACATTCATTCACCTACCCCATGAGCCGATCTGAGATATACTGGAACAATAGTCACCCCTGGTCATCATGCAAGACAGTTGACGATTTGATTCCGTTTGTGGTAGGCCTTATCATGTCTGATCTGACTGGGTTACAGCATGTCCTTCACTGACTTCTATTTTACAACAGTTCTTGGGACATAGGGTAGCCTAGTGGTTAAAGCAGTCACTCATCACACTGACGACATGGGTTCGATACCCAACATGAGTACAATGTGTGAAGTCCATTATAGTGTGCCCTGCTGTGATATTGTTCAAATATTGGTCAAAGTGCCGTCAAAGTTACTCACAGCAGGGTTTGATGCATAGTAAACAGAAAACAATACCAGACACAGCAGCAGGCTTTGCAATCAACATATTGCTAATTGCTACATTCACTGTGTTTCTTTGAAGCATGAAATATTTTATTAATATGTACAATAACATTTTTTAACCCTGTTAATGTTAGCATACAAACAGTCTTTGTTTACATGAAACATACAAATATGATGTCACGTGGCAACTTAGCTATAGTAAACTCAGTATTTCCAAATGATTGATATAGGGTACATTGTTTCTTCTGATGGCGGGGCTTAACATACATGTACCCTACACTTACTAAAGAAAAATAGTAGTGTGAATTGCATGACCATGTTTATTGTGCAACAATTAACCCAATCATATGTGTGACAAAAAATAGTGCCACAATGCTGTAGCTGAACTGGATGTCCTGCCAATTACGTATACAGTTTTCAAAAAGTGATGAGAGGTAACCAAAGTTCTTTTCAAAGATACTGAAATATTTTCTGGAAGCATACTACACTGAAATAAAAATGTCAAAGATTTGTTAGTTGATTAAGTCGAAAAGACAAAATTTAGAAAACTCAAGAAGACAAAATCATAAATATGCAATGCAACAGCAAAATATCCTTCATGAATGTGTCTATATGTCATGATCACAAGTTTTGGTGTGTATATAGGAAAGAGGAAGAAGAAGAATGAAAGGTTTTAAGGGTTCTGCTCCTGAAAGGAGCACAACCACCAATTTCAGTCAAAGTCAAACTTGTTGTCATGGAAAAGCCAATATATTTTAATCAGAATAAATAATTACCAACAAGGCACCAGTGCACCACCACATCTATCTATGTGCCAAGTTTGGTGAAAAAACATTGAATGGTTTTAGAGCTCTGCTCCACACAAGAGCAAAACCACCAATTTCCGTCGAAGTCAAACTTGCTGCCATGGAAATGCCAAAAGTATTTTATTCAGAATTCCAAACTATCAAAGGGCACCAGTACACCCCTAGACCAATATATGTGTCAAGTTTGATGGAGAAATAGCGAACAGTTTGAGAGTTCTGCTCTGGGAAAGAGCACTACCACCAATTTAAGTCAAAGTCAAACTTGTTCCCATGGAAATGCCAAAAATATTACATTCAAAATACCCAAACTACCGAAAGGCACCAGTACACCACACCACCAGATCTATCTATGTGCCAAGTTTGGTGAAGAAATATTAAATACTTTTAACTCCTGCTCCGGAAAAGATAAATGTGCCAGGACGGACGGACGGATGCCTGGAGCGCATTTTAATAACCCCTGCTAAATGCAATAACAAAAATCTGGAGCAAGTGAAACGATTCCCACGAGCACAGGTTGTTCAGGTGGCATAATAGGTGGAAAAGGTGCAGTTTCACCTTCGTTGGTCCAGTGGGCTCTGAGGATGTTCACAGACTGATAAACAAGCAGACTACCAATAAATAATATGGTCACTGCTTGGTAAATAAAAAAAAAAGGAAAAATTATAAAAATTGCAAAAATTTAAAACTGTTAATCTGTTTGTTGCACTAGGCCTTTTTCAGTTTTGTGTAATCTGTTCTCTGAACTACAAAACTAATAATCATCTTACCTGATGCCAATAAATGAGCCTGTTGATAGAAAAACATTGGTGTCATCAGTATCAACAATCAGAGACATCTACTGGGGTGCAAGAAGGGGAGACAACTCCTTAACTTGTTATAGCATGTCGAAGGCCAGCATATCTGTAAAACAAACATTGGATGACCATACTGACACTAACCGTTGATAAAGAACACAACTGAATATCTACCCATGTTGGTAAATCAGTTTCTTCAAGAAAAAAGAATTCATTCTTTGCTGGACCACTGCCTCACAGTTATGGAATTAGGTCTGTTATAACATTTGGTCCATTATCTCATGTGAAGTAAGAAATTTGCAATGGCAGTCAAAACATGCCACAGTCATCTTTAACAACCTATTGTGTACAGATCATTACATAATACAGACAATATCAGCGTTACTGCTAAAAGCAAAACTTTCTTAGTTCTGTCCAAGTAGCAAACAGCATCTCATCATACACCAACCATATACATCCATAAAACTTACTGGACCACATAAAGCTAAGGAGACTGGATGAGTGGCTGAATTATCAATATGAATATGATAAAACAAATCACAACCCATTCAACTTTGATTCATTGTAAAATCAAACGAATACACATTGTACATGTGTATTGTTCTAAAATTGTGTAATCACTTAAACATCTTTTTTTTAAAACATAATTCAACTTCAAACAGTTCCCATACACTGCCAGAAAATTCTTTAACTTGGTACATAAAATAATTCCAACGATCTGAGAAAAGTCCTAGCTTACAAGAATTTATATCATCTTGTGTTTAGCTTTGAAGTCAACATGTTGATCCCGGACAGTCTGTCCAAGCACAACAAACTTACTTCTTTCATAAACAAGCTCACACTGATAAGCAGTAAGTGGGTGGGCTTGTTAAAAGCAAGACATACTACAATCCGAAGATGAAATCGTTTTGTGAAATATTGAATTTGCGATGATTATCAAACAACCTGTCGCTAAATTAGGTTGTAACAGATTATCATGGAGTGCCAGGGCCGACATAGACTGACATTGGCGGTGTGAATGTGTTGCTTTTGCACCTGAGTGCAATTTACCTAGATACAAATGGTCCGATTGCTAGTTTATACTGGGCAACACAATGGCTGGGAGGCTGTGACAGGCTAGGGTTAGCAAATATTGTCACACACTTCTCAAAACAATATCAAAGAGCTGGAGGGAAATCTTCAGCTATGGAGGCAGGAAGATGCACAGGGAACTTTGTTTACTGGCAGGACCCAAGCTTTGGTAGCGACTTAAGAGATTTAATTCTGACTTTGCATAATGTTGACTCCTCACAGGGGTGATAATCCTGTAGAACTTGCTTTATCCCCTCCACACACCCAATCTTAAAATTTAGAAAATTTCTGATAAGGTCTGTAGATGGAGCAGGGACATCTCCTAACCAGGAATGAGTGCCTCTCATCAGTTAATTATCATGAAAACATTCTTTCTGTGGTGTTGTCCATCACTGTGTCTGACCCCACACTGAACTGATCAAGTGGCGTCTGCTCCCCGCTTCAATATGGCGGTTGACCAGCTGGCCGCTGCCTCAGCAGAGATACCTCACAACAAGTGCATCAAGATAAGCTTCTGTGAGGCAGCATGTTTGCTTTTCTTTCCCTCTCACAGAAAACACCAGGAACTGCATCAAGCAGGCATCACGCAGGCAGCAATGCACAACCAGCTCATCTCCTACCGTGACTGGCATCTCCTCCAAAACTTTGGTGGGCCACCAGCCTCAAATTAATTTTCATCATTTCTAAG
Source organism: Haliotis asinina (assembly GCF_037392515.1). NCBI lineage: Eukaryota > Metazoa > Mollusca > Gastropoda > Lepetellida > Haliotidae > Haliotis > Haliotis asinina. The sequence continues at coordinate 20,882,624 of NC_090291.1, read as the reverse complement.
ACTTATGTTCATTTATGTTTTTCTTGTCTCCAGATGAAAAAATCATCTGCTGTTCTCGTATGTTGCAAAGTAACCAATGAAACAGACGAATGTGATGAACGCGTGCCACCAACTCATTGCTCTTGCTCAGTCATCCAGTGGGTCTTCTACTGCTTTTGTTACAATTTAAAACATGCTTTAATTGAAACCATCAATACACAACATTCGCAAATCACAAACATACTGTCACCATAAAAGTGTAGGCAAGTTTTAATGAAATAAATGTCAAGTTATTTCACAGTCCACATGAGTGACTACTTATTCTGGACTTCACAATGCCACTGCTTGCACACAATGTCTTTTTCCATGGGTCTGATCTATGTCCACAAATCCAGCAGTTAGACAACTGGGGATTAAGATTATTCAGCGGTTGCCTGGCTTGGATGCCCTGACTTAACCTGCTGCGACTCAGACAAAGGGCAGTATGCCAGGTGGATGCCACTAACCTGTGGGGGAAGCAAGCCTTTTACACTTAATGTTGCCACATTTAAGGCAGGGAGGAAAAAACAACATTGTGAAAAAGCTTTCAATCCAATTACCCTCAGTTTCTGTCAATTTTGTCCATGATTACCTATTGTCATGCTGAAGTTCTAATTAGTGGAATCAGTTATTATTACGGTTGCAGTCACTACTATCCCGATCTGGTAAAGATTATGCCTACTGGTGCATATGATGTCCATTCTGAGGGTGAAGGTAATGTTATCCATGTGCTGTGATAGTATGATCCACTAAGGTAAGTAACTGGTACAACACATACCAATGGTTGAAAGAGAGAGCAGAGACTCATGGTGCCATCACATGACAGGCAGGGCATGAAGTTTGGTGGTCATCTATCTGGTAACTGATAATACCCAGCTTAAAATAGTCAAGACTAATGATGGTTTTATCACATATCCTAGCATCTTGCTGTGTTTAAAAATGTCTACTCTACTCAGACAAAGTACACTGAATCTGACCTACTTGTCCTTGTTTGATACTTTTAATACTGAGAACCATTTAGGGCAACAATAAGTCCCATGTAATGAAGTCTGTGTGCACACCACAACCAGCCTTCACTCTCAGGCTATATATTCCATGCAATCAGGCCATAGAAGAAGTCAGAGACTCTCATGGCTATCCCTGTAGGGTTTCCAGAACACATCCCTAGTGTTGGGGCAAGTGCTAAATGGACTGGGTGGTCAGGTCCAGAGACTTGACTGGTTGCATGCCAAGGCAGATCTAAGTGCGTAACAGGACAGTAGGTGGTAAGGCATGTACCAGTAGGGTTGGTAAACTAGGGTAGGCAAGTTGTTAAAGCCTCACACCAAAGACCCAGATATGAAACCCCACACGGGTACAGAGACTGAAGCCCATTTCTGGTGTCCTCAACCGTGATGCTGCTGGTATATTGCTAAAACCAAACTCACTGAAATTGTTCCGACATTAAGAAGCACTTTTTCAAAACAGTTGTTCACAGCATTAAGTACCTTTCAAAACAATTGTTTGTAGCATTGTTAGGGCATCAATAAGCGCCAGACAATGGTGATGGCAGTTTTCATGTCAGTGATTGTGTAAGCTTAATGAGGATTTGTACTCCAGTATGCTGATTTTTCAGGATGAGTCAGCCAGGTGTTGACATGTTCCTCTGGATCACCAGGACACACTTTACCTGATGTCTTCAAGACAATCACCTGTGGCAGAGAGATGAGATCACCATCTTCATCTGATGTCTTCAAAAGAATCATCTGTGTCAGAGAGATGAGATCACCAGGACACACTTTACCTGATGTATTCAAGACAATCACCTGTGTCAGAGAGATGAGATCACCATCTTTCTTTGATGTCTTCAAAAGAATCATCTGTGTCAGAGAGGTGAGATCACCAGGACACACGTTACCTGATGTATTCAAGACAATCACTTGTGTCAGAGAAAGGAGATCACCAGGACACACTTTACCTGATGTCTTCAAGACAATCACCTGTGGCAGAGAGATGAGATCACCAGGACACACTTTACCTGATGTCTTCAAGACAATCACCTGTGTCAGAGATGAGACATGACAAGACGCACAGGGACAGCCAGCTGGAACTCTAACAATACAGAACTCTTCAAGTGATGTTTTCACCACTGAACTGAAGAGCATCAAGGTATTGACAATGACATGACACCACTGTACTGGAACAAAACACAATAATTACCTGATGTTTGTGGCAGTCAATCAGACCAGTGACCAGCAAGAGTGGCAGCAATCAACAAGTGAGGCAGTGTGTCAGATTGAGGGGTGTGATACAGGGCATCACACATGATTACTTCACATACCACAGCTTCTCCAGTCTGGCAAAAACTCTTAATGAAAAACAAGTCTGGAAAGGCATTTCCAAGCACCTTTATGGCCCATGAGGCACCATTGGAAGGGAAGTGTTTTTGCCCTAAGAGCTCTTGTGGAAAGACACTACAGGGTAATGTAAACTTTGGGGGGCAATGAAAAAAACCCTGCCCTTATTGAAATGCTGTTATGCAATGAATTACCTTTATGCTGTTACCAGTACACCATAATTTACGAACATGACATTGGCAAGTCCAAACCAAATGGTTATAGTGCTACATAACTTGAAGACATATCTTGACTGTGAAGCTACTTAGGCCAGATGTCAATGAATTGTGTGTTTCAATGTGTTTCCAGCCAGCTAGACTAACGCTTAGTCCCACAATATACAATGTAATTTTAACAGTAACAAATAAACCCATTTGAATTGAAAATGTGCCCCAGTGAGATGAAAGACTCAAAACCTGAAGAAATCTAGACTTGCTTCATTTAGGGCCTAAGCATTGCAGAGAGGGCTTGGCAGTAGGGAAATATTGTGGTTCAGGGACTGTGAGACAGACTACCAGTCAGCAAGTGCCAACAATATTCTAGAGGAGTCCACAACACAATGAACATCCTCTTGGTTAATTATCCAACTGCTTTTCTTCTTTATCACCCAGCAATTACATCGAGGAAATCCAGGGTATCCTGACCATGTCAAATACCTTCACCAGAATGGCCTCCCCACACATCACAACCAAGAAGATAACCTGACAGGCTTAATTATGGCAAATAAGCTTGTTTGGCACTCCATACTTTTGGTTCTGTAGTAAGCATACACCCTGCTGGGACATAGACTTGGCCATTAAAATGCTGTCGTTTGTCAAGAAGCCTGGAGAAAATGGAACATATTTCTAAGATTAACCCCTAGTCTGTGTTTTTTGCAACTCTAGGTTTTCACGTGAAGATCTGGACAGGACATAAAATGTTGCAAAAAGTTTGGGTGTCATATTTCAATGTTTCACTCAGTTCTCTCCATAAACGTATTCCATGGCTGGCGTTAAGTCAGATGTGTCAATATTCTTATGTGAAACATTTGCTAATTGTTCATTCAGCTCAAGTGAATGAGTGAGTTGATGAGTGAGGTTCATACTACCTTAAGGAATGTTGACTTTATGTCACGGTCTGCAGTCTGTGTGCGGTCCATAAGCAAAGACTTATTCAAAGAATTGAAACTATCCTTTCTCTTCCTGAAGATTTGCCTTGAAGATTTCAGTTCTCTCCTTCACCAATTATATTCAGTCTATTAAAACTTGAAAAGGGGTCTGGACCAATGTATAATGGTTTGTTCTCATGCTGGATTATGGACAAGCCAAATGGATAAAGCATTTGCTCGAAACATCAATGTGTTGGGTTCAAATCCCCTCATGGGTGAAAGTAGTCTTTGGCGTCCTGATATTACTGAATATTGCTCAGACTCCCAAGGTTAGCAAAGAAGAACAAATGGCTGATCATTGTAGAACTATCATTTGCTATCCATTTCGTCCACCCAATACCCATTTGTAGCATTGTGGACAGTATTGGCAGCAAGCAACTTCCCTTTGTACACTGAGCCACAAAGGGAAAGAAAATTTACCAACATACTCTTCATTAAAGTGTGGTATCATTAAATGTGAAACATAACCCATTGAAGTTTGGAAAACTTTAATTTCATAGTCATGTGCACAGCCACCATACACTTTCCTTCCACAGAGTCTGGAGGTTCCTTCCCAGCACAGCAACTGTACTCCAGAATAACACTTTTTTTTATATAAAATCACCTGAGTATCACAGAGATCCAAAATTCAAAGACTAAACAAATCTTGTCTACTTCATTTGTTCAATTAATGTTTAATATACAACATTTGAAATAGTTCTTTGAAACTGAAGGAGCTATTTGACATGCGGTGATTGAAGTACTTTGTATAATTTGACCAGTATCTTTGATTTGGAACTATTTCTTTGATTCTTGGCATTTTTTCTCTGAATGTTTCCCTTATTTCTAATGGAGCCGCCGTTTTGATGAGGGAATGTAGAAGCATAAACAAAGGGGGGCAGCAAAAACATCTTATTGCTCTCATCAAAACAGACATCCTCCACAGAATATCCAAATATCTAAAAATATAGACTGAATCAGATTCCACTTGATAAAACAATATGGCTGCCACGTGTCAGGTGACATGACCAATCTGTGTAAACCTACTGAACCACACAACAACATTTGAAATCATTACGTATTGATGCGGCCAAACCTTAAAAAGACGAGACGGATCACTGGGTAAAAAAAGCGTACGTCTTGTTTTTGATAAGATTTCCTGCGTAACGACTTGCAACTCTCTGAGAGCAAGTATATCCATCACTTTGCCGAGCATCTCCTCATCACTGTACCAGCATCAGTAAACATATCAATAGGGCCGGATCAACCTTTCGAATCATCAGTTGTAAATATTTGTGGGTGGGTGCCAAACAAAATATAACTTCATCTCGCTGCCTAGCTTAATTACTCAAACATGTGCCAAATGTTTTATTGCATCTAGATCGGGCTAATTTTTGCTCCCTTAAGATTACCGCCATTTTACATCAGCCGCTTGTCTTTTGACATATACAGCTGTAGAGAGATCAAATTCCATCACTTCCCAATCAAGAATCCCCTTGGGGTAATGCCATGTTTGCCTACTAGTCCAGCCACGGTGTCAGTTTCTCAGATAAAAATAATCACTACTTTTGAATATCATCCCGACTCCGCTTGCTCATGGGACACCTCTCATAAAGCTCCTGAAAAATATTTGTTTGTGAAATTTATTTTCAAAGGATCCCATGCCAAGGATTACTGTTAATAAGCTTCTTTGTACATGTAAATTCTGACCGTCTTATCAAGAGGTAATGTACCTCACATCTGTACAAATAAAATACTTAATCACATTCCGGGACTTTAAGTGTTAATATCTGTGGATGGTTGTCTTTCACTTGAGGGTTACAATGGTACTTCCACACCTCTGCCTTGCCCCTTCCCCCCCCACCTCCCCTCCTCCATGTTGCTGCATGTGCATGTTAGATTAAGCATCTAGCTAAAACAACAGATCTATTGCACACCTACAACGTAACATACATACATCTCGATTCTAGAAGTCTTAGAGATTTAAGATGGCGACAAACCCTTCTTTCTCTCTATGGTTGATCACTTATCCAGAGTTTAGTTTAAAACACATATTTTCTGTTTACTTGATTGTGAAATGTTAACATGTAGATTGCTTCTCCTTTGTGCCATAAAGATATATACAGCTGACGTGAAATGATGCATTCACATATAGCTAATGGACAAAAAGTGAAAGCTCTGAGTCAGTACAATATTATATTACTATTACAAGCATAAATATTACATGCAATATCCCTCATTCCCCCTGAAATGGACTTTTTTAACTCTCTTGTCACCTATGATAATTAGAAGCAACTAACTTAACACTTGTTCTTAAATTATTCATAGATATTCATAAAAAACAGAACTGACATATACTGAGTCTGCTCTAAGTGTGCTAAGACTAATCACCTACAACTATCTTCATACTTATTACTTTCTGACAAGGACCTCTGATGACAAGCAGGATTAATGTATATACTAGAATGTGTTTTTCAGAATAGCTGGTAGCCTAAAGCTAAATGATAATGAGCTGGTTTTTATACAAATGTGCCCTTTCAGCATGTTGGAAATCTAATTAACTTGGGAGCAAAAACACAGCTAAGCGAGAGCCATGACACATGATCGGCAGTCAGCGTCAATCTAATTAACCTACTTTCTTTTTTAACAATATCTACAGTCACCTTTGTAATTAGGATGGGATACAACCAAGCCAATATAATTACGCCACTAAAAAACTTGACACCAGCGTTAATTACAATTCCTAGAAGCATAGAATATTAATATGCAAACACATCTTACATTATGAACGATGTCCCTCTACACCCAAATAGTCTGCAGAACAGCAATTAAAAATAGTATCTGTTTTAAGCTTCATGTTGTGGAACTTCTAAAAAACTTGAAACAGCTCATCTGGGGAATGAGGCTAAATCTGTTAAAATTTGCTAATTCATGTCTGAATGAACAAAATTAAAGTAACTCAGAATTACCCTAAAATCAGTTAATAATTTACTGTTCTTGTCTGTATTTACCATTAATTAGTAAGTGTGAATACAGTTCACTGCTGACTCAGCACTTTCTGTACTACTTCACAGAACAATTGTCAAAAGCTCCACTCAAAAGACACTAGAGTATTAAATACATTGATAACAAAAGTACTTCATCACAAAAAATCCTTCATGAAATTTATGCCTGAATGTCCAAATCTTCAAGGCCTAACAGGTTAAGTGGGCAAGTGCAGCAATGGAGTGTGTTCCATCTTAATGACAGTCTTATGTTGTATTAACATAAATGTAATTTAAACAAGGTTAATTACTGCCCCTGGGCAAGATGTCCCAGCATGCCATCAACAGCAATCCGTGTTCCAAAGAGACAGTCCCCAAATCACTCCCCAGGCCTCTCAAGCTATTCTTTCCCTCTAATTTTTCACTGGCTTCCATCAAGCTTATAATAAATATATACCAGCTTGATGACAATCTATGTTCATGTTATCCTTCTATTCATCTCATCTCACAAAAGACTGGACATGCCTCCGGATGGGTACATGACCTCAAATAGGGGTCACTTCTTCATTCTGACATATCCATTTACGTGTAAATTTCTTTGTCCCACGACACAATATTTTGGGCAGAAAGAAAGGATTGAATTGAGAGAGGTGACAATGGACGGGATCTGAAGCAAACATCACTGGTTGTCACTAACAATGAAGGGTTGTATGTTGTAGATGGTAGCACTGATCAACATGGGACACTGAATCAGGCTACCAAATCAGGAGTCTGTCTTAAGGTGATGAATTCATGATAAAAAAATCATTGTAACTTTTTATCCATTTCATAACAAGAAATCTACTGAATGCAGTTGTGACAAGATACTTGACACTTTCATACATTCTTAAAGTTTAATCATGTCCACTTAACACATATTGATGACAGGCAGAAGCTTTAAAGTAAGAATATAAGCTGGCTATGACAAAACAAGCCCATGCAGAACAAAAATCGTTTAAAACTGCTTACACTCATCCATCAGGTCTCTATAGCACAGACTATATAACCATTATACCACTGTTTGCTACACATGAAACATGTAACACCAATTGTGTTTGTTTGATTGGCCAATTTCTAGGAGGCCATGTGACATGCCAAACTGGCAGTATTTCTTAAATCAGCTGATCTTTTTCCTAATGAGAAGGTTCATGCTGTTCTCAAGACATCAGCATCTCAGTTTGATTAATGTAAAGGGAAGAGAAAAAACAAAAAACTTCGGAAGAAAACTTATCTGAAATTCTTGTGTATTTGTTATAAGATCAAAATAGTTAAAAAAACATTATCTTGAACAGTCCTGTTCAAACTGAGCAATGCGCTAATTATTGAAAGCCGAAAACCAAAGGACAATTAATGTACAGCAAATGGTTCTTTGTCTTCAGAGCAAAGCAAAAACTGCAGGATTCTGAGGTTTTCTATTCAAATATAGAATTTCCTTCTTTATCATCTATAAATTAGGTGTAGTGTTTTTGTAGAAGTTCTCCAGTTTGCCCACACAAAGATATCATATTTGGCCTACGTTGCATGGAAAAGTAATTAAAGCACTAACTCGGAGCAGCCTGGGCAATTTAGAGATGTCTGTCCTGATAACACCTACAAACAAACTTTAGCAAATGTTCCTGAAAAAAATATCAGGATTCAAGTAATATACATTCTTTTCTTTACACGCTTATTCTGGGAACCAAGTTTCAATGTCTTGATGATGTTATTTCTAATTATTCATCAACAAAGAATTTCTTTTCATAACAAAAACCCGTGAAACAAAAATGATTTATAGCAAATTCCAATGATCATGACTGAACATAAATTGTGTTTGGTAAATGCAATAAGAATTACACCCTAACTGACAAGACTAGGTCAACTGATCACTACAAGAAAGTTCGAATTGAATTAAAACAGTTTGATATAACATAACAAGGTTATTACAATGAAAGACTAAACATAACAAGAAACACAAACACCAATGGAAACTTGTGATCCAAGACATTTAACATCCAGAGCTAGTCCACTAAGGAGAAGATTTTGGATGCCAAAGTTCTAGGCAGTAGCAGGTTAAGAGGCGTGACCTTTCCCCTTTCAAGATAAGCAAGGGAGGCGAACGCTGTCTGCTGAAGCCACAGTGCTGCCCCCTACTGGCAAGTGATGCAGCGTCAGTGACACCTCAGAGCTGCAAGGGCAAGGCTTTCATGCATCGTTATCAGTAACAAGATATCCCATATACCACCCCACTGATATGTGATCAGAGCTCTGCTGGAATTACGTACAAAGTTATATGTCATCGTGTTAAAATAACATCAGATTAAGCCTTTAATGAATTCATTTCAAGATGAAATTCCTTTTCCGAAGTAAATGGTGTTAAATGAGGTGTTTTACATTTGCTTTATCTTGGGTTTATGTCTATGGTACCAGTTTTATTAATATTTGATTAGAAAATTTTGTAGATTGTTAAGTAGAAAACTTCATATCAGGAATAAGTTAAAATTATCAAGAAACAACAACACATTCTTTATTAAAAACTCTAAATGTGTCAGTCCCATTCAAAAGAAAACTCATTATATATTGATCTGCATAGTTGGAGACATAAAAACAAATGACTTGCATACAAACTGTGTTACTTACTTCAAAGCTCAACTTGGTGGAAGTACGTTTAATCTATTCAATAATGACAGAAATGGAACGAGTTGAGAACATAGTGTTATAGCATTGGTCATTCTCAGTAATTTGTGAGTGAAATTAGAAACTAATGACTTATGACATTTTACACCTTTGAGCATGCTCATTAATTTAGCACTTTCTTTCATTCTGTGTGAATGTAGAGTGATGTTAGCTCATTAAGCTCAAATACCAGGAGGATCATCTCAGCATTTCTAAATCATTACGCTCTTCACAGAAACTTAATGCCTTCCACATAAACCCATCAGTCCTAATGCAACATTTAGTGTCCTAATTTGAAGCCAACTTGATGTAAGTAATTGAAGTCGTTTTTCTTTGATGCAGAATTTTATACTGAGATTATGCTTATAGAATTTTCTAAATGTTAAATGTAGATTTCCTATTGTGGAAACTATTTCTTACCATCTGCACTATTAATACGGCAAATGCTCATGTATTTGTGTTATGAAATACACTCAGTGTAGTGTTACACAAAAAATGTAGTCATATATCACTATGGAGTATTTGCAATTTCGTCAATTCCTGTGCTTGAATCAGAACTGAAAACTAAAGATGTTTGAAAAAAATAGACTTTTGATTGTAGGCAGCACATTGAGGACTGTGTGGGCTCTATGAGACAAATTACTGTATATATGATGAACAAAAGTACTATATATGATGAACAAAAGAACTATATATGAACAAAGGTACTGTATATGATGAACAAAAGTACTATATATGATGAACAAAAGTACTATATATGATGAACAAAAGTACTGTATATGATGATCAGGAGTCGACTTTTACAGCTAGTATTTAACAAGTTAATCTTCTTTTAAAATCCAGAACATCAAAACACAAAACTGACAATGTACTGTGGGCCACGCTATTGTTTTATTTTCTGCTCCCCAAAAGGGCCTCGGCAATGTATAAAGTTTACGGTAGTTCTGTGGTACCATGAATATCCCATCAGAAGTGAACCACAGCCCTCTATTCTGATTAATTGAAGGACCCAGCATCAGGAGTCTGGCCTTGCCAATATGTTTTCTGCATGGACTCCCGTTATGACGGGACTCCACAGCATTTAGAAGGCAGATGCAAATACCAAACACCGACTGCATTCCCTCACAGAAATGCGATCTTCTTCAATTGTTGATGAGGGCGGCATGGCCTTCCATGATAAAGGGGGGCAGTTATCAGATAAACAATGGCCGACAAGGCAGTCTCATTACTATCGCTAAAGATACACCGGGGCCTACCAATAACAAACCTCAGTTTCCACCTGACTGGCCACAACAAAATCCACCGCAGTAATTGTCACCCTAGTTTACCTGGCGTCAATGTACCTGCAGTATTAAAGACAAAAAGCTCACAATAAATTAGCAATCTCTTTCTCGTCAAATACTGCATGTCTCGCCACAAAAGGAACATGCGTGGGAAAGTCAGGAAAGTTCAGTCTGGCTCTCATCCCCTCGTCTCGGGCTGTCCCTTGCTATTGATACTTGCAAATGATCAACAAATATTCCACTCAACCGAGAAAATCAAACATCTCCACAAAAAAGGAATACAATAAAATACAGTCAAGCACCTGTCTGAAACTATATCTTAACGCAAGAATTCACAATATAGTAATTACTCTGCTCTGTTGCTGGCAATTCTTTTAAGCCTTACAGTGTCCTGAATAGGGCCAAGGAGGGTTCTCTGGAGTGGTTAAAAGGGTGGCAGAGGGCAGATGGGTGGTGGTGGGGTGGTGGGGTGGGGGGATAGGCCATGGGAAGGGGGAATGGCTTGGTATGGAGTATTATCATGAGAACAATATCGAGGTATTCTGGATAACTGTTTGATAAAAGGGATAGTTTGGTGATTCAACTTGAAATCTTCTGCCTGGTTTAAAGGGGTTTGGGGGAAGGGTCAAGGCAGAAAGAGTTAATGCAGATTATTAGCATCACCCGAATAAAGATAGATGTGTTCTGGACAACTGTTTGATAACAGGGACAGGCCGGTGATTCAAATTAAAATCCAGCAACAATGATGGGCGGAAGAAGAAAAGAACAAGATGACTTGTTTTAGATTCCTAGCAGGAGATTCAGGACATTTGGTTATTTGATTGAGCTACAAAATGAAAAGACATACTGAGTGTTAACAGAGATCCAAAGGTCAGAGTAGTAAGGGCTCTATGTCTGCTTGAGCAGGACTCACAGATGCTTACAAAACGTAGCAGATTAAATGATACACCATAGGAGAAAAGTTACAGTTATTATCAACTTGGCAATGAATTTGGTAAAGAACTGACATACTAACAGGTAAACCTATCTCAGCATGGGGGTGGGGTGGGGGGGATGGGGAGTCTGCAGTAGTAGATGTAGTGAAATATTACTTTATTTTAGTTTATATTCAAAGCATGCCAAAAAGACACCCGATGGAGGAGAATTCTGTGCAAAACAATTCATACATTGGCAGCTAGGGGTAGAGGGGTGGAGGCCTGGGATTGGGGCCTGGCAGAGAGGGGAATGAGAGGGACAGACTGATGGGAAATGGATAAATGTTGGGTGAGGGGGGTAAAGTGATGGGGGATGACGGCAAGACTGGCCCCGGTTGATGACTTCTGATAGTATTTGATTTGAAGCTCCGTAAGATAACATAGGAATCTAAACACAAGAAAACACTGCATATACTGTAACACATTGTAACACAAACATATCAAACAAGGGAAATGATTAGGTTAAATAATCAATCCACTAAACAACATTCTCTATATGTCAGATTTTCACTCACAGAAAGAATGTTTCAAATGATACTTATTCAAAACCCATCAATGTATGGGAAAGTTTTTGCCTCCATGATCTGCATGATACAAAACAACTGCCATGGAAATCTATGTTTCTCAAATTACATCATAAATGAAATCCTCCAAATATGTATCTGAAACATGAAGCATGTATGCTACATTGTCAGTGCTAGACTTTCCATTTGTTTGACAAACCAGTTTTGAAACTGTGAGGCTGTTTGGCCTGTCATGTGACAGGGAAGACGACCGTGGTCATTTACGTAATCACACCCAGAAAGACAACGCTGATGTCAGTCTATTTCCATCTCCTGATTGACATCACAGGGAAGACATTTTTTTGCATTAGCTTTGCTGCATTATTTGGATCAAGTCGGACATAGAATTGAAGAAACAAGGCACCAGGTTTTTTTCTGTCAGTCCGAAATGAAAAGAACACCATTAATATTCTTCATTGAGCTAAAAATGTCATTGGCGACGAGTGATTTCATTAGTAATTCTATAGAGTGACTTCAGTCTACACAAAGGCGTGTAACCATCACAGGGACACTACTTCCATTGAATCAGATTTTGCTAATTTTGAGCAAGCTGTACAAGTATCTGATTCCACCTATAGTCTCTAAAGAAGCCCTGTTGATTAATGTGTCACTGACGAACATCAGATTCATTAGGCCAGACTCCAACAGCTTTTAGGCTGGCAAAATCTCGCCAGGAGTACTGATAAAAACTGACATTAATTCCCAGTAATCTACAGACCCATAATCATATTCACTTTGCTCATTTTTTTTGCCCTCTTAGTATGCAGTGTATATTTGTGTCTTTCTCCCTAACTGGCCATACCTTAGGGAGTTTATCAGGAAAGGGAGATAATCCATATCTGAGAATGCCTGCCACCAAATATCATGGAAGATATTATCAGCCAAACCAACTTCTTCAGAGCCTGTTATTTAAAAACAAGTCAATTTCAATTCTGATAAAGAACTTTCAACTATGTTGCAAGCACCTTCTCAATGAAAGGATATTAGCAGATTGGCACTTCTTGCTAAAAGTTGGCCGATATTGTCTTACATTGGATGGGCGTGTGTCGACTCCCCTAACCTTCCACAGTTGGAAATACTTGATATTTTGGCAGAAGGCCTAATTAAGTCTTCCTGCTTGGGAATTCCACTTGGGTTTTGATAGCCCTAGCAAGACTATGGGCACCTGGTATCATTTTATACACATCACTCTGGTATATCACTGGTTCCATTTGCAATCTGACATGGGCCATATTTAGAACATGACAGCTCTTTGTGTTGGGACTGTTTTTCTTGGCTGCCATATTGCCTTATTGACTCTGATTCATCACCAGAGCTCAGCAGCACTGCGAATAAATGAATCTCTCTAATTCCTCACAAAATACATCCAACGAGAACATTCCACATATATTTATCATCGAATATAATACCACAATACCTTTGTATTATATATGAATGAGCAGGAAACTAATGATTGAGGTAACATTTGGTAACTGTATGTAATGCAATGCCCATGTGTAGCTCAATTAAAAAGCTGCAATAACAAAGATCTACATGTGTCACACTGCAACTGTAAACCTACCCATCACACTCCCAACAATGTAATCACGTGATACAGCCATAAAGAGACTCATCGGCTACCCAGCCATGAGCACTTGTGAAATATTATTTTTTGTACCTCTTAACAAATCATGATAAACGATTTTAATCAAAATTACTGGTTCAACAAGTGTAAACTATCCTGAAGGGTAAATGCCCTTGGAAAGGGTTACCGATGTTGAAATAATACTTGCAAACAAACTAATTGTTGCAAGGAAAATATTCATTTCACCTCAGTTTGGCAGAGAAATGTGTCAACTCAGCACAGTTTACAGGAACTTACTTCAAAATATTATAGAGATTATCACCAGTCACATAATATCTACATGTAATACGCTTTTTAGAACTCATCAAAAGCATATCAGACCTAAGAGGCAATGTTTATTACCTTCCAAATTGAAATTATTTCATCTCAGTATAGTAATGTTTGAGCAACCATGAAACATTCAAATCAGTGTAATGATTTTTAAGAGCAACCTAAATTTCATGTTGGTTTAACCCCTACATATGTGTTAACATGGCAGGTATTGATAAACAATATTCACAGAATCAAAAGCCATGAAACCCACACACCAGTCCATGGGTTTTAACGAAGCTAATTAAACTCCCCCAATGTGAAATCAACTCATATGTAAAATTGAATATAAGTGGTAAGAGCAAATTGGGGCGAGCAGGCAGCCCTAATCACGCTATCATGGCAACAACTTCTTGAGGAGCCCAAATCTATCAACAAAGTCGAACCTAAGCAATAAATTATAAATCCATTCATCATTTTCTTGAATTTTCATTTACACTCCTAAAATGTGGGTGAAAAAATGGCTTCATAATAGGAAAAGGTTCGTGAGTGAGAAATCTGACACATACTCTTATCATGTTTGACAGCAGGACCAGGCACTGCATGCCCACAGAAAGTGTCTGCACCTAGTAATAAACCCATTTACAACTCCCAAAGCAAAAAACATAAGTCATAAACATCAAGATTTCTCAAGATAACTCTTGTATACAGAGGCAGGGAGGTAGATCTAAAAGCAGAACGAAAATGTTAAAAAGTGGAAATTGTAATATTTGGGGATTGTGAGTTTCAGTCTATGTTTACAAATATGAGGTCTGATGTAAGACTCAATGGTGGCGGCTTGGGGGAAATGTTGTAAAATGTGTTGTTGAAGGATTCTATTATGATGCCAGTTGATTTCATTTTTTCACATCATCTAGCTAAAGCTCATCAAAGTCACTTGCATTAAAACAAATATGTTCGAATGTACAATTCACAGATCATAATCAGAATTGCTAAAAATTCTAAATTTAATCGAGGATATGAAGATTTTCAATTATGAACTATTTTCCTTAACAACCAAACCACCTTCACATCAGCATCATCTAAATACATGACATAACCACAATAATTACACAGTACTCGAATGATAATGAATATCATCAGATAACACGTAAATAACAAGTTCTGCCATAACACTCAACAAGTAGTGCCTTGACACTCTACAAGTACTGTCATGACATTCCTGCATGTACTGCCACAACACCCAACAAGCAATGCCACAATATAGAACAAGTACTGCCAAGACAGCCAACAAGTACTGCCACAATACAGAACAAGTACTGCCACAACATCCAACAAGTACTGCCACAACATCCAACAAGTACTGCTATGATACCCAACAAGTACTGCCATGACATTCAACAAGTACTGCCATGATACCCAACAAGCTACGTCACCACATCAACAAGTACTGCCAATACAACATCAAGAAAAATCTGCAATGGCCGAACTATTGTCTACCCTATAACAGACATAAAGTAATCCAACTCAATGCCTAAAACCAATTCAGTATCATGAATCTGTCTCTGTAGGAGTGATTAAGAAAATTAACTGCAATGGATGAAACACAAATACACTAGTGTCCATGGCTTGTCTTTCACGAGCAAATAATCACTTAATTACTAAGGTGGACCTAGTTACATATTAGCGGAGTACTGAATTGATTTACCTAAATTAACCTTACTGTTTCATTTCAACGTATATATGGTCAAGGAGTCAACTACTGATCGTGTCTAACAAGACATTGGTTTCAGATTTCAATTAATTCAATTAATTTCTTTCCAAGAAATTGCCATTTGCTTAATCATAAGATATACCTTTCCAAATCAACATCTCAAAATTGATGTTATTAACTTTGCAAGACTACATTATACTTTAATTACATTGCACTAGTTCACAAATAAAATGGAACCTAAATGAATTACTCAGAGGATATTCTATTTCCATTAACTTGTACATTTATTTTAACACATCATTATCCAGATGTATTTGTTTTGTTGAATTAAAATCTGCAGCATCCACAGCAAAACTCTTATCGACAAACTGGTGTCAAATTCATGACTGTCTTCAATTCATGTTAATCAACACACAAACAACCCTTGCATGACTAACATCTTCCACGGTTTCATCTTACCAATATTTGTCTGACCTTTACCTACCACAGTTGGACCACCGACACTGTCCGACCTCAAGCTACCATTGTCTGATCTCCATCTCTGACTGTCCGACCTCAAGCTACCATTGTCTGATCTCCATCTCTGACTGTCCGACCTCAAGCTACCATTGTCTGATCTCCATCTCTGACTGTCCGACCTCAAGCTACCATTGTCTGATCTCCATCTCTGACTGTCCGACCTCAAGCTACCATTGTCTGATCTCCATCTCTGACTGTCCGACCTCAAGCTACCATTGTCTGATCTCTACCTCTCACTGTCTGATTTCTATCGTTGTCTGATCTCCTTTCATCACTGTCTAATAACGAACTTTCTTTGGCTGATCTCCACCTGTCTGATAACGAACTTTCTTTGGCTGATCTCCACCTGTCTGATAACCAACTTTCTTTAGCTGATCTCCACCTGTCTGATAACCAACTTTCTTTGGCTGATCTCCACCTTTCTGATAACCAACTTTCTTTGGCTGATCTCCACCTGTCTGATAACCAACCTTCTTTGGCTGATCTCCACCTGTCTGATAACCAACTTTCTTTGGCTGATCTCCACCTGTCTGATAACCAACCTTCTTTGGCTGATCTCCACCTGTCTGATAACCAACCTTCTTTGGCTGATCTCCACCTGTCTGACAACCAACCTTCTTTGGCTGATCTCCACCTTTCTGATAACCAACTTTCTTTGGCTGATCTCCACCTGTCCGATAACCAACTTTCTTTGGCTGATCTCCACCTTTCTGATAAGCAACTTTCTTTGGCTGATATCCACCTGTCTGATAACCAACTTTGTTTGGCTGATCTCCACCTTTCTGATAACCAACTTTGTTTGGCTGATCTCCACCTTTCTGATAACCAACTTTCTTTGGCTGATCTCCACCTGTCTGATAACCAACCTTCTTTGGCTGATCTCCACCTGTCTGATAACCAACTTTCTTTGGCTGATCTCCACCTGTCTGATACGAGATGCCACTATCTAATCTCCCCTTTTCACTTTCTGATCCACCATAAAAGTGCCTGATCTGAAACTACCATTGCTATATCCTCACACCTTCATACCTACCTTCATCTCAGCCACACCTTCCTTCACACCTACCTTCATCTCAGCCACACCTACCATCATCTCATCACCTCATCTCACCACGCCTACCATCATCTCACCACACCTCAGTTCATCTCACCACACCAGTCATCATCTCACCCACACCTACCATCATCTCATCACCTCATCTCACCATGCCTACCATCATCTCACCACACCTCAGTTCATCTCACCACACCTACCTTCATCTCAGCAACACCTACCTTCACACCTACCTTCATCTCACCCACACCTTTTTATCATACCCACACCTACCATCACACCAGCCATCATCTCACCCACACCTACCATCATCTCATCACCTCATCTCACCACGCCTACCATCATCTCACCACACCTCAGTTCATCTCACCACACCTACCTTCATCTCAGCAACACCTACCTTCACACCTACCTTCATCTCACCCACACCTTTTTATCTTACCCACACCTACCATCACACCAGCCATCATCTCACCCACACCTACCATCATCTCATCTCACCACGCCTACCATCATCTCACCACACCTCAGTTCATCTCACCACACCTACCTTCATCTCAGCAACACCTACCTTCACACCTACCTTCATCTCACCCACACCTTTTTATCTTACCCACACCTACCATCACACCAGCCATCATCTCACCCACACCTACCATCATCTCATCTCACCACGCCTACCATCATCTCACCACACCTCAGTTCATCTCAGCAACACCTACCTTCACACCAGCCATCATCTCATCCATACTTACCTTCATCTCAACAACACCTACCATTATCTCATCACACCAGCCATCATCTCACCACACCTACCATCATCTCACCACACCAGCCATCATCTCACCCACACCTACCTTCATCTCACCACACCTACCTTCATCTCACCCATACCTACATCACCTATCAATACAGAAGCATGATCAAACCTTGTTAGAACGAAATATTCCAGTCAAACTAACAAGGCTGTCACAGTGAAATTTGATGACAGTATGTGAAAACTAATCTTCTACTCGAAAACCATTGAACCTCCCCCTTTTGAGTCACTCTTCAAAAGTTACTCACCTCTGATTACTATTGGTCTTAACACAAATGTGTCATTATTTCACTCTTGACATTCAACAGAATATGGACATATCTTGGTCATTATGTCCTTTACAACATATTAAATTTACTTTTGTCCTAAACCCTCCATGATGAAACAGTCCGTACTCTCCCCCTTTCTATTAGTTCTACATGAAATACCCTTATGTCAATTCAAAATGAGAAATCCAAAAGTTGATGTGAATAGTAGCAATATAAACGATTGCAATTCCACATTGACATCCCGGGAGGTTCAGAGTCAGGTCTAGAGTTAGAATCACCCCGAAATACATGATATTTGTCAGACTGAATCCAGCACAAGGCTTCTCATACCTGATCATGTGGAAGTTTGGTTTCTTCATTGCAAAACGCTGCCCATTATTACAATATGGGCAGAAATCTCTAGCCTGGACCTAATCCTGTGGTCACAACATCTTCATCCATGCATTACTTCTGGTCATCCCAAGGGGCCACGGATTCAACTGCCAGGTTTTTTAAGTTAAGCTTGATTTAAACCATTTGATCATAATGGCCACTCACCTGTGCACAGATTCACTGGCTCGAGAGCTGGGTATTGCTGTGACAACAACCATCCAAACCGACATCAGACCATCTGCAAGATAGAGAACAAGGTTGAACAAAACATGCAGTTGTCATTCAATATCCCAATCAAATCACCTGTTGCTGAAAGAAATACATCTATATGTACAAAAATCAAACCTGAGAATGCACAGCATATGCTACCTTCCTAATACCAAATGAACAAAATTAATTTCCCCTTTCGTATTCGACTGCAAGGACGATATTTTATGTGCCCGGAAATTCTTAATGACAATCAGTTGTCAGGAATTAGTACCTGGACTCTATTAGCATATTAATGAGCGCCCCATATTCCATGATATGCATCATAAACAGACCACACTTCCCCAATGAGGTAATAATAATACAGCGTGTAACGTTTCCAACATATTACTTGCATAAATATGACACCATGATGAACATAAGATGAATGATTGTATTTGTATGCTATTACCTATAGGGACATTTTGATTACATAATTAATGGTAAAGACTATTCGAAAACACCATCACACTCGCAAGCAGACAGCAGCATTTTTGCCTGACTGAGATGATGAAGCCTACAGCAGCTTCTGTTCTATGACAGCAGGAAATAATTCTCACTGAAATTTAAACATAGCATTCTGTCAGTGTTGCAGGATGACATAACAAGACCTTACATGGTCCTTTGACCATGAACCTGTCCCTTCTGACACAAGGTCTATACGCACCGCTTGGCCCCTTTTGGCACCGGTCTGCATCATGATACCTTTTAGGTATTTTGTAGCAAAATTGTTTTCTCACCATGGTTATCTAGGACTTCTGGCAACAGTTATCATTCAATACCAACAGAATAAAGCTATCCCACACTACCACCTGACTCCTGGCAACAATTATCCCTCCCTTCTACCAGACTCCTCGCAACAGTTATCTGCCACTACCACCTGACTTCTGGCAACAGTTATGCCTCCCTACTACCAGACTCCTCGCAACAGTTATCTGACACTACCACCTGACTTCTGGCAACAGTTATGCCTCCCTACTACCAGACTCCTAGCAACAGTTATCCCCAACTACCACCTGACTTCTGGCAACAGTTATGCCTCCCTACTACCAGACTCCTCGCAACAGTTATCTGCCACTACCACCTGACTTCTGGCAACAGTTATGCCTCCCTACTACCAGACTCCTCGCAACAGTTATCTGACACTACCACCTGACTTCTGGCAACAGTTATCCCTCCCTACTACCAGACTCCTCGCAACAGTTATATGCCACTACCACCTGACTTCTGGCAACAGTTATCCCTCCCTACTACCAGACTCCTAGCAACAGTTATCTGCCACTACCACCTGACTTCTGGCAACAGTTATCCCTCCCTACTACCAGACTCCTCGCAACAGTTATCTGCCACTACCACCTGACCTCTGGCAACAGTTATCCCTCCCTACTACCAGACTCCTAGCAACAGTTATCTGCCACTACCACCTGACTTCTGGCAACAGTTATCCCTCCCTACTACCAGACTCCTCGCAACAATTATCTGCCACTACCACCTGACTTCTGGCAACAGTTATCCCTCCCTACTACCAGACTCCTCGCAACAATTATCTGACACTACCACCTGACTTCTGGCAACAGTTATCCTTCCCTACTACCAGACTCCTAGCAACAGTTATCTGCCACTACCACCTGACTTCTGGCAACAGTTATCCCTCCCTACTACCAGACTCCTTGCAACAGTTATCTGCCACTACCACCTGACTTCTGGCAACAGTTATCCCTAACTACCACCTGACTTCTGGCAACAGTTATGCCTCCCTACTACCAGACTCCTCGCAACAGTTATCTGCCACTACCACCTGACTTCTGGCAACAGTTATCCCTCCCTACTACCAGACTCCTTGCAACAGTTATCTGCCACTACCACCTGACTTCTGGCAACAGTTATCCCTAACTACCACCTGACTTCTGGCAACAGTTATGCCTCCCTACTACCAGACTCCTCGCAACAGTTATCTGCCACTACCACCTGACTTCTGGCAACAGTTATCCCTAACTACCACCTGACTTCTGGCAACAGTTATCCTTCCCTACTACCAGACTCCTAGCAACAGTTATCCCCAACTACCACCTGACTTCTGGCAACAGTTATCCTTCCCTACTACCAGACTCCTAGCAACAGTTATCTGCCACTACCACCTGACCTCTGGCAACAGTTATCCCTCCCTACTACCAGACTCCTCGCAACAGTTATCTGCCACTACCACCTGACTTCTGGCAACAGTTATCCCTCCCTACTACCAGACTCCTAGCAACAGTTATCTGACACTACCACCTGACGTCTGGCAGCAGTTATCCTTCCCTACTACCAGACTCCTAGCAACAGTTATCCCCCACTACCACCTGACTTCTGGCAGCAGTTATCTGCCACTAACACCTGACTTCTGGCAGCAGTTATCTGCCACTACCACCTGAGTTCTGGCAGCAGTTATCTGCCACTACCACCTGACTCCTGGCAATAGTTATCCCCCACTACCACCTGACTTCTGGCAACAGTTATCCCCAACTACCACCTGACTCCTGGCAACAGTTTTGCCACACTACTACCAGACTCCTGGCAACAATTACCACACACTACTACCGGACTCCTGACTACAGATATGCCACACTTCTACTTGACTCCTGGCAACAGTTATGCCACTCTACTAGAACCACCAGAGCACCATGTACATTCTAACCACTACCCCTATGGCCCTATGTACATTCTCACCATAACTCATATGACCCTATATCTATTCTCGCCACTATGGCTCTATGTACATTCCCACCACTATGGCCCTATGGACATTCTCACCACTATGGCTCTATGTATATTCTCGCCACCATGGCTCTATGTATATTCTCGCCCATATGGCTCTATGTATATTCTCGCCACTATGGCTCTATGTATATTCTCACCATTACCACCAGAACACCATGTATATTCTCACCACTACTTCTACTAGGACTAGGGTCCAATGTATCTTCTCACTGCCACCACTAATGCCCCACCCTGAAAACAGCACCCAACCCTCACTTAAACACTACTCTGTAATCACTACCAACCCTTCCTGAGCATCATTCATCCTGCTCTCTTCTTCGTCCTTAATCACTCAGCTTGTTACAGTGGCTGAGGAGAGTCTGTTGATCAAAATCTTTATCTGCATAAAGTGTTTATGAATGCTGTCAATACAGCTAAGTATGTTTGACTCTGAAGTTATTCGACACATGTTAGATGCATACAAAGAAACTCCTCATGCCTGTTACCACCTTTCCACATTGACTGGAAATCCAATAATGTATGCATCAGTATCAGCTCCAGTCGCCCAGACACATATGCAATTGTCAGTTAATTGAACTATGCATTTTCATCACAAAGATTCTGTAAAGCACACACGTGTTGCATGCTATCATTAAAACAATAATTCATACAGTCTCATTGCTTGCGCTGCACAGACAATCGCCAATTACTGGCCAGATCAATTTTTGCACTCCGCACCCTAATATGAAAGTCAGAAGATGAAGGTTAATGCCAGCTGCAGAATACAGGTTTAGCTGTTGCAGTGAATAAGTACTAGGGAGCAGAAATCACCATCACACGGTATTCGAACAGCAGCAGCCTCACAAGTACTAGTATGTCCATGTGATAAATCCAACAAATGTATTCACATACACATTCTAAACTTTTCACAGGAACCACAATCCAGTGTCGGACAAGGAACCTCACTGCCAGATGGGATACACATTTTACAATCTTAGTTTAGGAACTTTTGTGACGGTCCTAGTGTGTCCAGAACATGTACGTAGAACTAGCCATACCTGGCAATAATGCAGCATCCACTGCTTCTGGCCGACTTTCAGCAACATCACAGTGAGGGGACAGGTTTTCCACTTCCATCCATGAGGAACTCTAGCTAATGATAACCACATCAGTACCCCAACCACATTTTGTCCAACCACCTCTTGGCCACCCCAACCACCTCTTGGCCACCCCAACTGCCTCTTGGCCATCAGAACCACTTCTTGGCCATCATAACCACCTCTTGGCCATCATAACCACCTTTTGGCCACCCCTACCATCTTTTGGTTAACCCGACCACCTCCTGGCTAAACTGACCACCTGGGACACCATCTTCAGCAGTATTTCATTTGGGTTCTTGAGAGGCATTTAGAAGTTGGTATTCAGGAATAAGGCAAAATGTTATGGATGTCAACATCTTCTTTAAGTATTTCATTTGCTTTGATCAGCTGCATCCCCATTATTCAAAGTGAAGCAAGTATATCAAATGACTAAATGAGGATAATGTGTTTAGCATAAGGGGCAGTGGCGCCTCTCAACCAATCAACTGAAGGGTGACTGAGCCACTGAGCCACTGGTGGACTTTCAACATAGAACCCAGTATATCATACTTGTTGAATCACTCTGGGATCTGGGGATCAAAATGTCATCAGATAGATTGTGTCATTATCTGAAGCTAACTGTATGACAATGCCTCTCAAACAGAGGCAATAGATCCATAACCTTTCTACACATGCTTCTAGATAAAGGAGGCCCCTGAAGATTGGGGTTAAAATTGATCACCTATGCGTGTCGTAAGAAGTTAGGAACAGGATTAGGTGGTCAAGATCGCTGACTTGGTTGGCACACGTCATCACAGCTGTGTAGATTGATGCTCATTCTGTTGATCACTGAACTGTCTGGTCCAGATTTGATAACTTACAGATTGTCACAAAATGAATGGAATACAGTTGGCAGAAACCAACCAACCAAGATAAAAGGTCAAGTACTATTTTGCACAATTTTCAGTACTATGCCATATCATGGTTTAAACCCCAGGAGTGGGTCAATGTACACATGGGACACACCAGCTGCTGCTGGGCAGACAGGCCTTCAGTTGGTGCTTGCAACAGGTGTCAGATGCTGATGAGTGATTGACAGCATCTACTGCAGCTCATCGACAGAGCAGGGATCAAAAACTGATGCAGTATTATCACACTAAAATTATTATATAACTATTAATGCGTAACATTTTAATGTGAATACCCTATACAATGGTGTAACACATTTTGTTAAAAGGTGAATACATAAGAAAGGTCGACTGGAGTTGACGTAACATTTTCTACAGGTGACATTTAAATTTGACGGCACATGCTCAGTGTAGTACATATTAACAGAAATCACAATACCTCCCAAGACCTTCATAACAAACTCAGCTTCCAGTTCCTTGACCCTGACCTTCAGTCACATGATTCCTAAATAATATAGTATGCTATTCTCAGTGATCCATCAGATGAGGGGACATTACATTTCATAGTGTTACAAATATGAAATATTTGTATCAAACTGCAAAGATTTCTTGTGAAACTATATGCAAGTAATTTTATGTGAAATTAAACTTGACTGAGAAACTTGTTGAGATTCTTGCCGAGATTCAATCAAAAATTTGATTCAATCTGGTGAAAGTCCATCTTGTATGATCAGGTGGAAAGCCATCTTACATTGTCATCAGGTAAAAGTCCATCTTACAACATTAGGTAGAGTCTGTCTAACATAATGATCAGGTAAAAGCCCATCATACATGTAACATATGTTATATTTGGGATTACACTTTCTTAGTAAAGTACAAATTCTAGTACTTTTTTGAGTTGAGTCACATCTAGGATTCAAACCAACACTCTCAGAGTCAGGCACCTAATCACCAGCACACAAAGTCAGCCCCCTAATCTCCACAGCCAATGCAACTTTCACAAGCAGCAGGTGACTTTGTGTGCTGGCGATTAGGTGCCTGGCTCAGAGGGAGTGGGTTTGAATTCTGGATGGGGAAAAAAGTACTAGAATTAGTACTCCACTAAGAAAATGTAATCCCAAATGTAACATGTTACATTTGACCACTTTCTAAATGGTATTGAGTAATCACACCATCTTACATGATGATCAGATGAAGACCATCTCACATGATCAGGTAAAGACCATCTCACATGATCAGATGAAGACCATCTCACATGATCAGGTAAAGACCATCTCACATGATCAGGTAAAGACCATCTCACATGATCAGGTAAAGACCATCTCACATGATCAGGTAAAGACCATCTCACATGATCAGGTAAAGACCATCTCACATGATCAGGTAAAGACCATCAGGTAAAGACCATCTCACATGATCAGGTAAAGACCATCAGGTAAAGACCATCTCACATGATCAGGTAAAGACCATCTCACATGATCAGGTAAAGACCATCTCACATGATCAGGTAAAGACCATCTCACATGATCAGGTAAAGACCATCTCACATGATCAGGTAAAGACCATCTCACATGATCAGGTAAAGACCATCTCACATGATCAGGTAAAGACCATCTCACATGATCAGGTAAAGACCATCAGGTAAAGACCATCTCACATGATCAGGTAAAGACCATCAGGTAAAGACCATCTCACATGATCAGGTAAAGACCATCTCACATGATCAGGTAAAGACCATCTCACATGATCAGGTAAAGACCATCTCACATGATCAGGTAAAGACCATCTCACATGATCAGGTAAAGACCATCTCACATGATCAGGTAAAGACCATCTCACATGATCAGGTGAAAGTTCTTCTTACATCATGACTGCATGTCCACATTGGACCGTGGACACCCAACTTTGTGGGTGTATGATAGTGTGGGAGTGGGGTCCTATGTGTCTTACTGTCCAACTCTCCTTAACAACCAAACTAAGATACTTCACTATGATAAAGGTGTGTGCTTGACACCCTGTCTTGAGTGAGGGACAGTTGCCTCACCTTGTTCTGGACAGTTGGACTGGATGTGTCTCTGTCCCAGATTAAGGTACAGCTCAGGCTTCCACACACAGTCAGGATGCACCAAAAGTGAGCAAAACCTCAGTTAAACATACACAGTCTACAATGATACTAGGTATCTGTCTAAACATCAGTAATAGACATATGTCCAACTGTCACTTCTACAACAGCCATGCATTGATGAAGCTCTGTAGTTCTCTATGGTATGCAAGCCTACATAATTCGCAGTGATATACATTCCCATGAATAAACCGAAGACATGCTTTCTAATTTCAATCTGTATTTATGATTACCTAATCTTTGGCAATGGAAACATCACTTGCAGACTCCTGTCATAGATATGCCTTGAATACATGTGAATATGACTTTGTAACTGTAGTAATTTCTGGGAACAAGGCTGGGAACATGTCTGTCTCTGGCTGACAAAGTAATATCTAGGGTAGGAACATGGATATGTTATGACTTTCTCTGACTGACAAAGTGATGTCTAGGCTAGGAACATGGATACGATATGACCATCTCTGACTGACAAAGTTATGTCTAGGCTAGGAACATGGATACGATATGACCATCTCTGACAAAGTGATGTCTAGGCTAGGAACATGGATACGATATGACCATCTCTAGCTGACAAAGTGATGTCTAGGCTAGGAACATGGATACGATATGACCATCTCTGACTGACAAAGTGATGTCTAGGCTAGGAACATGGATATGCTATGACCATCTCTGACTGACAAAGTGATGTCTAGGCTAGGAACATGGATATGCAATGACTTTCTCTGGCTGACAAAGTGATGTCTAGGCTAGGAACATGGATATGCTATGACCATCTCTGACTGACAAAGTGATGTCTCGGCTAGGAACATGGATATGCTATGACCATCTCTGACTGACAAAGTGATATCAAGGTTCAGAACAAGGACATGTTTAGTGGCCGTCTTGCACATGTTATCTGAGCCATGGATGGAGACAGTTTTATCATTTCCCACAGTCATTCCCATTCTAATCTCAGCTTGTGGATATGTAATTCCCTGTTTACTTCCCCTGTATCTCCCCCACTGAATCCCTCCTCCACATGGTGCACTCAGCATTGCCTGTCGACAGGTGCCCCTTCAGAGGTAAAGCCATCAAGTATTACTGAAGACATTGGTCATTTACAGAACACAGTTCCCACTGATAAAAACAAAATCTTCATACAATGAAGAAAAAGCGTGTTAGTGCAGTTTTACTCAATAAACTCTGACTGTTTACAAACTGTAACTCTACTAAGACATCACTAAGCATGAAAGAGGATGGATGAAGCTACTGTGAGGAATGTGTCTACTGACACAGAGGCTACTGAGGACATAAGCCAGTGAGAGAAGTGGGCCTACTGCAAAGAGTGTGGCTACTGAAAGGAGTGATGCTGCTGAAAACAGTGTGGCTACTGAGGACAAGCATGACTACTGTGATGCTAGTGAAAAGAGGGTGGCTACTGAGAGAGCAGCTACTGAGAGTAGAGTGGCTACCGAGAAGAGTGCAGCTACTGTGAAGTGTGAGCTACGGTGAGGAGCATGGCTACTGGGGGGAGAAGAGCATGGCTATTGAGAGAAGAGTGGTAACTGAGAGTAAAGTGGCAAGAGGCTGACACTTGCCCAGCATTGGGAGGAGCGTCAATCGTACAACAGCTGAAGAAAGTGACAGCATGTAACAACAGGCGTCAAACAACCAAACACTGTGTTCCCCGTCAATCACAACCACCACACTCCAGCAGTCAAAAGGCCACGCAATGTCACCCCCTGTGGCCAGTGGGCCATGCAATGTCAACGATTCACTGACTGTAATACCACTGGAGCAACAAAAGAGACTTCCTTCAGTCATCAGACCGCAGCTCTTCACAGACTACAAGCTGTGACGAATCGGCTGAGAAGGAGAATGGTGACTTATTCAACAAAATCGAGAATAAAGCTTTGTATGAGTGGCTGGTCATGAAACGGTGCATATTTGTTGACAATGGGAACAATGGAATACACTGTTACACATACCTTATTACGCCACTACTCACACCCTTGATAACCAATCAGAACGTTGACAAGGCTTTTGCCTGACAGTAACACCTCTGTATACACCAATACATAAACTCCAAACTGAACAAGTGGACAAAACTTGGATCAAATTCAACAAGTGTGTGTCCGAATCTATCCCCAAACAATAGCTACCTGTATAACTGTCAACACACAACTCACCCTCGACACGATGAGCCAGTCAACTCTCTCTCCGAGCAGACATCGATAAAGCCCTAATGAAATGCACGTCACCTTATCTCGGGCTGATCGCAAACGTTTAATCAAATAGGTCACCCCTCGACCTGCTATGAAACCATCATCTGCATAAATTACAGACTCATTGTTTGTGGTGGCGGGAAAGGCAGTATTGGTGGTTGGGGTACACGAGACACAAACCTACCCGCTGCTTTGTCTCTGTACTGCTCCATAGATTTAAAAGAAGAAAAACTAAAGTGGCAAAGCTAGCCTTTGATCTTATTTCCCTCCATCTTAATAACGGCTTTGTTAAGCGCTGAAAGCCTTTTACTGAATCAGAGCCGGGAGCACCTGACACGCATTTCTAATTAGACTCCTTCTTCTCCACATTAGGTCAGCTTCGGGTAATCCTCAATGGTACACAAGCTGGTGGCAGCAGTTGGATTCATTGAAGAACAACGGAGGGGGAAGGGGGCAGGGGGCAGGGGGGATTAGTTTACTGGAATGCCGGGTGCTACCTATTCACAGAGTCCACATGT
This sequence comes from Haliotis asinina, assembly GCF_037392515.1. Classification (NCBI taxonomy): domain Eukaryota; kingdom Metazoa; phylum Mollusca; class Gastropoda; order Lepetellida; family Haliotidae; genus Haliotis; species Haliotis asinina. The sequence continues at coordinate 20,854,176 of NC_090291.1, read as the reverse complement.
GGATGTCTTTATATACAGAAATCGCGTTGAGTGCGGAAGTCGCAGATTCGGGTCTGGGATTCAAGCGAGGGAGCACTGTAGCCCCACGATATTTACATCACTAATGTAATTAATGCCGTTCACCATCGGATTGCAAATCATGTTTCACATATGAACAAGCCAGCCCCGAGCTCTGTGGCAACAATTACTGTATCATTGTGTGGTTGTGCCATAAGACGACCCTTCCATAAAATTGCATTCATTATTTACAATTGGTAATGTAGCTGGACTAACCGACTAATGGTGGATCATTATGGACAATTCACCATCACGGGCGATCAGAATTAATGAAGATGCTCCTCTCTACATAAACACGACATGCATACTAATACACTATCACAAATTCATCGAATTATTTTTTCATTTCATTATAGTCCACAAAATTAATGAATTTAAAGCAATTATTTTGCAAGTCTGTAAAGAAATTAGTTCCATTGAGCAACCATGATCCTCTAAAGGTTGGGAATGGTTACTCCTTTTCTGTAAACTTTAAGCTGAAATGTTTGTTGCCATTTACATAAGTTACCTTCAAACCGATGTCTTGGAAGATTTCTAGGAAATCTGGGACAATTTGGGACTTAAATGGCAAGTACAGTCACCTCAGGTTATCTCCAACGTGGAATCTCAATGTTTCAGCATACACACAACTCTTCAAGATTTCACATTACTTACAAGTACTTTAAAAGGACAATCTCCATGTCATGTGTAAGTCCACATTAAACAAGAATCATCATGATGATTTAAATGAAAAAGGTACATTGATAAATTCTGATGTAATTATGACTAAAATCACACAATATTTAGTAATATGAACAGGGTCCTGTATTGATATGAGTTGGTACACTGATAAGTGTATTGTCTCCAACTGCAACTCTATCAATAACAAAGTTTCCCTGATCTCAAACCCGTCTTATAAAAGATATGTATCGAATCATAAGAGTCATACAGTATTCAGGTTTTCTCGCTCTGGTAATGTAAAACTAACTAATTCATGAAGATTTTGTGTTTTCACTTGACACAATAAAAAACATTAAGAATTTGATCTGATTCTATCTCTGTATCATCTGCTGTCTCCTTTTTAGCTGCAACGAGCAGTTAAATACTCCTTATGACAGTACTCCCTGTGACAATACACCCCATGACAGTACTCTTTATGACAATACTTCTTGTGACAATACTCTTTATCAAAATCTTCCCTGTGACAATGCTCCTTGTGAAAATAAAATACTCCTTATGACATTACTCCCTGTGACAATGCTCCTTGTGAAAATAATCCTTATGACATTACTCTCTGTGACAATGCTCCTTGTGAAAATACTCCTTATGACATTACTCTCTGTGACAATGCTCCTTGCAAAAATACTCCTTATGACATTACTCTCTGTGACAATGCTCCTTGTGACAATACTCCTTATGGCATTACTCTCTGTGACAATGCTCCTTGTGAAAATACTCCTTATGACATTACTCTCTGTGACAATGCTCCTTGTGAAAACACTCCTTATGACATTACTCTCTGTGACAATGCTCCTTGTGAAAATACTCCTTATGACATTACTCTCTGTGACAGTACTCCTTGTGACAATACTCCTTATGACATTACTCTCTGTGACTGTACTCCTTATGACATTACACTCTGTGACTGTACTCCTTATGACATTACTCTCTGTGATGCATCATATGTAATAAAGAAGTTGTTATCCATAAAGAATCTTACCGTCTTATCACTTACCAGCTTCTAATAATGCCAATCAAACAAATACTCCTTATGGCATTACTCTCTGTGACTGTACTCCTTGTGACAATACTCCTTATGACTGTACTCCTTGTGACAATACTCCTTATGACATTACTCTCTGTGACTGTACTCCTTGTGACAATACTCCTTATGACATTACTCTCTGTGACTGTACTCCTTGTGACAATACTCCTTATGACATTACTCTCTGTGACTGTACTCCTTGTGACAATACTCTTTACTTGACATGTCTGTCTCTGCTCATCACTCAACACTTGAGAGTTCAATAAAGATCAAATATAAGTTTTATCACACAGTACAAGACAGAACCAGGAACATGGAGCGACAAGACAGCAGTTCTTCTTTCTTTATTACCAAACATTTCAAACAACAAATTAATTCTGTGAGGTGGATGTCAAAATGGAACAAAATGTTTCACCTGGGCAATGAGAACAAACTACCACAAATGCTTATTGTGATGTAAAGTCACTACCTAAACAGACTGTTGAATTCTGGCAATTTTCAAGCTGATGATGGAAATGTTACGTATCAAACACAAATCCCAATTATCACCAACTTGACACATTTTACACTGAAGAAAGAGTCAGGTACACATTCATTACATATTTGAAACACAAATATCAACCAAAAAAACACAGCGGCAATTCTGACAATTATGGAAATTAAAGAGGTGAAATATTTGTGAAAGCCCCCCACTCCAGTGCACAGCCAACGTCTGCAATGCATGATCCTGTGTTCCCTTATTGAAATCAAATCAACATAACACTTCATGGAGGTCTGACTCTCACATCTCTCCGACTAACATCAGTTTTTAAGTATGAATTATGAAGATTATTTTTTTGCCAGTTATCATGTGACATAGATTACAGTTGCAATAAAATGCTATCTACTGCTGCTTCGGAGATGTTTCAGGCCCAATAATTAATACACTTTTGATAAAAAAAATGAAAAATAGACAGGAATGGCTGATAATATTTCAAATTTAGCTTCCCATTATCACACGTATGTTTCTTCGTTTAAACTTCCCAATACTAGTGAAACCAGCCACCAGCGTCTGATGGAGACCAGCAATCTTCCACAATTTAAACTTACATGACGCATGTTTCTTACTTTGCTGGCAGGACTCCTTTTTTTCTGTTTGCCTTTTTCTTCATGTCACTTTTTTTTATCCTTCTCCATTTTTTAAATTACTCAGTGTGGTTCTATATCTGTGATTGAAACAGGGTTGTCTTTTTTTCCCCATCTCTAGTTTTTTAACATTCATTCAAAAATGTATTTGCTGAAAAACTTCAGGAAAAATATCAAACGCATACTCTTTAAATATGCTTATTTCAATATTCCTGTTTGTTTATCTTACATACTTTACGAAAAAAACAAAACGGACTACACTGAAATAAACAAAAAATGTACATAAAAAATGTGACAAATCTGTTCCTTCATGCAATCAGTAATCAAATGTTTACATATTTGATTCTCTTTTTAAATTTCCAAGCAAAAAGTTTACCACATTGATTTACTCCATCCAAAGTCACTGATCTGTGGCTTAGTAAACATTTACAAAAGTTTCTTCAAAGTATACCATATATCAGAACCTGTGAAAAAATCTCAAAGTCTGAATGGAGAAGTGGAAAAGTATATTATCAAATAAAACCCTCGACCCACACAAGAAGAACACACAGTCACTCAGCTGAAGTCACTTGTATATATGATAGGGGCACAAGTGATGAGCCAATCAGAAGGCAGCTTTCATCGTGTCAAGATAAACGTAGCAACGGCTTCACGTTATCGCTGCTTAAATTTGTTTATTGGGACTGTCTACACTGCTTTCTTTTGATCCTCTGTCCTTTCTGTTTACAGGCATTGTTTTCCGTCAAAACAAACAATCGTCAATAAACGTCCAACTGCAAGGTGTTTGTGTTTTGTTTGGCTTGCCTCGTGGGCACAGCATAGTGTTGGCAGGATCTCCTCTGGACCTCGAGGCTTAATCCCTTGTAAATAATACCAGAGCAGCCATAAAAAAACATCATAGATAACTAACTTTACACATAATATGGATGAGGGTGCATACAATATTTATAACCCACATAGGGAAAGGGCGGACCACTGCAATGTTTCACATACTAATGGCTCTCCATGAACCCAGTTCAATCTGGTGGATTCACAGGATTTAGAAATTCCACAAACCCTGAATTAAGTTTGAGAATACTCAAATAGGAGAGATCGGGTTCGGTTTAGCAAGGTGACAAAAATCACCATGAAATCGCAAGGGGAAGTTTGCACACACTGACAGCATAGGTTTCTCTTCGAACGAACTGCGTACACAAAACATACATTGTTTGTATTCTATCGGAAAGACATTCAGGTATCTGTATGACAATATTTGTCACATTCTGCGACAACAGAAGGCAATTTTTATTTTATACATATTTCCAAGCACTGTCAAATATTGAATCCTATATCATCCATTTTTATTCATGACTGAAATGTATAATTTCCAACAAAGAGCAAATCTTTAAAATGCATGAACTATAAAAATCAGCTCCTTTCACACCTGAAATTTGTTTTTAGACATAACTTGACAACACAAGTCATGACTAACTGTAGACTTCAAAGTACTGCACTACTTGTAAAGAGACAAAGTGTCTCATGAATTATTCATGTAATATAATGCTCTGTCTCAGCATGAACAAAGTGTACATTTCACTACACACTTTTTAACAGTTTTGTCAATCAATGGAGAGTAGGTAGCTTCGTCATATCTACAAAATCAGAAGAAATCCATTGAACAAAAGATTCTTACCTTAACAATAACTGAAAACCCTAGCTTCTCAAGGTGATACTTTTGTGTGGTATGCCCACTGTGAGACAACTGAACTGTGGATTAGTATAATATAGACAAGGTACATATGGGAATAAGGTCACAGAAGATGCAGATTTACTGACACCTTGTTTTCTCCACCCTTGTATCAGGGTGTATCATCATACAGGTTTGGTGAGTGTCACACAGTGTTGCTGTGATGGTGCCCAAACACACACCAGTATTCGACCAGTTTCTTCTGTACACCTGTATCTCAGCCAGATAGTATTTTACTTATACATTCTTAATATCGGGCCCAGTCATAATCATAAATGTCAATGGAAAGATATACACTAGGGTTGAGATATAAAGTGTAGAGTGGGGATACGTAGCGGTATACAACAAATAGGATGATGTTACGGCGTAGATGTTATGTTTAGTGTGGAGTGGGGATACAGAGTGGTATACAACAATGGGATGATGTTACAGAGTGGGTGTTATGTTTAGTGTAGAGTGGGGATACAGAGTCGTATACAACAATGGGATGATGTTATAGAGTGGGTGTTATGTTTAGTGTAGAGTGGGGATACAGAGTCGTATACAACAATGGGATGATGTTATAGAGCGGACGTTAGGTTTAGTGTGGAGTGGGGATTGTGGGTGATATACAATAATGGGATGATGTTATGGGGCGGATTTTTTCAGCGATGGTGTTACAGGATGGATGTTCTAAAATGTGTAGAGAGGTTTGTATAAAGTTTTATCAAATGTGGCATGGTGTAGTGTTCCAGCGAAGATGTTGAAAAGGTGGGAGGTGCTAATACAGGATGGATGCTTTATGAAGTGTGTAGTGGTATTATTGGGTGGATGTTTTATGAAGTGTGTGGTGGTATTATTGGGTTGTTGTTTTATGAAGTGTGTGGTGGTATTACTGGGTTGATGTTTTATGAAGTGTGTGGTGGTATTATTGGGTTGTTGTTTTATGAAGTGTGTAGTGGTATTATTGGGTGGATGTTTTATGAAGTGTGTGGTGGTATTATTGGGTTGTTGTTTTATGAAGTGTGTAGTGGTATTACTGGGTTGATATTTTATGAAGTGTGTGGTGGTATTATTGGGTTGTTGTTTTATGAAGTGTGTAGTGGTATTACTGGGTTGATGTTTTATGAAGTACGTGGTGGTATTATTGGCTTGTTGTTTTATGAAGTGTGTGGTGGTATTACTGGGTTGATGTTTTATGAAGTGTGTGGTGGTATTATTGGGTTGTTGTTTTATGAAGTGTGTGGTGGTATTACTGTGTTGATGTTTTATGAAGTGTGTGGTGGTATTATTGGGTTGTTGTTTTATGAAGTGTGTGGTGGTATTACTGTGTTGATGTTTTATGAAGTACGTGGTGGTATTATTGGCTTGTTGTTTTATGAAGTGTGTGGTGGTATTACTGGGTTGATGTTTTATGAAGTGTGTGGTGGTATTATTGGCTTGTTGTTTTATGAAGTGTGTGGTGGTATTACTGGGTTGATGTTTTATGAAGTGTGTGGTGGTATTATTGGTTTGTTGTTTTATGAAGTACGTGGTGGTATTATTGGCTTGTTGTTTTATGAAGTGTGTGGTGGTATTACTGGGTTGTTGTTTTATGAAGTGTGTGGTGGTATTACTGTGTTGATGTTTTATGAAGTACGTGGTGGTATTATTGGCTTGTTGTTTTATGAAGTGTGTGGTGGTATTACTGTGTTGATGTTTTATGAAGTGTGTGGTGGTATTATTGGGTTGTTGTTTTATGAAGTGTGTGGTGGTATTACTGTGTTGATGTTTTATGAAGTACGTGGTGGTATTATTGGCTTGTTGTTTTATGAAGTGTGTGGTGGTATTACTGGGTTGATGTTTTATGAAGTGTGTGGTGGTATTATTGGCTTGTTGTTTTATGAAGTGTGTGGTGGTATTATTGGCTTGTTGTTTTATGAAGTGTGTGGTGGTATTACTGGGTTGATGTTTTATGAAGTGTGTGGTGGTATTATTGGTTTGTTGTTTTATGAAGGGTGTGGTGGTATTACTGGGTTGATGTTTTATGTAGTGCAGGATGGTATTACTGGGTTTATGTTTTATGCAGATGTGTGGTGGTGTAAGAGTGTTAATCAATATTGTAGGATGGAATCAAGAGTTGCATCATGTGTTGTGTGTGGAATGACACTGGTGGACCTCATTTGTCACATATATGAGAGTAGAAGGATAAACTATTACAGGCTAGTTCCAACTGGGAAAGTGTCATCGAGTGACTAACTGGATTCCCAGGGTCCTTGCTATACCACAGGAAGGTGGTACTAAACATGGAGGTACTGCATGGTGCTTTTAACACTGCCTGGTAGTTATTCCTGGAATATTAAGAGAAAAGTCCAAAAGTCATAGTGGAGCCAAAGTGATGGTTTCTTATCTGCACACAGCACAATTTAAGAGTTTTTTTTCTCTTTTTTTCAAGGAACCCCTTCATTTTCCACCAAGACACACATAAGCTTCAGATAACACTACCTACATCCTGAAAGACAAATACACACTTCAACCAAATTCAAACTGAGCCTGAACGATGAGGCCAATATTTTAAAAGTTGATCTGCTATACAAGATACATGCTATCTACCACACAACACATTAAGCATGATGGAGAGGAAAGGCCACGACGCCTTCCATTTAAGCAGCTGCCAAACAAGCAACAACTGTGACAGTTGAACCAGTCGACTCACAGCAAAGATGTAATACTCCACCTTCATCGAGCCTAATAACTTGATTGTAGATATTAATGACGGTTGCTTTTGCGTAAGTATACCAATTACGATTCCCCAAGTTGATCGCCCTCCGCAGAATCGGGTTAGTAAACCCACTGCCACCAAAATGGTAAATCAATTGATTCCTCTCAGAATAATTTGGCTAAATACTATCAAAATTTGCCTGTCCATTTCTCTGGGAACCCTCATAGCCCACTAACCAACACATGCCAACCTACATTTCCTAAAATGACTTTCATAGAAAACAGAGCTTTTATGATCGGCATGTTTAAATTGATTGCAATGGAATCCTGGGTATTCGTCCTTGCCCCACGAAAACAATTAATATATTACAAGATGAGACTGGATATATGCATTTCATCAGGGGAGCTGAATTCGTAAAATGGTTTGAATCCATGGTTACTCAATGGTTATAAGACATGTAAGATAAGGGCCTTGGCACTTCGTCAACACCAAAAGATCTATACATCTACATACATGCATATAAAACTGTGATTGGGTTAGGTGCTGCCTGGTAACACACAATCTCATTCAAATCATCAAACTCTTGAAATTTGGACGTGCGGTCAAATCCATGCAATCTGAATGCTTTTGACAACAATAATAATCCCGGAGTTATCAGACCTGGCGTTAAGGTGAGTGAGTGGAGATGGAGGGTGGGTGGGACGGAGGGGGCGTAAGTTTTAGCACTAAAATAATAAGTGCCTTACATCAACATTACCTTACAACTATCTTAGCACTAAGAGATGTTAAAAAATCTAGGCGAGGAACCTCCTGGACATGTTCTAACCACTTGGCTACCATGATATGGTTTACAACACAACGTAAGCAGACATTCAGATACACCTTGTTCCATTCACTCATGGATGTTGCTTGAAGACCTTGGCAAGGATTACCAATGTTTTGTGAGTTGTTTCAATCAGATCACCAACCCAACTCATAATGGTACCTGTCACAAGAAACGTCAGAACAATTTACTTCAAGCTGTTATCCTTATCTACACAACACAGCTCAACATTTAATGTTAGTGATGTTGTCTGCTTTAATAAAACTAAATGAGGGCTACTTATAACTTGAATGACATCATATCATGGCAGATGGCTGCACCATATTTTCCACATACTCAACACATGCTTCCACATATTCAAAATATGTTGCCATATATTCAACAAATGAGGCTATATATTCAACATGTTTCCACATATTCAACACATGCATCCACATGTTGAACACACATTCAGCACATGCCACTATATATTCAACACATGCCTCCACATATTCAACAAATGCTACCACATATTCAACAAATGCTTCCACATATTCAACAAATGCTTCCAATTATTCAATACATGCTTCTACATATTTAACACGTGCTTTCACATATTCAACACATGTTTCTACATAGTTAACAGTCTTCCACATATTTAAGATATGCTTCCACATATCCAACACGTTTCTACATATTCAACACATTCTTCCACATAATCAGCACATGCTTTCACATATTCAACATGTGCTTCAACACATGCTTCCACATAATTAACATATGCTTCCACATATTTACCACATGCTTTCACATATTCAACACATGTTTCTACATAACCAACATAGTCTTCCACATATTCAACACATGCCTTCATACATTCAACACATATACTGGTACTCAGTTTCCACATATTCAACACATATTTCCAGAGAGAGAGAACACCTGCACGCAACAAGACAATTGTGAGCATATGACCCCCGGTGACATCCCGATCACACCCCATAACATCCCATATGACCCCCGGTGACATCCCGATCACACCCCATAACATCCCATATGACCCCCTATGACATCCCGATCACACCCCATATGACCCCCTATGACATCCCGATCACACCCCATAACATCCCATATGACCCCCTATGACATCCCGATCACACCCCATAACATCCCATATGACCCCCTATGACATCCCGATCACACCCCATATGACCCCCTATGACATCCCGATCACACCCCATATGACCCCTATGACATCCCGATCACACCCCATAACATCCCATATGACCCCCTATGACATCCCGATCACACCCCATAACATCCCATATGACCCCCTATGACATCCCGATCACACCCCATATGACCCCCTATGACATCCCGATCACACCCCATAACACCCCATATGACCCCCTATGACATCCCGATCACACCCCATAACATCCCATATGACCCCCTATGACATCCCGATCACACCCCATAACACCCCATATGACCCCCTATGACATCCCGATCACACCCCATAACATCCTATATGACATCCTGCATAACCTCCTATTTCACATGACATCTCACAACTTCACATCAACAGTATCAGCCTCTAGGTTTGTGATTCTAACAAACACTCAAAGGCAAGTTCAAAACTCACTGCCAGTTTTTAAGCAACCTAAAATCTCCATACCTTTCATGAATTGTCAAGGTGTCTGGAACACTTTGCCAGACCTGTTTTTATGAGGTCATGTCTTCTGCATTATCAAACAGTGAGAACTCTCCAATATTGGAGATTACTAGAAGTGCTCAGAGCAGATTTCCAGATTACTTCCCGCCACTAAAGCCATGTATCAGTTAAAATCGGGGAAAATAAATACATTTCAAACTATACAACAAGCTCACTTTTTCAGACAAAGATGAAAGGAATGTGATTATTGCAGTGGTCCACCTTCTGGTGATGTGGACAAATCATCAACCTGTGAGCTGCAACACCAAGAAAGCCAGAACCCAGATTTGGTGGCTTGCTCACTCACTCACTCATGTCAGCACATACTGGACACTTCCACCCATTTACAATTATAGTTCACAACAAAACTTCATCCTCCATATATAAGGCTCTCTGAAGACATTAATAAGACTTTGTATGGTTAAAAGTAGGACTGAAGTGTACTCCACTAAAATATATTTGTGCAATACATCATGCAATTAGTTATCTAGGAAAAATTCAAAACATTTTCTTGGCATTTTTTTGAATTTTTAAAACTTTCAAGATTAAATCAAATCACAGGTTTCAAATGCTGGACTGATTATACAATCTTTACCAATGTGTAACAGATTATCTGACAAGACAAGATACAAAAAACAACAAAACTGACTACCCTCAAAAAGAAAAGTGTATCCTCAGACGCCTATGTCCACTGTCCACATAAAACACAGACAAACTATTAATACTTCCAGAACAAATATGAGTTTTAAGGTTGTTTGTTGAAACTATTCTTAACCACATATTACTAATTCATGAAGCAAGACACCCAAATCTATGAGGAATGTATACTGGGAAGATATATATGGTGTACTTTGTCAAACTTCATAGAAATTTAATTCTAATGGCCTTAGGTGAGGAAAGGTATACACTATTATACTATAAAAAGATTTCTCTACAGCCAAATGCCCCATTAGTATTCAAGAACAGGCATAATTGCTTTGTTTTATCTATCACTGTAGGTGTGGGTGTCAGGATAATTTGTACCTGATATATCAAAGGCATGAAATGACTAAATCCACTCTTTTGTATGTTTTGCTGTTACTTACTTTTCACTCACAAATTATGTAGTCAGGCCAGACCAATTTTATTTCTTGTTTTACAGATTTTTGTCGTTCGAAAACCTAAAGGCAGGTAGGACAAAAAATAAAAATAAAATTTCCAATCAAAATACTTCTAAATACTCACAGTATATTATTTTTGGCAATTTATGAAGTGAATAGGATTAAAAAAACAACCTGAAACATATTTTCTTGTGAGTTTAAATTTTTAGCCCCCCAAAAAACATTAGGATTTTATTTTTTGAGTGGGGAAAATTAATTATTATTTTTTTCTTATTCTTGAAAAATTATGGCAGGCGGATTCATAGAACAAGAAATAAAATTGGTTTGGCCTCAGAAAGAAACATAAACAAATGATGTCACATTTCTTTTCTTAAATCATGGCTCTACACATTTGTTAACAATTTCATGTCAAACACTTATAAGATGTGTATGCTACATTTTTTGTGTTATGGCTGACATGAATGCAACAATGGGTAGGTTGAATTAAGAATAAAACAAATATCTAAAATTTTCACTTACATTGAATGACATGTCTTTTTGAGTGAGTGAGTGAGTTTAGTTTTACGCCGCACTCAGCAATATTACAGCTATATGGCGGCGGTCTGTAAATAATCGAGTCTGGACCAGACAATCCAGTGACCAACAACATGAGCATCGATCTGCGAAATTGGGAACCGATGACATGCGTCAACCAAGTCAGCGAGTCTGACCACCCGATCCCGTTAGTCGCCTCTTACGACAAGCACAGTCGCCTTTTATGACAAGCATGGGTTGCTGAAGGCCTATTCTACCCCGGGACCTTCACGGGTCCATTTCTTTTTGAAAGCAAACCTATATGTGTATATACATTTGTCAGAAGAGTCTTGTTTCTCCTCAACAGGTGTTGGTTGATTAAAAAGTCTTCAACATAATGTGTAAATACCAGACTCAATTCTCTGGTATCATCAAGTCCAGCAGAATCTGCTCACAAAACATGTTATTTCTGCTCCCAGGTAAACACACTGCTGATAGCTGGTACCTTATTACTCTGACAATCACCCAAAATGTCTGTTCACACTGAATTTCCAAAATATCCTATGCTAAGAAGAGACTTTGAAATGTCTGAAAAACTTGCCTGAATAATGACCAGTTGTGATGTCAAACTTGTGACTTGTCACAGGGTAAAAGATTTGTTCCATTCTTCCTTCCATTTACTATTGAGAGCAGCACAAACTTCAGTGAGAGGCTTTCATCTTATGTATGTATTCCCCAATACATAATCTATAACCTATCTCTGTGATCTACTGTAACAGTTGTGAGTGAGTTAGTTGGGTTTTATACCATTTTCAGGAATATTCAGTAATAAATGACAGGAACACCATAACTGGGCTCCACATACTGTTCAGTGGGGGAAATTGAACCCATGTCCATGATGTGAAAAGCTGATGCTTTAACCACTGAGCTACCCCACATCACACTCACAAAAACTCACATCACAATAATCGTTTATCGGTAAATTATGAGGGTAAATTATGATAGCACCTCATATTCATTCAAATTACTTTATTTCAAATTGAACAAAGTTTCCTATTACTGTTATGCAAAGTAGTCACTCAATAAATGAACTGCATCCCTGTTATAATCTGACCACCAAATACACACCTGTTTATACACATGTGTTTTCAATTTCAATCATTAAAGCACAAAGAGTCATCAGATGACATATGGAAATCATGAAAATTATAAATGCCATATACCTGTAAAAGGCACCACTTCAAGATGTGTCTCATATCTCTGACCAAGACCTGTTGAAAGATGTCAAATGGTTTTCGACTTGTGCTTATGAAACGAAGCCCATTCCTCCCTTTTGACACTAAGTCTGAATAGCTTCAATGGAAACCCTGGAAATGATAAATCACCAAAATCTGTAAATAGCAAAAGACACCACTTTAGGGTCTGCCTCACAGATCTGCCAAATTTTTCAGAAAGATATTTAGAACTTTTCGAGGTGTGCTCTGGCAACAAAGCCCTTCCTTCCCCTTTCCGACTATGTCCGAAATGTGTCCATAGAAACCGAGAAAACCTGTAAATAGCAAAAGGCACCACTTTAGGTTCTGATTGATATATCTACCAAGTTTTGCAGAAAAATACTCAAAGGTTTTTGAGTTATGCTCCAGAAACGAAGCCACCCTTCCCATTAGACTTAAGACATGGAGAAAAACAAACAAAAAAATGCCAGAAATCTGTAAAGAGCAAAAGGCACAACCACAGGTTCAGTCTATATCTACTAATTTTGGTCTAAAAAAATTGAACGCTTTTTTAGTTATGTACCAGAAACAAAATAATTACTGACGGACAGACAGGGTGCCAACTATATCACCCTCCAACCCTATTACATGCTGGGGTGATAAAAATATGACTGTCAAACAGACAAGGAGTACATACTTCCTCAGTATCCAGTTCTGTGCTATCATAAAAGGTATACTTTTTATAAATATGTTTTTGTTGTAAATAGTATTTTTGGTAGTTCCACTGTCATTTGCATTCATGATGAATTTACCATTGAATATACTACATCAGAGTGGATCCCACTAACCGTATGTTATGACTGTCACGCAGGACAGAACATTAAATATTTTCAACAATCAGTTTATGAAATATGAGAATGAACAGGAACTCTTGGCTGGGTTTATCAATGCAATGGGTACAATATTAACAAACATGATCTCAAATCACCTGGCTATAGTTCCTGGTGAGTTTATGATCACAATACTTGATGTTCATATATATCATCTTCACAGAAGTTTTGCTAGGGACTAAAAATGAATTTGGGAAGTGATAATTCATCTTTGAAATCTGACTGCCTGATTCTCTTGCAATTTAAGTGGACATATGTCACTATTTATCTCGAGGAAAAGCCCTTCCCTTATCAACATTGGTCCTTTCTTTCTTGTATTAACTAGACAAATTGTATAAAACTGGACAGCTATAACAACTAAGCTACGTCCGATTTCATCCGTAATTTCCAACCTATCTAAACTGCATTAATTCCTCTGATCAGAACAGGCAAATTATCGAAAACTACCAATTTATTAGAGTCCTCGGAGACCTAATGGTTCCAAGATGAGACAAACAAACATGGCCGCCAAGCTGATTAATCAAAAGTCCAAAGGTCCATATTTAGGTCATCGACAGAAACCAGGGGAAATTGGTCATCGCCCTGGTCACTTGTGTTTTGACCAGTCCATGTATAAATAGAACACTGGCCTAGTAAAACCGATTCGGTATTTATTCACCATTCATAGTTTACGAGTTCGTCTGCTCACTAGCAATAAACAGATCAATATCTGAGGTGGGGGTTTTAAACGTCTGTCAGTGATAGCATAAAACATTTCTTCTCCGTCTAACCATCATAGCAAATGAAAACTGAGAAAAGATCCCCTGTTTTAGCATTTGTGGCGCGCTGAGCAAGATTTGTAATTGTGGCTATTTTTGTGTTTTGGGGGTAAAAAGCTGTGTGGCACTGGAAGTTGGTGCTGGTATTAATGTATTGTTCTCACACAATGAAGTCCCTTCGTCACAGTTGTACAGGAAGAAGACAATCGCTGGAGAGACGCTCCCGTCAACCGACACCCGATATGCCTGTCAACATCTGTATAATTATATTCATATTTTCTCAACATCAGTGGGAGACATTTTTTCTGTAGGCGTCTGGTCCAATCATCTAAATGTGTGAAGCAAAAACACAGCACAGTATTCATCATTACGATTCGAAAGAATGTTATGCTGATGTTCTTCCTCAGATAAATATAACCCAACTGGTCAGACTAGTGGTGTATAATTAACACACATACTCACACAAAGGAACAGATTTTGTGAGAAATGCAGAGGTTGTTTGTTCAGTGATGTTTATCAAGGGATATGTGCTTGAGACACTTGTTAGAAGCTTTCCTTTATTTGAAATATTCAAACAGGCGATTTAATGAGGGTAATATGATATAAGTAGGGATAGGCATACACTATTTAGATCAACCTCAGCCACACCCATTTCCAAAACACAAATTCCTTTTCTATTTACATACATACTGTTCCTCTTAATCATATCTGAAGCGTTATCAACTGAATATTGTAATCTTATCAGAGCTGTTTTCAGTTGTGTGTAGACATGGTCCAAACATGAAACTCTTAACCTTTAAATCTTTGTCAAATGAAAAAAATGAAATTCACTGAGTTTGAACAATGACTTCTATATGCCTGTATTGTATTGCTTCCTGATAAAAAATACCTCTGAGTTGAAATGAACACAGAAACATACATCAAATCAATACCTCCCTAGTCCCTTCCAACACACACTAACAGACACTTGTACAAAAGGCCAATAAACAATCACAACTATAAATTTAAAGACTGAATGAGATTATTTTTCAAAATTGCACCAAAAATGGACCATGTACATATATGTAATACAGTTGAAGGCAATTCTAATACTCAGTAGTTAAAATGTGTTTGTTACAGTAACAGCCTGCTATTTCAATAAATACAATACATGCTGGGTAAAATCTTTAGCTTGGTTATATAAATGTACCCACTGAACTCCAAAAAATATAGCGGTGGTTTTCTATTTTCAAAATTTCCCACTCTAAATCCAAAATGGCCTTTCAAGCAAAGGGGAGGGCACTCTGCTTACATCAGTTTGGTTCACATCAACTCCAAAACAACTAAGAATACAAATAATCAGTAATCAAATATTAAATGATATTCATCACCAAAAGCTGCATTTAGCGTGATATCATCCATCCCTGATGACATATATAATCCCTCATTAGCCATACATGTTGCCACGACCAGAATAATCGAACACAAAGCCTAATCACTCCCAATTAATCCCTTTCTCTCTTTGTTTGTCTGTGCTCCAAAACAACACCTAGAATTCTTCATTAAAACGAAAGAAACACACCCTAGTCATTTGCATGGTTGCCATGGCAACATTACCGACCCAATCAGAGTCTCAATGTTCCGGAAATGAAGCAGGCCGAGAATTTTGCCAAATAAGAAATCAATTAATGACAACTATAATTAATAATCTGGGCTCTAATGATCACTGATGATTATCGATTAATTATGTCACTAGAATTTCTCTCCGCCTTTGTCAACACTACAATCCATACTCTTTTCATTTAGTGCAATTTACTGCATCACTTATCAATACAACAGGCTAGGGCAGGTAGGACGTTAAAATGACAATATTCCCTAGGAAAATAGCGCCAATATATTCAATACATAATAAGTCGAACCAGTCTCAATTATCTTCGACATTGTAATGACTCTCAGAATAAATAACCACCCACATGATGTCATTGGAGAAAGCAGAGCACTGAGATATTATTACTCTGTCGGACTGGAGAAACCTTAAAAAATATTTCAATCAACATGAAAACTTAACAAGAATAAATTTCCTTCCTTTGTTATGAAATGATTTAAATTGAGATAAATGG
The DNA here is from genome assembly GCF_037392515.1 of Haliotis asinina. Taxonomy (NCBI): domain Eukaryota; kingdom Metazoa; phylum Mollusca; class Gastropoda; order Lepetellida; family Haliotidae; genus Haliotis; species Haliotis asinina. The sequence continues at coordinate 20,837,754 of NC_090291.1, read as the reverse complement.
TATCTGCATCTGAAGAAGAGAATTTTGCTTAGGAAAGAGGTGGATCAATTTATTTTGTATGGTTGAGTACCATGGTGGGAAAGGATTTTATCAGAAAAGGTTTTATTTGCATATATTCTAAGAGAAAGTTTTCCAACAATTATCTGTAAAGTTATCAAGATAAATTGACTTTCAAGATACAGTAAGACAAATTTACTTTTGCTTTGTTTCATGGGATTCAGTATTACGGAAGGATACCAGTTAAAAGTAGTTCCATCAAATTACTTGGAAAAGACTAAAATTTCAAAGCACATTTGCCTTTTATATTTAAAGGCAAGAGTAATTTATCCTGATGACATCAAACAAACTATGAACAAAAAGTAACAAATTTCTCTGTATGTATGAATTAAGTGCAGACATTTTCTTGTCGACAACAAAACCCATTTTCAAATAGATCCCTAAGAGGCTATTTTGACAAGCGCTGTCACAAGATGAATTTTTAACGCGTTTGCATCTGAGCCAAGTCATGTGACTCGCTTGTCCCCGGATGACCATTTGTGATCCCGTGTCGACGCGGCCGTATTGATCTCAACATGACAGAGTGACAAAACACAATAAAATAAAATTCTGCTTTATTGATAAAACATTTCTTCCATAATAAAATTGCCTGGTCACATGATGATCCGATTATTGCCTAATGGAATCCTGGGTTTTGGGCATGTACGTAAATTTGACACTGATTATAATTGAATCAATCAATCAGTGTTGACCCAATAGCATGGTGAAATTGGCCAATGAGTAAATACATGTATTGCATGGCCTACATGCCCGTCCAGGCTTTAGGGATCTTGGTCCGTCATTAAGCCATTGTACGAGGATGAATTCTGTCAGTACTTGTTATGGCCACCGATTACTTCCTACACAACTAAAGCAACTACATGCAACAGTCTCCAGGAACCGCTGTGTCACAGACATGAATGCAGTGGCGCAAAACACCATCATCAGTAATGGTGTCATGATCACTTTCCATTGATAGATACCCTTTGGTGACAAGTCATCGACACGTTTAATAGACACCTTTTATCATTGTTATTTCTTGTAGAGCATGCCTTAGTTAAAATATGTCAACCCTAACTCATGTATGTCACACATCAACACAATGTGTACAAATTTGGGCACAACACTTGGATAAAAAAATCGAGAAAATTTATTCTTCAAATATTAAAGACAATTTCTCAGATGAGATATGGGTTTAGAAAAATACTCAGTCATTTACAATTAGATATACAATGTGTGTTCCAGGGATAGGCTATATGTTAGCAATCAAGACACAGTCTTGGTGACATGAAATCTGTATCTATCAACCATTTCATGAAGAATCAACCGAATGGACGATGTTTTGCCATCGTGATGCCTGCAACTCTCATCATACTGAAAGACTGACACATAAACAAGTCAACAATTTCCTTCTCCTTGGCCAGGTTGGAGATACAGCTTTCTTTTACTTTGGGAGACATAAATATCAAACTGATACATGGTAGGAATTTGAGATACCATTCCTTTAACAATGTAAGGCAATTTAAAGTAACACAGAGTGCATATTGCTGGTATATGGGCTCTATACCACAGAGAAATACCATAGGAAAAGCGTGAGTATTGTTTTGTGCCACACTTAGAATAAGTTCTGTCACATGACATAACAAACCTTACATAACAAGGCCACGGTGGGAAAGGGACCCACATAACAGGTTTCCAGCATGTCAAAGGGATTCAGCTGAGGAATAGAGTCATATTTGGGTGAATCACTGGCTGAAACAACATTCTTTGGATTTTGGCATACAGAATTGTGATGATTTACACATTACACCAGAGTCCAAAAACTGACAGACTACAGATCAGGGATTCAGTTGTCAGTGCATAAGCAGAATTCAATGGAACAATTTTCCACAGGTAATCAGTTCTTCATATGACCTTGGACAAGACAATTCAATAGTTCTACTGTCCTAATCTCACAACTGCTTAGTTTCACAAGCATACTGCTTCAGAGATGTATGTGTCAGGTGTGGACAGGAAATGCTCTGTGAGACCCAACAGAATGGAACCATACTAAACCACAGCTCTCCATGTAGTGCCGGCGACAGCTAAAACAGTGCCTGAATGACCACAATATTTGTGATGACAAAAATGACTGCACAGTATGTCGTCTAATGCCACACTCAGCAATATTCTGTCTATGTGGCAACAGCCTAGTCTGGAAAAGAGTGGGTGGGTGGGTGCGTGCGTGCGTGCGTGTGTGCGTGAGTGAGTGAGAGCTGGGTTTTATGCCACTTTCAGTGATTAACCACTAGGCTACCCCACTGCCCAGTCTGGAACAGAAAATCCAGTGATCAATATGTAAGAAAATATGTAACCACAGGGTTTGGCCATCAGTTCATTAACATCTCTCATGAGATTGTATATTGCTGGGTATTTGTTCCAATAGATGTATCCACAGGACACTGACCAATGGCTGAGCTGGTATCAGTTGTATCCAGGTGAGCACGGACTGCAGGAAAGTGACTAGAGGAAGAGGAAACTTTGTTTAATTTGAAAAAATAATTTGAAATGAAAATAAGGTTCTATTGATATTTTGAATGAGTGGTTATGAATTATTAATGTGATGTGAGCATTTTCTCTTCTTTTGGAGGGGTAGTGGGGTAGCTTGATGGTTAAAGCGTTCACTCATCACACTGAAAATTCTCTTCCCACAGATGTTAGTCAAGTCATATCTTCCCGCGTAACCTCTGGCCGATTATGACCCTCTCATGGTGCGAGTGTTCAAGATTTATGATTGGTTGAAATCAGATTTAGTTGTGCAATCAGCAACGTTATTTCAAAAGTGATCGCTCAGGAAAAGCAGAACCCCTTATCCTGCATGATATGGAAATGTTTCTTCTGGACAGAACTCATTCATGTACTGGTGAATCAAGGTGCCTCCATAGCTTCATTCACAACAAGCTACCATTAAATGTCTTGTGTGTCACATCAACATAAGTCATCAGCAGTGGAGGGATATTTGTGCAGCCACTTTCTATTGTTAGTTTCTGATTTTCAGTTAAACATAACATACCAAATCTTTCCTTCAAATATCAATCAACTGAACTCCATGGTAACCACAATTCTAAGGCAATGTAACGCGTGTTCTGATAGGATAGAAAGAAGGGAGGTAATTTGTGTTTCAACTTTTAGCCACCAGGTGATTTCACGAGAACCGGGAAACATGGCCACATTAAAACAGAAGTTACGTGGTAAGATACGACCTGAGTAACCTCTGTGGAAAGAGAATGCACACTGAAGGCCCGGGTTCAATTCTCCACAAGGGTACAATGCATGAAAGCCCTTTTCTGGTGTTCCTTGGTGTGATATTGCTGGTATATCGCTAAATGCAGCGTATATCCCAAATCACTCCCTCTCTCATCATCCATTACCAAACAGAACCCACTAATTCAGAGTCCATGTGTAACCACATTATTTACAACACCAATCCTCTACTGAAGACTTACACATCTCTTTGTTTGAATAGACAATAGTAATTTAATTAAGTTTCCATTTCATGTCAAAACTTCATCCATCTGGGATACCACTCACAAATTCTACATTTTCATTAAAAACCAAAATTATTGAACATTGTTCAAAATTAATACAAGCATGATGACAGCATTATTAACTTGGCAACATGCTATCAAATCAATATGACAAAGGTGTCGGTATGTGTATTGGACAGAATCACAAATTACAGACTGGTAAATTTATTTGTTATTACAACCAAACGAAAACAGAAGAATGTGTATATCTGAATAATGTAACAAATATGACAAAAGTGTACACATTGGACTAAAAACACAAGATGCAAACCAATAGACATTGTGAAATAAGAAGATCAACTAGTCTTATTTACAGTGCGATAAAATCGATAGCTGGCCTGTGCAAAGATCTTATCCAAGAGCGAGAATGTGGTGTGTGTTTGACTCTATCTAGAAAGTAACATCTTATCCAAGAGCAAGAATGTGGTGTGTTTGACTCTATCTAGAAAGGTAACATCTTACCCAAGAGCAAGAATGTGGGGTATTTCATTCTATCTAGAAAGGTAACATTTAATCCAAGGACAAGGATGCAGTGCATTTGATTCTGTCTACAACGGTAACATCTAATCCAAGGGCAAAAATGTGGTGTGTTTGATTCTGTGTCAAAGGTATGATTAAATCCAAGAAAAGAAATGTTGTGAGTTTGATGTGAAGAATGGTATACTGTTACTGTAAGAAGAAATGTAGCATTAACATAAAAACACATTTAATGTCAAAGCAAAGCAGAAATCAGATTCACAACAAATCTTCATTTTAGTTTTGCCCAACCCAAACCAAACATCCCTAATTTTAACATATATTGAAAGGTTTGATCTAAATTTGATGAAAAATGTTTTCTCTATTTTCGAACAAATAATTGCGGTGATTATCGCCTTACTTCTTACAGCACCCCCCAATTGGTCTGCTACTGCCTCATGCTGTTCAATCATGTCTGCGGACTACAAAAGGCACTATTTCTCACCTATGAGCAGGAAGCTGTAATATACACTTGGCGTAACTGTCACTTTGCCACCATCTGAAATGAAAAACTTAGTAATTAGGTATTGTTCTGAAACTTGAAACGAGACACATTTAAAAACAATCACTCCGTCAATCACTATGCTGTCATACACTAGCACGGAAACAAGCTACATTTTAGATTACATCATCTCCAGTCCCAAGAAGTCATTACAAATTTTCATGGCTGCTTATGTGAGAATATTACAAAGAAGAAATAAGTCAAGGTCAAGGGAAAATGTTGAACAATGTCTTCAGATAAAAAATAGCGTATGTTATGCCTGTCATCATTTGGATGGGGATTTGGATGGTGTTATGGACGGGAATTCAGACGGTGTTGTGGGTGTATATCTGTGAAATGTAGAACATAAAATTAATGAGTTTCATTGAAACGGCATGAGAACAATACAGTAAGATTGGAGTGAGTTGTTTCTTGAGAGAGTAGATTATTGCAACAAATTTGTCAGGGGTTTGTATCAGCCATAGTAATGGTAATCACAGCAGTTTCACATCCACAGACAAGTTTCCCAACCAGTGTCATCAGTAGGTAACTACAGACAATTGTTTCATTACTAATGTCCACAGTAGACACCTACAGACAATAGTTTCACAACCAATGTCAACAGCAGACACCTACAGACAATAGTTTCACAACTAATGTCCACAGCAGACACCTACAGACAATAGTTTCACAACCAATATCAACAGCAGACACCTACAGGCAACATCCTGTCAGGTTCTAAAGTTGATTTCATTTTCAAACAGCAAACACACAACCTGCTGTACAAGATTACTGATGTTTTAACATGTATGGTCGACTAAAAGGATACAAATAAGTTGACAAGTTTCATTTTACTAAAATCCTCATAATTCACATGTGTTTCCAATGATGTGGACTCAGGATCAATATGACAAAATACTGCAACATGGTTATTAATTCTATTGGCATTGATGACATCTGCACCAACAAGGACACCAAAAATATTCCTATCAAAAGTTTTATAGTACTTATTCCAAAAATATAAAACCAATATCTATAGTCTCTGTTCAGAAATGTATGACATACACATCTTCAACCACACATTTCAAATGCAAGCATGTTTTTTCTTAAATACATGTCAGCAAAATACTACAAACCAGCACCAGACAAACAGGCAAATCCCAGGAAAGGACTCCACAATTTTCTATGTCGAGTTGCATCATTTGGATATTTTTCCCAAACTCACTATGATCATGATTCAAAGTTTCCCAGCACTATCCACAAACTTCATGGTTTCACTAAATTGATAAATACATGCATATAGGCATCTAGAAAATGTATTTAGGCATGTAAACACAGCATCTACGTATCTAGGATCGGTACCTAGGCATGTAAACACTGCATCTACGTATCTAGGATCGGTATTTAGGACCATGCATCTAGGACCTACATCCAGGTATTTAGGACCAGGTATCTAGGACCAGGCATCTAGGATCTACATCCAGGTACCTAGGGCCTGCATCTGGGCATTAAGGAACAGGTGTCTAGGACCTACATCCAGGTATTTAGGACCATGCATCTATGACCTACATCCAGGTATCTAGGACCAGGCATCTAGGACCTACATCCAGGCATCTAGGGCCTGCATCTGGGCATTTAGGAGCAGGTGTCTCGGACCTACATCCAGGTATCTAGGTATTTAGAACCAGCATCTACTCATCCAGGCCCTGCATCTAGGTATCTAAGACCTGCATCTAGGTATTTAGGACCAGTATCTACTTATCTAGGACCTGCATCTAGGTATTTATGACCAGCATCTCAACTACTGTTCCAAGTGGTTTTAAACCCAACTCACTCACTCACTCACAACCTGTAGTACAATGCAAATAAAGGGACAGAATTCAGAACAACTGATGAACACTTTCCTTCTGAGTGAATACCTGATAGAATGGAGATGTAGACACCTATCTGTTGACAGGTCTAACACCACCGGCACCCCTTCCTGTTGACCAGAAGCTTCCACTGACACAGTCATCAATGTCAAAGTTTCCAGCTCCAGGACCATTTTCACTCCACTATCTGCCTCCATGATATAATTCACATCCTAATTGCTCACAAGTCTATGATATCAAACTGTATGAACTCCCTAAATTCATAATCTTATCTGTTTAATTAAACCTGCCTTGAAAAAAAACATTTAACATCAGAGGAATAGGACCATGATAAGAAACGCAAGATTTAATCAGAAAATCTGCCATTTTTTCTGTAAGAAATTACATACAGCTAATTCCGCTCCATCTGGAAAGTAAATGTGGTTATCACAAACATCTTGGAAGAAGGGTCCACATATTAATGACCCTCTACTAGAATACCAAGTTAGGTTCATTTCTAATACAGAAATTCGATAACTTTTAATAGCTCCAACTCATAAATCAAAATTATCTTGCTATCCTTTACTTAAACTACATTTTCCAATGACAGCCGCATTTTAATGAGTATTGATTCCGATGCTTTTTCACAAACGTGTGCCTAACGATGACGCCATTGTTTGTGGAGTCAAGTTATGTCATTACTTAATCATCTTAACAAACTGTTTCCCCTTCCCGTTTTTTCTCTAACTAATCTGGCTTCTCAAAGCTGGACATAAGAAATCCTTAACTACATGGTAGTAGTCATTAATTGAAAATATAGGGCTATATTGCTGCAGCCACATGAGCCAAAACGGCCCCTGGTTTTGAGTTTTCTGTCCAAAGCATGATGATGAAAGTGTCCTTCATTCCATTACGGCAACAGTGATCACTTAACATGACCTAAAACGTCCATATCTATAATAAAAGCAGGGCAAACTACATGAAATTGTAGCTGGGCAGAATCACATAAGTTTTAAGGAGCTGCACATTCTCTTCTTTTCTTCTAAATGGGTATGATATAAACATTAAAGCAAGAAATTTTTTTTTGTATCTTGTATCTTTTTTTTTCTTTTAGGACAATGGAATCCAAAAGCATAATATCTTATCATAGACTTGACATTATAATAAAAAACACCCTATGTTTTGTCAAAGGTCTGGTCATAAGCAATGTTGTGCTGTATAGATATAATCTAAGATAAAAGTTTTGTAGTTCACTTGTTTCTCTTGTTTTAACCTAAGAAAATTGTACACTTGCCATATCTGTCCAATAGTCACATTTCATCTCTGTCTCTTCATCTTGTCACTGTGCACATGTTGGATACCAGTTAACCAGCTGTCACCTCACTTGTGTTAGGTAACACAGCTATTATTCCGGAAAATAGGACAGGAATGCAATCAAGCAATAATCAAACTTTTCCAAAGGTAAACAAGATAAACAAACATGTAACTGAATACTATAACATAATTTGTCAGTTGTTATAACAGGGACTGACAATTACCATACCGGTATCTTAATGTTATTTGGTATGACAGGGCGGGGATCAAACCCCTGACCTTCCGCTCTGCAGGCTGCCACTCTAACCACAAAACCATGGAGGTGGTCTGGTTCAAAAGAAGGCAAAGAGATATAAATGAGTAGAGAAGATAATGTAGGATAACTGAAGGGCATGTGTATGAATTATGCCTGAGATGGCAACGTCGTATAACATGATTGTGAGAGGGTAATGTTTACAAGTAATTTGTCAAAAGGCTACACCGTGTAACTTATACATAAGGGTGTATTGAGGTTTAACAGCACACTGCAACCTGAAAATATTTCACTCACTCAATCACTCAGACAGACAGACAGACAGACAGACAGACAGATCACCATCATACAACAAAGAGAATTATTCACAAAGAAAGAATCATACACCTGCTTTCTTGCCCAATCCTAGTTGTAACAAATATCTTTGGGACTGTCAGAAAGAGCTGATTGTGTGGTATTCTCCAACTTGTTGGTGCTCAAGGGAACAGTTTTGATATTGATCTCTGTTTCAGGCCTCCTCATTTCCACCCCCATACACACCCCACCCACAAACCTTTACACATTTTACATCCGTGATCATTATCTCAGCAAAGAAACCTTCTACATAATAGTAATTACCAGCCTTCTGAGCCATTGTCCCTTGTGCGCAAATCATTAAGAAAACCCTTGTTTGATGATACAGAACTGAATGTTTTCTCTCATCATTAATTCATAACATTATGCAATTTTGAAGACACTTATGGCATTCACGCATAGGCCGAGAAACAATGCACCAGTGATGGAAATTGTTTAGGTGCTATTCCCCTGACAACTGACTAGCATTGTAACACAGGTGATAATAGATAGTTGTGGTAATTGTCTAGACTTGTTGCAAATATAATGATTTGGAATAATCGGCAGGGCTTCATGCTCTGAATATCCGGCAGAAACAATAGCCTTATTACCTACTGTACAATCAATGCACTTTGGAAAATAGGTTTCAAGAGCATGTTTCCAGATGCACAAAGTGCGCTGATGTCATTCAATTTTTCAACATCCAAAATACATTCTTTGTCTCAGTTTACTGAAGAAGCCAAGGGCTGTGAAAAGTTGTCTTGTCTAAGAATGTTTACTTGATGTCTAAGATATTTTCATTTTATGAAACATACTGTATTTTCTGAAATTCACAGTTCATTATTCAATGAAACACAATAAAAACCTTACAGGACTCTTCAGATGACACATCTGCAGTTTATGAAAATGTGGTTTATATTTCCCATTTTGAGTTAAATGATGGCCAATTGCTATTGGATGCCTGAAGGTCAGCAAAGAAACATTTATGCTGTTTGGTACCTTTCAATAGACCAAACCATGAAAGGCACATGGTCATTACTAGACAGAACTGTATAAAAACTGTCATCAAGACATGCTCAAACAGTTCTGGAGTTCTGTTCTGTCAAGGAGCAACATTGTAGAGGACAGGGTGAACAAGAGTAAGCGTACAATGTCATCAACTAAACATTTAATCAAATGAGTCAAAGACTCAAACCTGAACCTGTGTTCAGCTAAGAAAACAAGTTGTATTCATCTGAGATTGCAGAAAATGGAACTGAAACTGGGCTCAACTTCAAACTCAAGCTGTTCAACTGAGGATTGAATCTGTAGTGAACCAAGGACTGAAGGATTGAAGCTGTACTGAACCAAGGTCTGATGCTGTATTGAGCCAAGGACTGAGGACATGCTGTACTGAACGAAGGACTGATGCTGTACTGAACCAAGCAATGAGGACAAGCTGTACTGAAACAAGGGATTGATGCTGTACTGAACCAAGGACTGAAGTTGTACTGAACCAAGCAATAAGGACAAACTGTACTGAAACAAGGGACTGAAGCTGTACTGAACCAAGGATTGAAGGTGTACTGAACCAGTCAGCCATTAAATAACTATGCTTCCAATACATTTACCCAGAATGCAAAATGCTTTCCAAGCCATAACCTATGTACAGAAACTATGCTGTGTCATCAAATGAAATTTTCCTGAAAGTTAGTTCAAATGTCAGCTGGCATTGAATAGAAAAGAAAACCAAGCATTGAAGAATTACAGCATCTAAAAAACCTCAGACAATGTGTGCAAATAGTTGAATAATTTCTATGCTTGAACTGATGACAAACTTCTCACTCTGACCAATGAACACTTCTGAATCAATTGATTCTGTACAGTATGTGTTTACCTTGCTACTGTGTATACTGTGGGGGCAGGTATCTTGGGTACTTTGGTCACATGGATTGTGACCAGGGCTCTTTTACCCACATGACTCCCTGAACTTGTGGTTAGTGACATATTTGTGAATGACTACATATTAGGTTGATGGTTTACCCAGCATTCAGCAATATTCCCACTTTATGGCAGCTGTTTGTAAATAGTCAAGTCTGGACCAGACAATCCCATGATCAACATTATGAGCATTGTTCTACACAAATGCAATACAATGTAAAGAAAGTCAGTGTGTGTGTGACCTTACAATCATGTTTCAAGCTTGGGTTGCTGAAGACTATTTGTAACCCAGATCTTCTCACATCAATAAGATCACAAGTGTTACACGGAGTAAAAATGCTGCAGTGTATGCATGATACAATCATCTTATATGTACCCAGATAAGATCAGGAAACAGAGGTTATGTACCTCGGTAAAATCAGGTAATTGGAGTCATGCACCCAGGTTGAGTCAGGTAATAGGGGTCATGTACCCAGGAAGGGTTAGGTAATTGGGATCATGTACCCAGGTAAAGTCAGGTAATTGGAGTCATGCACCCAAGTAGGATCATGTACCCAGGTAGGGTCAGGTAACAGGGGTCATGTACCCAGATAGGGTCAGGTAATAGGGGTCATATACCCAGGTAAGGTCAGGTAATAGGGGTCGTGTAGCCAGGTAGGGTTAGGTAACTGGGATCATGTACCCAAGTAGGGTCAGGTAATAGGGGTTATATACCCAGGTAAGGTCAGGTAATAGGGGTCGTGTAGCCAGGTAGGGTTAGGTAACTGGGATCATGTACCCAGGTAGAGTCAGGTAATTGGGGTCAGGTACCCAGGTTGAGTCAGGTAATAGGGGTCGTGTAGCCAGGTAGGGTTAGGTAACTGGGGTCATGTACCTAGGTAGGGTCAGGTAATTGGGGTCAGGTAATAGGAGTCATGTAGCCAGGTAGGGTCAGGTAATAGGGGCTATGTAGCCAGGTAGTCAGGTAATAGGGGTCATGTACCCAGGTAGGATCAAGTAATAGGGGCTATGTAACCAGGTAGTCAGGTAATAGGGGTCATGTACCCAGGTAGGGTCAAATAATAGGGGCTATGTACCCAGGTAAAGTCAGGTAATAAGGGTCATGTACCTGGGTTAGGTCAGATAGCAGATATGATGTACCCCGGTAGGGTCATACCTGACTCAGGTTAGGAACCATTCAGGTGAACCTCTACAGTGAGTATTCCAACACATTACAGGGATTCAGTCTGGGATCTGAATTAGCAGATTCGACATATGCCAGTGGGTGCATCTCAGCACAACTCACACTAGATTTGTCAATGTTGGGTGAAAAGGTTTATGAAAGCAGAGAGAGTGTATTTCCCACACCATTATTCACACAAATAAACACATACTGGTGAATGACCTATCAATGCAATGACCATCAAATGAGGAAAATATCCTTTCAGAAGTCAATTATATTTTTAACATTTGTGTACAAGCCCAATGTGACACCACATATTCAAATTTTCCAGCTTGTACGGCAATTAACAACCAAAAAAAGTTAAATCTGAAAGAGTTGTCTCTAATTACATTCATCACTGAAGCCTGTAACAATGACACACCATGCTTCTGTATGTCTCCTTCTCATTGTGTAAATTAACACAACAAAAATTTCTTTCATATGAGATGGTAATTAAACTCATTTTCAAGCCTCAACAAAATGTGTAGACGGTCAGTAAAAACCACTAAAGCCTTTCCAAAAAATGTTTCTTAACTTTTGATAATCCATACAAATGCTAAACTGTCTTCTATTGTTCAAGTATTGGCAGTGTTCTCCATTAAGATTTGATCTTCACAACTGAGTGGGCCTTTTGGTCATCTGATATCAAAACATCTATCTGAGAGCCTTTGTTCTTACTTTCATGCATATATTTATGAATTTGATGTGATAAGCCTACATAAATGACTTGGGAAGGAGTCATCTCAGCTGTTTTAAGCACATTATCTAAATCATATTCTGACATTTGGAGTCATAATTATAAGCACCTGTGCTGCTTTTATTACCATGTTAATTGAGTAAAAGTTGAAACACTCAACAGAAATATGCTTTCAAACATGATCATGCAGCTATGTTAATCTTCGAACTGATATTCAGGTAACATCAGTCCCTAACACCAAGTTATGAAATGATTACTTTTAAATCACCCTGTGGGGCAGTGGTGTAGCCTAGTGGTTAAAGCATCACTCATCACACTGAAGACCTAGGTTCGATTCCCTCATATGGGTACAATGTGAGATGCCTGTTTGTGGTGGGTATTTCAACACTGTGATATTGCTGGAGGATTGCTGAAAGCAGTGTAAAACTAAAGTTACTCATTAAAATGCTCTGAAAGGGCAAGCCTCACAGCCTGACTGATCTGTCCATATATGTAGATGTCTTGACATGGACAGTCACAGTTCTAAATTCATCTTTCACTATGCACCCATGCATAGCGTAGGATATCCTGCTTTACCTTTATGTCCAAGCGTGGGAGTGAGCAATCATATATTCATTCCACATAAAAAACAGCAGCATTTATAGATACTTGAATATTTAACATATTTTCATGAATTTAATAATTTTGAAAGGGCACTAGCGAGGTGCAACTACTTCCTTCTTCGTAGAATGACATAATTCACCCCACAGATGTGACAAGAGCACAGAAACAATGTTAATTCTTGGACAGTTTCACTATTGTTCAAGGTATGAAATAAATTGATTGGTAAAATTCAGGTCTTTACAACCCACAATTCAAAACAAATTCATTAAGTTACAACAGACAAATATTTAAGTCCTTACTTTCTCTCCTTCAGATTACATAATTGCATGCAACCATGTGGCCCACTATTTCAAGACATGGACAATGTCAGACAGTCATCATAAAGTAAGAAAAATGACCACATCGCTAAAAATGATTTTGTTATTGTTCTTCCTTGCAATTTTCAAGGTTCTCTTTCCTGGACTCATAATAACAGTAACAGCTTGCAACAGATTAAACATGTAAACAAGTCAATAACATGGCCTCTATCCACTGAAATGAAATCAGAATTTGGTTTACTGCTTGTCTAACAGTTTTTCCACCAACGCCAGGAAACATGAAACGGACAGACATCAACCAAAGAAGCACAACTGCCATGACACTGCATGAAGCACTGGTCACAAGTTCCTGGGCCAGTCAGCTATTTCTTGTTAACAGGACACATAATTGGCAGTGTTCATTACTTATGGAAACGTTATTACAAGAAAAGAAGTTTTTGTGTCTATTACTGACTAAAGTAACTAAGGATATGTTCCATCAATCAGATTTGACAGTGAAATCTGTACAGACAGTCAAGAATGTTTGAATAGTATTACACCATTTTTTCCTCCATGTAAAATAATATATATTTGGCGTGCACAAGGTAAAGCTACTTATATATGTGTCAATCTTACAGACACAAAGTGATGACCTAAATACTAGTCAGGCAAGCTTTTATCCATACTGATAGCTTACATATATACTGTACTAAACAGATTCACCTCTAACATGTACACAACTGGCTGATATTTAAGATGGTAACAAAAGTCAAAGGATATCTCACAATCAAGGCCAAAAGATTTCTGCAGTATATATTTTGTGTTTTTATTTGTGAGTTACACTTTGTGCAGATGAAACGTGAACAAGTAAAAATAACCCAAACAAGATGGAGCCATTAATTTTTTTAACAGACTTTTTATGTCAAGATTCCAATAGGAAGTAGACAGTTTTTATAATTGTTGTCATGGCAGACCAGAGATGATTTATACCAAGAAAATGTCCAAAATGAAATAATAATAGAAAACAAGTTAACAAAGAACTGACAAAAAGACACTATAATAAGGCAGGTAGGGAAGGCAATTCTTACAAAAACAGCACTGGGTCACAAAAACATGTTGGCCTCTTTTTTCCACAAAATCACATCTTTAAAACAAATTACTATGACTAATTTTGAAGTCAGAATGATAACTTTATTGAATATTAAACAAAATCTGGCTGAATGTAGAATCAAGCAAAATAATTTATTGAAAAGCCTTTGTAACCTCAATATTTTTAATATGAAATCTTACCTTCACAAACACTGTCCCCATTTTTAATCTCAAAAACTGACTTGCTACTATTGCCAATCTTTCAATTTCTGAAGAAAACCATTATGGAGGGCTTGTCAAATTGTCTGGGACTAGAACATTCTAATCTATAAAACAGCAAAATTATAAAGCTTAAGGGTTTGTCACCATAATAATTGTGCAGCCCCTGATGGACTAAGAGTGAAAGGGGAGAGAGGAGACTGACGTATTTCATTAAGGCACACACTAAGGTGACAGGACGACCATTGAAGGGCTCGGCTGACAAACAGCTAATAACCCTGATGGAACAAGGACTCCCCACCAGAAAATCATATCACTGCCTTGACCATTCAAAGATACTTCGCCTAATCAACACATTGTATTAGGAATCTAGAATTTTTGCCATCTCTATTCAGCTTTTTCGACCCATTGGTGTCGTGGATGTACTGATGTCGCGCAAGTCAACTCTCTGGCCAGCTTAATTTTCTTTCTCATTTTCCAGAGAGCGTGAAATGTTGTCATGCCACTTCCTGCATTTTGTGGAGTAAAAAAGCCCCACACAATGCAGTTATTAATGTCACATAACAATGTTAATCTTCCATAGCCCATATTTATGCAAATGCAGCCTGGGAAATATTCGTTTATGCAGACTGCCATCCAATCAATAATAATCCCGCTTCAATATTCCCCCTCCCGATCACATTCACAAAATGAGCTTACTTGTTCCAAACCTAATGCAAAAGCCTTTGATTATACTTGGGGTCCCCGGGGGTGAAACCAGCCACGCACCAACACCTAAACATTCCCCTCCCCCTCTTCTCTGGCCCTACCCCTCCTGCCTTCACTTCCACCCTCCCTACTGTTGGATGCTGAGAAATACCCAATCAGCAGACCAAGTCTACGCAATCAGGCCCTTACATGCTTGCAACATCTGATTATGAAAACCTTGTCAAATCCAAATCACGCTGACAGTCCCAAAAAATCCATTTTAAGAATCTTCCTCATGAGTGAAAAAACTATAATTTTTAGTAAGATGTAAACACACAAGATTTTCATTTATATTGATTTAAGTTGATAATATTAAAAATGTTAAAAAAAAATAATATTTTATTCAACAGTCTTCACCCATTAACAAAACCATAGTCACATGTGAATAATCTTCAGTGAGTTGGCACAAACCCTATACAAACTCGCGTTCCGCATAATAACGATAAGGATTGTTTCAATCAGAACAATAATTCCTGACTGAAGTTTAGCAATGACCACGGAGAAAAAAAAACATTATCTACAACATGCCGACTACTTCGAGCCAGAGGCTAGAGCAAGCAGACTTTGACTTCTTCCTCTGTAAATGGCGGTCTGCGTTCGTGATCCGTCATTAGACCCGCGAAAAAAACTGATAGAACATGCAAATGCGGCTAAATTGTTTAGAGCAGGATTTTGCCATGGTAACCGACTAGTAGGATTTTGCAAAATTAATTATTAAACCAGCTGGTACTACGAGAAATAATTATTTCACATTTATGCCAGTGAATGGTGAAATACAATAGGACTGAGAGAGGAGGATGGGATGTAATAATACGCTACTTTCTATGCATATCAATGCAACATCACAAGAAGAAACACCCTGCTGATAAAGTCCATCAATAACACAAGAAATTGGTGCTCGTAGGGTATGTCTGGGAATGGAGGTGACAAAATGTCCATTTGACACACAAGAAATCCATGTGACACACATCTACCATGATACTGAAAACATCCATGTCATACACTAAATGTTCTTTCACCCAAACTGTCGTCACGTATCACACACATGTCCATCTCACACACATATCACAGACAAAATGTCTGTCACACACATATCACACACTATTAGTCTGTTACACACATCATACATAAGACGTCCATCATACACACATATCACAGACAAAATGTCTGTCACACACATATCACACACTATTAGTCTGTTACACACATCATACATAAGACGTCCATCATACACATATATCACACACAAGATGGTCGTCTCACACACATATCACTTCAAAGATGTCCAGGGCACACATCACAGACAAGACGTCCATCTGACACTGGTCCATTGAAGACATATCACAGATAAGACGTCCGTAGCACACATATCACAGACAAGATGTCCATCCGACAAATATCACACACACGATGTCAATGTCACACAGCTCACACAAGTTGTCACTGTCATATATCTCACCAGAGCTGTACATGTCAACACAAGAACTAGCATGACATCCCTGCTTCTCCCCTGCTCATTCCCTCCCTCCCATACCCTACAAGATATTCAAACGACACTTATCGCACATAAAATGTCACCCATATTGCAATAGAGATAAAAGATACAGTAAATTTAGGCATCAAATCCGAAAATATAATTGACATGTTTCAGTATGCTCAATTTTCCATCCCAACATTTCACATTCAAATTGTCATTTGACTTATATCTCAGTGATCGCACAGCTTCAATGGTCCATATTCTTAATCCATCTCTGCATCAGCCTGTTCTGTGCTGATTTGTGTTGTGACATTCCACAGAAGTAATGGAGTAGCAATAATCACATCTCCATGACAGTCACATGTTGGTACTGACAACAAAACTCTTGAGTGTCTCTCCTGGAACATCCAACAACTATTACCATGATAGCACCTGTCTAATTACAGGAACTTTGAATATACACAGAAATTGTGACAATCCATCTCTCAATCTGGACAAATCCTGTGTAGGGACTCAACCTTCTTGTGTGGGAACCCAACCACACTCTTGTGTGTGGGGACCCATCCCTTCCTGTGTGGGGACACAACCAGTCTTCCTGTGAGGGGACATAACCACACTCTTTTTGCATAGGGACCCAACCACACTTTTCGTGTGTCCCTTGGGGGTTTATTGTTGCCCTTTTACAACCAGTCTTCCTGTGAGGGGACATAACCACACTCTTTTTGCGTAGGGACCCAACCACACTTTTCGTGTGTCCCTTGGGGGTTTATTGTTGCCCCTAATAGTGTAGTGGGTTTATTCTTGTCCCCTGTAGTGTGGTGTGGTTGGTCCTTGTCCCTTCTAGTGAGGTAAGGTTTATCCTTGTCCCTTCTAGTGAAGTGTGGTTTATCCTTGACCCTTGTAGTGTAGTGGTATGTATTCTTGTCCCTTGTAGTGTAGTGGTATGTATTCTTGTCCCTTCTAGTGAGGTGTGTCCCTTGACCCTTGTAGTGTAGTGGTATGTATTCTTGTCCCTTCTAGTGAGGTGTGTCCCTTGACCCTTGTAGTGTAGTGGTATGTGTGTCCCTTGACCCTTGTAGTGTAGTGGTATGTATTCTTGTCCCTTGTAGTGTAGTGGTATGTATTCTTGTCCCTTCTAGTGAGGTGTGGTTTATCCTTGTCCCTTCTAGTGTGGTGTGGTTGATCCCTGTCCCTTCTAGGGTGGTGTGGTTGATCCTTGTCCCTTCTAGTGAGGTAAGGTTTATCCTTGACCCTTGTAGTGTAGTGGTATGTATTCTTGTCCCTTGTAGTGTAGTGGTATGTATTCTTGTCCCTTCTAGTGAGGTGTGTCCCTTGACCCTTGTAGTGTAGTGGTATGTATTCTTGTCCCTTGTAGTGTAGTGGTATGTATTCTTGTCCCTTCTAGTGAGGTGTGGTTTATCCTTGTCCCTTGTAGTGTAGTGGTATGTATTCTTGTCCCTTCTAGTGTGGTGTGGTTGATCCCTGTCCCTTCTAGGGTGGTGTGGTTGATCCTTGTCCCTTCTAGTGAGGTGTGGTTTATCCTTGTCCCTTGTAGTGTAGTGGTGTGTATTCTTGTCCCATGTAGTTTTCTATGATTTATCCTTGTCCTTTGGAGTGTAGTGGGGTTTATCCTTGTCCATTGTTGTGTAGTGGGTTTTATCCTTGTCTCTTGTAGTGTGTTGGGGGTGTATGCTTGTCCCGTCTAATGCCATGGGGTGTATCCTTGTCTCTTGTAGTGTGGTGGGGTGTATGTTTTTCCCTTCTTATGTGCTGGGTGTTATCTTTGTCCCTTGTAGTGTGATGGGGTTTATCCTAGTACCTTGTAGTGTAGTGGGGTGTATTCTTGTCCCTTCTAGTGCGGTGGGGGTGTATCCTTGTCCCTTGTAGTGTTGTGGGGTTTATCCTAGTCTCCTGTAGTTTGGTGGGGTGTATTCTGGTCCCTTCTAGTGTGGTAGCATGTATCATTGTCCCATGTACAGCAGTGGGGGATTACCCTTGTCCCTTCTAGTGTAGTGGGGTGTATCCTTGACCAGTGAAGAAATAGTGGGGTTTATCTTTGACCAGTGTGGAGGTAGTTGGGTATCTTCTCCTTTTGTTCAAATACTGGGGTTTATCCTTGTGACTTATCATGTGTTTGGAATATTCTTGTGACCCCTAGTGTTGGTGGTTGTTGGGGTTGAATTTTCTGTGATACCATCTAGCAAGTTATATAGTGCTGCCGTACCATCTAGCAAGTTATATAGTGATGCCATACCATCTAGCAAGTTATATAGTGCTGCCGTACCATCTAGCAAGTTATATAGTGATGCCATACCATCTAGCAAGTTATATAGTGATGCCATACCATCTAGCAAGTTATATAGTGCTGCCGTACCATCTAGCAAGTTATATAGTGATGCCATACCATCTAGCAAGTTATATAGTGCTGCCGTACCATCTAGCAAGTTATATAGTGCTGCCGTACCATCTAGCAAGTTATCTAGTGCTGCCGTACAATCTAGCAAGTTATCTAGTGCTGCCGTACAATCTAGCAAGTTATCTAGTGCTGCCGTACCATCTAGCAAGTTATATGGTGCTGCCGTACCATCTAGCAAGTTATCTAGTGCTGCCGTACCATCTAGCAAGTTATATAGTGCTGCCGTACCATCTAGCAAGTGCGGCCGTACCATCTAGCAAGTTATATAGTGCTGCCATACCATCTAGCAAGTTATCTAGTGCTGCCGTACCATCTAGCAAGTTATATAGTGCTGCCGTACCATCTAGCAAGTGCTGCCGTACCATCTAGCAAGTCATGTAGTGCTGCCATACCATCTAGCAAGTTATATAGTGCTGCCGTACCATCTAGCAAGTTATATGGTGCTGCTGTACCATCTAGCAAGTCATATAGTGCTGCCGTACCATCTAGCAAGTCATATAGTACTGCCATACCATCTAGCAAGTTATGTAGTGCTGCCATACCATCTAGCAAGTTATGTAGTGCTGCCATACCATCTAGCAAGTTATATAGTGCTGCCGTACCATCTAGCAAGTTATATGGTGCTGCCGTACCATCTAGCAAGTTATCTAGTGCTGCCGTACCATCTAGCAAGTTATATAGTGCTGCCATACCATCTAGCAAGTTATATAGTGCTGCCGTACAATCTAGCAAGTTATATAGTGCTGCCATACCATCTAGCAAGTTATATGGTGCTGCCGTACCATCTAGCAAGTTATCTAGTGCTGCCGTACCATCTAGCAAGCTATCTAGTGCTGCCGTACCATCTAGCAAGTTATATAGTGCTGCCATACCATCTAGCAAGTTATATAGTGCTGCGGCATCATCTAGCATGTTATATAGGGCTGCAGTACCATCTAGCAAGTTATATATTGCTGCTGTACCATCTAGCAAGTTATATATTGCTGCTGTACCATCTAGCAAGTTATATAGTGCTGCTGTACCATCTGGCAAGTTATATAGTGCTGCCGTACCATGTAGCAAATTATATAGTGCTGCAGTACCCACTATAGTCTGCTGCGAAAATACTGATGAATTTCACTTCAAATGAATAAAATAAAGTGATTGCAAATCTTCAAAATTTTACCTTGCCAACTGAACATTTAAATCTCAGAATTTTATTAAACATGGGATGAAAGTTGATTAACAAACAATTCCCAGATTCAGATCACTATTATCGGTTTGTATTACAAGGGGGTATGCACATTAAATGAAACACCAAGAACGAGTAGGGTTGGTCTAACTTAGATTCTAAGTTCATGTTCAGCACATACCGTACATGCATATATTTCACTGTTCCAACTATTGCACCTACCCCCTTGTAATACAAACCAATAATAGCAGCTTGAATCTATGATTGTTTGTTAAACAACTTTTATCCTAATGTGAATAAAATTCTAAGATTTAAATGTTCAGTTGGCAAGGAAAACTTATGAGGATTCGCAGTCGCAATTTACCTTTATCTGAATTACTTTATTCTTTAATGTGAAATCACTGCATACAGACTATAACAAGTCATATAGTGCTGCAGTAACATCTAGCAGGTACTGTGCTGAAGAACCATCTTGAAGGTACTGTGCTGAAGAACCATCTAGCAGGTACTGTGCTGAAGAACCATCTTGCAGGTACTGTGCTGAAGTACCATCTAGCAGGTACTGTGCTGAAGTACCATCTAGCAGGTATTGTGCTGAAGTAGCATCTAGCAGGTATTGTGCTGAAGTAGCATCTAGCAGGTACTGTGCTGAAGTGCCATCTAGCAGGTACTGTAGTACCATCTTGCAGGTACTGTGCTGAAGTACCATCTAGCAGGTACTGTGCTGAAGTACCATCTAGCAGGTATTGTGCTGAAGTACCATCTAGCAGGTACTGTGCTGAAGTACCATCTTGCAGGTATTGTGCTGAAGTACCATCTAGCAGGTACAGTAGTACCATCTTGCAGGTACTGTGCTGAAGTACCATCTAGCAGATGCTGTGCTGAAGTACCATCTAGAAGGTACTGTGCTGAAGAACCATCTTGAAGGTACTGTGCTGAAGAACCATCTAGCAGGTACTGTGCTGAAGAACCATCTTGCAGGTACTGTGCTGAAGTACCATCTAGCAGGTACTGTGCTGAAGTACCATCTAGCAGGTATTGTGCTGAAGTAGCATCTAGCAGGTATTGTGCTGAAGTAGCATCTAGCAGGTACTGTGCTGAAGTGCCATCTAGCAGGTACTGTAGTACCATCTTGCAGGTACTGTGCTGAAGTACCATCTAGCAGGTACTGTGCTGAAGTACCATCTAGCAGGTATTGTGCTGAAGTACCATCTAGCAGGTACAGTAGTACCATCTTGCAGGTACTGTGCTGAAGTACCATCTAGCAGGTGCTGTGCTGAAGTACCATCTAGCAGGTACTGTGCTGAATTACCATCTAGCAGGTACTGTGCTGAAGTACCATCTTGCAGGTGTTGTGATGAAGTACCGTCTAGCAGGCATTGTGCTGCAGGAATATCTTGCAGGTACAGTCATACAGTGTCAGCAGGAAGGGTTTTTGAGTAAGTGAGTGAGTGAGTGAGCGAGGAAGCGAGTTTTATCAATGTTCCAGCAATACAATGGCAGGTGACACCAGAAATGGGCTTCACATATTGTATCAAAGTCAGGAAATGAACCAGAGTTTTTAATGTGAGTGAGCGAGAGAGTTTAGTTTCATACTGCAGTCAGCAATACTCCAGATATATGGCGACGGCCTGTAAATAATCGAGTCTGGACCAGACAATCCAGTGACCAACAGCATGAGCACTGATCTGCACAATTGGGAACCGATGACAAGTGTCAACCATGTCAGCGAGCCTGACCACCCGATCCCATTAGTCATCTCTTACGACAAGCATAGTTGTCTTTTCTGGCAAGCATGGGTTGCTGAAGGCCTATTCTACCTCAGACCTTCATGGGTCTTCGGATGTGATGAGCAAACACTTTAGTCACAGTTACCTCAGTCTGTGATAATGAACATAATCAAGCAAATGCCTTATTTGTGTTTAGGTTTTATCTTCCATAATAAACTGGAGATATGCTCATTGGAGTTATTACTGTTTTCAGCAAAACATCAAACAAAAGTACTGACTGGTCAAATTCATTCAAACTGCAACCTACATGATACTATCATATTCAATCGCATACTAGTCCTGCAACAAACTGTGGACACTTTACTCCAAACATAAAAAAAACAGAAAAAGTAAATAAAGCTAAACATGTTTTCTTATGAGCTGGACAAAACATGCATTATTCTCTGACAAAGAAAACAGTCTTGAGTCAGTTCTTTACATAAATAATTTGCATGAACAAAAGCTCTCAATGTACCATAAGAATAATTATTTACTTCTGCATATTTCACATGCCATAAAGCTGAATAAAAAAAACCTACTATTTGATTTAAAAAAATATGTTTTACTTCAAAACATGTTAAATGAAAAATAATTCATATTATTGCATAGATTGTACTGTCTTCAAAATATCTGAATTATTTAAATTTCAGTAAATCAAATACAGCTATTTTCTAAATTCTTCTAATTACACAAGTATGACACACATCATATTAAAGTGGCCATACGTTTACTTCCCGTGTAAGTCAAGAATTCTTGCAGCACTGAACCATCACGGTCTAATCCTCGCATTTCTATTTGTCCGCAATAAACATGCAATACTCTCCACGCGCGCTCCACGTGCGGAGAACACACAGTGTGTATTACACGCATAAAGCACACAGCAAAGCGATCCCGTGAAACACATTGACCGCGCGTGTGAGCCAAATCTCTGTGCGATACACGGTAGCCGCACGGAATTCCCTCGAGTATATCCCTCGTAACATTATCGGCCTATGATGAAAGCAGGGTCAGCCGAGGTCCCATTTCTCTGTCCGGTCGCGTAAAATCACAAACCCCGACCCCCCGCGACCTCCCCTCCGCTGCGTGTCATAGCTTTACACCTAACATGCACATGTATTCATAAGCAATCTGCATGCGATGTAAGCGTGTAAAACACTTTCGCGCGTTTTTGAACATTATTCAATCACTATAACTGGTTCCAATGACTGAACGATCGCATGCCATTAATCCGTGGGATGGGTTTTACACGGACCACCAACAAAATAAAATAGACCTACCGAAATGTCAAAACAGACAGACGATATATGTTAATAGATATCAATCACGTTCTTGTAACAAACAATTAAAAAATATATACCTTGATGCCGACACCGGTGAATACACACGAAATGGAAAGTAGAGGCATTAAACCGTAGCGGTTCTAACACACTCCGACCAATGCTTATCGCACGGCAAGCAACACTATTGCATAACAAAGATGTGACTGCCACAGACATCGACAAGAAGTATTGACTAGCCGAATACGCAATCCGATTGTTATTGATATCGCCGCAAATTGCAATACAAACTCGATTAAAAACATGTTATCAACCCTTCAATGCAAGACAGAAAGAAAAGAAGAATATGACAAGACCTACGGTGAAAGCCAGGCCGCGCTGTGTGATCTGCTAGTTGTGGATCATGGCGACTTACAGACTAATTACAGCCAGTAATTAGAAAGCGTGCTGTTAGCTATGGAGTGGAGCAAGCTAGGTCTAGGTCAAACTTGCCTCAAAATCCGTCACGTTGTTAATTTCTTCAGGTTGAAGTTTGCCGCTTCGAGCCCCCTGGATCGCTAGGAGGTCAGGTTTGCCGGTATTCGCACCTCTCTGTCTCGACAGCTCGAGCGTCTCTGGCGACTTGCAAGCATTCAAAACGGCAGCTAAAAATAACAGTAAATGAAAAGTGGATATTTTATTGCGCTAATTAATTATTCAAAAATTAATTGGAATGAGTTGCGCATGCTTCAATTAACCAGACTCAACCGGAAGCGGAATTGTGGGATAGAAAATGGCAGCCGTCTAGCAGGTGCCCGGTGAGTGAGGAAAAATGAGGAAAAGTAGCAAATAAACGTATATAAATTCCAAGTCATTGGCGCATATACATCCTAACAAGTACACTCTACATACCTGACACATACAGCAATTAATCAAACTTTTATCTCGAGCTCAGTCACCAAATCTATTCACGACTCCTCGGATGACAATCACGAATGTTGACAAAACTCATGCAGACGACGTGTTTCTCAAAGGGTGTTACTCAGCCTCACACGCTGTTCGGTGTGAAATAAAATGACAGGTGACCAAGATAACTTGCAAGTAGGTCATTCAGAACGTTTTCGGAAATATTGTGGAAAATGACACAGAAAACAAGTCATTGTCGAGTGATTATGACAGCGTGTGGCATTCATGCAACACGAGACGAGTCTGCGTAATTAACGAGATCGAAGATCGTTATCTGTTATTGTATTCGGCAAGCACCCAATACAGTAGTGCAGTATACATATATATGTTTCATTTATTGTTGATTGTGAACAATCATATCCCACTGAACCTCATCTTGTAATGAGCACTATCATATATAGGTCAAGGAAATGAATCCAGTAATTTCACATATTGCGGGACACTTTTTATAACACATGATTCACTTATTCATAGTGGGATATTCAGCTACGCTGATAAGAACAAACTGACATATTTCATAAGTAACATCTTAAATAATCAGTGATGGAAACAGGCATATAATATTATGATAGACTGAATTGCATATCACAGAAATGATCACATAGAACATTATAAAATCAATTCACAATGGTATCTGAAGCATTCAGTTTTACTTTAATCACATGAATGCAATGGTCAAAAGGTTGTTATTGGAATGCATGAGGGTTGACTTTTGCATAAGTTTAATGACTTATGAGGCAGGTGGGACTGCAAAAGTGCTTGCAGAAGATGTTCAAAAATATATGTAATGATACACTGGTCCTCATCTCCATCACCTGTAAATCACTGACTTTTGTAGTTCCTCTTCCCCATCATCTGTTCATCACTAACTGTTCAGTTTTACATTGTCCAACACGCTCATCACCTGTTAATCATGGACTTTTCCCTGTGTACATAGTTCCTCTTTGCCATCGCCTGTTCATCACTAACTGTTCATCACTAACTGTTCAGTTTTACAGTGTCCAACATGCTCATCACCTGTTAATCACTGACCTTTCCATTGTACTTCTTCCCCATCACCTATTCATCACTAACTATCCAATGTTTACATTGTTGAACTCGCTCATCACCTGGTAATGACCAACTATTCCATTGTCCTCTTCCTCATCACCTGTTGATCACTAACTTTACTAATGTTGTCATCATTCCATTTGCAGTGTTTGCCCTAGACATGAAAATTTAGGAGTCCCTGGGCCCAGTAGCATTGAGTCAACAATGACGCAAGTCTATTTGTTCATTGCGTATTTGAGATAATTTGAGCATCAAATTTGAGATAATTTGAGCATCAAATACGCATGTTTTCAGCACCAGGGTGAACACTGCACTTGCCCATTATTTTGTTTTAACTAACTTTCCTATGCTGACATCATGCCTTCTTCCCATCACATGGTTATCACTGACTATTCCTTTCCATTTTGACATCATTGCCCTTGCCCATCACCTGTTCGTCACTATCTGTTCCATGTTGATATCATTCGTCTTGCCCATCACCTGTTCATCGCTGATGATTCCTTTCCAGTTCGACATCATTCCCCTAGTCCATCGCCTTATAGTTGCTGACTATTCCATCTTTCCTCTTGCCCATCACCAGTTCATCACTTACTATTCCGTTTAGACATCATTCCTCTTGCCTATCACCTGTTCATCACTGACTATTCTATTTAGACATAATTCCTCTTGCCTATCGCCTGTTTTTCACTGACTATTCTATTCAGACATAATTCCTCTTGCCTATCGCCTGGTTTTCACTGTCTGATCTATCCTGACATCATTTCCTTTGCCCATCCCCTGTTCATCACTAACCGTTCCCCACTAACCGTTCCCTGTTGACATTGTTCCTCTTGTCCATCACATGATTATAACTGACTATTCCATTGTGACATCTTTCTTCTTGCCCATCACATGGTTATCAATGACTATTCCATTGTGACATCTTTCTTCTTGCCCATCACATGGTTATCAATGACTATTCCATTGTGACATCTTTCTTCTTGCCCATCACATGATTATAACTGACTATTCCATTGTGACATCTTTCTTCTTGCCCATCACATGGTTATCAATGACTATTCCATTGTGACATCTTTCTTCTTGCCCATCACATGATTATAACTGACTATTCCATTGTGACATCTTTCTTCTTGCCCATCACATGATTATAACTGACTATTCCATTGTGACATCTTTCTTCTTGCCCATCACATGATTATAACTGACTCTTCCATTGTGACATCTTTCTTCTTGCCCATCACATGGTTATCAATGACCATTCCATTGTGACATCTTTCTTCTTGCCCATCACGTGATTATAACTGACTATTCCATTGTGACATCTTTCTTCTTGCCCATCACATGGTTATCAATGACTATTCCATTGTGACATCTTTCTTCTTGCCCATCACATGGTTATCAATGACTATTCCATTGTGACATCTTTCTTCTTGCCCATCACATGATTATAACTGACTATTCCATTGTGACATCTTTCTTCTTGCCCATCACATGGTTATCAATGACTATTCCATTGTGACATCTTTCTTCTTGCCCATCACATGGTTATCAATGACTATTCCATTGTGACATCTTTCTTCTTGCCCATCACATGATTATAACTGACTATTCCATTGTGACATCTTTCTTCTTGCCCATCACATGGTTATCAATGACTATTCCATTGTGACATCTTTCTTCTTGCCCATCACATGATTATAACTGACTATTCCATTGTGACATCTTTCTTCTTGCCCATCACATGATTATAACTGACTATTCCATTGTGACGTCTTTCTTCTTGCCCATCACATGGTTATCACTTTCCATTTAGACATCATTGCACTTGTCCATCACCTATTCATCACTGTCTGTTCCATGTTGACATAGTCCGACTTGCCCATCACCTGTTCATTGCTGATGATTCCTTTCCAGTTTGACATTGTTCCCCATGTCCATCACCTTATAGTTGCTGACTATTCCTTGTTGAAATCTTTCCTCTTGCCCATGACCTGTTCATCACTGTTCCATGTTGACATCTTTCCTCTTGCCCATGACCTGTTCATCACTGTTCCATGTTGACATCTTTCCTCTTGCCCATGACCTGTTCATCACTGTTCCATGTTGACATCATTCCTCTCGCCCATGACCTGTTCATCACTGTTCCATGTTGACATCATTCCTCTTGCCCATGACCTGTTCATCACTGTTCCATGTTGACATCATTCCTCTTGCCCATGACCTGTTCATCATTGTTCCATGTTGACATCATTCCGCCTTGCCCATGACCTGTTCATCACTGTTCCATGTTGACATCATTCCTCATTCAATAGAGAGTGTATTGCTAACCATACAGTGTGCATTGACACCAAACCATTGTTTTGACACCTGGACAGTTTGTGTTGACACCCGGACAGGTTGATCGATGCCCAGTAATTTTGTATTGGCACCCATCAAAATGTACTGACATCCAGTCACATTGTAATAACACACAGACACCCAAACAGTTTTTATTGACACCCAATCATTTTGTATAGACATCCAGTCAGTCATATTGACTGCCAGTTAGTGTGTACTGACACCGAATCAGTTTGTATTGACACCCAGTCTGTATGTATTGACTCCCAGTCAGTATGTATTGACACCCAGTCAGTATGTATTGATGTCTAATCAGTTTGTATTGACACCCAGTCAGTATGTATTGACACCTGATCAGTATATATTGCCACCCAATCATTTTGTATTGTCACCCAGTTAGTTTGTATTGACTGCCAATGAGTATGCATTGACACCCAGTCAGTATGTATTGATATCTAATCAGTTTGTACTGACACACAGTCAGTTTGTATGGAAATCCAAGCAGTTTGTATTTACACCCATCAAATGTACTGAGACCCAATCAGTATGTATTGACACTGAATCACTTTGTATTGGCACCCAGTCAGTATGTATTGACAGCCGTTCAGTTTGTATTGACACCTGATCAGTTTGTACTGGCACACAATCAGTCTATATTGATGCCTAGTGAATTTTGAAACCCATGATAGTTTGTATTGATAATTATACCATGTGCATTGATAACCAGACTATAATACTGATACCCATGTCGTATTATCAATACGCAACCAGACTGTTTCTTGATACTCAGACAATGTGTCTTGATACCCAGACTGTATTTATTGATAAGCAGACTGTATGTATTGATACTCATATAATGTGTATCAATACACTGACTGCGTTTATTGATAACCAGACTGTTTCTTGATACTCAGACAATGTGTATTGATACCCAGACTGTAATTATTGATAACCTAACTGTATGTATTGATACTCAGATGATGTGTATCAATAACCAGACTGTGATTATTGATAACCTAACTGTATGTATTAATGCCATGCAGTGTGTATTGACACTCAGCAAGGGTATATTGACAATAAATTATTGTTCATGGGTGCATGGTTTGTCCTGACTAGAATTTGTCTTCCGTAACTCATGCTTGTCGTAAGAGGCAAGATCAGGTGGTCAAGCATGGTTGGCACATGCCATTTTATCCCATCTGTGTAGTTCAATAGTCATGATTTTCATCACAGGATTGTCTGACTCAAATATATAATTGATTTTTTTTGCAGTATTAATTTGACTAAACAACAAACAGAACAGTGTGTTTTGAAAACTGCTATTTCATTTTGATACCTGGTGTCATGGTGTCATTGAACACCTTTCTATTTTCCCAACAATGCATTTACCTGCACATTCTGGAAACACTGCCATCAAGCATGCTCACTAGTTTGCCGAGAAAGCGTGTACATGCTCTAACGCAACCAGCCACCATTCTTGTCTTGTGATGCATTTCATGTAATTGTGTCTTATTGAGGTAATTTTTCAACCGGTAGAGGCATACATTTCACGTTTAGTTCCATCTTCTGAGTTCAGTAATATTAGTTGTACATTTTGCAATATGTGAAACCTTTCAAAGCTATGTTTATCTGGAATGTTGTTCAATTTTGGTGTTTGTTTTGGCATTTCTTAAATGCCCTCCAGAATCAGAATCATCTCTGATCAAACTACATTTAATGAAGTTTAAGCAAAAATATTAGGGTTGTAAAAGAGGCATAATCTTGATGTAATTAATGGTCTCTTTATTTCAACCTCTCCAGTTCGTACTAAGATATCCATTTCAGAGGAATAATTACATCAAGTATGATGTTTATATGTGTTTTAATGTCCTTTCATTGCAGAATCAAGTCACAAAGATACTGCTACAGCTAACAAACCACCAAGTAAGTTTTGATATATTTGTCCTATGTAATGAGTTCTTTTATTAAAAGTATTATTCTTCAAAAGTTATTTTTATTATTACTAGCAGTATACAGTGTGTGTGTTACCTGTTGAGCAAGGTCTGGGTGAGAGACCCTTGTGTAGATGCACAACAGCAATGTTCCTATCCTAACCAGTTGTCCTGCTAATTGCCTTGAGGATTCATAACACCTGTCCTCTCCAGTCGCGACACTGTTAACTTTTCTTTTGTGTGATTGGCATTGTGACAATCCAGAAGAAAAAAATGACCTGACAGTACAACGTTTGTTTTTGTAACAAATTACAGCTATTGAAATTATTAGTGCCATCATACTGATGGCATATCTAAGTTTGAAACAGCATGGTAAAATCCTTGTCTGCATGCCCTTTTGGCACAATTGATTTGTTTGAGAAAGTGCATTGAAGTATGTTGTCACCATTAATATCTTTCATGATTTAAGGTGACATGAACAATGACTAATGATAAAGTGTACAGGTCAAACAGCCAGCTAATCATCAATGTCTTTTCAAAGTTTGAGGTCAGTAAATAAACAAATATACATACCAAGCATTGTTTTGTTGCTCATAATTCATTAGTGAATGTTAGAATTACAGCTCTTTCATTCACCTTAAGTCATGGTTTAAAGTTCAGTTTAATAGACCATGAAGTTATGGCACACCTGAAAATGAAGTGGCTTATTTAAATTGTCATGACAGTGCCTATGAGGCACACTTAAAAAAACCTTACTTTTGATCCCTGAATTGTTATTTACAAGGGTCCAAATGTTTTGTGTTTCTTTTATCATGGGTAATATTATTCAGGAGTCAATTTCTAATTTTGTTATATTCCTCCTCTCTATGTTTAATCGCAAGGGGAAATTACAACAAAAAGTACGATATATACTACAGGTATGCTAATTCAGTGTATGTTCTTCCACAAGGGTAAGAAAACATTAGTCAAAAGAAATGCAGTAGTAAATAAATCTTGAACTGAAATCCCCACTGTCTGTCCTAAATGATTCTTTGCTAGCTGGCATAGCTAATGTTGAGATGAGATATCACTCATGGGTGAGTGTAGTGGTGTGTGTTATGCTCCTAAAAGAATGGACTTATGTTTTCTGACTGGCAGTTCTGTTTGGTTGTTGATGTTTAACCTTGTCACTTCACAAGGAGTCACATTTTCAGTCCCAGAGACTGGTTGTACTGATGTGAGATTAGACGCTGCTTGCAGATATTCATTTGTTGATGTTTAACCTCATCACCTCACAAGGAGTCACATTAGTCCCAGAGACTGGTTATACTGGTGTGAGATTAGACCCTGCTTGCAGATATTCATTTGTTGATGTTTAACCTTGCCACCACACAAGGAATCACATTTTTAGTCCCAGAGACTGGTTATACTGGTGTGAGATTAGACTCTGCTTGCAGATATATATTTGCTGACTAGAGGCTATGATGTGTATGTGTAGCCTCGTCTTCTCACATGGGGGCACATTAGTCATTGATAGGTAACACAAATAAGAGCTTCCATCGCCTAGTGTCTCAAGGAAGGTGAGAAACTGGAGCTCACTAACTGCTGATGGGAGTCATCATCATCCCACTGGCGTATGTTCATGACGTTAGTCACCAGATTTACAGGTCCACTTCATTATGTACAGATAACTAGAATATTACTGCAATACACTTCAGAGAGGCCACATCACTTCTTTTCTGATAGAAACAAAAAAAGGATCACAGGAAAATTAAAGTGTTCCTTTAGTCTTTTCCAGTTTTCATCACCACCATGCTATTCAAAGCTGGTGATGAAAACTAGAAAATATTAAACAAACCTTTGAATTTTCCTTTGATCTTCTATTTGTTTCTCCCCATATATATCACTTTTGAAATAGGGGTTGAGGGATCAAAGACCTTGGTTTTCCCACTTGGGTACAGTGTGTGAAGCCCATTCTGGCACCTTCTGACATGATATTCTTGCAGTATTGCTTAAAGCAGTGTATACACTCAAACACATCTAAAATACACAACAATGTATGACACATCATGTTCCAAATATGCAGGCACAGATTGTTTTCATCCAGACTGTTTGCCATTTCAGTCTTTAGGAATATGTAACACTAACCTATACTTGTAAGAGAGGAATAATGTGATCGGAGGATCAGGCTCACTGACTTGGTTGACACGTCATCGTATCTCAGTTGTGTAGGTCGATGCTCATGATGTTGATCAGTGGATTATGTGGTCCAGACTATTATTTACAGACCACCACCTTAGGGACTGTGGTGTAAAATTGAACTCACTCACTTACTCAGTCACTCCAGACTTGCTCTATTCCATGACCATTGACCTAGTGGTTGTGTCCCACTCCTACGTGAGTACCCAATCTGTGGACCATTTATTAGTGTCAGCAAATTGTTGTAACCAGAACTGAGTAACAGAAATGAGGTTGTTACAATTCCATCTCTTACAGTGATGAAGAAGACACTTTGTAACTGATGTGCATTGTTTAGGACTTCAAAACTTTCATCCAACATGTGTTCCTTTTTGTTTCATGTACATTATGTACAATAGTAGTCAATCATGTAAATCATGATATCTGATACACCTGAAATAATCTTTTCTTAATAAATTCCTTCAAATTACGATTTCAATTAATGTAGGGCATTGTAAAATATTTGGATTGCCTTATATGGTATTATTCATGTCGTATTTCAAAGTACATGTGCAAACTTTGATGTACTATTATGAAAGATGATTTGCTAGAAAATGTCCTGAAATGCCATTCTCCTTCACAGAAAATAATAACACATATGACTTGTTGAAGTGATGGCCTGGAAATCTCATTATAAATGAATTATAAGAGTCTAAGAGACAGTTCTTTTATATTTGTTGAGATGTATAAACTCAGTGAATAAGTGCAATATACTAGATTATTTATTGAACAGATGACAACGGTGTTATGAATTGTAATGAGTAGAATTCTTAATGCCAGATAGCATTGCATTTAGTCAAACAGAATTTAGTAAATTAAACTTCAACCCAAAAATAAACAAATGGTATCAGTATAATGCAAAAGGAAATGTTTCAATGTCGCCTGTCACTTTCTTTATTACGTGAGATTTAATAAGATCATTCCATCTTGTCGGGGGATCACTGCTGGACTCAAGGAACTTTAATTCCAAGCTGAAAATTTACAATAGATCCCTTTCTGCTTAGCAGTGATACAAGTTTTCTTTATGTGGTGTGACCTAGTACAAAATCTGCTTTCTTTGTTTGCTTGATAAATTGATGAATGTATCCTCCACCTGAAGTAGTGAAAATCAAAGGGGGGAGCTATGTAGGGTGTTTGCCTTCAGTGGCATTTTCTGCATGACAAAAGGATTAATATCCTAGGACATTAAGTTCATGTTTTCTTTGCACTTTCTTAATGTCCCAGTCTGATCACTAACATGAACACATCTCAGACAATATTTGAAACGTGTAGCCCAGATTTAATTTATTTGGACCGTTATATCACTTGATGGTTGAAGGTGTTGCTTTCACCTTGACACTTGTCAAATACTTTTTGTATTGCACATTAGTCAGTGACTGTAGATCCCTCAGTCAACTCATTTAGCAACAGAGCAGATCATATGTCTTGTTTCAGACGTTAATAACCCTGGCCTTCCTACATCAAAGAAAAAATAGCCAATGGTTTATGAAGAAATGGCTGTGATATGTAATAAGAGTAATATTTAATGTTTTTTCTCATACATTTTAGTAGGAAATAGATAATATGTTGCTTGCACACCTTGATGTTAGAAGACAAAGCTTCTTAAATGCAGACTTCACCTGAGAAAATAATTTGAACAAAAGATGAATACCACTTTCTCAGGTGATCAGGATGGTCAGGTACAGTTTTGTAGGTTGATGGGAAGAACGTGTGTGTAATGTCCTATTCTAAAATGTAATGCCTGGGTATTTTGTGTGTAAGGAACAGCAGCACTCAGGACTTCAAAAACACTTATCTCTATTTTTCTAACTTTCCAATTTTCTAGTTTTCTTAAATTAGGATTTGTGTTTTAGGATGGCAGTAAAAACTATGTACATTTTAGAAAGCAGGTTTGTTTCCATAAACTGTGTAATGTATTTAAAAGTTGGAAGAAGTGTCATTAGTTTCCCAGCAGATCAAATCCTGTTACTATTTGTGCATAGAACTGGAAAATAGTATGAATAATTTGCTTTTGAAAAAGTGTGTGTCGATAATGGAGAAGTATTGCTCACTGGTGTAATGATGGCTATGGCTGTCATCTAGGGTGCTTTGAATAGATGCAGTGTCGACAGTATTCATATTAGCAATTAGTAAACATTAACAATCACAGACAGAGAGCCAGACGGCAACTTACAGCGTATAATTCATGTGTATTCAGATACCTGATACATCTTCAGCTTCATTGGCAGATGAAGAATGTGAAATCAGCACTTCTAAAGTTGTCTAAGGGTATTCCAGTATTCCTGTGTAAAACTCAGAGATTATGTTAACCCTTTTGATGCAGTGTAGTAAATATGTATTTTGCAGGTGATACAATTTAATACAGTTGCAGTATTGGGGGTTGGGAAGAGGTTAATATGTCTGCTGTTGCTAGGTCCCGGTGTACTCACAACTTTAAAGATATGCCTACAGAAAATGGATGCTCCCAGAAAGCCTCAAAGTAAGCTTATTGCTCCAGTCAAACAACGTAAATATTTCTCATTGTCAGCCTATGCACTGTTTGTTCATAGGCTCTACTGTCCAAGAGAAGCCTGTTGAATATTCATGTTATTTTATAGGGTCATTTTGATTGGTAAGATTCAGGTAAATTAAAAAGGAACAAAAAGGTTGGATTGATATAACTCTTTCCTTTTAAATACAGCCTTGGATTTGCATCATAAGCGATTTCTATGATATTTTCAGATAGATTTTTATTAAATGTTTTCTAGCCTTCAGTGGTGTGTATGTTTCTAAATATGGACACAAATAAACAAGGTTTTCATGCCATCTTCATTCTTTAGTATCCTCCTGGACAGCACTCTGCCTGGTTAGCCTGTATTAGAATGTCCAGTGGCACCCTTAGTGTAAACCATTAACATGGTGATCCTGAGACTGTTTGAATTAATTAGGCAGTTCTGTTCAGATGTCAAATACCACTTTCTTATTTCAGGGTATTAGGAAACTAATTTCAACAAAAATAACCCTGATTTGTTGACTATCTGAAACTTTGTGAAAGATATCTTAATAAAACTATTTGCCAAAGCAGAACCAACAAAGAAAACAAAAGCCACTTTGCATGTCAGCAAATATTTTATGCAGAATGCTCCCAAATTGAGCCTGCTCTGATACAGGCTTTTATCGTACATAGTTCCCCTGTGTTTTAATTTGAGGACTTGTAATTTTGTGTAATTGCTTTAGTTCTGCACCTCAGGTCATGTTACTCTAAGGTCGTGAATTAGTAAAGAAAGCCTTTTCCATTAGTACTAAGCCTTATAATTGCCATGCTGTCTTTGTTGGCAACAGTAATACTCACCAAACTCTGCTAATCGTTTCTTTATGGCAGCAGGTTGTTTACCTATCTTTAACATCAGCTGATAAGATGGAAGTGAGTTGTACAATTATCATTCTGCCCAGGTATGAGGTGATTTCAACTGTTTTACATGTTGACCCTTTGGCAGTTGCTCTTTTGCATCAAGAGTTATAGTTGGAGACATTTAATTCCTGTTAAGTCAAATATAATCATGTTGTTTCGTGCTGGTCTGAATGAAATCTTTCCTCAACTGTCCGTAGGATGACCTTCTATTATGGGGGCTTTCCTACTCCACTGTCGCTTGGACGACCTTCTCCTATTACAATGGCCTTCTGTACTGTCTGGGGGACAACCTCCTCTAGTATGATGACCTACCTGCACAGTCTGAAGGATGATCTTTCCCTAGTATGAAGACCTTCCTGCACAGACTGGAGGATGACCTTCCTGCACTTCATCTATTACGATGGCAGTCTTGCACTGTCTGTTGGATAACATTCCTCTATTATGATGGCCTTCCTGTCCCACTGTCGGTAGGATGACCGTCTCCTATTACGATGACCTTCTGTACTGTCAGGGGGACAACCTCCTCTAGTATGATGACCTGCCTGCACAGTCTGAAGGATGACCTCCCACTAGTATGATGACCTGCCTGCACAGTCTGAAGGATGACCTTCCTCTAGTATGATGACTGCCTGCACAGTCTGAAGGATGACCTCCCACTAGTATGATGACCTGCCTGCACAGTCTGAAGGATGACCTTCCTCTAGTATGATGACCTGCCTGCACAGTCTGAAGGATGACCTCCCACTAGTATGATGACCTGCCTGCACAGTCTGAAGGATGACCTTCCTCTAGTATGATGACTGCCTGCACAGTCTGAAGGATGACCTCCCACTAGTATGATGACCTGCCTGCACAGTCTGAAGGATGACCTTCCTCTAGTATGATGACCTGCCTGCACAGTCTGAAGGATGACCTCCCACTAGTATGATGACCTGCCTGCACAGTCTGAAGGATGACCTTCCTCTAGTATGATGACCTGCCTGCACAGTCTGAAGGATGACCTCCCTCTAGTATGATGACCTGCCTGCACAGTCTGAAGGATGACCTTCCTCTAGTATGATGACCTGCCTGCACAGTCTGAAGGATGACCTTCCTCTAGTATGATGACTGCCTGCACAGTCTGAAGGATGACCTTCCTCTAGTATGATGACCTGCCTGCACAGTCTGAAGGATGACCTTCCTCTAGTATGATGACCTGCTTGCACAGTCTGAAGGATGACCTCCCACTAGTATGATGACCTGCCTGCACAGTCTGAAGGATGACCTTCCTCTAGTATGATGACTACCTGCACAGTCTGAAGGATGACCTCCCTCTAGTATGATGACCTGCCTGCACAGTCTGAAGGATGACCTTCCTCTAGTATGATGACCTGCCTGCACAGTCTGAAGGATGACCTCCCACTAGTATGATGACCTGCCTGCACAGTCTGAAGGATGACCTTCCTCTAGTATGATGACCTGCCTGCACAGTCTGAAGGATGACCTTCCTCTAGTATGATGACCTGCCTGCACAGTCTGAAGGATGACCTTCCTCTAGTATGATGACCTGCCTGCACAGTCTGAAGGATGACCTCCCTCTAGTATGATGACCTGCCTGCACAGTCTGAAGGATGACCTCCCTCTAGTATGATGACCTGCCTGCACAGTCTGAAGGATGACCTTCCTCTAGTATGATGACCTGCCTGCACAGTCTGAAGGATGACCTTCCTCTAGTATGATGACCTGCCTGCACAGTCTGAAGGATGACCTTCCTCTAGTATGATGACCTGCCTGCACAGTCTGAAGGATGACCTCCCTCTAGTATGATGACCTGCCTGCACAGTCTGAAGGATGACCTTCCTCTAGTATGATGACCTGCCTGCACAGTCTGAAGGATGACCTTCCTCTAGTATGATGACCTGCCTGCACAGTCTGAAGGATGACCTCCCTCTAGTATGATGACCTGCCTGCACAGTCTGAAGGATGACCTTCCTCTAGTATGATGACCTGCCTGCACAGTCTGAAGGATGACCTTCCTCTAGTATGATGACCTGCCTGCACAGTCTGAAGGATGACCTCCCTCTAGTATGATGACCTGCCTGCACAGTCTGAAGGATGACCTCCCACTAGTATGATGACCTGCCTGCACAGTCTGAAGGATGACCTCCCTCTAGTATGATGACCTGCCTGCACAGTCTGAAGGATGACCTTTCTCTAGTAAGATGGCTTTCCTGTACTGTCTGTAGGATGACCTTCTTCTGGTATGATGACCTCCCTGTTCAGTCTGTAGGATGACCATCCCACATTATAATGGTCTTCCTGCACAGTTTGTAGCCTTCCACTGCTAACTGTGGGATGGCATCCCTGAACTGTTTGTAGATATATTTAACTCTTCAGATTTGTGTGTGTTTCCTTTGGCCGAGTCAAGAGGAATGGGTAGCCCAACAATGTAAGGTGCCACGTCTTGCTGTGCCAAGTATAATCCCTCACAAGTGTCATGATCTTCTAGTTGTAGTTTCAAATGCAGTGCCCTCTGATGGATATTTTATGATGTATCCAAGAATAGGTAAATTGCCCAACATCACTTTAGGCATCAGCCCACTTTGTAGTGATATTTCGTTTGTAACTGTAATACTATCCATGACGTTTCAGGGTATATCTTTACTTCTCCCTCAGGTGATATTACAGCATCATCTCCATGTGTATGTCATACAGAATCTTTGAATTGATACATATTATGAGAGGGAACATTTGTGGATGTCATTTTCTGTAGTATGAGGCATATAATGTTGTGAGTATCTTCTGTCTGCTATCATTTCTACATACCTTTCAAAGAGACTTTCTTGATAAGGACGAGAAATTATGGATGTGAACTTCTTTATGTTGAAGAACATGACATTTCATAACCTGATGATGAGTAAGAATACACTCCGAAACATGTTCCTCAAAATAATGAAGTTGATATCCATAATTCTCGCCACTGTATCACTTCTAAATGCCATTCAAAGAAACTTCCGTGATGTTACCATTTGTTATCTAATGACATGTATTATTAAATTGCTGATGAAGAGATTCCTGTTTGAGTTTGGTGAATAGTTCAACAAAACCAAGTCCAATATGTCAGTAACATTTAAGACATTATTGGCATGTATCGAAACAATAATGAAGACACAACATATGTTTTGTTTGGGTTTATTCTTTTTGAGTTAAGTAAAGATTCTAGTACTTTTGTTGGGTTGAGTCCTATTCAGGATTTGAATCCATACCTGCAGGTTCATACACGTACAAAGTCAGATGCCAAACCCACTCACCACAGCAAAATAGGATTGTGTATTGATGAGTGAGTGAGTGAATGAGTTTAGTTTTACGCTGCACTCAGCAATAATTCAGCTATATGGCGGCAGTCTGTAAATAATCAAGTCTGGACCAGACAATCCAGTGATCAACAACATGAGCATTGATCTGCACATTTGGGAACTGATGACGTGTGAACCAAGACCACCCGATCCTGTTAGTCACCTGTTACGACAAGCAAAGTCGCCTTTTATGGCAAGCTTTGGTTGCTGAAGGCCTACTCTACCCTAGCACCTTCACGGGTTGTGTATTGATGATGATGATGATGATGATGATGATGATGATGATGATGATGATGATGATGAACCCAACAAAAGTACTGTAATGTTAATGGCATTGTGCTTTGAGTTGAGTTGGGTTTTATGTCACATTGGCATTATTTAAGCCATGTACTGATGAGATCAAGTTTGTACTTATTACCGTTTTAAGTGCATTATCAAGAAAATGCTTTGTTTCAAGAGCAAATATTTTACTTCACTACCATATTAAAAATAGAAAATGTCATAGCACCAAATGCAACAGCAAGTAATTCATTATTCTCTTTACAGAAATGGCATTATGTATTGATGATGACGAGGATGGTGATGATTTACTAGTGTAGACAGCTTTTTAGATAGTTGTTGGTACAACGCCTACTACTATGGATACATGATACACTAATGTGAAGCTGACAGACAGTTCATGAAGTGATCTCCCACTTTCTAACAGAGCTGGAATCTTAGTTACCTGTGACCAGTGCTGACTGCTGCTGTGCAGTGAATGACCTCATGGCGTTTCCGTGTTGCAACAGACTGATTAAAACTGGTCTTGTTTGTGAGAAAGTAAAAGTTACCTTAAATACTCTTGCAGGATTTTTATGAGCTCCTTTTCATAGAGATATGTTCAACTTCAGTACAAAATTCTGCTAAACTATTTTATTTTGCAGGAAATACTGTCACATGATATATTATAGATCATCATGATTCAAATTCACACATTTTGAAAGATGACTCGCCTGAATTTGATAAGATTAAATTCAAGATGACATTACTTAAGTAATGTAATTGGGTAATATAACTGTTTAAAAAACATATCTGAGGTTTTTCAAAACGTAATGGTTTTGTGTGAGGAGTCTTTGTTAAGAAAGCTATGTATAGATATGGACGGAATGATATTGGCTGTAGTAAGTCCAGGGTTTACTGTTATCCTCCTTTGGTTTGAGCCAATTTGAGGTGCAAAGCAATTAATCATGATTGTGAAAACGTCCCAGGAAACCCTATATAAACATGAAGGGGGTCTGGCTTCTTCTTAGCCTCCGAGTTGTTAAGACATCTGTAGATAAAAATGAAAATGCCCTACCTCAATTAAGTGTAGAGTATAGGTAAAGTATTCATGGTATAGTCATGCAGGTCTTTGTTTCATTGAGGGTTCTAACATGCTTGAACTGATTGTTGAAATTTTATGGGCATTTCACCTTATGTTTATCCTTCTTCATTATTTGCTTCAAAGCGTAGAACCTATTGCAAGACAGTTCAGAGCTTGACAAGAAATGGAGTGTTTGAGAAGCTGTGATGGTTATTAACCTTGGATATTAAGGGATGACTGCATCTGTTGTTATTGTGCTCTTTAAGTTATAATTTTAGCTGTAATGACTTCTAGTCTCTCGCAGTATTGTGTAATTAACATTATTCAGTGTCAGGGTATAATGACAAGAGTCACAAGTACTTAATGCTTTACTGCATTAGCACTGAGCTGTCCCTTCCTCTGTTCAAAATACTGGCCCTGTTTATGAAGCACTGATCCTCCAATTATTTGCCAGTTTAAATCAGGTTTCAGTCAATTAAATTTTACATTTTATGTAATTATATCATTAGGATATTGTGTGGGTTTAAAGCATGGTTCAGTAACTGTAAACTTAAAGAGAATCATTCAGCGTAACTTTATATGTCTTATATGTGAATAAGATTAAAGCTATGTTACAGATTTATAATCACAGTAATGCTCTGTAATTATTGCGCAGGCCTTGAATGTTTGGAAACTATTGCTTATCAATGGAGGTAGAAGACCCCCTCTGTGTACGAGACCAATTATTTCCAGATGTCATCTTGGCTGCTTACTGCATATTTTGACATGACTTTGTGATTTACGTTTAA
This sequence comes from Haliotis asinina, assembly GCF_037392515.1. Taxonomy (NCBI): domain Eukaryota; kingdom Metazoa; phylum Mollusca; class Gastropoda; order Lepetellida; family Haliotidae; genus Haliotis; species Haliotis asinina. The sequence continues at coordinate 20,797,187 of NC_090291.1, read as the reverse complement.
TGTTTTATTATCAAACTGACTTTTTATTTCAAGCAGCTTAATGGGTTTAAGATTTTTAAGTTGTTTAAAAGTGTCCAATGTGACACATTTTTAGATGAACAAGCAGTTTTGGTGGCACAGTAGAATAAGAATGTGGATAAGTGGATGAGTATGGTTTTATTACGCTTTTAACAATATTCCAGCAAAATTCCAGTAATGTTTCAGCAATATTATGGTAGGGAACACCAGAAATGGGCTTCACACATTGTTACCATATGGGGAATTGACCCCCGGGTCTTCAGCATGATGAGGGAACACTTTAACCACTAGCCCACCCCATTGCCCCAGAAAAGCATGTGGCACTGAATGGATACTTTATTAACCTCTTGGCTAATACAGTTGTTAGTTTTGAAATGTTGTTTTTCACCAAGATTATGGAACAAGACACAAGTCTAATTTCATTGATTGTCGATTAAGTAACTTCGGATTTTTTTCTTTTATCCCAACAGTTTCTCTTAATTGAGATACATGTATATGTGGTTTACCTGTACCAGATGTAATCTACAAGTACTTAAATATTCTGGCATGCTGCATTAAAGTCAGTCTTTATACTGGGGGTACTGAGTTTCAGAGACTAGCTAGCCTCTGAAATGAACATATTTCACGGAAAATAAATGCTTTTAAATTAAAATCGTAAATACAATAGAAAGGAGCCCAGAAATTTTCTTTATTTTCACGAGTCTAGATTTGCCACATTTTCTAGACTTGCGTGGGCTTTGTTTTTGACATATTTGCTTCAGGGTCTGAATGACAGACTAAGGTTCAATCTAAGAAGAGACAACTGAAGTTTGTCAGGAGCTCTGGTTAAGACAAATCTGGAAGGAAAATAATATGGAAAACCCTAGTCTTGCTCACTGTATCAACAACTGGTTCATCTTGAGCAGACTTAATACCTTGACTGAAACTCATTCATCAATTCAATATGCACCTTGATGATAACACACAATGTGCAAGGTATGTTCCGAGTCACAGTGACTACACATTTGGTGATTGACTGATTTAAGGGCGGTGGGCTAGCCTTGTGGTTAAAGCGTTCCCTCGTCATGCTGGAGTTCAAATCCCTACATGGGTACAGTATGTGAAGCATATTTCTGGTGTTCCCCACCGTGATATTGCCGGAATATTGCTCCAAGTTACAGGAAACCAAATCAGTGAATCCGCAGATTGAATGTGTTCTTCATCTTGACCTCTGGTAGTAACTCAGATACATGGTTTCTTCATGACAGATAATCACACCAAAATTAGGGGTACCGCAACACATTGTAGTACACTAATCCAGGTAAACATAAATCATGTGACTGCATTATGTACCCTACAAACTAACTACCCAAGGTGATGACCCATTTGAATTAATCATGTCGCAATCTTCATTCTTTTTAGCAAATTCTTTTTGGTATGTGGACTTTGTATCATACTGCATGACAATGACAGGGGGTTTTAATAAGATGAAACATTAAGAACATGTTATTATGATTATTTATTGTTTTCAGATCAAGGAGTGTACTTGTCATCTTACCTGTATAAAGGTATGTTAACATGTGTATTGTTGTCCAAGATCAAAGGGTGAAGGTTTTATAAAAGATTTTTCACGTGATAAAAATGACAGTTTTTGTGATAAGACATAGGTAGTTTTATATTTCAGTTTGTATATATCATATGACCTGTCAGTTTCTATAATGAAAAGATTAAGTGTATTAGAACTTGCTGTTTACCTAATGACAGTGCTGATATGAAAGCCACTGGAATGTATCTTTCACTACTTTTGAATGAAGACTTTTGTATGGAAGTCTGTGCATAGGGTATTTTGGTCATGATGATTCATTCTGACAATGAGAAATATACTACTCACATGACTTTGTTGAATAGTGCATGATGATATGTAAATTATGTCCCATCGTGAGACCGACAGCAACCTGTATCAAGGTATGCATGTGCACAGTGACAGAAAACCATCACTAAGTACTTCTGGGCCTAGACTTTCAAGGTTCTCTTCACACTAAGATAGTTATAAGTACCGTACATTAATGTGAACTTATTAGTATCTAAGGGCTGAGAGATCTTGGAAAATCTAGACCCCTGTGAGTTACGTAAGGGTGAAACAAGGGTTTTACATTTCCTACCAAAACCAAAGAAAAGTGTTTTATCTGACTTTGAAACTGTTATGAATGTAAAACACAAAAACATATTATTTTCAGTTTGTGAAAATGTTTTGTGCACATGTACATAGCAGAACAACATTGATGGGACAGCCCACAAATGATGGGACTGCAGGTGTCAACTGGGATGTGACTGGCAGCAAACACCTTGTCTTGCACACCCAAAGCACATGCTCTGCACATCCAAAGCACGTGGCCTGCACATGGGCTGCTCACAGTACCTGTCTTGTGAAGAACACATGGTTCATAGTGACAAACATTCTCATTCTTCTGAGCGGTCCTTTGTAGCCAGATGGATAAAACCTCCAAGTTACAGAGTGAAGTGTTGCAGGTTCAAAACCAGTTATCGCTAGTAAATAGTGGATGTGTTCATTAATGTGATATTTTATGATCAGTGATAGCAAGACAAGGTTGTATCCATCATAGATAATGGCCATTTCAAAGCCTCATATCAGGTTAAATCACAACTATTACACAACAATACAGAGATAATATAAATTATTTCACATCATGGGCAGAGAACCATTTGATTTTAAATGTGAAAAAAGACAAAAGAACTGTTTATGAACTTCAGAACTAACTCCCCCAAAGTATCACCTTTGTTCATTAATGGTGAACCAATTGAGATAGTCACTGAATACAAGTACCCTGGAACGTTTATTGATAGCAGGTTAATATGGAATACCAACACTGATGCCCTGTATGGTAAATGTCAGCAACGCCTTCATCTGATGTGCAATCTGTGATCTTTTAGTATTTCCCAAACTGTTTTGATGTTGTTTTATACCACTTATATTCAGAGTACACTCACGTTTTCTTCTCAGTGCTGGTTTGAATCTCTTTCAGACAAAAGCAAATTGAAACTTAACAGAATTGTTAATACAGCTAGTGAAAAAATCAGGGGTCGCTTTTGATAATCTTTCACTACTTTTTTGAGCGGCAAGGACTTTAGACATCTGAAAAAATCATAAATGACCCAACACATTTTTTAAATCAAGAGTATAAGCTTCTACCACCTGGTCACTGCAACACAGTACCAATCACCAAGACTAAAAAGCTCGAACATCTTTTGTACCTCAAAGTATTGCAGTTTTAAACAAATGTTAATTGTCTAGTTATCATCTTTTCCATTTTTTTTTTTGTTATTATCATATTTTAGAGCACCTAATATATCTCAGGTTTTTAGTAGTTCATATAGTATGCTGTTATATGTTGTTGTCTTTTTCTCAAGCCCTTTGATACAAAACATATTCCTTTTAAGGTAATAAAGTATTGTCTGTGTCTATAAAATGGTTGAAATTTAACCTAATATGAGGTCTGGAAACGTGTACTTCAAAACTTGCATCAGAAACGATCAGCACAGAGTCACAGCTGAGGTCTCCCTGATTTTGGAAGGAACCTACTTTACTACAGACAAAATCAGAGTAAGGTTTATGAAGCAGCATGGTTTAGCCTAGTGGTTAAAGTGTTTTACTTGGATTTGATTCCCCACAATGTGTGAAGCCCTTGTTTTGTGTTCCCCACCATGAAATTACTGGAATATTGGTAGTAGCAATGTAAAACGCACTCACTCACTCACCCACCCACCCACTGATTTTGTGTTCTATGTCTGCCCAAACTATAAAGTTGTATCTGGTTTGTCATCAGGAGGTTCTTGGGGTTGGGCCTCCACTAGTACTGGATGCCCAGGGCATCACTGACCAAGGCATCTGTTGTGGCACAATTTTATTGTGCACATTTATGTCCGTAGAAGCATCAGGAACATTGTCCAGTTTACAATGATTGTGTTTCAAAGTTTGTTAGCACCTTGCTCTGATGTTTAAAAAAGCCACTTTGAGCCTCATTTACTCACTCACTAACGACTGACTTTGAGGTATGTTAATGGTTTTGTTTTGTGTGTACTGGTTGTCTTGATGTGTATCATGTAGTCATAGAGAGCACATGATGGGAACATAGGCCACGCTTCAGGTATTTCTCGTGTCTTTAGATTGTGCTGTTGGGCACCCATATATAGATACGGGAACAAAATAGGTTCAAACTGCCTCATACGTGTTGTTGAGTTGATTAAATCACTCCGAAAACCCAGGTTCAATTCCCCATATGGTACAATGTGTGAGGCCCATATCTGGTGTCACATGTCATGATATTTCTCCAATATTGCTTAAATCTTCATAAATCCCAACTCACTCATTCATTTTACCATCAGGATATTGTCGTCACATTGAAGGTTATGTAAAGACTTGGGTATAGTTAGCAGTGATGGATACATACAAACTGAAGACATTAGATTTCAGCGGAAATTACACAGGCAAACAATGCATGCTAACATATGCCTTCCTTTTGGGTTTATTTAACCAATCCATGAATCACATGTGGTATAAAGCTTTTCTTGGACAGAGAGAAACAGTCTTGACTCTCATTCTGTATTGTTTGCTCTTCCCAAGCAACTGTCACAGTGGGATAGTCTCTTGAAGCTTTTGTTAACTGACCTGTTAATTTGTGTTGCTGCATAAGCTCTCTCATAGATTCATTGCAGATATATGAGAAAGTTCATTGCTCGGTAAACTGGTTTTATGTTCAATAAGACTTGACAAAACTTTGCAGTCATATGAATAAGTTGATGAAATTGGAACCTGTTGATTCCGTGTGCCAAGTTCAGAGCTTGGTATACTAAATATTGATCCAACACTTTCCTGTAAATTTCCAGAGCCTCATTACACAAAGTGATCTCAGAACTATAGCTCTCCTTCTGTGGACCAAGAAACCTCTGATGGCTGATGGATAATGTACTTGGGGACACTCAGGCCATTCACTAGTCCCAAATAAGCAGTATCATGGAGCATGTTATTCTCTGTCAGGACAGAAGAATCAGAATGTTAAAAAACGTATGGTACATGCATTCAAAACCAAGTCTTTGTTCCACTACATGAATATATACATGTTTTAATTGAAACTGTATGATGAAGCATAGGTTTAGCTTTCTTCTACATAGTGACTTGAAACTTGTAGATGTTGATATGTGTGGACCATACAATCCCTGTTTCACCAGGTGACACAACAATATGTAATAGCCCATGAACCCATTTAGCTGGTTCACTGTCACATTAATTTAGCATTCTTTTGATAACACAAATAGACAGGTACACATTAAGGTATGAATCACGCTTGTTAAGTCTGGGAGACAGGAGATATTTAGTTTATCAGCTATCTTTAATGGGCATAGCCTTTCACCCTTTTTGTTAGGGTGCAGTTCTAATTCCTCCTTCAATTTTATCAGCTACCTAAAGCTTGTATTATGACTTTTGTGTGATCCAGTAAAATTCATTTGTAAAAACTTACTTCAGTGCCAGCACTAAGCTGTATGTGTAACCCCATTTAAACAAGGGTAGTTTGTCCCTTGTCATTGTTCTCCATGTTTATTCGATGGCTGAATGGAATGCAGCACCTCTTAATTAGCGTCAAAATCACACCTGTAGGTCCCAGGGCACTGAATGCTGTAAAGATGTGAAAGTTTGTCTGAGTCTATCCTTTGTAATGATGCACATCAGTCAGGTCACTTGCTCTCGCACTCACGTTTCAGTAAAATATATTACATTAATTTCTTTTTATAACTTGCTTCAGGGATAGAATTGTGTACCTTGAATATTTTAGCACATTTCACTCAAAAAGAGTACTTTCTTCCTGTTTGGTTTGCTTTTAAATAAAATTCATCCTGTTTACAAAATAGGATTCATCATTTGTATTTAGAGAGGAAAAAGAAGCAGCCATATTTAAAGAGAAATTAATTTACATACGGTGGGATTGAAAGGATATAAGCATTATTTTCATGGATGTTACTTTGTATTCAGGGTGTTTGTTTAGGGCTAAATTTCACTATTTACCTATAATTTCTTTTGAACTAAGTATTGGTTATTCTTAGTCTCCTTATCCTTTGTCACAAGGTCCTTGCAGTGTTTATGTGGGTTGCCAATGAAGTGTAAAGCAACATGTTTTCCATAAAGCCCATCATTATCTAAACAGTAAACAAAGTAAATGAGATTTTATACTTTCTGCAAACTTCGAGATATACTGTTTCACAGGCCAGATATGGTTGACCCATGGCCTGTTGATAAAACATCCTTGTCTGTTTCATACAAGTGCATGCTCTCAGTGTGCCTCTGTCTTGTACACAGGTCCTGTAAGTGCTTTTTACAGGATTTATTGTGACATACTTGTTTTGCAAATTGTGGATGTAGCACAGATGTTTATCACTGATATTTCCTATTGTTTACAGTTGTATTGAACAGTTAACTTTGTCATGTGAGTTAAAAAATACAAAAGATCATAAATATTTTGTTGTTAAATTATTTTGGCCAATATTTGAAAATTTAGTCATCTTGTTTGAGGATTAACATAAATCTGACCAGACCTGGAAGATATTCTATATTTGTTGGTTGTTTTTTTTTTTATCACATTCAACAATATTTTATGTGATATGGACCTGTTAGTAGCCAACACTACAAGGTGAACCAGGGTTGGATATCGTTAACCACTCCATTTGGCTATGATGACTCAGAATCTCAGTGAGTCTGACTGTCTGATCCATGAACTCACCTCTTTCAACCAATATGGATTAGTGCAGACCCTGTAATGCTTTAACTCAACCACTTACAACCAATATAAGTTGGTATAGACCCTCTAATACATTAACTCACCAGTTACAACCAATATCGGTTAGTGTGGACCATCGCATCCATTAACTCACTAGATACAACCAATATCGGTTAGTGTGGACTATCGCATCCATTAACTCACTAGATACAACCAATATCGGTTAGTGTGGACCATCGCATCCATTAACTCACCAGATACAACCAATATCGGTTAGTGTGGACCATCGGATCCATTAATTCACCAGTTACAACCAGATTAAGAGCCAGGTTAGTGCGAACCATCAGATCCTTTAATTCACAAGTTACTACCAGAATCCGTTAGTGTGGAACAACAGATCCATTAGATTACCAGTTACAACCAGTATAGCTTGCTGTGGACTAATCAAACCTTGAACCAACATGGATTTTCTTGGAACCACAACCTTATCTTTTATCCAGACTCAAACGTTCAGAAATGGCAAAATTTATCTACTACCCAGTATCTTTGCTTTTAAACAGTCACTGTAGGTAAGCTGATATATGGTCCTGTTGTGCTACTTAAGTTCCACCAGGCAAATGGATGAGGTTAAATTCAAAGAACAGCTAATTGTTGATTGTCAAATCAAATTGTATTAGTTGCCATTTTAAAAGGAAATTGTCAAGTCACATAGTCAGCAAAGGTATTATCATCATGAGATCCTCATTCTATACAGGATCACATTAGTGAACTAGTTTGTACAGTAGCTTGCTTCATGCTGAAGAGCAGGATAAAGTACATGCTGATACTTAATTATTAATTTCTTCCAGCATATGTATTTATGTATTCTAGTTAAGTCGTTTCTGGGACAGATAACTGACAAGTGTAATGACTCTACACCACTGTTGATCTGACTGGGAATATACTATCTGTTTGGGGGTAGCGGCCAGCTTTTAAGTAATGATTCTTATCCTGTTATTTGAATTATCAAGATGACTTTCAGAGTGAAAATGATGATAGTGAAAGACCAGCTGTATTATTAACATGCATCTTTATGAAGGTGTATCTCGATAGCAAGGTTTACTGCACAATGAGGCAGTTATCTCTAACCATCTACCCCAGGGTAGAACTGATCTTAATGATTTACAAGCTAAGTAAACAAATGGCTTGGGTTTTGTTTGCACATAGTTTTCGAATATACGGCACTACCAGGCATTTTGTTGGGCAAAAAAATGAGTGATTTGTCTGAGAAGAAAGGTGTTATTGAGATCGAGAGATAGCTAGGAGAGAATTTGTCCCCTGAAATATGAGCAGTGTCAATGTAGATTTAAGATGCAGCATATTAGGGAACACACCTGCCGGGCTTAACACATGACCAACTTAATTTTGTAATAGAAGGAGAGAAAGGGGACTTGCAAAGGTTGTGGGAAATAGTGTTTTAAGGAAAAACCATGAGTGCATACTTAGTTGATGTGGTCAGTGTTTGGGTTGGGGAGGCATTGGTGTGTGTTGACATGGGCGTAGGGTGGCCAGAGTGTATTTCAAGGATGGCATTGGTGTGCGTTGACATGGGCGTAGGGTGGCCAGACTGTATTTTGAGGATGGCATGGGTGTGCGTTGACATGGGCGTAGGGTGGCCAGACTGTATTTTGAGGATGGCATGGGTATGTGTTGACATGTGCCTAGGGTGGCCAAAGTGTATTTTGAGGATAGCATGGGGGTGTGGTGTTCAGTTTGCATGGCCAATTACTGAAGGAGGAAGGTGTGGCTCGGGGTTTCACCTGCAAGGTGTTGTGGATCGCATGGGTTTCAAGGGTGTCTCATAGGGATGTGGTAATGTCTTATGTCTTCCTGGACACCCGACAACCAACTCTGAACAAGGCACACACAATGGACATTCTTCCATGAACGTCGCACACGCCATGGATTCTCAGACTCCCGATCAACAGTTCCTGGACACCCGACAACCAACCCTGAACAAGGCACACACCATGGACATTCTTCCATGAACATCACACACACCATGGATACTAAGACTCCCTATCTACAGTTCCTGGACACCCTTCCCAAATAGCTTTAGTTCAGTTTATTTGGTTGTCGCATGTTCAGGGTGGGTTGCTTGTTTTGGGGTAGGATGTTTAATTTGTATGCCTTGGGGGTAGGATGTCTAGTGTGTGTACCTTTGTTAGTAGGGTGTCAAGTGTGTGTGTGCTTTGTTCGGGGCAGTATGTCTAGTGTGTGTGCCTTGGGGGTAGGATGTCTAGTTTGTGTGCCTTGGGGGTAGGGTGTCAAGTGTGTGCCTTGAGGGTAGGGTGTCAAGTGTGTGCTTTTGCTGGGAGTAGGGTATTTAGTGTGTGCTTTCGGGGGAAGGGTATCAATGGTTTGTGCCTTTCTTGAGGGTAGGATATCTAGTTTGTGTTCCATTGTTGGGAGTAGGATGTCTAGTGTGTGTGTCTTTGTTGGGGGTAGGATGTCTAGTTTGTGTGCCTTGTTTTGGGTGTCTGTATTGTATTGGAATTGGGTGTTTGGGTGTGTGTGACTTTTTTGGGGTGTGGTATACAGGGTATGTGCCTTAACAGAGGAAGCATGTCTAATGTGTGATGTCATATATGTCAGATTTCGGTCAAATCATCTTCAGCTCCTGATATCTCATTAACATTATCTCTCCTGATCATGCAGTCTCAATCCTTCCTGAGTTTGGAACTCAGAGAATTTGGTTTGGAATTAGCAAAAATGTCCATCATAATTAAGCTCAGAACTTTTCAGCCACACTCTCAACACAAGACAAGCAGCTGTGAAATAATTTCATGAATGTGATTGAACATCAGTGCACAAATTACGAAAATTAATTTTCAGGCTTTGTTTATGAATGTATGGAGGCTAGAACAAAAAAGTAGAAGCAATTAAGTCCCATGACAACAAGCAGTCCCACCTGTTGCAGCATAGATGCTGGTAAATAATGTGATTTAGTTTCAGTACTAGTGTTTTGTGTTTCAGTATTTAATAAACAATATTACCCTTTGCAGTTGTGAGTATGGTCTGATGAGCCTATTGTATGTTTCCAGATGCATGAGTGTTTGTGAATGCTCTTCCTTTTAGATAACATATTATTTACTCACAATGCACAGATTCTTCTGCAAAGAAAAATGCCAAAATGCCCATAAAATGTTATTAACTAGTTTATTAATGAATGATTGTGCATTTTGTAGATAATGAGTTCAAGCAGACCCAATAATGACTGTGAAAAAAATGATCATCTGAATGACTGATATGGAATTTGCTTATACATCCTGGTTTTTTTAGGGGGGAGTCGTCATACCAAAGGGTCTTGCAAGTTCACTGATAGATTTATTATCGACACATACCTCTAACATGTTGTAGCACATAAGTCAAACTGACTTTACTCAACTTTTGTAGTTTTTACTTCACTGTTACTGTACATGAATGATCCCATCTGTGGTGGTTCTGTAAAGTACTTATATAATTTTGATCTGATTTTAAACATGTCTGTTGCTGCTCCCATATTGAACACATAATTTTTCCATTATTTGCCATTTCTGCATGGACTAGGAACTTTTATATGCAGCAAGTATCAGATGTGCAGAATAACATTTGGAGCACTCTTTGTGCATATTTTTCCCCAAGCTACAAGAATGGATCCTCAAATGATATCATTTATCTAGTTTAACTGCATTTCAACATCACCAAAATCCCTCATGTTATTAACCTGCCTTTTTATGATTGTGCTAAGAGCAGTGTGGTCCCTGAAGTGGGCACACAGAATTCTGATTCACCTGAAGACATTGCTTTCAGATAGTGTAAATTTCTCAGCTATTACTTCATGAATGATGTTTAATTTTGATGCACAATAATAGTATTGTACAGCATGACAAATAACACATGTTGTATGCTTCTGTGTTTTGTGGTATTTGTCCCAGCAGCAGCCACAGGTGACTTGTGATCTATGGGTAGTACTGATCTGGAGGAGTACATCCCAGTTATGTGTGTACTACATGAACGAGCATTAAAGATATCTTTGTTGTGCCTTGAAGTGTTTGGTGAACTGCAGAGCCTTGTGGTAAAAATGTTCACATTTCAACAGAAACCAAGGGCTATCATGTGTCTGCCACAGTAGGCTTTCAGCTTTAATACATGTTCATAATACATATTTTGATAACAACTTTTAAAAAACACACCACTGTCATAAGCACTGTCAGAGTCAAAAAGGGCATGGTTTGTCCAAACGTCCATTTGTCACACGTCTGAAAAATGCATGTGTTTCCACCACCTTTACCAGAACTGCTTCATTCTAGAAATGACATTCTCCTGAAAAAACACAAGGTTTAGAAACCTGTAACTCTGCATGAATGATACTGTCCTTTTGTTGTGTCTGTTTTCTTCAAAGCAACCTGATTGGCAATCAACTTCGAACATAGAAAATAATGTTCAGGTTTGTTTTTCACTTCTAAAACTTTTGATGGATTGAGCTGATTTGTCTTCTGGTTGTTCCCTGACTATCACAGAATGCCTGTTTTTTCACAGACATCAGAGTTTGAAAATAGCTGTTTTCAATTGAAAAGAAATTCAGCCAACTATTTTCTTTGAAAAGGCTTGTCCTCCAAAAAGTTTAGAAGCCAGGAAAGATAAAACTATATATGGTCAAGAATTCCACCCAAAGTATAATTTGAAAGTCAAATATTGTTGGTATTTGGAGCCATGGCATTGTCCTGTGCAGGTAAGTTCCTATACGTGCAGTGGGCCCATGACCCGGGTTGCCCAAAGGTTCAAGCATTTACTCATGATGCCCAAAACTTGGGTTCGATTCCCTGCATGGGTACAATGTGTGAGGTCAATATCTGGTGTCCCCCGGGCATGATATTGCTGGACCATTGGTAAAAAGTAGCATAAAATCTTGCTCACCTGGTCCAGACTTCATTACTTATAGGTTGTCTTGCTATGGCAGGAACATTGCTGCCTGCTGCTGCCTGAAGGTTGCCATGAAGTTATGATGCGAGACTGGAAGATTGCTTGTGACACATGACCTCACATTGAAATTCCCATTCTGTCTGCAGTACATAATCTTGATCAAATGTATCATGCAAACAAACAATTAATTGACTAAATGTTGTAGTGGCCCATGTTTTTGTTACTCAAACCTCCACTCGTGACGTTAGTTTACTCCCACTGTTTGGCTTGCTGCTAGTATGCAGTTTGTATCAACATTCCCAAGTGTCTTTAACCGATTGCATCTTTCTTTGACAATAAAAGAAAATTAGAAAAAGATCTCACAGCAGAATTTCTTGTTTATCTGATGATGATATTTGAGTTCTTCAACAGTCCGTGGTGGTGATTATATGAAGATGATTTAAGAGGAATTAATCTAAATGACTTATTTGGCAATCCCTCTGTGTATATAATGAAGTGATTTGTTAGATTTAGTTATACGGTGAGTTAAAAATATCACATTGCAACAGTATCACTTTTAGTTCTGTCAGAATATGTAATGCTGGAATCACAGACTCTGATTAGCAAAGGCAGTGACCTTAAACAATGTACTAACAACCTAATCAAACTAACTATATTACTTTTTACTCTGGAAAAAGAATCAGATTTATTATGTTTGTCAATTTTATGTAGTTTCAAACAATTTCTGCAATTTTTTTCTCCTTCATACGAATATATTGATGAAACTGTTCATTTTCCTTAAGAGTGAATTAAAGTTAATGTAATTCTGTACTAGATATGGCCAAAGAAACTGGTAATTTTCTATTGATTATTTGGGTCGATAGAGGTCCTGACAAGTGTGCCCTAAGTGTAATCAGTTCTTGTGTTTCCTATACGCCATGTATCCTTTCACTCTTTTCACCCACAAAACGTATAATTCCATCTTTTTCATAGATGACACCTAGACTAATTTTTCTCTCTGAAAATGACAAGCAGAGATTAGTTAGACATCACATTGATTTGTCCTTTTGAAAGTGTGTCCCTTCTGTCACTGGTTGTCTGTCCTCATCAGATTACTTAGATTTGGGCGCACAACCTAATAATTATCTATATTTCATCACGCCCGAGATGAAATGTTATTGAGGGTCATCAAGGGTCATCGCAGGAGCAATCTTTAGTCCGTTTGAAGGACCTAAGACTCTATAAGATCATGCAGAGGCAATTATTTGTCCCGAACCTATAAGAACATTAATTGGCTCTATTCATATGCCGAAAAGACATCACCCTGGTCCAAAAGGTCGGCCAAACGTAGCAGCCATATTATTACATTAAGTGAGTCAGTTTGTTTCGAGAGTTATGGACCTAGAGTTTCCCATCTGCCCCTAGGCCATAGAAAGAGCCTTTCTATTCTAGCATGGCAAATGAAGGACGACCTCTGATATAGATGAATTTAATATTCCATCTGTATAATGAAAGTGAACAGGCTTTACCCAGGACCTCAAATTATTCATCATGCGAGGAGGTAATGACCTGGCTTGTCAAATTTGGTTACTCCAAACCCGTATGCGTGGCTAAATTTTCTGCGATTAATCAGATCCCCCCAATCACCCTAATGGTGCTACTTGTGCTATTGCGTCAGTGTAGGGGAATTCATATGTACGAACCTCTAGCCATCGGGATATTAATGGAGGTTCACATTGGCATTAGAATGTGCTTTGTCCGCTTGCGTTTTGTCTATAAGAAGTGTCATTTGCCTTGAAATTGAGAAATCTGGAGTAAACAAATATTTTTGTAACTAGGATCTGGTGACATTAATTCCACTGAGGTCTTTCAGGGGTCAGAAAGGATCATACATCATTTTATAATGATTATTTCATGTCTCAGGGAGCTCTTGTAATCACTACTGTGAAATGAGGATAGCGAAAGCTACTGACAAAAATTCTGCGATGAAGTTGGTTAAATATTGTTTCTAATTTGTCAAAAGTTGTAGATTTTCCTATTTTATATTAGTTATTGATCCATTATTCTATTGATCTGGGTGTCTTAATGCTGTAAAGGACTGTAAGAGAACATAAATTGCTTTGAATTTCATCAGGGATTATGTGCATACACTTGAAATCTCCCATTAGCATGAAGGAGGGCTGAAATATTACATTTTTCATCAGATAAAACGTTATCTTTAAATTCAGTCTGCAATTATTAACATTTGCGAGAGAAATTATTTAATTACTTTCTTTTTAATGTTCATTTATGACAGAAATTCAATGGAAATGAGATTTTCCTATGTCTGATGGTCATTAGCACGAAAAACACACATTTATATGTACTTTCTTGGCATGAACTTGTGTCCACCTGGAGGAGTTTTCAGATTCAGTTCTTCACTTAATGAGTACTTCATGCCTCCAAAATAATCAAAAAGTCATCAGCTTTTATGTTTTTTGGGCAAAATAAGACATTTTTTCATTGTTTCACTGCTGTTAGCAGTATTTTTATCCGATGTGCTTTTGGGTTCTATTTTCAAGTTGATTTGATCACAGAAATATTAATCTTATCTGCTGTTGTAAGGAAGCACATACACTGATAGGTTTGTGTCTATGATGTCATGGATATGAACCATATTAATTGTTCAGATGAACTTGGTATAATGTGAGTCATGGTGAGCACAGGAATACATACAATGTTGTTGTCACAAGGAACAGACAAGTAGATGTTTCTCTTACTGACATTGAAATAGACAAATGAACTTGCATACTTCTGCAGAAAAAAAACTGCCTTCACTGATACCTGCCTTAAAAACTGTACAACTATTGTAAGATTGTCATTTTTCAAAATGTATTGTATGAGTGGAGTAGAAATGTGACCTAGTAAGATGCAGAACATTAATCACCCAGTAGTTTTGAAGGAGTCCGTACAGACCAGTTACTATAATGCCCCATGTTGCAGCAAGCACCTGTAATTTCTTTATGTATTTTTAGCAAACACCAATATGTCAGTGACTCCTGATTCTCCACAACCACGGCAGCGATGGGGTAGTCTAGTGGTCAAAGCACCTGCTCATCATGCTGGAGGCACAGATTCAATTCCCCACATGATAGCCTGTCTCACAGTCCCTGAATCACGTTATTATGCCTAATGCCAAGCCTTCTCTGCAGTACTAAAGCCTTAGATGAAGCAAGTCTAGATTTCCTCAGATTTAGATTCTGAATCTCTGGTCTCCCTGGGTCTCCTTTTCGATTAAAATGGGTCTGTTACTGTCAAAAGTATATATACATGTATTCAGAGATTAAGCCCTAGTCTACCCACATGGGTACAATTTGTGAAGCCCATTTCTGGTGCCCACCCTCCATGATGCTGCTGGACTATGGCTAAAGAGGGCATAAAACCCAACTCACTCACTCCAACAACCACAGATCAGGGCTTCCTTTCACAAAGGACTAAGGTGATCGTGAGTCACTAAGGTAACCTTAGTGCAGTGTTAAACAGTGGGAGACTAGGTTAATCGTAACTAGCTTCTTTCATGAAAAGAGCCGCTGGTGATTTCATGATGTTAACCACTGGATTGTCTGGTCCAAATCTGAGTATTACAGACTGATATAGCTGTAAAACTGCTGACTAATGATAATTGTCTGTCAGCACCATTATGACCTTGGGTTTCATCATGGCGGTAAATGTCAACAACCTGCTTTGCATTGAGACTTCCTCCAAAACTAACCTGACAGGGAGTGATATATCTGAAATCCTGTGCTATAGCTTACTTCAAAATTCAACTACATCCTCACTATTGAAATTAGCAAATTTAAGAAATGTCAGAGTACTGACCAGTAGCTAATGTTTTGTGATCATGGTCACCAGACAGGTACAATAACATGGAGGATTAGAGAGAATTACACATGTCTTCAGCTTGGACAATCCTAAATATGCTTGGCTGCTTGTTTCAGCTTAGGGAACGCGGTTGTGCCTACACTTATAGGGAGACCCTGTAAGCCAGAAGATCCCCAGCCTTCATCACCTCATTATTTAACAACAGCACACAAATTAAGATTCTGGAAGGGTTCACAAGTATATGTATGAAGGAACTGCTTGTTGCTTCATTAACATTCTAGTTTTGGAAGCACCCTTAGTGCTTGTGTTGTGAATGTGGCTTAATAAATCCTGATATCTTCCAATGCATTGGTTCTGATGATGAAGAAAATTATGCAAACTAAAAAACTGTCAGTTATTCTGGCTGAAGTGGCTTCATCGGGTGTATGTCTCCTTGGCCATCCAGAGAATGTCCAGATGTAACAGTGCAGTACTCAGTGTATAGATAGGGGAACAATTTTGTTGAGTATGGCAATTAAAGGCATAATGAATGTTTAGGTCTGTAACCTTCTTGTACATCAATAATAGCTTGCTCTGCTTCTGAAGTAGTGTTGAAGTTTAGTTTGTCAATTTATCTTTCATAACGTTTCTTGGGAGTTAATTCAGACCAGTGACATTCCTCTTTTGAGGTCAATGGGTCGGAGGTCAGGTAAGGTATAACAAGCTTGGTAACCACAGTACAGACATTGACAAAGTGATTAATTGCAGATCAATAGTGCATCCAGTATGTAATTGATTTTTGGTCAATAAGTCATTTCGTTATGTGTTATTAGTAACTGACATTAGCTCTTATGTATATGACATTGTGCCTTGAGCAACGCCCTCTGTCATGGTAGTTACAGTAGGGAAGAGGAGCAGTTATAGAAGTGGGTTTGCAGTTGTCACACAGATGCTGCCAGATTCCACGACTATTAAAATTCATTTGTTTGTGGTTTAACACCACTCTTGACTACATGATGGCAATCTGTAAATAATCAAGCTAGGACCAGACAACCCAGTGATTGATATCATGAACATCATTGTAATTTTGGTACAATGTCACCAAGCAAGTCAGCAGATCTGACCACCCGATCCTGTTGGTCACCTCTTAAGACAAGCATGGATCTTCCTGGTATATCAAATCTAAGTCCTTGTGTTAATTGGTGATTTTGAAAGTGCCCATGTTACAGATCAGAGGACATACTTTTTCCGTTTCCCACACACATGATATTAAGACACAGTATCAACCCAACTCAAACCTATATTGATTCTCAAGTGTTGATTGCCTCAACTTTTAAAATAATCCCGTTTCACATCACCTTACTACATGTCGCCAAGTTTGCATAATTTGTTAAAAAAATGAAATTGATCATGGGCTGGAAACCAGTTATATATATATCATCTGTCTATGAAGAATCATGCAGGACAGAAAAGGTTTACATTTAGGACATTCTTTCTTATTATCCTTTAGTTCCATACATGTGAAGATAGGCCAAACTATTCAGAACACTTATACTTGTAAAGATTGGCAAAACTATTCAGAACACTTATACTTGTAAAGACTGGCAAAACTATTCAGAACACTTATAGAAGACCTTGACTTCATGGACAGTTTTATTGTCCTATAGTTTAGTCTTCCCCACTTACTGACTGAAATGAAAATATGAATGGTGACAAAATAGATTCATTGGAACTACTGAAGGCCTGACTTGTCGTTGTCCTGTCCTGCCTTTACTTCTGTGTCCCAACCGCCATAGGAGGATTTTGCCAATTTATGTACAGTGTAATAAGAAAGAGCAATGATGACTTATGCAGATGCACATGTCGTACGGTTAACAACAAAAATGTCAGGTGAAGCCATTTGAGTTCTTTTTCTTCTGAGAGACCAAATCTTCTACATAATGCTGTAATAAGTAATAATGTACAGTAACAAGTAGTCAGTCTTGCTTATAAAAACTTTTTTATGGTACCAGCAAAGCCATGTGTCACAACCCCCCAAAAAAACACTTTATGAAAACGTAAAATGTGTCAGACAAAGTTGCATGAGTGTAAAGGACCTGTGATTGTCGAACATACACTAGACTATCAGGGTACAAAGATGTTTGTTACCATACTGGTGAAGGAAAGCCTAAGAAAGATTGTCCTTAATTTGAATAGTTGCGTGGTCTTCAATGTACAGAAGTAGTTTGCTGTAGTAATTTGAGGATTGTAATTTGTTCCTAACTTGATAATTAGACTTTCGACTCAGAAAACTGATGGCACTAACCTGTAATAATGCAACAATACTGCTTGTAATCAACTGTAAAGTTTTCAGGTCTCAGAACTGTAAAATACTCTTCACATTATTTCTGCATGTCTTTTAATACAATAAGACCACTGTATTTATAGTACTGTTTTAATGCTGCTTCTACGTCAGAATTTAGAATCCTTTGTCCTAATTTTAAACGTTTCACATTTCACATTTCAGTATGAGCAACTAAAAAGCAAGAAGTTTATCATGAGTTTGCAGCATGTACATTTTGACATGTAATAAAGGTCACAGAATTCATTTAGATGGGTATCTAAATGCTAGATGAGGGACCCAGTATGTTTACTCTCAAGCTGCCTAGAAAAATGTCTGCACAACCCCTATGTTGATAATTAGCAGTAATATGCCTTTGACACAGTTCTAACTTGGAGTGAGCCTAGACGAAGAAAATACGCTCATGGGATTTCTTTAAAATATCGACAGACAAGGAAAAGAGGAGTATTGTTTATTTTTATTCCTGTGTGAATTTTTTTCTTCTTTATCTCTTATTTCATTTGCATTTGAATGAAACAGACTTGTATTCCACAGGTTCCGATTCCTGTGGTTTCATGAGTTGCCACCTATAGAGGAGACCCTATTACTGTGTCTGACGTCATGTCTTGAGAGTACACCATTGTCTGGCGTTCCCTGAAACTTCTACCTGATTGCTAGAAGGGTGAAGGTTGCCTTAAGAATATTGTTCTCCGCTTCCATTCACAGCTGAAGATTACATACACCAACTGCCTCAACAGCTAGTGTCTCACATTGTCATGGAGGATGAGGCTCAACAGAGCCTGTTCCTATGTAATGTGTTGGTATTTCAATATGGCCACTACAGGAGCCATGTTGATAAACACAGAAAAGATCGTTTTGTCTCTGTCCATATTTTAATACTGCCATTATGGTAGACATATGCAAGCACTGGAACTTGGAAAAAACTTGATGTGTTATAGATGAACTGACTGTTGATGATGTCACTAAGTTATGAGATAAGAAGGGTGTGCAAGACCTGCACAGGGTCTTTACCTGTTGACACGTGGCATGGTGAGGTCTCACAACAGTCCCAAGTTGCCAAGTCATCGAAGGCTGAGATGATGCCCTGCTGATGGAACCTGTTCAGTAAACTGTCACATAGGTCATTCACTTCTTACATTAGTTGATATGTCTCGGCAACAAAAACTAAAATTGGTGGTCCCGTTGAGTTTGCCATAACCATAGCTTTCTCAAATCATCTTATGTCATTGCCATAAATCCTGTAGCAGCAAACACAAGACAGCTTCTTGGGGCTCGTACAAAACCAACTGCTAATACTTATGTGCTTAGTAACAACATCTCTACCTGCCAAGTGTTGAATTTTGATAATAGGTCTCAACTTATCGGAATCTTGGTAACCTGGTTGACTGAGGTGCCTGAGATATAACTCACTGATTCACACAGGAAAGGAGTGAGGATTTCCTGCCTCATCAAAATGAAGAGCTAAATGCATACTGGTGGTACTGTTATGTAGATAACCAGTAATTATTATTGGCGTAAACATTCCCTCTGGATTATGGTTGCCTTATTCCTGTTTTTTACGCACAGACACATACGGAAAAATTTAAAAGAAACGATCCCAATGTCATAATTCCCCTGGTGGTATGCCCTTACCCTTTGGAGTTATCTCCCCTTAATTCATGACTTCAGCACATGCCCTTTTAAAACTCGCTCTAACTAATTATGAGTATTTGACAGTAAACAGGACTTCTGGTGAAACTTTTGGAAGATAGTTTTGTGTGATTGCAAAATACTGGTTGGACCTTATCATGTTTCTGTCTGTTAGGACTGCTTGCAAGCATGGAAAAACGGTCACTATCACTTCTTAGTTTCTTCTGAAGTCAAGCAGATACACCAGAACATTGTTCAGACCAGCAACTCACTCACACATCAACCCTCCTATTCACCCCCACTCACTCACTCACTCACTCACTCCTATTCACCCCCACTCACTCACTCACTCACTTAGGCTGAAGAGCTGTGAAGTCAAGTTTCTGTTACAGTAGGATTACCTGTGGAAATTACACATATCAACACAAAAAGTTGTCAGGAGTTAAGTCTAGTTACAGGTTGAGGCAAAAGGACTTGAAGAATATGTTCACATACATTATATACCACAGGGACATAGAATTTGACATAACTATACCAGGATTGCAATAAATTTCAACATCACTGTTCCAGCCTTACTTACAAAGGGAATCACTCATCCTTCTGGACTTTGGTCAAGTTGATTGAGGTGTCCAGAGACTGCATATCAGGTGTTGTTTTTACATGTTGTCATCATGTCCAAACTGGCTTTTATTGCAGTAATAAAATAACCTCCCTCCACTGTGTTTGGCATCTGATAATTAGAGGAAACCTTGACCTGAACAGATACTGAGTTTGTGTAAATAATGGTAACCGATACAATGGTGAATGCACTACATTGCTAGTGGTAATATTTATTACTTGAGCTCGAAGGTGTATAGCATTCAATAATATGTGAAAATTGAAATGTGCCTGTCGGGACTGTTGCATTGCAATTAAATTGAATTTCTTCCAGCTTTGCAGTTACACTCATGGTTGGTATTAATTGAGTTCTTTTCTGTTTCCACTCTGTAATTAATATAAAATTATTTCATTTCAAGCTCCAATCTGTTGTTAATGCACAGGCAAGGACCCTTGAAAAGATGCATGATTGTATGATTTATCTGTCTCTGAGTTTGTCAGCTGTGTCATCCAGCTCAGTAATTGGATCAAGGTTCTGTGAATCCCAGCATACTATTGTACATATACTGATGTGCAAATACAAAACAAAATAGCAAAAAATATTTAATATAATCAAGGGATATTTTTCAACATACTTCTTCTAAGTTCATTACCTGTTAATAATATTTAATTTGAAAAATTCCATTTAGGAATAATATTAATATCATTTAATAAAATAACATTCCATGACAATGTAAGACCTGTAAATATTAAGAATGTTTCAGATTTTTTTTTAATCTGAATTCTGAAAGAGAAATATTCAAATGATAATGAATTATTCTTATCAACTTTATTGCAAAATCCATTTGAAATTGATATTGAGTATGCAAGGAAATAAATGAATGTGTAATCCATGTGTTGTAATGAAAGGTGCTTGGACCTCTTGCCAACAGCCTCATTCATTTTACCTTTTAAAAACATATCCAGATTTGGATGTCGTTTCCTCAACTCCCTAGCTCTTTCTCACGATTCAGAGCAATCATAAAAGAATAATTTGTCGATTCAGAGAAAAAGCAATCTCTATTTCACTGTCAGCCCAAGAGAAAATGAACTACATGAGCATTTTCAAAGGGATTAAAACTTGCAGCACAATATGAGCTTGCCTGTTATGCCTGTCTTATAATTAGTCATCCAGATGTAGTATGTTAGACCCCAAGACCACCATGGTGGATCACAGTTTCTAATTAAATCCATCGCCTACAAATAGTAGAGGATAGATGAAGGACCTTGGGAAGGGAAGGGTAGATTAACTATTTTCATATCAAAATATGACCTTAATGTTTAGGTATTCCCACCTGCCCAACTGCCAAGGCTGATATTTGCTTTGGTACTAATCTTTCCTACATCAATGTCGGAGTTCCATGGTGTGTTTTTGTATCGCTTCCTGTAACTTAATAAAAGCCATTTGTATGGCAGTTTTCAAACACTCCTCATAACTGTTAAACCAAGCATTTTATATGGAATATTTATGGCTTTGGGCTTACCACATAAATTGCTTCAGTTTCATAAGTATAGCAATGAAACAAAATGCATATGTTGGTTACATCAAAGCTATGTAGTGTTCACCAACAACTACTTTTGTATGTTAGTCAGTTATCCAGTCTTCCTGGTCCTAAATGAAGCAGCAAGGAAACTAGTATTTTGTGTATTTAGGGAGCTCCTGCTGCGGCTGAAATAAATCATACAAAACAATGTTATTAATGATTCTTGGTTGAAAAAATTGTCTTTCTCTCAGAGTGTTCAGTAAAAAATATTTTATGAAGGTTATGACTTTATTTCTAGCAATTAATTTTTGTGGCAAGCATTAGTGATTATGTAGATTTGCATCTTTCAGTCATGCCAGGATCTTCTTTTCTTGGGTTTGAATCTCAGATGTGCTCTGATTATGATAGTGGTTGTGTCAGTGCCCTTGATTTGCTGATGAAATAAGTGTCCATGAAGGATCAATTTTGGTTTCTCTAAACCAATGCATAACTTTACCATTGATTGCAGTGTCATACCTTGTTGTAAGAGACAACTAATGGGATTGGGTTGTCAAGCTCGCTGACCTGGTTGACACATATTGTCGGTTCCCAATTGCGTAGATTGATGCTCATGCTGTTGATCACCGGATTGTCTGTTCCAAACTTGATTATTTACAGACCGCCGCATGTTGCTGAGTGCAGCATAAAACTAAACTCACTCACTCACTACCTGGCCCTTGTATTGTCAGTTGCAAGGTGCTCTTCAAAGAGGTCATCCTGACTTTGTTCAACGCTGGCCTAACGGTTCAAGTGTTTGCTCATAATGCTGAAGACAAGGATTTTATTCCCACATTGGTTCATGACTTCAATGTGTGAAGCCCATTTCTGGTGTCCCTCTGCCTTGATATTACTAAAAGGAGAATGAAACCAAACTCACTCTCTCATGCTGAACTGCATTGCAAGTGATGTCATTAGAATTACTCTCCAAGAACACCTACCTGACCCCTCCCCCTCCCTAGATCGGGGTAGCTGTACAAAACAAAAAACAGGTGTCAGCAGTGCATAAACAAAATATTTGTCAGACACTGAAATATGTTGTGATTTCCTGTCAGGAACTAAGTATGCATTTCTATTTAACAAGAAGTTTTGTATCTCTTGTTAGTTCATAGTGGACCTGCTTCTAGGTTTATATTTGTTGTGATATTTGTATATGATAATTCCGTTGTGAAGGAAAGGCAAGACAGCATTCCCATTTAGAGGTTATTTCATAGGTAGGAGATTGGAATAACCTAAAAGCAGTGATGGTCATAAATGATCATCTAATCATTGAGGATCTGGCTCTAATTGGTGCTTTGGTTTACTGACATTAAATATGTTTTCACATTTTCTGTGTAGTGATTAAGTGGCAGTGAACCAGAAAATTATGCTTCAGTCGAATTGGAAATGGCTTGCTGGAAGATGGGTGGCCTAAGTCAGGGGTTAGACAATAATAGAGCTAGGTCTTGTGCTAAGGTTGGATATTGGATGGTGGGCAGGCCAGGTCTTGTGATAAGATTGGTTGGTGGGCAGGCCAGGTCATGTGATAAGATTGGATGGTGGGCAGGCCAGGTCATGTGATAAGATTAGATGGTGCGCAGGCCAGGTCGTGTGATAAGATTGGATATTGGATGGTGGGCAGGCCAGGTCTTGTGATAAGATTTGATGGTGGGCAGGCCAGGTCTTGTGATAAGATTGGATATTGGACGGTGGGCAGACCAGGTCTTGTGATAAGATTGGATATTGGATGGTGGGCAGGCCAGGTCTTGTGGTAAGATTGGATGGTGGGCAGAGGCCAGGTTGTGTGATAAGATTGGATATTGGGCAGAGGCCAGGTCTTGTGATAAGATTAGATATTGGATGATGGGCAGGCCAGGTTTTGTGATAAGATTGGATGGTGGGAAGGCTAGGTCTTTTGTGTGGATTGCTAATGATGTCTAGTTTGGTTCTAGTACATCAACATTTATGACAAAACTATTTTATAAAGGTTTATATTCATCCCACAAGCTTAACAATATGTATTTTTTTGCTTTCAGAGCCGAAGTTCCCTCATCCAGTCATAGTCAGAACAGGTTGGTAATTTTTCACATTTCATATTTAAAGATATACTCAAAGTCAGAAACTTTCACTGCCACTTCTACTTTAGCCAGATATGACCAAATATGCCTTCATGAATTGCATTTGAAGAAAATGAAAGTTTCTGATGTTTTGGAAGCAGGTTAAGCAATCAGATATCTGTGCTGTGTACAAATGTTAAGGATTCCAAAAGATATGATGTAGAAAGTAGAAATGTCAGAATGTTTGTTTTTCAAGAAGAAAATAAGGTGAGAAAGAAGATAGAAATGGTCATGTAGGAACATTAGAGGCATCTCTACTCTTCCGTCTCATCCAGTTCACCATAAACATATCGAAAAGATTATCAGATTATGTTCCTTTTCCTCCTAATCTATAAATGTTTTATCATAAGCTAACAAATCATTTTTGCTCAGTGCTGGGGAGGATAATGCTGATCTTTGCATGAAATGCACGTTGCTGGTATTCGTTTAACAATTCATGTTGAAAGGACTATGTAACTATCACTTATTGTCTTTGCTGTTCTGTTTCAACATCATGTCACCAAGTTACTCTGTTCCAAGCTAACGCAAGTGTCGGATAAATGCAAATGGTGGATTGACACCTCAGGGGATTCAGAATTAGAGTTGGTCCTCTTCATTCTGTGCATTTTTGTACAACATTATAGTGAATTGGATCGTCAGGCAGGGTAGATGACTGGTCACCGTACCCTAGTGATATGGATTGTTATCTTCCGGTCATTGTACACCAATGATATGGATTGTTATAAACTGTTTATCATACCCAAATGATATAGATTGTTATACACTGTTTATCTGCGCCAGTGATGTGGATTATTGTTCACATTATCAGTCACTGTTTTCTCTGGTCTTTACTATTATGTACTGCCTGCCATCATATATATGAAATATTGCAGAAAGTTGTGTGAAAAACAAACCAGGAAAAGAGAGATGAATGGATACAATACAGTTAACATGTGGCTTCTGTTACATAAATTACTAATATCTTGAGGGGTGGTTGGGTAGAGTGTGGTAGGGGTGGTAAAGGGTACAGCGTGTGAAGCAGATTTCTGGTGTCCCAGCCACAATATTGCTGGAATATTGCTAAAAGCAGTATTAACCATACTCACTCACTAACATTTGGACAACTGTTGTGTTTGCAGTGTTTCCAAGATCATGTTAGTACCTTACGGAAGGTGAATAGTGTGAAAACATTCAAATATCAATAGCCGCACTTGAACCTTACACCTGACTCTTGCACAAATAAAGAATGAAGTTGAAAAGAACCCACCCAGTAGAGGGCCATGGTCTAGACCCTCCTTAAAACATTTCAGGGGTTGTCTTTGTTGAAGAGCTAACCATAACTCCCAGTTTGGGATAAGGCATATCATGGTCTCCCTCCAGGATCACCTCCTTGTGTCTGCCTCCTCCAGGTTCAAAATTGAGAATATATTTGCTGTGTGTGTGTAAGTTTTGATGACTTTACCAGCTTTACCTAATGAACAAAATTAGATAAGTCCCCTTATAGGTGATGTAAATTCATATTCATTGGAAATACAGGCTTGTCCATTTGAAATTGCACTCCATCAGGTAGTTTGAATTTCTGAAGAAGGTAGAAGTAGCCTCAGTGCATGGACAAAAAAGGGGGTGTTTGCCACAGCACCAACTTCAAAACCTGTTCTCATAATTAGTAGCCGCACATTCTTTCGTTGCAAGTCGCATATCTATAGGAACCCTGGGTTAATGAATACCTTTGCGTCTCTCGAATGTCACCAGCCGTCAATACGTAGGCACACCTGTTTTGATTGGTCTAATCACCCTCCCAGCGTCTGAATGTAATTACCTAGGGGTCACCTAGGGTCACCACAGCCTACCAGTTGACCCAATTTATTGCTTTCAATCTGTACAAAGTATGAGGACTCTTTAATGGATGTGTGTGTAATTACCAAGTGTCTGGGAGCACAATGAGAAAACACAGAATATGATATTAGCTTGACAACTGCCTGTAGGTTTAGCTGAAATTTAAGATGTGCAAACAAGCTTGGGAGGGTGGGAAAGACTGGGTAGCTTCTTCCAGGCCACCAAGTTGATAAAACAATGTTTACAAAAGCAGTTTAGACCATAAAGATCCCCTTTTTTAGGAGCGAGTAAATGAGAAATGGCTTTAAAATGTTTTAAAGAAGTTCCTCACTGCTGTTAATTCCATCAAGTTAATTTGTAAGGAACAAGCCTCTCATTTCAATCATAAAAATGGCCATATTGTATTCATTGTGTGTTGGTTACAGCCAGGAAAAAGCCTCAGCAGAGTGTGAAACTGTTAGTGTAATACTATATGCTGGAAAGGTCTATGTGGGGGCTTGTTTACTCAACAGATTGAAATCATAAAATAAACAGCTGCTTATACATGGGCCTCTTCTTCACTTATAGCGTGATGGGGCTGCATAGAATATAAGCAATCATGTTAGATTTTAAAAACTTTTCTTTTATCATGCTTTTGTAAATTACTGAATTTAAACTCCTTGAAGCCATGAAGGTTAAACCAACATTCCTTAAGTATGTTAAATAATGGTTCTTTCATCCTCATCATGGCCTTCTTCAGCATAAGAAAATTAAATTGAAAAATACAAAATTAACATATCTATTTGAAGCAGCTGTTCAGAATTGTGATCAACATTTGACGACCTTACTTTAATACCAGTATTTAAAGTTTTCATATTTTGAATTGTGAGAAGATGATCAGGAGTGCTGTTGTTATTTGATGTTGGCAATCACTTATTTTCTTCAAGAAAAACTTACCTTCATTAGGAAGTAATTAGTAGAAAACACTTTTGTACATTTGCCAAGAATCTGTGTTGATCTCCTTTTGAGAGTTTCCAGTGTTGTGGGAAAGTATTACTTCAACAGATTATTATTCTAGGGCCTCTGGTATTGCATAGTTTCTCCTGTAGACTACCAGCACATGTCATAGTATTTCAATTAGGAGATTTTCAGTGAGGCCTTAAGCTAATGCTGCTGAATTTATTTCTCTATATGACGCTTATCCTAACATGTATAGATAATGTATGGATGCAGTCAGGAAAGGAGCAAAACTGGAAGGAAGAATGACTTTTTCTTTTCGATGACCTTATACATCTATTTAAGTTTATCTTTTACACCTAAAACATCTACCAGTTTATCTTTTAGACCTTCAACATCTACGTAAGTTTATCTTTTAGACCTTATACACCTACCTAAGTTTATCTTTTAGACCTTATACACCTACCTAAGTTTATCTTTTAGACCTTCAACATCTACGTAAGTTTATCTTTTAGACCTTCAACATCTACGTAAGTTTATCTTTTAGACCTTATACATCTACCTAAGTTTATCTTTTAGACCTTATACATCTACCTAAGTTTATCTTTTAGACCTTCAACATCTACGTAAGTTTATCTTTTAGACCTTATACACCTACCTAAGTTTATCTTTTAGACCTTCAACATCTACGTAAGTTTATCTTTTAGACCTTATACACCTACCTAAGTTTATCTTTTAGACCTTATACACCTACCTAAGTTTATCTTTTAGACCTTCAACATCTACGTAAGTTTATCTTTTAGACCTTCAACATCTACGTAAGTTTATCTTTTAGACCTTATACATGTACCTAAGTTTATCTTTTAGACCTTATACATCTACCTAAGTTTATCTTTTAGACCTTAAACATCTACCTAAGTTTATCTTTTAGACCTTATACACCTACCTAAGTTTATCTTTTAGACCTTAAACATCTACCTAAGTTTATCTTTTAGACCTTATACATCTACCTAAGTTTATCTTTTAGACCTTATACATCTACCTAAGTTTATCTTTTAGACCTTATACATCTACGTAAGTTTATCTTTTAGACCTTCAACATCTACGTAAGTTTATCTTTTAGACCTTATACATCTACCTAAGTTTATCTTTTAGACCTTATACATCTACCTAAGTTTATCTTTTAGACCTTATACATCTACCTAAGTTTATCTTTTAGACCTTATACATCTACCTAAGTTTATCTTTTAGACCTTATACATCTACGTAAGTTTATCTTTTAGACCTTATACATCTACCTAAGTTTATCTTTTAGACCTTATACATCTACCTAAGTTTATCTTTTAGACCTTATACATCTACCTAAGCTTATCTTTTAGACCTTCAACATCTACCTAAGTTTATCTTTTAGACCTTATACATCTACCTAAGTTTATCTTTTAGACCTTATACATCTACCTAAGTTTATCTTTTAGACCTTATACATCTACCTAAGTTTATCTTTTAGACCTTCAACATCTACGTAAGTTTATCTTTTAGACCTTAAACATCTACGTAAGTTTATCTTTTAGACCTTATACATCTACCTATGTTTATCTTTTAGACCTTAAACATCTGCCTAAGTTTATCTTTTAGACCTTATACATCTACCTAAGTTTATCTTTTAGACCTTATACATCTACGTAAGTTTATCTTTTAGACCTTCAACATCTACGTAAGTTTATCTTTTAGACCTTGTACATCTACCTAAGTTTATCTTTTAGACCTTATACATCTACGTAAGTTTATCTTTTAGACCTTCAACATCTACGTAAGTTTATCTTTTAGACCTTATACATCTACCTAAGTTTATCTTTTAGACCTTCAACATCTACCTAAGTTTATCTTTTAGACCTTATACATCTACCTAAGTTTATCTTTTAGACCTTATACATCTACCTAAGCTTATCTTTTAGACCTTAAACATTTACATGGGTTTTTTTTAGAATGTACAAAAATATCCTGGACTTCGTCTTTTGCTTAATGGTTTTCATTCCTTAGATGATAAAGTAGCCATGTAATAGTTTGTTCACTTAAGATCCATGAGGGTCTAGGTTAGAACTAATCTTCAGTAACCCATGCTTGTCGTAAGAGGTGATTAACAGGATTGGGTGGTCAGGCTCGCTGACTTGGTTGACACATGTCATCAATTCCTGATTGAGCAAATCGATGTTCATGTTGTTGATCACTGGATTGTCTGGTCCAGACTCGATTATGTACAGATCACCACCATATAGCTTGAATGTTGCTGAGTGCTGCGTAAAACTAAAGTCACTCACTCACTCACTCACTCACGTATTTGTTCACTCAGATCAGGATCTGTACCCTCAGACTTGGATTTGAACCCACAGACTGAAATTTCAACCTTTATACAGCTGTGCATAAGTTATTTAAGAAGAGATACAGGTTTAGTACAAAGGAAAATGTGTTTGATGTAGTTTGGAGACTCCATGTTACGGTGCCCAGGGAGTAATTTTGGTCCCAAACTTTGTTTTGTATATTATGTGCTGAAATTGATACCTCTATAAGTCATATAAAAAGTCATTTCGAATGAACACATTTTTCAAGATGGATGATACATGAGGACATGAAACTGACTTAAATTATGTTATAAACAAAAACAATTTTATATATTAGTTTCTGATTTACAGACTTTGTTTGTATATGAGGCCATAAGTCTGAGTACATTTTAAAACAGGCGATTTTTGTGGCATGAGCACCTTTATACACTTCATGTGATCTTTTGCAAAGATTCATAGGTATATAAGTACAAAGAATGAAATGTACACATTGAGTAATTATGTGTAATTAGTGGCTTACAAATCTCTTATTTAGCAGTTTAGACTTGGTACATAGACCAAGGGGTAGACAAATACATGGCATAATAATGGAAGGTTTACAAAGTTGCAAGGGAGGGAGTAAACCTAGATCTCTCTCGTTTTAAATATCTTTGTTTTAAAAATTGCTAAACACATGCTAAGTTTTTCATTTTTGCTTTCTGGTTAACCTAAAAACTTATCGAAAGAAGGGTGCCTCGTATAATATTCTGGTAGATACTTTTGCTTGAACACATTTTTCAAGATGTGTGATACATGAGTTCATGAAATCGATTTAAATTATGTAGCCACAAAAACAATTGCATACATTAGTTTCAAATTTTCTGTTTATGTTTTCATCTAATGGGCAGATAAAGAAATGCAATACTCAACTTTTAAGGTCAAAAAAGAAAAATGATGTATGTGTAATTGAAGTAATGTTGTAAAAGATAGATGTTCTTCCAGAAAGGTAAGAATATTTAACTTAAAGAAAACAGTGTGTCCTTTACAGCCATGAGGTATTTATGCTGACAGAATCTAAAAGAAGGAACCACATACTTGTGGAATGGGTTCCTTCCAATGCAATTAGAATATACCATGCACACACAAAAAAGAAAGATGGATGGACAGGGGAGAAAAACAGTTAGACTACCTTAATGATTAACTCATTTCATTAGGAAACTTTGGGTACATGGGAGAGGATGTTCTGGGGTAAGCTTTAACTGTGTTGTATAAGCATTATGGGCAAAACCTACATGTGAAATAAATTCACTATGATTGAATAGAAAATGTGTCTAATGAAAGCCGATTCAGACAATGGTTTGGATGTTTTTACGTATCGTGTAGGTTTCAAAATCATGTGATAGAATGCCAGGAAGTGGTGCGTTGCTCAATTGCCCAGATGGCAAACATTCGTGTATTGAAGTGCATATGTCGGGGTTCAAACGCAGCATGGCCTCGGAAAGAAAATATCTTTGCCGCATTGTGTGTGTGGCAAGCCATGAGAGGCCCTTGTCTTGGAGGTGTTCAAAATTTACCCTTATTATTGTTGCCTCAAAATTGAATACTTCAATCCATTTAAAAACAGCATTGAGTGGCTGGTAATTTCAGTGTTAAAACCTGCCACGTGTCAGCTGCAACAGGTTTGAGTATTTTACGTGCAAATGCAGTAAATAGGAGTTTCTTAAGTGTAAACAAAACACCAATTGCTGTTTATATATACTATGGACAAACTTCAGTATGCCAGAGGTTAAAACATACTTTAAAGTTAAGCTATACAAAATTCTGTGCATTTAACTACTTGGAAATTTAATTGTTCTTCTGTTTCAGAAACATTGCATGTACTATTTATATGTGGGAATGCTTTTATAAACTGAATGAAAATAGACTACAACAGCAGTTTTTGTGCTTAGTTTTGTTAGGGGAATCATTTATGATGGAGAAAGCAGGTCCACTCTAGTTTAGAAGCATTGCGTTGAAGAATCCATCTTGACTGTCACTTTCATTCCTGTTCAGATCAGTGTTGTCTTGATCATACCTGATGCATATCTTTCAGACATTTCTGTTTAGCCCATATCAGTTCACCTATAGACAGGTTCAGTCTCATCTTACTGGTTTTAATACAGTGAATTAAATTGGAGTATGTACTTTTGACCCCAGATTTGCCCATAGAGGATATTTCATTTTCAAATCTGCCTACCACTGAAGAATCTTTAGAGACTTTTTCATTTATTTAACTTATGATCCTGAACAGAATATCATTGGATAATCCAGGCTGGTTGTTCTCTTGCAGTGATGTTTTGTATATTCTTGTATGTGTCCTGGTATGTCTTAAAGATGTTGCTACTTGATCTGAATACTCAAACTGACCTTCCAAAATGAAATCATAGCCTTGTTATAGTTTCTATGTAGCCAGTGATTCTTAAATTGTAGTAATATATAAAACCGTCATCAGACAACAAAAATTGAATTCAACGAAAAAAAACAAACTATTTTCTTGATGACACAACTTTACATATTCATGCTGAATCAATTCAGTGATTATCATTTTGAAGATCCTCCCTTTGTTTTGAAAGCAAAGAAAATGTAAAACAAATTTTGGAACTGATTATGCATGGATGTCTATCATGGAGAGCCTCATTAAGAATACAACCAAGCTGAAGCGCTTCTGTTCTGGAGGAAGCGTTTTCATTTTGCAAGAGTGTTAGGGGTGAGTCTGTGACCTTGTATTGGACATCTGAACTGCATTAACACTGACCAAAACACAATAATGTCAATAATCAAGTTGTGAAAATAGTCCCTTCCTGCAAAGAGGTCTACATAGCTTCCATATCATACAGATTAAAAGACGTGAATTACTCCAGATTGAGGCTCCTAGCATTACATGGCGTGATATTTTTGTAATTCAGGACCATTGTTTATGATCACACAGCAAAAAAATTACTAGCTTCTTTGACGTCATGGAGCATGTCATTTAACTAATTTGGACCCCATATTGTTATTTTATCAATCATCTTATGGAGAATTGTTTGTTTTCCTCCTGTCAGACCTAAAAACACGACATTTTTTGTCGAAAGTTGTGTCATTGGTGGACATTATTTGATGCATTGGGTAATCCCAGTCTGTAATTTAAAAAGAAATCTATTCACTCACTCTGCTTGACTGGGGTCAATTTTCCAAGCACAACTTTCAATATATTCAAGCGTCAACTCACAGATTTTTTTCCTTTTGGTTATTCTTTTTCAGATGTATTAAAAAAGATTCATCAATTTCTGGCACATTATCAACTCTGTAATGTGGTGCCATTGTGCCAGTTAATGGTGAAATTAGAACTTGTGGCTAATGAAAGTTTCCTACTACCATGCCTGAAGGATTTAGGTTAATATGACCAGATTGAACCATTAGAAAGTTGAGATTTGTGATTATACTTATATATTCCTGGTGTGATTTGATTTGCTATCATGGAGTCTTGTATCCATGGCAATGCATACTAATTACAGATATCAATACTCAATATCAAATTAAGACATAGCAGTAATGAAAATATAATACGCTGACATTTTATGTACTTCTGAGTCTGTCACAATGTCTGGTAATTAGCAAATCCATTCGTCTCACTAGTGTCAGATCAGCAGAACAGGTTTCATAATACCTAAAACTTAATCGGAACGAACATCAGTTAAACTAATCAACGATGCTCTTAGAAGGTCATGTTGCCTCTATTTCAGTGCTATGTAGTCACCGCTGAAGAAGAAATAATAGCATTATTAAATAATTGATTAAATAAAATACATGTTATAAGTTAATGTGATACCAGCATTTGTTATTGTTTATATAGAGATGTTGCGGCTGGTACCATTTTTAGATGACCCATGTCTAAGACAAGTGAGTTCAGTGTCCGTCAGTGTCAGCTTGGTTCCTACTGAAACCACCCAACAGACAGACAGACAGATAATTGTATTCATGCCTCACTCGTAGTTGCGTAAAATATATAGCATTGTATTAGCACTCAACCATTGAAGTGAATCTTCATCTTCATCTTCATCTTATTACACAGGAGTAAGCTCAAGAAGGTTACCAGTACACCTACTTAGTACACGTCTCTCACGGGAAGTTACCCAAAGTTATAAATTTGGTACAAGCCTCTAATAAGAAGGTTACCCATGTATATACATTTAATGCAGGTCTCTCATGGGAAAGTTTCATAACTATGCAAGTCTTCAATGGGATGTTACCATCATATATCAATTTGATGCAGGTTACATATGGGGGGAGGGTCTCACATACAGAAAGGTACCGTCATGATGAAGGTCTCTCAGAGGAAAGGTCCCTGCTTAGCATCTTTGAAATGAGTGCTACCCCTCAGTGTGTCTCATATGGGGAAGGCTACCCCTCAGTGTGTCTCAAATGGGGAAGGCTACCCCTCATTGTGTCTCAAATGGGGAAGGCTACCCCTCAGTGCGTTTCACATGGGAAGGCTACCCCTCAGTGTGTCTCAAATGGGGAAGGCTACCCCTCAGTGCGTTTCACATGGGAAGGCTACCCCCCAGTGTGTCTCACATGGGGAAGGCTACCCTTCAGTGTGTTTCACATGGGAAGGCTACCCCCCAGTGTGTCTCACATGGGGAAGGCTACCCCTCAGTGTGTCTCAAATGGGGAAGGCTACCCCTCAGTGCGTTTCACATGGGAAGGCTACCCCCCAGTGTGTCTCACATGGGGAAGGCTACCCCTCAGTGTGTCTCACATGGGGAAGGCTACCCCTCAGTGTGTCTCACATGGGGAAGGCTACCACTCACATGGGGAAGGCTACCTCGCTGTGTATCACATGCAGTCCTTCCTGGATTTCACAGCGAATTTTAAAGAATTTCACGGCAAGTTTTCGCAAATTCTGCACCTCATTTTTCAATATTCTGCAAAACATTCTGCTGTTAAAACATTTAGAATAAAACAACAAAACAAAAACAGACAGACCTTCATAGTTTAATTTTCAAACACAGATATAAAGTTAAGTCGACAGTACATATCACATCTTGAGTAAGTTTGATGACCAAGCACCGATACCTTTTTCTGTGTTTTTCTGTATCACATGGTGAAGGCTACCCCTCACATGGGGAAGGCTACCTCTCAGTATGTCTCACAGGGGGAAGGTACCACTCTGTGTATCACATGGGGAAGGCTATCCACCTCTGTATATAGCCTGGGAAGGCTACCACTTTGTGTCTCACATGGTGAAGGCTACCACTTTGTGTCTCACATGGTGGAGGCTACCTATTGTGTGTCTCATGGGAATACTCTATCTAATGTGTCTCACATGGGGATGGTTTCCAGATAATACAGTTCTTATGTATGTAGGGTTAACCACCCAGTGCAAATCTCAGTAGTTCAAGCTTCCTTTTGAATATACTGGATAAATTAATTCACTCTTGGAAAAATATATTCATTTTTACCGTGTGTTTTGCCTTTAGTTTCCAGGCAAAAAGGCAATTTTCCCAAGCCTGTTTGTTACTTAAAGAGGAACATCATGATAGCCTGTCAATAAAGATAGTACGCTAATGTTATGAACTGATGTTGCTGCAAAGGGCAAATCTCCATATTATGTAAATAAGCCGCCCACATTAGAGAGTGAAGTCCAGTCTTCCACTCTAGACAAAGAAAAGACATCTCTGCAGACTAAAACATTTATCAGTAGAAATCAGTAACATTATTGCCGTAAGTCTGTCTCATTATCTTGTTCCATGTTTATGCAAATAATGAGTCTCTTGCTTCACATCATAATAGGGGGTTGTCATATACGTTTAATAATTCCATGTTGAAATCAAGTCTGTCCAAGATTTCTGTGCTTTTAATTGATTGCCTTATCTAATTCACTAGTCACTTGTTTTACTTTGTCAACAAATTAGCATTGTGAAATTTAGTGGAGTTATTTGATCAATGCATTTGAGTCTGTGTCCAAGATGTGATTTATTGTGCTGGTCCTTGTGTTGATTTGTTACTGTTTGTGAAGTTTCCGCCCACACATCTCTTGGTAAAATGTACCAGTATTCGAGACATATTGTTAATAACATTCACACAATTTGTGTGAAATATGTTCAATTTTGCATGTAGCTGACAGTTTGATTGATGCCTTTGTTTCAAACATGCTTAAAATACAAATTCCCTTCCAACATTCAGCCAAACAGGTTGCTTTTCTTGTTTTGTCTGTTAGAATTTTAAGCGTGCGCTTTGATTGTGTTCGTCTGTGCAGACCCAGACGATATCGTTGATGCAGAGCCACATCTTTTTTGCTCTCGTGTGATGTCTGTCTGTTCTTTATGTCGTGCGATCAATAATTTTTTTTCTATATATGCACCATAACTGCAAGCATTAGATGCTGAACTGTACTAATAGAGCAAAGGAAGATAACTCTTCCATGCACTCTATTTGATCACCACTAGAAAGGTGATGGGTTAAATAGCGATTAACCTGACCTGTTTATATTGAATAGTGTTACATTCTGTTGAAACCATGATTTCTGCATTAGATGTCTTTGTATTTTGTGAGAAGACAAGACCCTGTTCTGTTTTCACTGGCAGTAACGTCATCAGTTGAATCAAAAGGAGAATTGTTACTGCTAGAATGTTAGCATCATAACCAGTTGTGCTCATCTTACACTTCAAGTATTTGTTCATTGATATTGAGGCAAGTTTTGGTATTTTTCTGAAAGAGATTCAGATACTCAAGAAACCTTATCTGAGGCATTAAGATGTGTTACATATCACAAAACTGTTTCTTTTATCTTTTAAGAAACGTAATAGCATTCATCCTCATTATTTTCAGTGATGCTTTGAAATGGAGAAAATGTAGTTTCCACAGATTTTTAATGCAGTCATTGTATTTCATAACTGCAAATGTATCAGTCTTTTTCCTTTCGTTATTGACATGAAGATGTGGATAAAGCATGGAGATCAGTCAGAAGTGAGTATACTTACTCCAAATATGTACATGTCTAGATACAACAGATATTGTGGGTTGGAATGTTAGGGGTGGAGAGATTTAAAAAATGACACAAGGAAGAGATTTTCCAAATGTGTGAAAACTGTACCATGAAAATGTCACACAATTGTTAAATGTTTGTTTTTGGCATCCCTGATAATGGAAAAGGTGTTTTCAAACATAGTGTCTAATTCTATGTCAGCTAGCAGCGAGACAAACAGCATCTCATGGGCAGTGTCCATGTTCACATGTCACTTACATGTTGGTACATCAGAATTAGAAATCAATGGTGAAAGTTGAGAAAGATTTGACAATCTATTTTTTCAAAGAGCATGATTAAGAAACTTCACCATGAAGGGAAATATTAACTACTTCTCAGTCTTCATAGGTAGGAGGTTTAAATTACTTACATTTGGAAGTATAATTTGCTAACTTACCTAGCTCTTTTATGTGTGGTTTAACACATTTTGACAGAAATGTGACAGGTAATAGCTTTGAGACATTCTTACACATTTTATGAG
The DNA here is from genome assembly GCF_037392515.1 of Haliotis asinina. Classification (NCBI taxonomy): domain Eukaryota; kingdom Metazoa; phylum Mollusca; class Gastropoda; order Lepetellida; family Haliotidae; genus Haliotis; species Haliotis asinina. The sequence goes on along the minus strand of NC_090291.1, from coordinate 20,760,819 downwards.
CCATTTATTGTTCCTAGGAACTGAAATCTTATAAATATTACTCTTATCGATTGTTAATAACTAGAATAGCAGTGAGGTGTTACTGATTGTATTGGGATTTTGGATGACACTAATTGGAATTTCATCTTGTTTTTACATCCATTGTCTAATTTTGATGGTAAGACACACCTACACATACACACTCATTTGCACTCACTCACACTTATTCACATACTGTGGTGTGTCAGTATTAGTTGTCTCACATGCCACAGTTTTGTATACAGAGTTGTGTCCCTTGGGAACACCGGAGATCTGTGGCTGTGGGTTCAAATCCAAGTTAGACTGAATTACATTCTAGGTTCTCTAATTGGTAACCAACACAGGTCTGCATCTCTTCCAGCATTGCACCTACTCACTAACTCACGATAAGTTTCCACGTATTTTGTTGATGCAAAAAAGGTTTAGTTATCAAATATGCATCGTAATATTATGCGATCATAACATGTCTGGGTGTGCCAGAAATATGTAGATTTTGTGATATCAGAATGTCAGACAAATGCAACAAATAATGGAGATGATTTTTCAACCAAAGAAATTAGGTATAGTCTGATATTTGGCGAAAAACACAAATCTCACACACTCAGATTTGTCCACACAAACTACACAAACTACTGGAGTGAAAGACTTTACAGCCAAACACAGACACATAACTAATGTTGGACAGGAAGATTTGTACTTCCCTTCAGTTAGAAATTACTCCCGGAAAGAAAATGGCAGCTGGGGTGGCCGAGTGGTCTAAACATTTTGCTTGTCACGCGGAAGACCTGGGTTTTATTCCCAACACGAGTATATTGTAAGAATCCCATGATATTGTTGGAATATTGCTAAAAGTAGAGCAAAATTAAATTAGCTCCCCAGAAAGAAATCGGTCCAGAGGCTACTTGCAGTAACGTTTCAAAAATCAGTGTTGTATATGTGATGTGTTATTTGAGAAAATGGTTCATAATGTCACGTCAGAATTGTCATTTCCCCACTCAGGCAGTCTTGTGTAGGGAGACAGGTTGTTGACGTTGTCTGACCACCCTTGTTGACCAGTTTATATGTTTAGAAGCATGATAGATATTATCGCTATACTGCAGTACATTTTTCAAATGATATGTATTGTAATATTTTTACTAAGAACCAGTATATTTGGAAAAGAACATATATGAAGTTTCTGTTATTATTTTTAAGGTTGCAATAGAAATGTATGCAGACGTTCATTCACCACAGTTGTTTCATTTCGTTATTCGATGACAGTACAGCTCAGTGTAACATTATAAATGTTATAGAAAAGAAAATAGAATCCCAGACAATACAACCTAATTTTGAGTTTGCTGTTATGAAAACCATAACATAGTTTAGGGACTTGACATGTACAGTTTAGCGCCACCTACTGTCAAACACGTAAATTCCTAGTATATCGTAATGTGAATTTTGTGAACTAGTTGGTGAATACCAAGAAGGCTTCAAAAAGGATCACTCCACCGTTGATAGTATCTTTATTCTAGAGACCCTTGTACAGAAATACATAACTCGCAAAGGGGGTAAACTATGTTGCTTTTATAGACTTTTGTAAGGCTTTTGATGTGTTTAACAGGTACAAATTATTATATGTTCTTTTACAAACTGGATTTCATGGTAAAATTTTTTATCTTGATACGAAATATGTACAGAAATATTAACTATACTGTATCATATGACTTTGGTAGAAAATTAACGGAATATTTTGACAGCTCCTGTGGAGTGCGTCAAGGTTGTATCCTCAGCCCTGTGCTGTTTTCTTTGTTCATAAATGAACTCAAAGTGTCACAAGAAACTAATTTTCAGGATGGCATTTTTATATCTGAAAAAATGCTAAACATCATTCCATGGTTGTTTGCAGATGATCTTATTTTTGTTGCTGACTCTGTTGTTAAACTCCAACGTCATGTTGACGCATTGCTCATGTATTCTTACAAATGGGTCATGGATATAAATATTGATAAAAGTAAAATTATTGTCTTCAAGATGGATGGTCCACTATTTAAAAATGAAAAATGGCTATATAATGGTTCACCAGTGGAAACTGTAAAAGCTTGTAAGTACCTTGGACTTATGGTAACGCCCAAATTAATCTAGACTAGAGCATGTAAAAATCTTTCTGAACATGCTAGTAAAGCACTCTGGTCTGTTAAGTCATTAATACGATGGTATGATATGTGTTTTTCTGATGCATTATTTATTTTCAATAAGAAAATTGTACCAATACTTGCATATGGCTCTGAGATTTGGGGTTTTCAAAAGAGAGAGAATATTGAAATTGTATATCATAAGTTCTGCAAATTCATGCTACAAATTGGTTATAGATTTCCAAATGCTGTTGCTTATGGGGAAAGCGGTCAACGCCCTCTGTCAAATGTTTACTTCGTAAAATGTATTAAATACTGGCTAAGATTATTATACATGCATCCAGATAGATACCCTTATCAATGTTATCAATTTTTACTGTCAATTGAATCTAGAAAACGACCAACATGGGTAAGTTATGTGAAGCATTTATTGTTCAGATACGAGTTTGGAATTGTATGGAACACACAATCTGACGGTGATCCAAAAATATTTATTTGTAAATTTCTTGAAAGACTTAATGATTGTCTCTACTAAGAGTGGCACTCATCCCTTCATGATCACAAATCACTGTGTTTCTATTACTCTCATAAATCTTTGTTGAACTGTGAAAAATATCTTTTGTCTAATATTAGTAGAGAAAGTAAACAAACTTTTACAATGTTTAATTCAGGATGTTGTATACTTGGTATTCATTTAATAAGAAAAGGTCTGGCTAGTGTTAATGATAATGTTGTATTATGTAAGCATTGTAGAGCTGTTGAAGATGAAGTACATGTTCTATACAACTGTAAATTCTATGACAGCGTTCACCCAACACCTAATTCCAAAGACATCAAGTGGGCATTGTATTTCGATTCAAAATCTCTGTACATCTTCAGATACCAATATAATAAACAACCTTGTGAAATAGCAGTGTTAGCACAATCATTTTTTCTCCCCATGTTGTATACCCATTTGGAAATTCAACCATACTATATATCATTTCATACAATGGTATGTTTGCAATGTTTAGACCAGGGTGTAAAATACTCAGTTGTAAAATACTCAGGGTGTACTCAGTTAAACCAGAAAAGGTTTGGATACTGTCAGTGAAAATGTTGCTGATGTATATATCTAAAGTCATCAAGTGGGAAATATGTCTTCGCCTGAAGTCTTTGTATGCTCCTCGGATATTTAATATATTAACAACTCTGTGAAACATTTGAAATATGTTAATTCCGTGACACATTGTTAACAGAATGGTCTCCTTGACTTATGGTATGGACACATATGATAACTCAACTATATAATGTACCATCCCATATAAACCTATGTTGTTGTTTTTTGTTTTTTGGGTGATATTTTTTGTAGTGAGTTGATCAGAAAAATGTCTGTCTTGGTGTTGTATCATGTAAGCACTGTGAAGCTGTCACTGTGAAGCTGTCGAAGGTGATGCCCATGTTATATACACCCAGTCACTTTTACTCCACCGAATGTCCTCAGATATGTAACACAACTAACAGCCATGTGATGTATCTATAACAAGTATATTCTCCGAAATATTGCTAGTAGAATTTGCCTTCATATCATATACATATCGGGTAACACATCTATACTATGTACTATTTTGTTCTCTAGGTTGAATGGCCTTATATACAAATAAATAATCTATCTATCTATCTATCTATCTATCTATCTATCTATCTATCTATCTATCTATCTATCTATCTATCTATCTATCTATCTATCTAATGTGTATTGCAATACCTGAATGGCAGTATGTTGTAATACAATTAATTTGCCAATTCACAGCCCTAATAATAGAAGTGTCGAAATATGGTTTTTATCATGTGTACATATATTTTATGAAAGTCTTATATCCTGCTTGACTAAAACATGCATTATCTGTCGACCCAACTGGCGGAGGCTAACAGAGACAGCAGGGTATAATTTTGACAGTGCTGTTCACAAAATGTCAGAACAAGTGCTAACAGTGTTCATTGTGTACAGTAGTATTCGACCCCTGAAAACCGTTTCTTTCACCCAGGCTCTGATCAGCAGCACAGAACACAAGATGGTATATATTCTTTTCATCTGACTCCCATCAGTCAACCAACATGGTACAAAACATTATTGTTATTCATTGTTATTATATGAACCTTTGTATCGCTGATTTTTATATTATATTCAATTTCAAATTAGCTATTGGGACATATTCATGACTAATTCAAAGAAACGTGATCCAGGTGTGTCTTAAGGCAACACAGGTCAATCTAGGTCCTATCACGATGTGAATCACCATTCTGTGTGGTAGGTTATTATTGTAACAAGATGACCTAGGCAGACATTTAGCTTTCGCAAAGTAGTTTTTATCCAGTCAATAAAATGTGTTTATTTAACAAAATTATTTTTGACTGTTTAAATGACAATACTGAAATGTTCCTGTGGACATAGATACATAAAATTTGCTTCTTGATTAATAAATATCAGATGGATTGACATGATGATTGGGAAACAAGAGTTTATTGTAAAATAACAAAGGTTCATTAAACTGATAGGATAGTTATAAAATCTAGGCTACTTATGTTTAAGACATTAATTTCAAATTGAAGCCAGACTTCCTATATTTAACAGTCACACAGACATTCATTTTGGTTTTAGATTTTAGATTGTATCGACTTCCAATGCACTGCTCATTTCACTTAATTTGGTCGATTTAATTTACAAAAAGAATGGAAGTTATTTAGCTGAAGGCAATTACTCTGAGCAGCTACGAGTGTCCATCATGAATTTGTCTTGTCAAAAAGTATATACATTGCTATATTTCACATGGATAAAAATATATATAAAAACTGTTAATTTCATAATAGTTTAACAGCTGTCATTTAGCTGTTTCCTCACTGAATTAAGTATCATTTTATCAGCTGAATTACAAAGTGATTTGCTTAATGAAGCGTTGACATTTGAATTGAGGTCCCTAACATCCACAAAGTATGTTCCACTTCCTCTGTCTAAATATCTAAATTGCTGCTGTCTGAATTGGTTGTCTGGAATATAGTATTGTCACATTGCATAAGCCGTACTTTTAACCTAAATGTTTGTATATGAAACCTAAAAGAGTCACTTGTTTGATATATTTTCAGCACACCTGTAACAGGTGAAACATATTCTAATACTAAGAATACAACCCATTACTTTATAAAAAGTTTCATCACTGGTTTCTTAAACTTTGACTACATAACCTGAAGTAGCATAGAAATAGTTTTGTGTAACCATAAAACAAGCATTTCACAAAAATATACGATACATAGATGTTTTGCTGAAATAATTATGTTTGGAAATATAAAGGTAACTGTTAACAGTTGTAGATTAATGTGATTTTGTATTTTCATCCTTCCTCAGCTGGGTGTCTATTGCCTTGATATTACCATCAAGAAGCCAACTCATCAAGATGTACCTACAGTTGCACCTTATGACCCTGGAGAGTGGTGGCCTTTTGTTAAGTGGTATTCATCAGGCCCGTGTGATAATAGAGGATACGGATTGTTGTCCTCAGCAGGAAATGATGAGGGCTAGCATCAGTTTACATACATCAGCCATGTTAAATATTAGCCTCAACTTTTACTCAATGTGAGTTTCAGCATGTAATGGAATTGATGGTACAGGTAACCCTTGCCATACCCCGCTCAGCCCTTTTATTCCATGAGCTCAGGTGAAAATGAGGTGTATTTGAAATCATCAGGGTGCAAAATTTGATCCTATGGAGGCTCAATGGTACAGAGGAAGTCTTTGTCATGTTTACTGGGAAGTCACGATATATCATTCCCGCTACTGTCCCTTTATACCAGCCTCTGATGAGTTATTCATAACATTGTTTACCGATTCACACCTGCGAATTAACAAGTGAAAAAGTGTCTCCATTTGATCTTTTTCTTTCAGTATTGCACACCCTAGTCCTCTGTGAGGCATCATGTTGTCACCCAGTGTAATGCTAGCATTCAATGGTGGTTTTAGAATTGGAAAAGGGCAGTTCTTAATGTTCATACATGCACAAGGAGATTTTGTATTTTATCTGTTCATTCCCAGATTTGTATTGAGAGAGAAAATGATTCTTTACTATTATTTGAGAAGTGTGAATATTCTACAGCATATGCATTAACATTTTGAATGGTAGCCATACGTCTGCATCCTTTCATCACATGCACCAACATCTGATTTTGAAGTGATGTTTCTAGTAAAACAAAAAATGTCATTTAGTGGTTCCATTTAGTTGTGTTAGCCCAACTAAATGGAGTGTGTTAGCCCACCTGTTTACTCGTCTTAAGCTTGGCTGACTTTTTTTCGCACTTCACTTTTCGCATTTGTTCAGTATTGCAGACAGTGTTGTGAATATATACTGACCATAAATCACATATGAGAATTATTGTCAGATAAGTGTACATTCCAAACAGAAATTGTCCAAACTTGCATATCGAACTCCAGACTTGTCATTATTTGTTGTTTTTTTTAAATGATATCAGATTATTATCCTGTCCAGATCATTCTGTTGTGGATTGCTGTTACCAGGTTTCGAACTTACTTCGAAACTTCAGACTAACAGTAAACTTACATTCTCTCAAGATATGTAATTTTGATCAAAACACTCTCCTTTAAAACTGAAAAAGAGGCGGTATTAGATTGGCCATTGATATATGAGATAAATATGTTCCACAAGAGGGATGTGAAAGGAAGGGGTCCCAACAGCCTGTCCTTCAGAATATAACACTTACTATGACCACAGCAGTACCCAGTATTCATTCATATTGAAATGTTTACCTTTGAAGGACTTACAATAATTAGTGCAAAGTTATTTATGTCGGCTTAATGAAAGCAAATTTGACTTGATTACGTTTTGCATATTATTCTTTTCTGAGGAATGGTAAAGTGTACATGATGAAAGCTACCGATAAGAAAGTATTTCCATGTTTGTTCTATTGTAATAACCCAGTTACAGGTCATTAAGCTGTTACCTGTTGTAAATTACTTCCAATTAGCTCTAACTCTGAATTAGTCATTTTCTGGTGTTGTAACTCGACTAACAACAGCAAATTTGCAAAATCCACAATTTTTCTCTTATGTTTTTTACCAATTCTTTTTCCCCAAGTCTGGTTATTGCCTGATATGAAGGGACATGTGAACGATATGTAACGTGTTATTATAGGATTTGACATTCCGTTCCCTCACTTGGCTGTCTCTCTCACAAGCAATCAGTTTATTCACGGCCATGTTTCACACCCACTGGCAATGACATTCATACATCAAAACACAACATGTCCTTTGCCCAATTATCTCTCAGAGACCTCTTTCACGATAAATACTGCTTCACTGGGTAGTTTTCCACCCCTTTGTTTTGGCAGAGGCTCCAACACTGTCTTCTGTCTTGCTCCATCTTAAATACTTGATAGCTATAAAATATAGGATCCCATAAACAGTCCAGTATACACAAGTTGCCCAGCAACAAATCTCAGCAGATACAAAATCAAGTATACCGATATCCATCATCACTTCCTCAGCCAATGACTGCCCTGAAAGAATGTAGGGATGAGACAAGCTGACTCAGTTTTCAAATCTATGCATTCTCACTCACACACCCACTCTACTATCCCATCACTTCTCACTCACATTCTTGTCCCATCACTTATCACTCTCACACATTCTCCTGTCCCATCACTTCCTACTCATTCACTCACCCTCCTATCCCATCACTTCCTACTCATTCACTCACCCTCCTATCCCATCACTTCCTACTCATTCACTCACCCTCCTATCCCATCACTTCCTACTCATTCACTCACCCTCCTATCCCATCACTTCCTACTCATTCACTCACCCTCGTATCCCATCACTTCCTACTCATTCACTCACCCTCCTATCCCATCACTTCTCACTCATTCACCCACCCTCCTATCCCATCACTTCCTACTCATTCACTCACCCTCCTATCCCATCACTTCCTACTCATTCACTCACCCTCCTATCCCATCACTTCCTACTCATTCACTCACCCTCCTATTCCATCACTTCTCACTTATTCACTCACTCTCCTATCCCATCACTTCTCACTCATTCACCCACCCTCAGATCCCATCACTTCTCACTCATTCACCCACTCTCCTATCCCATCACTTCTCACTAATTCACCCACCCTCAGATCCCATCACTTCTCACTCATTCACCCACCCTCAGATCCCATCACTTCTCATTCACATTCTTATCCCATCACTTATCACTCTCTCACACATTCTCCTGTCCCATCACTTCCTACTCATTCACTCACCCTCCTATCCCATCACTTCCTACTCATTCACTCACCCTCCTATCCCATCACTTCCTACTCATTCACTCACCCTCCTATCCCATCACTTCTCACACATTCACTCACCCTCCTATTCCATCACTTCTCACTTATTCACTCACTCTCCTATCCCATCACTTCTCACTCATTCACCCACCCTCAGATCCCATCACTTCTCACTCATTCACCCACTCTCCTATCCCATCACTTCTCACTCATTCATCCACTCTCTTATCCCATCACTTTTCACTCATTCACTCACCCTCCTGTCCCATCATTTCTCACTCACTCACTCTCCTGTCCCATCACTTTTCACCCACCCCCCTATTCCATCACTTCTCATTTACTCTCTCACTCACTCACTCATCACTAACACCCTAGAAGCTGTTAACTATGACAGTGATCACATGCCAGCCCCCACTTCAGTTAATTATCATTTTTACAGTCTGGCCAACTATCTAGTGCCTCAACAGGAGGAATCCCACCTAAAACCTGTTGCCCAACATATCTTCACACACTTCTAAAAATACACCAGCACCATTCCACATTTCTCTATGTTATTTTTAAGGAATAATGTATTGCATTCCTCATTAAAGTTGATTGTTGTTCTGACTGAGTAGTGAAAGCATTATAGTATGAAGTGTGACGGATCTTGCACTGGCAAACAATATTACCCTGTTCTATGGGGACATCCACATGTGGATAAATCAGTTATGCCATATCAAGCCCAGTAATCTGGGTATAGGGGTATCTCAGCCAATCAAAGGAATTATGCAGGCTACATTGAGGCAGAGTCAGTTGCTATTAAGCGCTAGAAGCCTTTCAGGTAATTCTCAAATTGAGCTTTTCACCCACCACTCATAATTGCATTTGCGTCTCTTTTCAGTGTGGCCTTTTGATGACTACCTTATCATTTTTACTTGCTGAAAGTATGCCAGATAACATCGGAACATATACATAATTGTTAAATTTTGCCAATTAAAATCTGGGCCTGAGTGCATTCCATCACAAACAAAGAGGGGATTGTTTCCTAATTGTACCCCGCGACGGTATCCTTTCAGGTGGGTAACAAAGACACGAACAGAGGCTGATGGGTACACAGCTTTTCTTTCTTAACTTTGACAATTAAGGAATCTCACCTCATCGCGCCTAGTTGATCACCAACGTCAGTGGAATGTCACCTCTCGGTCCAAGCTTTTGTTTGTGAGAGATTTAGGTTGATATTGAATTTACAATGCAAGGGAGCCCGCTGGCTGGATCTTGAATAGAGGTTTAATGCCTCAATAGTTGTTTCATGCGTTTGCAAGACAAGTTAATGAAGACTTTTTCAAGACGAAGGATTCATCAGTGGGCTAGATGGACACTAAGGCGCTTTATAATTTCGTTTTCTCACACCAGCGTGAAAGAATTTACTAGGTGACATTTGTAAAGAAAAAGATCAATTAGCATATATATGGATCAGCAGATATTTTAATATCCTGCTGTGACTGAGGCAGTGTGGCCTGCCCATGAATTAAAAGCAACATAGGGATTTAGTTTTCAACATGGTGTGGCCTCTCATGAACCCTTTTACCCAGTAGGAAATTTCTTTTATTTAGTTGCCTTTATGATCCTGCTCCTTTCAGCATTTCCATCTTTAAATTAATAGACACTACGTACATAAATGGCAGGATCCTATTTACACCACAGTTGTTAGCTGGCCCATTTATATTCCAATTTTTCGTTTCTACGCTCACTAATTTTATGACTCATACATGTATGTATAAGATTTTATAAACAACTGTTTTAAAGTCAGTCATGCAACTATTGTTAATGTCCCCTCAGAGTCGGCATTCATTAATGTTATTATCAACCCAACCCTTTCAGGGAAAGGTATACAGTGTCTTTTGTTCCCATCTAAGATGTGCCCTATTACGCTTCATAAACTGGAATAATCCCTGCACACCTTTCTGGCGTTTCTGAGTGTAATTACACGTATCACCTCTCTTCGTACCTGTGGTAGTCAACAGTTTTTAACCCAGTTTCATGAGTGCCATAGAGTTTGAAACTAACACCACAATCTTCTCTAGTTGTATGATGATTCTTCCTTCTTTTCCCCCCTCCAGTCTATTCCATGGGTTATCTAGTGTTGTTCTTCTGTTCCATCATGTCCTACTGTCTTTCTACCATGGAACCCCCACACATCTTACACTGGGATCAGGTTGTGGGAGTTAAAAAACAGGATGTTTCCACCTCCAAGATCTATAATGTCTCTGTTGGCTTCTGCACTGCAAGAAGTTGATTATGTTGTGTGAGATGTATGCTGTGTAAGCAGTGCTTCTTGTGCAAGCTGGCTGCAGTGGACATCTGGAGTTCCAAGACTCACTGTATGTCTCTTTATCCAGACCGTGTGGCTTCCTGCTCATGCAATCACCATATGTGATATGTCCATCCATGATCTATAAACCATGATCTGTGATCTCCATTCACAAACTATAGACCATGGTCTGGGATCTCCAGCCATGATCTATGAACCATGATCTGTGATCTCCATACGTGAACTGTAGACCATGGTCTGATATCTCCATCTACAATCTATGAACCATGATTTGTGGTCACCATACACAAACTATAGACCATGGTCTGGTATCTCCATCTACAATCTATGAACCATGATCTGTGATGATCTAAGATATTTTCACCTTTGAGAAAAGCAAAGGGGATTTTTGATCAACCAATAACATTTGAATTGGTGGTTTTTTAACATGGCCCCGGAGGCGTTTGTGCAGTAAACATCTTTGACTTTGACTTTGACTTTGAACAACCCTCCATATCGAAATGAGAGATTTAGTGCAATGTTATATTTTTCAATTTTTAATTCGAGAATTGTCACAAATTACGTCAACTGAACTTGGGAAATTCCCACATCAGATATGTTCAACAATGTGTTATGTTTTGTTCTGAAAGTTGAGAATCACTGTCAGGATGCTGTTTGCTTTGTTTATATAGTTTCATAGATAGACATGATACTTTATTTGACACATATTCAGACAACTTTTTCTTAATGTAGCTTTTTGTTGTATCTAAATGCTGTACTATTATAAATAAACAATTACATATTATATCTGAAATCTGACATTAAACCAGGATAGAAACAGGCTCAGTTGTATGGCTCACTCTGCTTTTAGTATTGATATCTCATGAAGGTGATAAGGGTTTGTTGCATACATTTAAAGGTTTGTCCTGAAGCAGATATTCATTTTTTGCTATCTTTGTGAATGAGTAATCATCATGTCTCTCATTTAACACTCATGCAGGCAGCAGCAGTCAAAGGTACATATACCTTTAACATAGAGAAATCTGACCATTGTCATACAGTGTTTCTGTTGCAAGACTATTTTCCTTATGCTTGTGACACTAGTCCCCTAACAGTTGGCACAATACTCCCCTAACAAATTGAACACTGTTTCCCTGGCCTATGCAGCACTGTTCCCACAATTTCAACTCTATTTATGAAATGACCCAAAACAATGAACCACCTTGTGTAACCTCTTGATTTTCATATTATTTTTGTCTTTATTATTACTTAACTTAAGTAATGTTATCTGTGTACAATATTCATTTAATGTCATTCAAGATAGCTACTTTCATTAATATTCTGTGAAGATCCAGGTTAGATTTGGTTTTCAGTAACCCATGCTTATTGTAGGAAGTGGCTGATGGGATCTAGTGGTCAGACTTGGTTGAGCCATATCATCATATTCCTTTTGCATAGTGCGATGCTCATGCTGTTGATCGTAGGATTGTCTGATCCAGACTTGAGTATTTATTGACTGCAAACATATAGCTGGAATATTGCTGATAGTGGCGTTAAACTACAATCAGTCTGTCATCAATCAATACAGCATAAATGATATTTGTGAAGTAACCAGATGCTTGTTTTTTGTTCACAGACAAAATATCAATAAACAACCTGGGAAAATGGCTGACAAAAGCTCATTTGTGGACCGAACAGAAACATATTTGGCTAGTCCAGAGAAGGTAAAGATCAACAAGAACAAAACAACTATAATTTTGACAGAAAACACATCAGAAAAGACAACCTCAACTAAAACAAGGGTCTCATCCACTTCTTGGCAAATCACCAAGACAACAGAGATCACTGATGAGGTCAAAACAGGTCAGAAGGTATCTACAATGAACTTTGAGATTGGTAGCTCAGGTTCTGTATCTCCAACATCTTCCCCTGGTAGGAGGTCCTTTGTCTCCACCACGGAGTTCACCACTGGTGGTGGTAAGACTGATGGTGCCGTAGGACTGTCAGATGATGGTAGTGATCCTTCTGATGAGTATGTCTTCATTGAAAATGAGGATGTTAACTACGTGGACAGAGTGGAGACAACAGAGGTCCAAAACAAGCAGGAGTCTATTGCACCAGAACCAAAGAAGTCCTATTTTGCTTATCTGCTGGACCAGGATACTTCATCAAAACCAGCATCCAAGAATCGTGATTCAGCTGCTTCAGAGGGGGCAGAATTGGTTCATTTGTCCAGTGCAGAGTGTGAAGAGAAGAAGAAGGATGATGCTACGTTGTATGAGAGAATCACCTACACCCCAGGTCTTGCTATCAGGAGCTATGCAGTGGAAGAAATCAAACAGAAAAAATCTTCTGAAGGAGCTCCAGATAGAATAACAGAAAATGCTGAAAACAATAGCATGCAGCAACGTGATGGAAGGCAGGTGACTGGAAGAGATGCCAGCAGCTTGGGTGAAGCCCCTCTGACTCCTGCTGAGGGATACAGAATCTCCCAGATCATTGCAATGCAGGAGACAAACTTGTGGGAACAGGAACGTTTGAGAAAAGAAAAGGAAGAATATGCCATTATCGACAGTCTGTCTATGGACGATATGATGAAGATGCTAGGGGAACATGATAGAATGAAGTTTGAAAGTCAAGAGGTTAATGAGGAGATCTTTCCTATTATTCCTGGTCTTGCAACTGATGATAAATGTTCTGAAATGTCTGAAACAAGATCAACAGAAAAAACTGATACCAAATTCTCAGAGATGACTCAAGGTAGTAAAGCGTCAGCACATCAAGAATCCCACAAAACCAAACCTTCAGATACATCTGGAGAGGAAAGAACAATAGCTGCAAATAACAACCACTCTGAAACGTCTGATCCCTCAGAAAATGGGCAGTCAACTGAAGTGAAGTACTCGGAAGTGTCACAAACAGTGACAGGTCCCTCTGAAAGAAAACATATTTCTGAAGCTGTTTATTCTGAAGTGTCCTCCAGGGTTCAGCAAATCAGAACTGACAATCTCTCACTTGAGCAAGTCCCTGCAGAGGCTGATATGGCAAACTCACCATCCATGACAAAGGTTGTGGATAACCGTCAAACCGAAACCAATGCCTCATCACATGATCAGTCAAGCATGGGGCATGCACAAGAGCTGAAGACAAAGATGAAATCCTTTACTGAACAAAGCATCTCAATGGGCATGACATCGATGACAAGTTCAGCAACTGTAGTAGAAGGTGTTTCCAAGATCACTGCACAAAAACAAACATTGTGGAGTCCCTCAGAGAAGGAACTAATCTCACAGCCAACTGAAGTGGAACGAAAGTTTAACATAACAGCAGAAACTGAAAGCAGAATAAAGAAGCTAGGTGGGAAGTTACTAACAGAAAGATCTTTTTCTGACATATATTTTGACAACTGTGATTATTGTCTGACCCTGTCTGATAGTTGGCTGCGGAAGAGGGACAATAAGTGGGAGCTGAAAGTTGCATCAGGAGGCATGTCCATTAGGGACAGAGTCACTCAGTACAAGGAACTAACAAACGAGAAGGAAATTGTTGAATGGCTTAAATCTAAATTTCAGATTGCCAACAAATGCACTAAGGTAAAGGACTTCATCAAGTCAGCAGAAATGTCAGAATTTGCCACAATATCAACCACCCATAAAACTTACAGAATAGACGGCTGCACGATTGACCTTGACCTCTCTGACCATGGTTTCCAAGTTGGCGAGATTGAAGTGATGGCACCGTCTTCGGCCCAAATACCTGCTGCCATCAAGACTATAGATGCTATGGCTCAGAAGCTGGGTATGTATACTGTGATGTTTGTTATGTAAGCTTTGGGGTTCACCATGTAGAATAATCAGAGATATATCAGGTTATTGATAATTCAGCATTTCAGTAGAGGTATGGGAGTGAAGTCTGGAGATCAATGAATTAAATTACACTTATTACAGGGAAATAGGATGAATCACTGAAGTTTTGATGTGACATGAACAAACATATAGATCAAATGCATGCACTCTTTGTTGATGAAGAGATTTTGGTTGCAAAAGAGTCCATATATCACCATATTATCATAGTTGTTGGACTTGTAACTCTTGAAGCTTAAGAGAAATCGCAGGATCTGTGAATAATGTCATATGGCTTGACTGCTAATTTCATGATTAAGCAAAGAGATATTTGTTATTTAGTTTGATAGAATAACCAGATAGCTGGTTTAAAAGTAAGGCTGATTATAAGAATCATATTTCAGGCTTTCAGGCAGATGTTTTTTGTTTACCTGTTTTCCAGCTGTCAGGTTTTATTGTACAGCTCAGTTAATGTCCTGCATTAGGTACTTCAATACATACAAAGAAAAGCAATGGCATGTCAAAGATTGTATTGAATGGGAATGAACAAAAAGTGAGAAGTGTTAAGAAATGTTATTTAGAGGCAGAATGAGGATATCCTAAAGAGGGAGGTTTTTAGCTGAAGCAGCTGCCTCCATATCATCTTTTGATATCGCTTGTCGTTATTTGAAGGACATTGGTTGAAATATGACACATCCTGACACCATTGTTTGTACTGGAATCTTGGCTAATTTAACTACGGAATCGCTGTACCTCAATCAATTCAGTGAGCTAATCGTAAAACAATATTGAAGAGCTAAGGGCGATAGGGACATTACACTAGCTTGCTAATAAAGATTTGTATCAGCGTTGTTGCAGTGCCTACTTTTAGCCAACTTCGATCATCAAATCACTTTCTCATCTGTTGCTTTATTGCAACTTGTTTGAGGTTTTTCTGTAATTAGGTTCGTAGTTTGTCGTGTTCAATGAGCTGACGCCTACAGTTCTGATTTGGGGAGCAGCCAGTGACCCTCCCATCTTGTTAATGGCATCAAATCATCATTGGTCAAGGAAAACATACAAGCCATTACAAGATTTCCAATTGAGGGCAATTTTTGAGCCAACATTTAACAAGTGTTTTTGGAATCCTGACTTTGTATTGTTCATGTGCATGCAACATAAAATAATTAACCCTCTGCAAGATAAAGTCATTAACCCCTTTACACAGGCAGTGTCTATCCTAGTTAGGAATGTTTTGTTGGAGGAAAACTGCCATGCTTTCCTCTTCACAGATATCTCAGTGTGCATGGATGATTCGTCCAATTCCAAGACTTGAAGTTATAAAGAGGAGGTACAATCGTATAAATAGCATGAATGTATCATGGGTCTGTGTGTGAGCTGATGAGCTGTTCATGGTTACATTTTAGAACAGAATATTTCTTTCAGGTTAGGACATTATTTATTTTTCTCTTAGTCATCTGGATGTGTGTGTACATTGTAAAGAAACATAGTGTGAGTGTGTTTCTGTAAGAGTCCATTTACCATTCCTAAGACCTCTTCATGCTATTTATTTCACACAGTTATATTCATGAACAGGCATTGTTTGATATGTGAGTGTTAGTCAGCAATATGCAATATCACAGCAAGGGACATCAGAAATGTACTTCACACATTGTACCTATGTGGGTCTTCAGCATGTTGAACGAAGGCTGTAACCATTAGGCTCCCCCACTGTCCTCTGTAAAGTATGTAATGTATGATTGATAGCTTCTGAGCTTTACATACAGGTTATTGGGTAACAGTGCAATCATTTGTTGCCAGTCACATGACGGTACATCCATCAATTCTTTCATAACATCATTTTGTAAACTAATTGTCAGTAAAATGACCAGGGGTCTTTGAACTTTGGGAGATGGTCACATTTCCCACTATCCCACTATATTTATAAATAAACAGGGGGACTTCAGGATGTGGCAAGGCAAGGAAGGCTTTGTAGAGCACTTCTGACCTGGAAGGCCTTGAAGAACACACTTACCCTGGAAGGTCTTCAACAACACTCTTAACCTGGAAGGTCTTGAACAACACTCTTAATCTTGAAGGTCTTGAACAACACCCTTAAACTGGAAGGTCTTGAACAACATTCTTAACCTGGAAGGTCTTGAAGAACACTCTTAGTCTTGAAGGTCTTGCAGAACACTCTTAACCTGGAAGGTCTTGAACAACACCCTTAACCTGGAAGGTCTTGCAGAACACTCTTAATCTTGAAGGTCTTGAAGAACTCTCTTAATCTTGAAGGTCTTGAAGAACTCTCTTAGTCTTGAAGGTCTTGCAGAACACTCTTAACCTGGAAGGTCTTGAACAACACCCTTAACCTGGAAGGTCTTGCAGAACACTCTTAATCTTGAAGGTCTTGAAGAACTCTCTTAATCTTGAAGGTCTTGAAGAACTCTCTTAGTCTTGAAGGTCTTGCAGAACACTCTTAACCTGGAAGGTCTTGAACAACACCCTTAACCTGGAAGGTCTTGAACAACGCTCTTAACCTGGAAGGTCTTGAAGAACACTCTTAAACTTGAAGGTCTTGCAGAACACTCTTAACCTGGAAGGTCTTGAACAACACCCTTAACCTGGAAGGTCTTGAAGAACGCTCTTAATCTTGAAGGTCTTG
This sequence comes from Haliotis asinina, assembly GCF_037392515.1. Classification (NCBI taxonomy): domain Eukaryota; kingdom Metazoa; phylum Mollusca; class Gastropoda; order Lepetellida; family Haliotidae; genus Haliotis; species Haliotis asinina. The sequence continues at coordinate 20,743,594 of NC_090291.1, read as the reverse complement.
AAGAACTCTCTTAATCTTGAAGGTCTTGAAGAACACTCTTAATCTTGAAGGTCTTGAAAAACGTGCCTGACCTGAAACATCTTGAAGAACACACTTCACCTGGATGTAATTTCGGAAGCTAAAGATTTTTGCTTATTACTTCAGTGTTAGGCTTAGAACATATCAATCACTCCTCGTACCAGCCAGGGAAATTAATCAGAAAGGCAACATGAAATTATCATATATATGAATTTTTGCTTTTCTGTCTTATGGTTTCTATTGAAGCCTTTGAAATAAGTGATCAAATTGTTTTAGCACTAACAAACTTGGAGATGGTTTGTTCGATATGCATTAAAGATTTTACAACAATTATTTATACTGAAAACGGCTTTGTTCATTTCACAATCTAATGTGTTGTGACAGATTGATTGGTGTGAGTTTGAACAATAAACTAGAAAAAAAGAACACTTTAAGGAAATTGTCAGATTATTTAGGTGGCCATGAAAGTGCAGTTTCGTATAACATGTAAGACAGATCTTACTAATTCATTTGCTGAACGTAGTTGTTTTTCAGCCCTTTAATTAGATAAGTAATGATCCTGCTTGTAATCCAACATGTCTGCAAGAATTCATACTTTCATGAAATAAAATAATTAAATAGTGATGGTTATATCGCAACAAAAGTACCCATGGTGTGAAAAGAAAACATAAAATACTTCATTGTTTAGATTCAGAAAAAATGCATCAACATAGTAATTGGTTGTCTGGAAATCCTAATCTATTTCAAAATGGCCGACCTGTCAAGTCCATCAGACACAAAAGAATGTGCAAGATTTAATGATATATCCACTGTAATCTAGAATCCTGCAATGCCACCAAATTGAATAATCTCAACCAAAAAATCTGAAATTATTAAGAGTGCTTATGTCAGTCTTAGCTAACGTTGAATTTAGACGATTTCCTCATTGCGAGATGTCGCCTTTCTCTGCTATCGTGCTCGGAAACTCAGGCAGGCGTGTGAGAGGGGGGTAGTCTTGTCTGGCTTAATAATAGCCGGTACAAAAAGGATATAATATGCAAATGTCATCGTCATATGGCCACAAGTAGATCTAATACAATTTGTGGAAATTATGAGGGACTTCCAATATTGTTGAATGGAACCTATTTCTGCCGCAAACAGTCCAGTATGGAAATAGTGTGCGAAATTAAGCATGGTTTTGATGTAAGCATTATTTGCTTTGTGCATATAGATGAAATGTTACCATATTTCTGGCGGGCAGAAGATGAGAAAATGCCACAATCAATCATAATTACTGAGGCAATTCAAACAAGATTTGGAAGAAAATGTGTATTACAGGCTGCATTTTATTTGAGCAGATTTAATTATGCAAATGCAAATCTGAATTACTCCTCAAATGATGGGATCACGCCGGTATTGCACTGATGACTGATAACAAGTGTTCTATGCGAAACGCAAAATAATTAGTATCGAGTGAGTGCCACCACGCTACTCTGTGAAGGAATTGCAATCTCCATGCAAATTTGCGCCCCGAAAAAAGTGGGTCGTTTGTAATTGCTAGGAGCATATGCCATATTGATGCAGACATATTTGACAAGGTGGCCCAGGCTTGCCTGCAGTTGTGTAATTACGGTATTACTTAAAACTACAATCTGGACATGGCGTAATTATATTGGAAACTGAGAGCTCCGGTCAATATCTGCTCACCATCCTCGCTTTTTTAGGTCACCATTCAGATTGTTTAGGCTGGAAACGTGTTGACCAAAAGGATATTTTTGCTGAATTCTTTTCATGTAGATTGATTGGGATGAATGGTGGTGAGATCTTATTTGAGTAAATATTTTTGAAAACTTGTACATTTTGTTGAAGTGGTCATTCTGATTAATGTATTTCCCTATTCTCCTTATAAATAGACAGAAATCACATTGGTGTGGATGATGTTTTTGCAGCATCCGATGATGTTGTTCTTGCAGGATGATTCAAGAGGAATTATGGCATTTGTTCAGATAATTAAGTTTCATATTGGTAGACCAGCCTCAGTTATTGTGATCCTTCCCTTTAGACTTCACACTCAAGGCCCTGCAGGGTCCCATTTCTTTCAAGACTAGCATTTGTGAATCAGCAATCTTGCTGTGTCCCACTATTACATTGCTACAGTATTGCTAATAGTGGAGGAACAGTCTCAGAGCTATGAAACGATATTTCAGATATATTGGTTTACATGCTTAAGTTAATTGTAAGCTTGCCAGTTCATGGAAATAAATAAATATCAAAGTGTGGAACAGTGTACACTCATGGCTTCACATCAGCATTGCTTAGTTATCTTAGAACAGCTGTTGTTTCCTTGATTTTTGTTCCCTCATACTGTTTTACAGATCTTCTGTTGCCATGTATGAAAGGTGTTTATTATTAGCCCTTGGTTTCCTTCTGACCTGATTCATATCAGACCTATACAAACTGGACCCTTGTACCTGAGGTACACATGGACAGTTTACCCAGTATCAATTTGTTATAGTTTTCTTTTTCCATTTGCCTTGTTCATGTTGAAGTTACACACTAGTTTCTCTTGTTGATTGTCGTTTTGGCACTTTCTCCTGCCATCGAAATAGGTGTCATGTGAATGTAGTCCTGAAAGTTGTCGGTCAAGTAAGCTCGGCAGTAATCAACACAGACATCCCTGCATCCAATTTTTGCTGACAACATTCCAGTGACTATCAACAGATTTTGTTGCTCATAGGAACTATGATCAGCAATCACTTTAGACTAACAACTAGTCTCTGAAATGAACGTATTGTACTGAAATAAAACGTTCATAGTGAAAAAAGTTAATATAATGAAATGGAGCCCTGAGACTTTCTTCATTTTCAGAAGCTGTGGAAACTCAACGTGCCACATTTTCTAGACTTGCGTGGGCTTTCTTGATATATTTGCTTCAGGGTCTGTATGACAGACTAGGATCACTTGTTCAGGATCATGTTCTATGCCTTGCATTGTAAACTTAGTCTTTCCCAGGGCTTTGAAGACGTTTGTCTTTGGGGACATCAGATTTATACAAGAGTTACTTTTTCTAGGTTAAGATGTTCATACATGTTACTCTTAACGCTGATGGATTCATGAGACTGTTTCTGCATCTGTTTCCTTCCAATATTTGAATATTGTGTGGATTTCTGTAGAACTTATGTCTGCAAGCAAGAAAATTCTGTGGATTTGTTCATGTGATGTATGCCATGACATGCATAGGGTACAACTGAATCAATTCTTGGATTGATATCTTCGAGAACCAGGTCCTGCCTCAGCTCTTGGAATCAGATTCTACTTCACCTTTCATGCCAGCAGAAGCAGACATGAGAATTACTACTGAATTATGCTGAGAATCACAGTTGCCTCACCTGGCAAATTAATCTGACACTCTTTGCAAAGCCTTCATGCTCATCAAAGTGGTGTTAAACACATCATTTTCAGTAATTTTGTAAAATGGCTAACATTTAGACAAGCATTTTGAATTTAGACATCCAGAAAACTGAGACTTTACATGGATATCGAGAATCATAACTTTTTCGGAGTTTGTTCAGAGCATGAAAATTAAAATTGCTTTTGTTAGGTTTTTCTTATTTAGTCATCTTTGAAATTTTGAATATTTTAATTTCTTCACAAAGAACACAGAGAAACATCATAAACTGGTTGAATATAGCAGCGTGATGGCCTTTCACAAACCAAGTAGTTGTACCTATTCAAAGTTTTTAAAGATTATCCATTTGAAAACAGCTTTGAGGATAAGTCTCAATGTCCACTTAAAGACCACTCCACAGCTGAGCCAAGACTTGGTGACTTCTTCCACAGCTCCTTAGATCACGACCTGAAGATGCAGTAAGAACAGGATGTAAATGTCTCGTCAAAAACTTGTGTGCCACATCTCATACAGAATATACATCAACCAGAAACTTCTGAATCAACAAGTTCCAGAATATTCTGGCTTAAACTATCACATGTCCAAGGACAGACAGCATTGGAAAGAGATTGCCCAGTCTTCTACTCAGATTCCCAAACTCCATCAATTAGGACACTGGAGTGACCTTCCAGCTATCAAGATGCATGACACCAGGTCAGGGTGCCGCATGAGCAGAGCAGGGTGTCCAGCCAAGAAAGACCAGTTGTGCTGCAGTTATTCCAGCAGCCAGGCAGAGCTGGAGGAGGAAGCAAAGGTACATCCCAATGTAAACCTTGTATGTGACACAGCGGATTAAACCCATCACTCCCAATAATGTCCATCATGTTTCTTTCAATGGATTACAGACTACAGAGATTTAACACCAACCCTGAGCAAAACATGTGTCACCTCATGCAATATGCCCAAAGTTTGGAGTGTATCAAGAGTGCCACAAGGCTGATGGAAATAGCTGATGGGGAAACAAGGTCCACTTTCTACAACATTTCTTGTCATACACCTTGATTAGATGTTATCTGGCACAAGATGGCCACCCCAAGCCTGGCCTTTCTCAAGTTCCTGGATAAGGGGGCCACCAGCACAATACAGGAGTCAGACTTAACTAATGGTTTCTACTCACCATTTGCCCGATTCTGTAACAAAATACACGATGATCAAGTTAAAAGTTCGCAACAAGAATTATCTAGTTTGGTTTCCCATGTTCCTAATGGAATCAGTCAAGAAGGCAAGGATGGCCCTCAGATGAGGAAATTGGTGATGAATCTGTTCTTACAAGTTGAATATCTTCATGTCCCCATTTATCCAAGTTACCATCACAATCTGCAGTTCGCTGTCAACAGGCAAAGGCATCAGTTAAATGTCTACTATCTGGCATATCCACCGCTCTTTGGCATGTTCACCAGAAGCACAATCCGTGATCCTCGGACGCTAATAACACTACACAGCTACGTCAATGACCTTCTGTCAATAGATCAGGACAAGTAGCAAATCAAGCCGAATACATCCTTCTTTACCATACTACTAGTGTACCTGGGATTCCTGGTCCAGACGTGGTCTGTGCATAAACCACATTACTGCTCTACTGGGGTATCTCCGAGGTCAGAGGATGTACTGACAGTATTGACCTTCAGGACTCTCATTGACAAAGTTGCTACATGTATACAAATACTTTTCGAAACTGATTTTTTTTTTTTGAACCAATGTAATGAGTGCCAAAGATATTTCAAACTGTCTTATGAAAGCATTTCTTTAGCATTCGGGAAAACATCCCTCTTATGATCTTCTTTGGAATTGTTTTTACAAATATCTGCATTGCAAGTGTTTCACACTTCAAATGTCTGTAACTGGACTTGCTTTATGAAATTTATACCACCAATCACAAAGCTTGTCTTACCGACATTTGCCCTTTGTGCAGAACAATTAATGCAAGTCATAGCATCAATCGTGGAACAGTTTTTCAGCCATGTGTTCTTCACAACCTCACAACCAGTAGATGTTTAGTATCATCTATATCACCCCCAGTAATTTTAAAATTCCTGGACCCACCAATGGATATTTATGGTAAACAAGAGTGGTAGTGCATACCATTACATTGACTTAAGGGTTCAAGTGTAATGTCACCCAAAAGTGATGTCACCTGTGATATTAAAACCATAAGTGGTATCATTGAAACAAACTCAGTGTCATAGGAAGGGAGACTTCATAAAATGTTCAAACTGGAAGATCAAGGACAAAGGTCATGCAAGATACTTCTTTTTTCCATAGTTTATAGATATGTATTCCAGTTATTTTGATAGTGAGCAACATTAGGATCAGAAGCATTTTGTTCAGTGAGTCAAGTAATAGGAACCACAAAAATGTTTTGTTTGGCTTATGGTGTCAGTGTTTTTTAACTCACACCAATACATAGTCTTCAGGCCCTGCAAATAGCCATTTCTGGTTATTATTAAATAACTTTCAGTTCAAACAGAATTAAGCTATTGAGCAAAAGTGCTTTGGCACCACCACTTTACTGACATGATATAGTCTATATGACATGTATCATGTTGTCCCAGGGACCATGCGGTAGGATTGTGGTTAAAGTGTGTGCTCATCACTCCAAAAACCTGGGTTCAATTCTCCACATGAGTGCAATGTGTGAAGTCCATTTGTGGTGTCCCCAGCTGCGTTATTGGTAGAATATGGCATCTGGATAAATGCATCATAAACTTCACTCATTCACTCAATCATGCTTTCCAAGTAATATATTTAACCAAGGCATGATACACCACAAAGGTAAGATTACTCAAAATGTCAGTTGTTTTGTTTGCACTAAGGGGAGTATTTGTCACTGCATTAAAATCTCAGTTGTAACGTTGTTATATGTTATAAGCTAACATGATTGCTATCATATCCTGGTGTGAATGTCCATGTGTTGGCTTCCTGTAAGTCTTACTCTGACTGGGGGAGTAACAACATCATGTTTTCACAACATGTTGTACACGTCCCCAGCTACAACTAAGTAGACCTCTTGTTCTAAGTGATCAAAGTAGCTGACAAAACAATCTCTGTCAGTTTTCTGTTATGAAACCAACGGACAGTTTGGAAAGGATGTCTTTAAAATCTTAGCTTCTCACCATTGAACTGTACTTTTTATGCTTTTAACAAATCAATTATTAATCAAGTGGGCGTTTAATTCTGTCTACCACATGCTCACTTGAATACATGTCACAGATATCTTATACTTGATACACATTTGTAGTTTTCTACATATTTGTTAGGGTTCACAATGACATGCTTGTCTGTATCATTTTTTCATTGACTTTCATGTTTTTCCTTTGGGTGTCCTTCAACTCCCCAAGAAAAGGCATTATTCTCTAATCGGTTTTGGATACTTTCAGTTGTGTTTCACAATGGATAAGTTCTCATATTCCCAGAAATTATTCCATTTGGAAACATATTGAACATTTGTAATTGTAACTGAAATTGCAGTGATGGAAAACTTTTGTTTGACCCTAATTTAATAATGTTTTTAATGTTGAAATGTTTCTTCAATAATTGAAAGAATCAGGTTCCAGAGTAATAAAGTAATTTATTTTGGTACAACAAATATATTCATACAATGCATGCCACTTGATTGGGAAGTAGTATATATATGAATGTGATACAGCACTTAATTATGAAATAATACAATGATGCATTATTTAACACTTAATTGCTGATTCCATAACTATTGTTATAAATCATACTTTTTTAGGATTGCTGGGAAATGAGAATAAATGTTTCAGTGGAATTTGATTAATAATATGAATAGTTTTGTGTGGCAATCTAGCTTGAAGTGGTGGGTTAATAAACTGATACAATTACCACAGAGGAATATAAGAGTATATAACATGTATTGTTGCCACTGCAGATGTTACACTGGAAAACAAATGCATTTTTCATGAATGGTTTCTTGCTTAGACATGCTGATAATACTCCATGTCTAGTAAGGTGAGGTAGATTAAATCTGATTTAAAATTATATGTGCTGTGTATGATATGATAAACAACTGCTTCTGCTATAGTGTTTCCACAATGATATAAGGGTATCAGGTTCATATAATGTAGTGCTTGTCATGGGCCTTGTTGGTTCCCTGTTGATGGCCACTTAATACTTGCCAAATCCACAACGGACAGACGGCAGACCATGTGCTCGTGAAAAGTAATAAATTCTAGTGTTTAACATGTTTTCTATTTCATATATGGTTACAAGATCCGAACCTTAAATTGGTTTACTTGTACCTGACGATATTGAATGTGAAGGTTGTAATGTGCTCAGCAGGTATCTCTCGAGTTCTGAGATCAAATTCACAGTGTTATATCTTTCGTCAAGACAGAATTCATCATAGAGGGTTTTGAGAAAGAAAAGATTTTCAAACTGTTCCTACTAGTGACCATCATGTGCAGCGACAAGTGCTACGAGGACAAAAGGTCAGGCTTCCTGGGTCCTTTGTTTTTTTGTCGCTTTTAACAATCATCTTTTGAAAAAAGAAGAATAGTTTTGACTATATTTCTTAGCAGTTCTGTCATAGTTCAGGTTTGAATATAAATCTAACATATATGTGATGAGAAAAACATTTGCCACACACTTTCTAATCAATTTGTATTCCTCATAGACAGGCAGGCTTTTTATCTTTTCACAATAAGTCAAGATTGAAAGAATCTAGTTCACGCACATTTTCTATATTGACGGAAAGTGCAGGGTCCTTTAGATAAACCAGGAATATTCAAAATTGTGTAATCAGTCAAAAAGATCACTAATTGGATAACGTTAAAGCTTGGAAATAATTTGGGGAGCTGATATGGAATTTGGCATTGGTCTCCAGTCCCTTTAGCCATGTGGTCAGTGTTGGTGGAAAATTAGTCAAGGAAAAGGCGGAATGCGCAATCAGATTTTTCCAAGAGAATAAATAGGCAAAGGAATATTATATTGATTTTTATCGCCCAAATGTAATATTATATGCGTTGAATATTAAATACCTTACAGTAATAGAGCCCCTGCTTCTACTGTGAGCAATGGCGTCCACGACACACGCTGTTAAAAACAATCAAATTGATTGGTCGATCCATATCAGGTATAAATTCAGATTACTTGTGCGTCAGTCGTGACTCCAATAACACTTTACTTCACAAATTAATTTTGTTGGAAAATATAATTTTGTAAAATGGAAGTAATCTTTCAGCTGACTGATTTGCAAATGCTGATAAAATCTCCATATTTTGAAAAATGGTAAATGAAGGTCTGTGAACTAACTTCACAGTATATGTTTGTAAGTCGGCAGATCCAACAGATGTGATCACCTTGTCTGCATTACTGGGCAGAGATCTAGGACATGCTGGAGGAACTACACCATACTGGGCTTTAATCAGGATTGCATGTGTGTCTAATGTCTCGAATACATTTCCTTCATGACAAATATTTGATAATCATTTCAGTATGCAAATGAAATTCAACATTTTCCATATATTTCTTTTGTGAGCAATGTTTTTTTGAACATAGACTGAAAGTTTGAATTTAGTTTATGATTAGAATACATTAGTCATGTAATTGTGCCAAAATACCCTTTAAAATATGGAATTATCACATTTTGAAAACCATTATAATACTCTGTTGTGTGAAAATGTTGTGTTTAGATTTTTTTTTTTTTTGATTATTCCAACATTACTTATTCTCTTATGTTATTTTGTTTTTATATCATACAAAGTTGATAGAATGTGCATATAAAAAATGTGCATATTTCAAATGTAAACAGACAGTTTTACTGTAATATGATAACAAGGCCATTAGCATTAAATAGTTTAACATTGAGGAAAATAATTGCAAACAGTGTAAAAATGTGTCACCTCTCTACTTTAGCTCCACTATTTTCAATGAATTGTGTTGTTTGAAGTGAAAGACTCAAATTACAGATTGAACTTGGAAACAAAAACAATAAACTTGATACAGGCTATTGCCTCTCATTGAAGCTGAGGGACATGGCAGCCTCTCACACAAAGGGAGAAAACTCCTGTCTACAGCCTCGGGTTATATCTCAGATGGCAAGAAATGCTTCATTGAATTTGCTGTCTACTTCTTGGATTTTTCATTCTTGGCCTTTTTAAAATATTACCAGAATGTTTTAAACAATGGAAGTTCAGAGTAAAGTATATTTGCTCCTTTAATGATTAAGACAATTTATAAATCAAGAATTCTTTAGTGTAATAAAGCTAGATAATTGTATATATTGATGTTTCAGTTATTTTTGTATATAAACATAGTTAATCAACTGAGAGTGGCTGCTTTCATGCAGAGATATACAAGTTTACAGTGGGTGTTTGTTGAAAATCATGCTGCGAATCATTCTTGTTCATCAAAATCTTTTTTATCTTTTAAGCTTTTTAGTGCTTTGAACTTTGTTGAAATGTAATTGAAAGAACAATGAGTGTATGCTTTTAGTCAGATTGTTCACATTTAGCCCATATGAACATCATAGTATGTTGCTGTCAATACAGTAAAGGCCACTACGGTACACAGGGTCTTTAATCTTGGTGTAGGTCTGGGATTCCAAATCACTACATTTAAATCTAAAAAAACCCTATGATTCCATACAGACACTGTTTCTCACAATATATGTACTTTTTTGCAAGTCAAATATCAATTTGATTCCTGAAATCACCTGATTATTAATTAATGACAGCACTTTTTAAAATGACATTTGAGGGCACTTCACACAAATTTTAACAAACGAAAAAAGTGAATTTATTGCCGAAGGTGTTTATTTCTCCAAGCATAACTAAAGCATGAAACACTAAATCTCTTAGAGACTACTTCTCTCCATTATTAAAATTTCTAATCTATTAAATGACATTTCATTTAGCTGGAGCACAATCTACTATTTATCAGCTGACCTCTTGAGGGTAGTCTCTCCCTTGATAGAACTCTTTCACTGAGAAGGTTAAAAAAAACTTCCTATGAGTATTTGCTCTTTCCAATTATAAGTTTGCAAAAGCAGTAAGCGTTTTTTTAGAATTAGTTTAGTCAACTCAGTATTAGGATGATCAGAAGTGTAAAAAAAAAATTCTTCAAAGTAATGGACAATAAACAATTGCAGTAAATTTGTTTGATACAGTAATGGGATGTAATGCTATTATTATGAGACCAATATCTGAGATGATGTACATAATATTTCTCTTAATGTTTTTGGAATTCAAAACTTCACCTGCCAGTCGCATGGTGAGTTAACATTGCGCACGTATCAGTAGAGAAGCACGTAGTTACTACTCCCTGTTTCAAACCAATCAAAGACATGTTAAAAGGATCCAACGTCCCTATTTAAATCATTCAGTTTTAACATTTGAAAATGTTTGCACTGAAATGGAAATATTTCTGTCCCATTGAGAAATGTATTTTATTGTTGAGTTCTGAAAGTGTTGGTGGAGTGTGGTTTTAATGAGAGAGGTCCCCCTGAGGGGAGGGTCAGCTCTCATGTGTCCCTAGTGAGTTATCTATCTTCCTTATCATGGGTGAGCTAGCACACTGACGCTTTGTTGGCCTATTAATCACTGACACACAATCCCCAATTTTCGCACAATGATTAAATTTTGCCCTCAGTATCATCATGGATATTACAGATTATAGTGATTAATATTTTCATTTTGCTGGCAAAGATCCTGATTAAGTCCCTGTAGCTTCAGATGATCATCAAGGAGTAATTAAAACTTTCACAAATAACTGTCATAAGATGGGGAAATTTCTTTGCTAGGGTCTATCCCACCAACACTATCAGCAAATGATTAAAAGTTGTGTCTATAAATGTCAAAAAGCGCGGAAATTGCAGCAGGATACCAGGCATCACTGTGGATTATTATCCCCGAATAATTAAAAGTGTCCTAAATAACGAAAGTTAGATTGGAAAATTACCAAGAAAAAAATGTCTGCATCCCAGTTTGGTGAAAAACGAGCAGTTTGGGAGTTGTAAATGACACAGTCGTCCTTGGATATGATATTACTGAGATTTGAAAGTGATTCGGGGGATGGCGTTATAATCTTAGCCATTAATCATAATCTTGAGCAAACTTCTGATCTGTTCCCTCTAGGACTTCATTACTCAAGATAGCCAAGTTTTTCCAACTCTAGGATTCCCCTTCTTCTATCTATTCTGATTGAGCTTTCTTTGTAATCTCACTTAATGCCCTGAACTGCTCCAGGGCAGATGATTCACAAGCCAATGTTTGCAATACATACAAATATAGATTCTTACATATGGTATCTAAATTGCCAGTTGTTATTAGAAGTGTGTGGAATCGGTGTTTGGGAAAGAGAGAGAGGAGCTGCAGGGATCGTCAATGACTATAACAGACAAGGATTGGGGGAGACAACTGATGTTTACTGGAATCAGTGTTGCTTTATGGGAAAACAATGATGACAGTCTGTGTTAGGTATATATATAAGACAAACAATGAATGTCCTCAAAAAATGCTGTACTTATGTTTTCACAAGACCAGTTCACGTCAGCATATAGTGTTACAGTATGACAATGTACGCTGTTTTAGGTCCTTGCATAATATGTCTCTTGCAGTACCTTGAAGATCAGATGACAGTCATGGCTTGATAGATTTAATCAATTACAGCCTGCATTGCACTAAAACACATGTCCCTGGTTGTTTTATATTACAGAAAATCACAGGTGTATTCAATTGTCTTTCATAGTATTGGAACATAAAAGGTGTCCTCTTTAGATTTACAACACAGTGAAACACACAGGGTGTTTTCTTGAGATTAACATCACAGTCAAACCAGGTGTTCTCTTTAGATTTACATCACGGTCAAATACAGGGTGTTCTCTTAAGATTTACATGACAGTGAAAAACACATGGTGTTCTCTTCAGTCTTACGTTACAGTGAAACACACAAGGTGTTCTCTTTAGATTTACATCACAGTCAAACACACAAGGTGTTCTCTTTAGATTTACATCACTGTCAAACACACAGGGTGTTCTCTTTAGTCTTACGTTACAGTCAGTTTGTAAACTTAGCCTCAGTAGACGACTAGTGAGGCTAACAAAACCTTTTTAGAGGTCGCGTCAGGTAACCTTTAAGAAACCATAGACAGTCGTGTATTTTCTTGTATATATGTTACCATTAAGAAACATTCATCCCAGCATTGATTGGTTGATCCACTATTTTCTTGTATATATTACCATTAAGAAACATTCATCCCAACATTGATTGGTTGTTCCACTATTTTCTTTGCCAGATTATTTTCATGTGATGGTCACTTCAGTGTTGGTGTGTAGCTTTGTAACCAGCATTAGCAATACAACTTTGATATGATGTTAGTGTAAAAAGTCATTCCAGTCAAAGCTTGTTGGGCATGGTAACACATGTTGTTTCTTGTCCATATTCTAACAAGTTAACAGAAAATGTCTAAAATTCACATTCAGGATATTAGACAATCAAGTAGATTGGAAACATCTTCTGACTTAAACAAGATGATAGTATCAGGGGTGGTACTACTCTTGTGACCTTGATCTACTATATGCTGTGCAAAGTTGCCTCCCTAATCTTTCATGATTTACATCTTATCAAGAGCATGAATACTAAGACTTCCTTAAATATCTTTTCCGTAACACACCCATGGTCATTGTGGTTTTGGGGCAGTAGAGTAGTCTAGTGGTTAAAGGCGTTTACTCTGCACGCCAAAGACCCCAGTGTAATTCCTCATATGGGCTGCTGTGAGTAAAGCCCATGTCTGGTGTCCCATTCCATCAGATTGCTTGGATTTTGCTAAAAGGAGCACAAAACTTAATTGTCTCCCTCATTATGGTTTATAGTCTAACAAAAACATATTGAAAAAAATGGCTACTGTAGTTTGTTTCAGAGGACAATTGAGGTTTAACAGGCAAACTAGTTTCTGCACTAGCTGTTTCTGTGAGGATCAGGCAAACTAGTTTCTGCACTGTTTCTGTGAGGTCCAGGCAAACTAGTTTCTGCACTGTTTCTGTGAGGATCAGGCAAACTAGTTTCTGCACTGTTTCTGTAAGATCCAGGCAAACTAGTTTCTGCATTGTTTCTGTGAGGTCCAGGCAAACTAGTTTCTGCATTGTTTCTGTGAGGTCCAGGCAAACTAGTTTCTGCACTGTTTGTGTAAGATCCAGGCAAACTAGTTTCAGCATTGTTTCTGTGAGGTCCAGGCAAACTAGTTTCTGCATTGTTTCTGTGAGGTCCAGGCAAACTAGTTTCTGCACTGTTTCTGTAAGATCCAGGCAAACTAGTTTCTGCACTCTTTCTGTAAGATCCAGGCAAACCAGTTTCTGCATTGTTTCTGTAAGATCCAGGCAAACCAGTTTCTGCATTGTTTCTGTGAGGTCCAGGCAAACCAGTTTCTGCATTGTTTCTGTGAGGTCCAGGCAAACTAGTTTCTGCACTGTTTCTGTAAGATCCAGGCAAACTAGTTTCAGCATTGTTTCTGTGAGGTCCAGGCAAACTAGTTTCTGCGCTGTTTCTGTGAGGTCCATGTCACTTGGTTATCTAATTCTTTTTGCCCAAACTGTTCTGGTTACTTCCAGAGAACTTGTAACTGCCAGAGATTCCAGTATCTACGAGACACAATTCTTGTCAGACTTACATGATGCATGATGCTTTACTGTCCATGAACTTCATGTCCAGCTGCTGAAGAACAATCAGAGTGAGGCTACTTTCTGCCTCCATTTGGCAGCATGGCCCCTTTTGTCTGGGTGCTACAGTTGGTTATGCAGTATTGTGTCCCTTGGACATGCCTGATGGCTAATGTCATGAGTTCATCCTTCCTTGTGGGTTTCACCAAAGTCACAAGCATCTAAGGTTGGAACACTGCAAGGTTAACTTCACTGCATGCAGACATATTGTGATTTAACTGAAAAACGTTCCAAACTAATTTCACCAAACTCCTTCCCCACCATCATCAGTTTCTTCTGGGGAACAATCCACACATCCTTTTCATATCCTCATCATCAGTTATTTGATGAAGTTTAGCCTTTGATAAGCAAGGAATATATGTGGATAAATTCCAATCCTAATGAGAAAAGTCCTTAATACCTGATTGAAGTTTTACTTGTATGGTTGGCCATTCAGGACTAGAATAAGTCTTTCAAACCAGCATCTATCAACAAGAAATGTGAGAATCATGCTGTAATTCTGAATTTTCTTATGTGATGTTGACCTAATTTGTTTCAGATTTGACGTTACTAAGACTGACATAAGAGAGGTATGAGATAAATGTTATACTATATGTTACTAGTATTGTTTTAATACTGCTATTGCATGTGTGCATGAAACTGTAATTGACACTGTAGTCATAGTTAGCAACCTGACTTGTCCAATAAGGACTTCTCACAAGCATGCCTTCTAATGAACTTATGTCATGTTTGTGAGGATATTGTTGAAAATTACTCTCATTTCTGTTCTGATAATATGGTGGAACAAAATACTCTCTTATGTGATTTAGTCCGCATTTGGCTGTAAATGTGCTTTGTTGCCATTAAATCTTCATTCTGCTTTGAAAATGAACAGAACTGGAATGTTTTGTTAGTATTTTTTTTTCTTTTTTTGACTGAGCATTTTGAAATATATTTTTTAACTGATTCAGAAAAAATATATTGTAATCAAACCACAATTCTAAGCTACGTTGTCATCCATGTTTTTATATGTGCATGTGCTATGCATGTAACAGCTTCTATCTTCGTCCTCTTGCCTCAGATCATTCATGGTGTCAGCCGATTCTTGTGATGGTTGCAACATTGTGAATAAGTCACAATGGCTGTAACCTACTAACATGCTCAGTTGCTCACATCATTAACCCCTGGGTTTTGCACAGGCCGCAGTTATCGGCTTACTTGTGCATTTACAGTTTTAACATATTTGCAAATTGATACTGATATTATGCTTACAACCACATTTTCTCTCTTTTTCACTCAGACCATTTGAGACCTATGAAGGTCCCTGGGTAGAATAGGTCTTCAGCAACCCATGCTTGCCATAAAAGGTCAAGGTCGCTGATTTGGTTGACATGTCATCAGTTCCCAGTTGCGCAGATCGATGCTCATGTTGTTGATCACAGATGGTCCAGACTTGATTATATACAGACCACCGCCATATAGCTTGAATATTGCTGAGTGTGGCGTAAAACTAACCTCACTCACTCATTCACTCAGACCATTTTATATTCTGATGTTATATCTGTTCCTTACTAACACACTTTTATGTCCTCACACTTTATCTGTTCCTTACCAATACACTTTAATGTCTTGACACTGTATCTGTTCCTTACCAATACACTTTAATGTCTTGACACTGTATCTGTTCCTTACCAATACACTTTAATGTCTTCACACTGTATCTGTTCCTTACCAATACACTTTAATGTCTTGACACTGTATCTGTCCCTTACTAACAAGCTTTTTTTGTATTGACATTGTTTCCATTCCTTACTTACACACTTTTAATGCCTTGACACTGTATCTGTTCCTTTTTAACACACTTTAATGTCTTGACACTGTGTATGTTCCTTACTAACACACTTTTAATTTATTGACACTGTATTTTCTTACTAACACACTTTTATGTCCTGACACTGTATCTGTTCCTTACTGTCACACTTAAGTGTATTGAGACACTGTCTATTCCTTACTAACACACTTTAATGAACTGACACTGTATCTGTTCCTTACTAGCACACTTTAATGTCCTGACACTGTATCTGTTCCTTGCTAACAAGCTTTTTTTGTATTGACATTGTTTCCATTCCTTACTTACACACTTTTAATGCCTTGACACTGTATCTGTTCCTTTTTAACACACTTTAATGTCTTGACACTGTGTATGTTCCTTACTAACACACTTTTAATTTATTGACACTGTATTTTCTTACTAACACACTTTTATGTCCTGACACTGTATCTGTTCCTTACTGTCACACTTAAGTGTATTGAGACACTGTCTATTCCTTACTAACACACTTTAATGAACTGACACTGTATCTCTTCCTTACAACCACACATTTATGGCCCGACACTGTATCTGTTCCTTACTAGCACACTTTAATGTCCTGACACTGTATCTGTTCCTTGCTAACACACTTTTATGTCCTGACACCGTGTCTATTCCTTACTAACACACTTTAATGTCCTGACACTGTATCTGTTCCTTACTAACACACCTTAATGAACTGACACTCTGTCTGTTCCTTACTAGCACACTTTAGTGACCTGACACTGTATCTGTGCCTTACTAGCACACTTTAATGACCTGACACTGTATCTGTTCCTTACTAGCACACTTTAATGACCTGACACTGTATCTGTTCCTTCCTGGCACACCTTTATGTCCTGACACTGTATCTGTTCCTTACTGGCACACTTTCATATCCTGACACTGTATCTTTTCCTTACTAGCACACTTTTATGTCCTGACACTGTATCTGTTCCTTACCAACACACTTTTATGTCCTGACACTGTATCTGTTCCTTACTAACACACTTTTATGTCCTGACACTGTATCTGTTCCTTACCAACACACTTTCATGTCCTGACACTGTATCTGTTCCTTACTGACACACTTTCATGTCCTGACACTGTATCTGTTCCTTACTAGCACACTTTCATGTCCGACACTGTATCTGTTCCTTACTAGCACACTTTCATGTCCGACACTGTATCTGTTCTTTACTAGCACACTTTCATGTCCAACACTGTATCTGTTCCTTACTAGCACACTTTTATGTCCTGACACTGTATCTGTTCCTTACTAGCACACTTTAATGAACTGACACTGTATCTGTTCCTTACTAGCACACTTTTATGTCCTGACACTGTATCTGTTCCTTACCAACACACTTTTATGTCCTGACACTGTATCTGTTCCTTACTGACACACTTTTATGTCCTGACACTGTATCTGTTCCTTACTGACACACTTTCATGTCCTGACACTGTATCTGTTCCTTACTAGCACACTTTCATGTCCTGACACTGTATCTGTTCCTTACTAGCACACTTTCATGTCCGACACTGTATCTGTTCCTTACTAGCACACTTTCATGTCCGACACTGTATCTGTTCTTTATTAGCACACTTTCATGTCCTGACACTGTATCTGTTCCTTATTAGCACACTTTCATGTCCAACACTGTATCTGTTCCTTACTAGCACACTTTTATGTCCTGACACTGTATCTGTTCCTTACTAACTCACTTTTATGTCCTGACACTGTATCTGTTCCTTACTAGCACACTTTAATGAACTGACACTGTATCTGTTCCTTACTAGCACACTTTAATGTCCTGACACTGTATCTGTTCCTTACCAACACACTTTTATGTCCTGACACTGTATCTTTTCCTTACCAACACACTTTCATGTCCTGACACTGTATCTGTTCCTTACTAGCTCTCTTTCATGTCCGACACTGTATCTGTTCCTTACTAGCACACTTTCATGTCCGACACTGTATCTGTTCTTTACTAGCACACTTTCATGTCCTGACACTGTATCTGTTCCTTATTAGCACACTTTCATGTCCAACACTGTATCTGTTCCTTACTAGCACACTTTTATGTCCTGACACTGTATCTGTTCCTTACTAACTCACTTTTATGTCCTGACACTGTATCTGTTCCTTACTAGCACACTTTCATGTCCGACACTGTATCTGCTCCTTACTAACACACTTTAATGTCCTGACACTCTATCTGTTCCATACTAGGACAGGTTAATGTCTTCACATTGTGTCTGTTCCTTATTGTTCTTTCACTTTTATGTTGTAAGGTTTTAAAAGTTCATTGTTGTCAGCACCATTTGAGATCTGCATCATTTCAGGCTTGCCTTCCACATGAGCCTAAGATGCTGCAACATAGCTAGACTAGTGTTGAAATCAGTGTTAAACCCAACTCACTCACTCACTCACTCACTCACTCACTCACTCACTCACTCACTGTCCTGTTGTTGGGACACAGGTAGGTCAGTTGTCTATTCACAGTGCTGAGTTAGTCCTTTAATTGCTCCGGATAGTGGGTACAAACCCCACTTTCACCACTTATTCCTTGGTTTAACAACAGCGTACCAGTGCTCATTTGTGTAATCGGAGTGTCAAAGTTTAATGCCAGCATCAGAGTGGGTGTTAACCCCACATCGCACTGACACACAGCAATATTACCCAAATACTGTGAAACTCAACTCATTTTCACTCACACATTCACTCTTATGTTTGATCTGCTGTTAACATGATGTCCAGTATGCAACAGAAGTGAAATGTTATGAATAATAACCATCTGAAGTACATTGTCGTCAGGCTGTCCATTGTTCGCAGTGTCCTTGGTTTGGTACCTCTTGATCTCTTTGCACAGATCAAGAGAGTGTACGGGTTCTCAACCTGGAGCACAGTCCTTCTGACAGGCTGGTTAATGCAGAAGGCTGAAGTGTTAGGGTGTCTATGTATTCTATGGAAAGTTCTTGGTAGGTTCAACTAGGCTGTGTTTTCTTGGAAAAGTCCCATTCACTGTCTGGGTTGCATGTACAAAGGGTAAGGGCCCTGGACTGATAATGACCCTTTCCAGCCAGGATCACCCGAACCATTTCTGTTGCATATTTATTTTAATCTGAGAAACATAATAATAATGTATTTATACAGCACCTAGTATCCACCTGACTAGTTTCTCACTGGACACTGTAATCAGAATCTGATTATTATTTCCCCGGGATAACCCAAACTGCCTGTTAGACGCTAGGAGGTTGTTAATCACATGACCTACCTCACTATGTACCCATTTTCTACTGGGTAAACAGGAAACTTTTAACAAGGTCACTTGCCTAATGTGAGACCATTCATATCACTTGTCCTTCATTGTGGGGCAGGACTGAAGTCCTATACACTTTCAAGAGACAAGCCATCCATGCATGCTTAACTTGCGTTTGGTTGAATTTTCCTTGAATTGTGACCAGTGCTCAAGACCACATGCCACACATTTACAAGCAAAGTACAAAACAAATAAAACACACGACATACCATACAAGTAGCAGAGAAAAAAACAGTTTGTGTGAAGTCTAGACCATCAGTGCACCCAAACAGAAACAATACACTGAAAGACAACATTAACAATTAAGAAAGCCCAAAGGCACAATTCGTGCAACATTCAGCAGATTGGCCTATTCCGCTGTGTATTTGATACGAGCGTGTAATGTGCACTACAATGCAGAAATTCAGCATCCACATATTACGTCTTCCTCGTGCACTTCTGAATGACGTGACATCATGCCTGTTGTGATGATGGTAAGTCTTTAGCCTTCGCTGCCTGGAAAGCATGGTGGTTTCTGAAATCACACAAATATGAAAGTTTCAGGTTCCTCAGTTCCTTTTAGTGTTACTACCAAACAGCGGCAGTAGGGTAACCTAGTGGTCAAAGTGTTCACTCGTCACGACGAAGACCAGGGTTCTATTCCCCACATGGGCACAGTGTGTGAAGCCCATTTCTGGTGTCCACGCTGATATTGCTGAACTCACTACTACCAAATAAGTCCAATATTCAAGTGCAGTGACTTCAAAAAATGATAATGAACTAGTCATTATGAAAGCTAAGATAAGAATGAAAATTTTTCTATTTAGAAAGTATCATCACGATATGGCTGCAATATTGCCAATGTGACGTTAAATTTTAACTCACTCACTCAGTATTTAGAAAATATGTTGGCATATCCCTATTCGCATACAAACCTCTCCTTGTTTAACAGCACCACATGGCCCTATGCCACATGGTGCCTCAAACCATTAAGCTTCTCCTTCGATGACGAACTGTATAGTTGTTTGGTAGTTGTTTAACTCCTCACTCCACAATATTCCAAGATGTACCTTGGTGTCATTTTGGACATTGCTTGACTGTCTGTTATGCAATTGAATAAACAGATTTTAATCAGAATGTTCAAATATTCACAGCTGGAATAAAGAATGTGCCATGGTGCGATTTTGCACATTGCATGATTGCCTTTTATGCCATTGAATAAACAGATCTTAGTCGGAATGTTGGACAAATTGCAATGGCATTGTTGGCTCTCTGTAAATGTTACCCTTACCATATTATGTTGATGACAATCTTTTTGTTTTCTGGAAATATTAAACAGATATGATTCTGACAGACCATTACCTATATCTACCTTGTTGACAGTATTTATTTGTCAACATTTGCAATGGGATTTCAAAAACAAGGTCTCTGCAAACATTCAGTAACCATGATATTTTCATCCATTTCCTCCACTGCAAATGATTTATTGTCAGAAAGCATTGTCTTACATTCAGCGTTACTGTTTCCCTTTATAGATATAGTTTAAGAAACAACTGAAAAAGGGATGAAGAAGGTTGCTGTCAGCTTGAGTTTATGTCATTGTTTTAGCTTTGTTTGAATCTGCAGACGACCTTCAGAGACTGTCATGGAAGGCAAAAAATAGATTGAATTTCACCCATTTTCCAAGTGTATAGTGTGAGCCTCAAGATATAGTAGAATCAACATTGAAGCAAGAAATTGCAGGCTGTAAAATGATCAAAAGCCTGGTGATTTGGCCACTTTTTTTGCAATCTTTGCTCAAGTGTGAAATGTTAGTTCATTAAAAAAATTTCCATTATGCCTGACTGCCTCAGATTTTGTGTAAACTGATTAGTGAAAAAAGCAGACAACGGTAGCAGGAAATGACCACATTCAGACATCGTAATTAGCTTCGTAAATCACATCTTTCCTTGCTAATTGGGATATTGGGATCAGAATTTGTTTGACCTTGATAAGTATAAATCTATCTTTGGTCAAGTTGTTAGAGGAACTTATGAGCCATTACAAGTCATTGGTACTGAAGAACTTACCAATGAAATGTTACCCAATTTGTAATATACTGGTCATAAAAGAACAAAACAAGTCACGAAACATGCCACTTCAGACCAAAATAGCATGTAATGCATACTAGCAAAGATATCTACATTTGTGACAGGTTCTGACGTCAGTGATTAACATTGACATGCCTTTCTAATCTGTAAGCATTGTTTAGTCGTTACTGTTTCTATGTAAAACTATGAATATTTCTTGACATATAAGTTCGAGACAGTAATGAAAAAAGATTTATGTATTTTAGAATGTTTTTCATGTGTGCTTCCTATTATTTCCACTGCACTGCATGTTACTGTATGTTGCAAGTTAGTCAGGAGGGGGACATTATAAGTTGTCCACTGGTTGCGACGGGGCCATGGGTTCATGTACCCTAGAGGTTTGTTTATGTTCCTCGAGCCCACAGGGCAAGGGGAGCATAAACAAACCTCGAGGGTGCATGAGCCCATGAACCCCGAGGAACCAGTGAACAACATATTTATCGTACCGAACACCTGAATATTAATTTTGAACTGTTTGAAGCACTTCTGTTGAATGCTAGATGAATCGCCATTTTGCAGATGACACAAAGTAAACAGATTTAGAGTTATGTCCCTTCCATCATTTTTCAATCACAAAACATTGTTAATTTCCGTGCTTGATGCTTGATTCAATGTTATTCAAGATAAAGAAGTTCTACCATGAAGCACCAGAAGAGTGAACATTGAAAATAGTACATCACCTGGAAGAGGGGTACATTGAAAATAATAGAATAGTGCTTAGCCAATCAGAAAGCGACATTCATGTGTGATGTAAGATAAAGGTTGATGTACTAACAATGTTTGTTTATGTTCCGTGACCCTGATGGTACATTAACTCATGGGCCCCGAAGCACCACTGAACAAGGTATTTATTTATCTTACCGAACACCTCAATGTTAATCTCGAATGGTTTGAAGCATGGGTACAAATCTTAATGTAACCATTGCTAGATTTTGCCAACAAGACAGATGTAGAGTTATCTCCCTTCCAAAACATGATTCAGTGTTGTTAGAGATAAAGAATTACTACCACGAAGTATTAAATGCGTTTGACATTCCCAGTTGGTACATTTAAAAGTTATACATTTGGATACATTGAAAAGGATACAAAGGATACATTGAAAATAATAGAATAATAGAGTGCTCAGCCAATCGGAAACTGACTTTAGTTTTTGTGAGGGATAACACCACATATAAGCCGAGTTATAGGACTGAGGATTATACGGGTAGTTATATCAGTTGCCATGTGCCCAGAGTAGAAGATTTAGCATTAATCTGTCAACTGATGATGTCAACTGATACACTATACCCACTGGTGTTTGACGTTAAAAGTTTACATTTGGTTGAATTTTCCATTTGGAGAACAATTTTGGTATTCAGGTTTCTATTATATCCAAAATATTATCAGACGATTTTAAAGAATTTAAAATTCACATGACGCTGGAAGAATATAAACAATTTCTGTTTGTCATGTGGAAAAGTAGTCAGTACTATTGACTCCATTCAAGAACTTTATATAGGGATTCCAAGAATCAGCAAAGTGTTATGAAAATCTACAGAATACTAACAGTCAGTGACACCTTCACAAGCTCAGTCACAAATGATGTCTTCAACAAATGAAGCTACACTTGTCAATCCGGGAATGTAGTATGCCTACTTATGTGCAAATATACTGCAACAAACAATGTGTTGGTGAAACCAAAAGATGTTTCAGAATTTGATTATCAGAACACAATGCTGATATCACTCACAAACATGACAAACCTGTCACACTCCATTTAAGCAGAACATCATGGCAAGAATGATCTAAAGTTTGACATCATCACATAACTCCGAGATCACCCAGCCTCTGAACAAATCACCCTAAAGAGAAGGTCTCTTGAATTAAGGTGGATTTTTGAGCTCCATACGTTCCAGCTGCAAGGACTCAATGATAAGATTGTAGGCTGAAATATCCCTTTAGCCTTTTTCTGTATTCTTCTCTGATATAGTCATCCACAATCCTCGTGGACAATCACGGCACCTCGTGATCCTCCTGCAAGTGCCATTGTTCCTTGCAACATTACCGACCACGTGACACTATAGAAGCCACACATATGTGAGCTCTGCCTCACCCAGTTCACTAGAAAAGATGCCATCCTTAGGCATTCTCAAAGTAAGCATGGTAATGTTCAACACATTTGTCGAATCTGTGACAAAAGTTGTAGTCAGAAGGACAACTGTTCAAAGCACTTTGGAAGGGCCCATGGATCCCAATTTGTACCGGAAGACTTGTACCAGTTCCCACTGTCTCCACTTCAAAGACCAAACTGACATTATCCAAGGATCCAACCAGCATCCACCCCTCCCAACCATTTCAAGAATGGGACCATTGAACCAGTAGCTTATGTGCGATTCATGCCCATTCCACTGTTCCTAAACAGTCCTACACCATCACTGAGGATCATGGGCCATCTTCCGACCCCAAAAAGCAGGGAAGACATCCCACATCGCGTCCATGCCGGAGAACCAGGATATGTGCAACCAACAACATTACTACAGCTGGATTCCATCTTTCAAGAATATCATCAGCTCCACCCGTGAGCAACACATGAGGACATTTTAAAGACTTCTGTGCTGCTTACATTAACAGAGCTTCCAGTCTAAATGGCACTCACCTGTGCACCCAGGTGTGCCCATGTATTTTGTACATGAACCATGTACCCATAACACTCCAGCTGTGAGTTTATATTAAATTATATAGATTACCCCCCTCATAACAGTGTTACTTTCCCCTATTTATTGCTCTGATATCTAGGGACCCTGCCTCTGCTATTTGGAGAGACCACATTTTTTTTCTTAAACAAATAAAACAAATTCTTGTTCTATATATAATAACATCTTTATTCAAAGAAGGATCACAGTGGTACCAAATTTTTTACAATTTACAGGTTCTTTACACTAACTACACAGCCCTTCATTGTTAGAGATACAATCTGGCAACAATGTTTCACAAAATCACACATTTTCTCAACCCATTTTTCCCAACCACAGCACAACAATGCTACCATTACCAGTGGCGAGTCCCCACCAGTAAAGAGCTGTGATGCACAGTCAGAAAACATCCTGTGTCATCACAACACTGGCACCAAGACCTTTCTCTATATAAAGGCACATGCTCACTGTATTTGTGTGATGAGTACATACTTGCACGAAACAAGATAACACTTCACGCCGATCAGGCCCTGTGTAGTCTCCTTGCTATTGTCTATGTCTGAAGTCAAGTCAGATTACAGACCCTCCAGGAGATCAAAAGGTCATTAATTGTTACATGTAATAACTATATAGTGCACTGGAAGAATAGTGCCCAGGTAAAATTAAAGATTCAAAAGTCATTTATATGAATAAGATCAGTGAAATTCATATGTCTGATGATTGGTATTCCTTGATGAATTCATAAATGAAAAATAAAGAGACATAGATCTGTCACAATTGTTCTGAAATCACTGGAGGATTGGCACCCCCAGCATTTCTTTCAGGTGTCCGCCAACTCATTCAGATAACATTAATCACAGCATGTATAATTTGGGTCAGCTTCCATGTCATACATATTCCTGGTTGCCATCAGTCAGCACTTCAACTAACCAGTTTCAATTCACATGGCTGTGAACAGATAGACTTGACTTTGACCCTACCCTAAAGTCTGAATCAGTTGTTTGAAGGATTATCATATGGTTTTGATTTCCTGTCTCTTCAAGATTTGAACCTAGGACACTTCAAGAAACTATATGTGAGATTAATACCAGAAATGCTTGACATGCCCAGACTCTAAAAGTTTTATTCAATGCTCACCAGACACCTCTGCTGCTCCCTTGCTTCCATCAAGTACCTACAGAGCCTGTGAGATTTTCACAAGCTGAAACCTGCATCTTCATGATCTTCATCTTCCATCATTAGGATGAGAGGCAGTGAGGTAGCCTAGTGATTAAAGCAGTCACTTATCAGGCTGAAGATGTGGAATTAATTCCCCACATGGGTACAATGTGTGAAGCCCATTTCTGCTGTCCCCCACTGTGATATTTCTGGAATATTGCTAAAAGTGACATAAAACTAAACTCACTCACTCACTCATGAAAATAGTGGCCATAATATGAAACTGGTGACTGCCAACTCCATAAAATCCAAGTGATGGAAGATTTCTTCAAACCAGCTCTGTACACCTACCAACAGAGAAATATCGTTTTTGGCTTCAGGCAGTGATTTCTCAGTCCATCAGGTGCTTTTGACTGTTGTTTACATCATCCCACCACTACTAGAACATACCGTTTGGTACACAGTTTTCTTGACTTGATTCAGGAAGATTTATTCTCAACATAAGTATGAATCTTGTCAACTATTTTCCACCCAGAGCCATTCAAGACATTCCAGAGTGATTCCACTTTAATCAGAAAGAATAGTAGTTAACAAACTGGACCAAGTGATGGCACAAAGGAGTGATTCAAGGTATTGACTTTTAATTTGGTCTTGGGAATGGTCATGGTCCAGCTTTCCTATCCAAATGTTCGGAGGAGTCTACTTCATTTCTCTTCCACCAAACAAAGGCAAACCAGCTCACTTTCAGCAACTTACCAGATTTCTCAAGTTGATGATCACTCCACTCCTTTTCAGTGGTGGATGTTTGTACCCTGGAACCTTACTTGTCTGTCCATGATATGAGGGAGATTGAGATTACATCCACTGTTAAACTGGATCATCTCACTGAGGACACAGACTTTGGATGTTTGTGGCATGTATGAACAACGAGCTTCCTGTCTGTCAGCCAGTGCAACATTACGTCTACTGCAATGTCACATATTTGTCTGATTCATGACAAGCAAATAACTGAAGTAGTCATGAGGTGATTTGATGCAACCTTTTACCTCTTTGTAGAATGTATTACCAGCAGAACCCACTTCTTCCAGCATTGCTTGAGTTTCTTCACCCCATTGGTGTGGAAGGTTTCATCCCGTTGATGTATCTGCATCTTTTGCATAATACTTGCCAGGCAAACACTTATGCTGGATATGGTTGATATGGAACATCTTCAGTGGGTTATATCCAGGCATGCATTGCAGCCATGATGGCAACTTAAACATGCACAGGTGGATGTCCCAGGGTGAACAACCACAAGTACTTCATTGTGTATTTACAAGCAACTGTGAAAGCAGACTGGTGGAATCTGGGCTATTATTGGTCCTGCCTTTCCAGAGGTAGACCCAGGATTAACAGGAAGCCCAGAAACTGAAACAATCATCATTTTAGCTTTGGAAGAGGAAAAAGTGGTGATGATTTGACTGCCTCTAGTTGACATTGGTGTTTCACCCGTGGTTTCAAACCATTCAACAAAGCCAGTCAATTGTAAATGTTAACAATAGATGAAGAACCTGGAATGTTTCTGATCAGGCCCAAAAGAAAACTTTAAGTGCAATTCATACCTCTGAATATTCTGTTTGCTTTCTTCTTCTTGTTAGTTGCTCTGCCCACTTCTGAACAATGACACAATGTTTACATGGATAGCAAATATTGTTACCCTTTTTATTTGGAGACACTTGATGATACTTGTGTGTTTCCCGATGTTGTCCATTTTCATAGACTAGAATGCTTAGTGACATGGAGGTCTGCATACCATCATGTTAATGATTAACCATGCATCTTCCATCGTAAGGCTCAGAACTTTATAGGTCCTTGTTGTCATCCTAAGATCCTAACAAATTCATTGATTGGGTGGTCAAAATATCTATGAGGCTCTTCCAATCAGTTAATGCTGTGCTTTAGGCCCAGAGTCCATTATTTTCCATGCCTCTTTGATATAACTGGAATACTGCTGACCACAGTGAGTGAAACCCGCTAAACCATCATGTACTTCAAAGCATGCAGAAGACATGACAAAGTCATTGATAAATGTGTAGATGGATGTCGAAGAAATGTGTCAATGTTTGTACACAGACTCAGAATATGTAGATCATTGTCATTTAAAAGGGTTTAAACAATATTTGTTTCCACAGATGACATATATCTGCATATGATTTATATATACATATAACAGGTTTTTTGTAAATTGGCAAACAGGCAAAATTGCAATTGTTAATGCCTCTCCCCATGGAACATACTTGCGCAGACGTCACACGTTAATTATGGAAAACAAAACACATCAACATTGTTGATGCTGGTACTGAGAGAAGTTTCTTGGAGTTGAACTGATGATAATGGTACGGCCTTAATAGAGTAGTTATATATCATTACTAGATGTTATGTATTAGTGAATCAATTTGTTTCTTGAATGACTGTGGACTGATAAGTTACCTTCAGAAACATTCAGTTGGCTATCACTGAGCTGAACTTTTTTATATCAAATCCATTGGTGTAAAATGTTTGTTCTGTCTCGAATGATACAAACGTGAACACAAAAAAAATAATGTAATGGATCTGGTCACTTTTGACTCTTAGGTACAATGAATGTAAGTGTGTTTCATAGGTGTAAATCTACAAAGGCTCATTACATATTGGTTGTATTGTATTGCATGATGAATATATGAACTGTACCTGATTGTCTGTTCTTCTGAAACATGAGGAATGAAGTCTGTCATGGTCATGGTTCCGGAAGCATGGTGTAGATTGTATATTGTTGAAAATGGTCATTACTACTTGTAAGTGACATCATTTTTTTTCAACTTTTACCATTGAAATCATTTGTTACAGTTTAGGAGGCTAAAGTTTTTATAAAATGGATTTCTTTCTTGAAATACACTCTTGTATTTCCTGAACGTATCTTATGTTTATCGAAAATCAGTTGGTATCATTTTCATACCATAACAGATATATATATATATATTCTGAAAGCTTTCTTATAATTTCTTATAGTTCGATGGAGGAGGAAGTTTGTAAAAGTGAATTCAGTTACGTTTAAAAAATATAAAGTACCGTGCCCATTGAGGACAATTTAAGATGAGTGCAGGTAAGCTCCAGAACCATAGCACTATCTTCACTTTACATTGAGGTTAAGGATAAAGGCACCAGGCCTGTTGGTGGTTATCACAAGCTGCTTCAATTGCTGATAAAATTAATGGAAAAGTGTCAATTATTTCTCTGCAATATTTCAAGTTCATTAAAAATAGAAAGCATTTAAAATATTAATTCCTTGTAATTTTTTTATAGCACTTTATGGAATTGTTTCTCACTGCAGAAGTATCTTAGAGAGATTCCTCAGTAAACTACTTACAGGCAACTGTCATGGTAGATTGTACAATCTATTCTTGGCCTGGGAAATTAATGATAATTTTGGCACCCCATGTGTTGAAAGTCTGTCTGTGTTTGAGATTGTTACATAACAGGAAATGGCCTGCGAGGAGGAGAAACAGTATTGCTTATCTATACAAATGTATATGTATGTACTGAGTCCACCCCCACAAGATCCTCATTTGAACTAAGGACTGTTTATGCTGACTTCCTTTGTGTAGAGAAGCGTCATTAATCACACGAAAATAATTAACATCATTTGGTGGAGGCATTCTAACACATCCTGTTGTTTTGGTGTGCAGTTGCCCCTCCATTACGTCTGCAACATGCACATGGGCAAATTATTATGTCATGGAAGGATGCGATAGCTTTAGCTAGGTGTAGAAGTCTCTCACCAACGTTTGATGTAGGATCGGTTACACATCGAAATGTCACTGGATGATTTCTGAATTTAAAAACTTCTGCATGAACTTTTAGAAATTCATTTGTTTAGATCACAGTTTTTGTCGCTTCTTGGGGTAAAATGTTTGAAATGATGAGATTTTGGCAAATGTGCTCCATATCTGTCAGGCACTGGCATGTGAATCATTTATAACAGTGAACACTGGGCATCTAAAGGCTTTTCACACTTACGAAAATTAAGCTGGAGACGTAGAGACAATTAAAGTGGGGCTAATTGCCTGAAAATTTTCAATCTCTGTGGTGAAAATCAATGCGGGGTGAATATTTCTCCTGACAGATTATTGCAGAGAACACTCTCGCACCTCTGTTAATTAACGAGCTCGGTGACGGATGCATACTTAGCGCGTTGGGCAGGTTAATTAGGTGTAAATTGAAATTGGAAAAATGTCAGTCTACCAAATGAATTTTTGTGTGCCCATCTGAGCTCCCAGTATCTGTCGAACCATTATTTGCACCAGGCAGCTAAAAACAGCTGGTTCGAAGAGGGGATGAAGATTAATTTTTTACAATGATCAACTGTTTCTTCATTTACGAGACCTAACGCTTTGGTTTTTGAGGGCTCTAATGTGTTTGTACGACCTACGTCTAATGTAGCGTACATTTCCCGGTTGGTCATTAACGCAAGGCGCTTTCACCATTTCCACAGAGACCCCACTGACGATTTTAAATTTGCAAATTATGCAAATGAGCAATGATTCTTTTCATTTTTGTTGTGAATTTTCCCAGTGATGTCATGCAAATATGCATGAATAATTATAACCTTCCTGAAATTCAGTTATACTGTTGTTTCAAAGGGGACTAGAAATTGAATATCACAGATTTTGTATCAACGGAAAACGTTTGTCGTAATTTTTTTTTTCTTTGAGGCCATTCCCTTGTCGATTGAAATTGAAATGTCTGTTTAACAATTACATATTTCTCATTTGTTTCTGTCTGTTACATTTGATTTATCAAATTTGGCGATACATTTTACATAAACAACATCCAATTACTATGCAAATTTCTATCTGTGCTGCACAATTAAAATTGGATCATAAGTTTTAAATTGAAATGTTGGAAAGTGTGTGAGGTTTTGAAAGAGTAATTGCAGTAAAGTCTCAATTTAATTCCGCCGGGATTACTGCTCTGTGAACATTTGCAATGAATCTAAAAACAATCAAAGTTCACCTTCCAGTTCTGTTCTTTGATTAGGAAGACAAGATTAAAAACATTTGTCTCCATAACATGTGTTTCACATTTATCAGTGTTAACAACATCAATGTCTGGAGTTCTTTTTATGCACACAATAGTTTCAGCTTAATATATCTTACAATGAGGTGTAGTCTTCTTTACAGTCTACCTCCTTTCTGTGCTTGGTGATCACATAGGCCATAGATGTATTAGTGCTGTTCTACCTGATAACATGGACGTGTTATTGAAGCAGGAAATATATGACAACTTCAAGAAGTCAACAGGCATATTGACGAGGGATTTCGATGAACTGTACTGTAAATTATTGTTTCCACAGTTCCTCTTAAGTTTCAGTTGATACATTGTGGCTTCATGTATCACGCTATAGAATGCCTGGCAGTAAACACATCAGACAGTAAACATCTCTGTGTTCAGACAGTAAAGACATCTCTGTGTACAGAATGTAAAGACATTTCTATGTACACATTTCTATGTACAGACAGTAAACACATCTCCATGTACAGACAGTAAAAACATATCTATGTGCAGACAGTAAACACATCTCCATGTACAGACAGTAAAAACATCTCTATGTGCAGACAGTAAACACATCCCTATGTACAGGCAGTACACACCTTTCTATATTCAGACAGTACGTAGCTCCCTATGTACAGACGGAGCACATCTCTTTGCATACAAAAAGCCAGATTTATGAATGTGAACTTCTGTATTGTGATACAGGTTATATATTGTGGATAACAACATTTTTGGAGTGTATGCTTGCTCCTTCATCAGGTCAGTGATTAAGGAGCAAGCATACACTCTGATACGTCATGTTATCCACAATAAAGAAGTTGACATTCATAAATCTGGGTTTTCTTATGCTTCTAAATGCCCTTCAAATATTTTACATCTCTATGCAGAGACAATAAACATCTCTCTATGTACAGGGACTGTGTTGTTTCCCTCATATTCTTTTGCTGAAGATGTTGAACCGTGGCACAGATGAAACATAAAACTCATTCACTTTCTTCTTGTTTCAGGATTGGACTTGAACAAGAAAATCCCCAGAAAAATGACTGATTACCTGAAACGGAAAAATCCACCTTTCAAGAAACTGTTAATTAATAGATATGTCCTCATGTCAGCTTTGTCCGATGACAGAATAGACGAGTCTGGCATCACCTAATTCTGTTTATACTGTCAGCTGATTCCTGCACAGACATGGCTGTGCTTGATCACAGAGAGGGAGATCAGAGTCTCTGTCCAGGGACAGCATCCTGGTTGTGAATGCCCAGTTAAGTAGATTTGTCAGATTATGACATAGACAAATGTGTTCTTGGTAATGTCACTTAAACTGCAATGGACTTAAATGAGAAATATACATGTCTACAGATAACACACAAGAAGATTTGTGTTAGTTTGCTGGTAAACTGTTCTTGTCAGCGACCATTACAACCTGAAACAGACTGACCTAAGACATTTGCCTATTGGGTAAGCATTTCATCTATGTGATTGTGAATTACTAACACAACTGTAATGTTGACTGAAACAAGTTTGTCTACCTGCATGAGGAACCTCAGTTTAGTTTCATAGTTGCCAGTGTACCGCCCTGTACACATAAAGCTTGGTGTCAGACTCCATGGCCTAGACTTTCAAAGCCCTCTCAGTGCTAAGAAGTTAATGTTAATGTATGGTTCTTGCCACTATCTTGTGGCTAAGAGAACTTAAAAAATATTGGCTCTGGTCGCCAGAGTGCTACCTGTACAATTAAAGACAGGGTTTAGTCCCAAGTTGTAAGTATGCTACATTTCTCCCTCTGCATGTGGATGCTTGTGGAAGTCAACCAGTCAGCCTATCCTAGCTTGTCAGCCATACACTTGTTGAAGTTTTCAAGATAAGCAGGCTTCGTTTTCCTAGTTGACACTTCTACACCCTCAGAAGTCTTCAAAATAAGCAAGTTTCTTTTTCCTACTTGCCACATTTACACTCACTGAAGTTTTCAAGACAAGCAGACATCCTTTTCCTGCTTGCCAGACTTACTCTCACTGCAGTTTTCAAGATAAGCAGACATCTTTTTCCTCTTTGCCTCATTTACAGTCACTGAAGTTTTGAAGATAAGCTGACGTCCTTTTCTTGCTTGCCACACTTACTCTCACTACAGTTTTCAAGATAAGCAGACGTCTTTTCTCTACTTGCCCTTTTATACTCACTGAAGTCCTTGAAGGTTAACAGCCAGTTTTTTTCATTTCTTTATAATTACACTTTATTATTATTGTCGTGATCATTGTGTCTGAATTCTTAACCCAACGCTTGTGATGTCATGAAACAACATAGAAGTTGTGAAGCATACCTGACATACTCCTGTTTCTGTTTCATTTTCATATGGAAATTACTGGGAATGCAATTGAGTCTCGTTAAAAAATGCTTTTTGTCTAGATGCCTTGAGCACATTGTCGTGGGTTAGTGAACAAGTGCTACATTGTATTCAAAATGTGCTTCATCCATTTTGTTTCCTGCAATAAGAACCCAAATATGACTCGACGGGTTGTTGATGTATGATCAGTATATCGTGTAACAGTCACATGACAACATGTGACTGACCTTGACCTAGTAAATGTACATTTGTTGGTCATTTTGTGGCAGTTTTGAGTTAATTTGATTGTGAATGTGTTGGATGTGAACTGTCATGATCAGTTTGATGATTGTGGAGTATTTGTTGGTGCCACATGTATCATTTGGTGGCCACATGTCACACCGCATGTTTGTGGAATAGAGATGCGCAGTCATTTGTCATGGAACCAAATTATGACCAGATCACAGTGCTATTGATGTCACAGGACTACCAGTATCATCATATTGGTTGCTTTATTGTCTTCTTGTTCAAGCCTACTTTCAGGGATCATATGGCCAGTCTGTGATTTAATGCAGGACCATCGAAGCATTTAATTTTCCTGAGTTGGCCATCATGAAACATTTCAACCCACAGGTCACATGACTGCACATGGAGTCATGTGACACACCACAGCTTGAGTTTCACACAGGGTATCATTGTTTCAGCTGTATATACAAACTTCTCTGTGTACCATGTCTTTCAGGTGTGTAGCAGTCAGGTAGAAACACATGCTGATAATTCCTGTTACCTAACTCTGAGTCTGCCAGGGTGAACAGCAGATGGCAACGTGAAGGGTAAATCCAGAAAAACACTATTTCATGTCACTTGATCCATCATTCATAAACTTCACTAAAGGTGATCCTGAAATGTTTGACTGCATAAGTTCGGTAATCATTACTACAGATGTGTGTTTAAGTCTTAATTATGTTACTTTTTAAATCTCAACTTGTAAATTAAGTAGCATTCAAAGAACCTATTTTCTTTAACGGCATACATGTGTGAATGAATATTTTATGTTTCTGTTTGGTTGATTACATGAAATATTTTGTAAGAAAACCAAAGAAAGATTCACGGTGCACTATTGTGTCACAACAACCCCTCTTGTGGAAATTCTCCAGATTGGAGGAAGACAGTTTGTTGTGCAAGATCTTTGTCCATTTGGAGTTACACCACCTTTAGTCTTATAGTGCAAAGTTGCATGTTAAAACCGAGGCAACTGATACTTGTGATGTGTCCACTTGTCTGTTGTAGTGTACGTTTAGTCCAGAGGGTCTGTACTTACTCTTGCAATCAAACTACTGTGCTATTGTTACTGGTTAGGCATTTGTTGGAGTTCAAAACTTTATTTAAAAATCAGGAATCTTATCTTTCTCCATTTGAAGAACCAGATAACCAATGTGAGGCCAAAAGGCATGTGGAATAAGGAACTTTTAGCATCCAGTTTGATTGTGAGTGTTAATGCCAACATCAAGATGAAAATGTACTTTTAGTACACTTAATTTTTTATTTTTTTTTATTGTCTTTGATAGATATTCTATACATTTTCTATTGTTAGATACATTGTACTGAAAATTATCTCACAAATATGTAGACCATATAAGTTATATTTCTAGATGGTTTTATGGCAAAAGGTTTGTTTTACTATACGTATAGAAAATCACCACTATAAAACATTAAGTTAGTGCAAGATATATTGCAATGATTTTGTATTTTATACCTGTATTGATGTATTGCCTTTACATATATGTGCCGACACTGATGCTGAGATATGGTGTTCCGTAGAGCAGTTTATGTATCGCTATGGCCATTGTTTCTATATTTTCTTTCCAACTATGCATGAAATTTAGGACTGTTCAGTAGTTGGTAGATAATTATGACTTTACAAACAACATAGGAAACAACAACAAACATTTTGTCACATATCTGACCTGTATGATTGTGAAGCATCTTATAACTCTTGCATTTGGCTGATGCATATTTTAGTCTTCTCAAGCAGGTGCAGATTAGAAGACATTTTACTCTACTGGCTTAAAGGTTTGTATATTGAAAACTATGTGTTCATGTATAGTTTGAGATGTCTTGATTAGAAACACAATATGGCTGCTGTCGGACATCTTTGCTAATATGTCAGAGTAAAACATGATCTTACCTTTAGAGAGATATGCATACTTCATAGCTTTAGGTGATTAAATGAATCCTAATCAAAATTACAATAAATATTTGATATTTGCAACATTTATATGTTAAGCTCTGAGCCCTTAGCATGATCATATTGGATCAAGGTATGTGTGTTATTGATTTAGCTGACTGAACTGTCTCTGTCTTCTGATTGGTCTGTAATTTGACGGAACATTATTGAATCTGGGTGTGATTATTGAATGAGACTTCTGTGCCCTGTTGAAGTCTTGAATGACCAATAGCATGTCAGTAATGTCCATTAGATATAAGGTATAATGTTTCTTAGTCAAGAACTCTTTATGTCACTTCATTACAGTTGAACATTTAAACGTTGAAAGTTATATGTGCATCAATAAAATAGTTGAAATACTGTGGTACCTAGCAAAAGGCCATAGACAACAGTGTTAAAAGCATAAGGATGTTCAGCATTTTTTTTATACTTTCAAGTGGTTAAGTTTATCTGATTGGCTAAGCTTTAAAAGACTGTTGATCATTGAGCTCATGGTGACATAAATTTTCAAAATATCATGAGATAATGCTGAAAATATCAAAACTGTATTTATATCAGATATGCTCCTACATATCAGTTAACCAGTTGACTAAACTTGCAGTTATTTGGTACCAGTACTTTTTCTGTTAGCATGAATCAGCCAAGGTGGTACATTCATAAGGTATGAAGTGTGTTGATTCACGCGTTAGACAGTAAAGGCACCAATAAGCTTGAGCCCCATGGTTGTTTCTTGCTAAATCTTTATGTCTTGAACAAATGAAGAAAGATAAATGTGATGATCATGACAACCAAACTTTTCTGCCTATTATTGAGTGTGTATCTGAAATTTTGAGAATTTCAGAATTTCAGATTATTTTGAATCATTCTTTGCCTCTGGCTTTTCATTTCTATGTAGCAAAATAATTCTAGTATGGTGTAAGTAATGGTGAATGATAAGTTAAAAGCATGTTTTACGAAATGTTGAGAGAGAGTTACCTTCTCCTCTGTGTCTCCATGGACCATAGCTGGTTGTTCTGTGTGAACAACATGGACCATGGCTGGTTGTTCTGGTTGAACAACATGGACCATGGCCAATACATGTACCACTCATATTGCAATGTACTACCCAGCATGTAATATGCAATATGTTATAACAAAGGTATCAATACTCTTGCTTCATGTACATAATATGTATTATCATGTTGTTTCTCTCTCTGTGTTAAAATGCACATTCCATATTCATCATGAAACTGACCCTCGGCCATGACACTCCACACTGCAAATTCAAAACATGATCCAAATGACATGGCTTTGCTTCCATATATTTTCCTTGTGAATGATGTAGCTTAATGACAAACTGTGGTATACTGTGAGCCAGTACCTGTCTATATCTCCTAGGATTGTACTCTGTTACTCAGCAGTTCTTGTGAACACAGGTGACATATCTCACTTGACAAAATGAATTGTGTGTCCTCTACAGTTGTAGCTAGCACCACTGCACTTTCAAATACCAGTCAACTGGTATGCCTCTTTAACTTTTCTGTATAAATGTTTTTGATGACTTCAATCATTTTGTTTGTAAGTGGATTTACACAATCTCTTGTGTCCCATGGAGAAAGTGCAATCATTCATGGAAAGGGCATGAGATGCTTTCTGAACATCTGAAATGGCTGTGATACGGAGATTACTTGCATGAAAGTTATTTCAGTCCTGTGTCTTTCTTTATCACTTGGTTGTATTAGTTTGTAATGTCAGCACACTATGATGATATACTGAGTCTCAAGCTCTAAATAAGCTGCTAATCAGCTATGACATGCTTATACACAATATTTGGTCATTTGGAATTTCAAAATGAGCAATCAGGTATTACTTGCCACTCATACACACATGAATATACAATTACTTGCCCAACACTAAGCAAATAACAGATATTACACTTTACTCATAAACATCTATAACATTAAACAAACACATATTACTTTAAGCATTAAACAAATATTTTACATTAAGCATAAAAAAACACATATTACTTTAACTGTTTATCATACATATTACTTTAAACACTGAACAAACTATTACCTTTAATGATAAACAAATATATTACATTAAACAAACACATATATTACTTTACACATTGAACAATTTTATCACCTTAAACATATTAAAACACTCTTTAAACATTACACAAACAAATCTTACTTTAGACATTACACAGTAAAGCACTTGCATACTTGCCCAACATTTATCTAGCACGAATAGTACTTGCCCAACATTTAGTGCACACACGTTACTTGCCCAACATTCAACAAGCATTTGCATACTCGCCCAACATTTAATAAACATATATTACTTACCCAACATTCAACAAACACTTGCATACTTTCACAAGAGTTAATAAACACATATATTACTTACCCAACATTCAACAAACACTTGCATACTTTCACAAGAGTTAATAAACACATATGTTACTTGCCCAGCATTCAACAAAACCAAACTTGCCAATCCATGTCATTATTATTTCATTATTTTTCTCCTGTGAATCACATCACAAAATGCTATATTCTGGTTGGTCATTTATTTCTTAAAACATATTTAAACCTTTACTTTCTTGCTAGTGTACCACATGTTTTCAACATATTTGCTCTTCAATTTTGGCATACTATATTTGTAAGACTTATATTAACAAGTAGCCACTTTCACAGCATTCCATTCACACTTGCTGAGAAATAATGTAATACTGCAGTAGCACAGCCATGCATTGTCAGTTCCATCACACTGGATACTGAAAGCCATCTTGATATTAGAACTGCAACATTACTTACTACTTTCACTACTGGTACTGTCTCAACGTTCTTCCCAGCATCTCAGTTTCTGAGGGTGTGTCTGTCCTTAAAACAGATGGGTCCAGTTCATGTTAGAAATGTATACCAACACTTTCTCCTTTACTGCAGCCTATGTGTTACTAACTGCTAGTATGTCTTTGCAGTCAAACTAGAACTGATAGAGTAATTTAATAGCAATGTATTTGTCTATATTTAACTGTATTTAAGGCAAGGTTTAAGTACTGTTTTCATAGAAATCACTTACTAAAGGTGCTTGTTTTTACTATTCAGGCAGTAGGAGTGAGGGCATGTGATATACATCCTAGAGATAGTACATTTATAGTGTAAGGTTTGTATGTGTTTTCCGAAGGAATTCCAAAATGATTCTCATGTTTTCCTAATCTCAGATGAGTATATACCTGTTTCTTGAAGTGTTACATGTGAAATATACTTGAGAGTTTTTAATATATTTTTCAGTTTACATTTTGGAATTTGATAAACATAAGACATCCTTTGAATTAACAAAATCATAACTGAAAAGAAAATAGACTTGCATAAAAACTAAGTATTTAACATATTGATTGATGAAATATCTTGTGGAGAGGAATCATCTGACACCTTGAGATGGATTGTTTCATATTGATTTTACAGTCAGTTGACTGAGTGTATCTGTTAAGTTTAAATGTTTTGCCATTGTCGCTATGATACAGCAGTGTTGTGTGCATTGCGATCTCACTAGCCAGTGTGATACTTCAGCTTTTTATCATATATGACATATATATACATTTGCACGCATTGAGCTTCATATCAAACTAGTCCTCTCACTGCGTTGTCTTTGCTGTTATTCACTGTTGAACATTTTGTTATGTTTTGTGAATCTCGAGAACAAAATCTATTTTTCTGCTTACTTGTATTGTTTTCACTGCTTCTTATTAGTTCTTTACTTGTGCCAATAAAGATGATGGTACCACCAATCAAGCAATGTGTTTGTTGTTTTATCAGTATACATGAAGCTTATATATCTACATGTAGTATATGCATCATACATATATTAAGGATGTATTTAGTCTTGGGTTGCCATATGGCCATGGAGAGTTTAGTGTTTCACAGAAATCATCATAGGCTCAAATCAAAGCCGTTTGTCAGAACCTAAATCATCTCAGACATCCAATGACAAGGTGACATGCCCATTCATAAGTAAAATATTGATGCTAAACCAAACTCATTCATTTATGTAGAGCCCATGATTTATGGAAATCATGTTTAGGACTGGCCTTCAGCAACCCATGCTTGTAAGAGGCAACTAACAGGATTGGGGAATCACCCTTGCTGACTGTGTTGACGTGTATTTGTACACCAGTTGCATAGATCAATGCTCATGCTGTTGATCACTGGAATGTCCCTTCCAGACTATTATTTACTGATGGTATAGCTTGAATATTGCTGAGTGTAGCCTTAAAAGAAACAAGCTTATCTGAACACAGTTTTGGCATAGAAGTGTTTGGAAGGAATTTATTTTTTAGCTTTGGAAAGTTTGCATTTTGTTCATGGACACAGGTTTTCTAATGACCTGAATTAACAAATTCTTAAAGACTGTTAATAATAGTGTTCCAAAACAGATGTCACCTATTGGAGAATGTCAACAACACTGACACAAGTCCATTATTGTTCCCCCAGAAGCTATAGTAAATATGTATAGGAGACAGTCCCTAATGATAAAGCCATTTTTTCCATTAAGGCATTTCAATAAAAACTATTTCGGATAACTTGATACGGCATTTCAGGCATTGTCTTAATACGATGCTTAACGTCTCTGCTATCTCTGATATTCAGTCTTGCGTTTACGTGGACAGATTAATTTCTTTGTTTAAAACAATTTGGGTTTTCTGAGATATTCACAAGAATGTCGGGTGTCGTTAAGTGACTTATTTGGTTCTCCAGACAGACCTTAGCGATTGGTAATCATAGAACCTTGAACAATCTAAACAGACTAGACACAACTATCGGAATCATTCTCCGTTTAAGCTGTCAAGGGACAGGTTAACTCAGTGTCAACACAACTGCCAAAGAAACGTGGAGGCGTCATATGAATATTTTCTTAATATGATCAGTGATTCAGTAGTTATCTGTAAGTCTGATTATAAGTCAGTTGTTAATGGTAATCGTATTGTAATGTTTCAGATCCTTCTCCCAGATGTCCCAGTATAACCGGTATCAAACGCAAGCTGTACTTCGTGTTGTGTCTATTATGCATCTTGGTGACTATTCATTGACATTGTTTCATGTTTTGATATCATTACGTTTCTGAATATTTGTTTGTGTTAAATATGGCGTTTTCATAGAATGTACAGGTATGTCGTCAAGACCCCACCATTGTGATCTTGATGAATATGGAGGTTTGTCTTCAGTGTCATGTGGGAGTTTTGTGTGACATGATTTCCAGCGCTATGACAGGGGCACATGTATGTACGTTGTGATTCTTGGTTTAACTGTCATTCACAACTGTTCCTGTTGTCATCTGTCTGTAGGTTTACGTGCTGAAGTCTACATATGTCACGTGTGCCCAGCGCAGTTTTATCAGCATACCAAGTAGGTGATGATTGACATACACCACAAATCGTACTAGTATTTTGTGTATTTTAGAACCTTTGTAATAACTCTTTACTGGACCCAATATTCAGTATGCTCGTGTCAGTGGTCAAATACTACAGTCAGGGAAGATCGCAAGTCGGCAACATACTACGAACAAAAGTAGATGTTTTCCAAAATTAATACAAAGTGTATCCAATAATGAGACTCATCCTCACACAGTCCAGGTGAAAGAATATGACATCATCCAAGTTTTAATAAGTTTGAAAGTTTCCAAACTTCACATGGCCAGGACTAACTGCGTGGCCCCTCTGACCACGCAATATCTACACGTGTTGGCTTAGTAAGTATGTCTTCGTCCATCCTCAATATCCCTGGCAACCCTTTCCCCTCAGGCGCTAATATTTATTCCACGTTTCAATACAGAAATGGTTGGTTTTCTTCCAAACAAATTAGGAATTTGTTAAGTTGACTATTCATCTTCTAATTAAAAATCTCCTCCAATATTCTTAACGCCTCGATAGTAGTGGTAAATCTTGGATTTCTCGCCTCGGCTCTTAGCAATCATTTTCTAACTAACTTTCAGACGCTGAGATATGCCAAAACACCTAAAATTACCATTTATGTAGTACAAGTGTGTAGACTGGTATTAATCCCGAATGAAAAGCAGAGGAAGGGAGAGAGAGGGTTTGCTCGCTGCAGCTCATCCCCCCTTCCGGCATCCGTCTGGAAACATTAGTGAAAACCGTCACCCTAATGCGGCCATTCAGCCTAATCTGTACCAAGAATGTGTTGACGAAATGTTGATTAATGAACAAGTGAGAACCAAATACCTCAGGAGCACACAAGACCAATTGGCTAATGACTACGTCTTTATCAACTCGACGTTGTTACGATATATATAGGAATGTTTTAACATGGGATTCCCTACTCATATGAAAGAAGCTTGTCACTGGTGATCAGACACTCTCAATCTTTTGTCAGAATTAACGCTGGTAACATTTGATGAGTAGACTACCCCTGCCCCCTCACCCCCTCACCCCCTCATCCCCTCACCCCCTCACCCCTCCACAACACCCCCCTCTGCCAAAGACCCTCTCCCAACTCCCGTCATTCTGAACCTACCTTCCTGCCAATACAAAGTGTCTGGACATGTCATTCTGGACGCTCGAGAAACTCCAGAGGGTTTTCCCAGTTATGTAGACAGGTCTTTTTAAAATGCGTCATATCACTTTTTAACAATTCTGTAGTGAACTCATTACATGTTCAGAGAAGATGCTAATGATTGAAAACCGACATAACAGTATTGGTAGAGATATTTACGGCTGCTATTTCATCTAAGCGGCAAAGGCTTAGCTGATTTTATCACAGACAGTTTAGTGTTCAGGGTTCCAACACAGTTTTGATTAATTCCCTCCTGGTTTAGTCATTGTTCCCGCTCGTGTTCTCATTTGTTATTCTCTGTTTGAACGCACATTGAATGTCTGTTGCAAGTAAGACTGGGCCAAACTGCTTGATATGAAATCCCCATCAACTGTTCTGTGATATGACCTTATGACGTCTTGTCTATATTTACTATTTGGAATTAGGCCCTTTGTTTTCAGATGAGGTTTCCAAGGGCAACCATACAAAGGATAAACTTAAAAAGGAGTAGTGTTATTTATGGCCATCAATTTTAAAAAATCAACGAAAGAAAGGATAGAGAAATTCATTGTCTAAGTATTTTTTTGTTAAATTACACTGTAACGATTACCCCAAGAAATAATTATATTTTCACTTGTGATGTTTTTTGTTGTTGTTTTTCCTGGTGCACTGAACACGCTTTAATTAAACATCATTGATTTATTTCTGTTCCTCTCAAAGAGCTGACTAAGGTATTGTGTGTGGTGTATATTTGACTGTGTATGAATATACCCATGAACATAGTTCCTTACACGGTATCCCAGAGCAGTGCAAGTGATTCAGATACCAACAACTTGCCTTTACTGCTTCTGAAGCGTGTGCCCACAGAAAACGAACCGCGACATTCCCCATTCGTGATAACACAAGGACTAGTCTAGCCTAACGAATAAGACAAATCAACATTGACGATGAAATAGTTTCACCGTTTACAGATTATGCAAACCACGTTGCCAGCCTCCTGCCGTTGTTTCTTGTTCATAAAGCCGACATTTTGAAAGCACGGTCTGTTTGCTCCTTCTCATAAGTGATCATAAAGAACTCGTCGAAATTACCTCATCCCGGCCGTGTACAGCGACACCCTCCACTAAAGGCCGTTATGTATACGCTTATGAATTGATTGCTGGTGATAAAGTGTATATCTTATGGTTGGCAATAAATTTGCGCGGACCTATGGCTATTAAAAGGGCCATAACAGATCGCGGCTTTACCAAGAGGGTTAATTAAGCTGGCTGTGTCTCCATTTGCATACTCCCAGCAACGTCAGACAGTACCCGACCTTTTGACATCGTCAGATCTAATCGGTCAAGGGGCGATTTCTTGGGATAAATAAATGCATGATTAATGACCAAGAGATCATGGTCGGCGGTCATATTTGTGAAAGGGTCAGACATTTGGACAGAGCAATGAGACAAGGGAGGGAGAGGGCAGAGGGGTACGAAGGTTAATCGGTTATCAAGAAAACATATACATAGAGATGAAATAACAATGATGTGTTTATTAACCGTTGACCATATTGTCGCGGAGATGTCGTGAATATTGATGGTGGGGTGGCACCACAGCGGTGACGATCTCGGAACCATGTTAATTAGGCTGTGTGTGACACGACTTGACACCGTAACCGCTTATTTAGGAGTCTTTGAAATTACAAACAAACACTGAAGATAGATTTATGACATGTTGTATGCTCTTGGGAAGTATTATTTAGGCATTATTACACAAGCAAGCTTCACTGACGTTACGTTTATTCTTTTA
This sequence comes from Haliotis asinina, assembly GCF_037392515.1. NCBI lineage: Eukaryota > Metazoa > Mollusca > Gastropoda > Lepetellida > Haliotidae > Haliotis > Haliotis asinina. The sequence goes on along the minus strand of NC_090291.1, from coordinate 20,700,440 downwards.
ATGGCGTCACAGACGACGGAATACTGAAACAATGGTTGCTAGGCTAAGTTATATGTGCACATGTGATTATATGACACTGGTTATGTTTCACCATATTAAAGAGCAACACTTGAAAATAACAAGATGTACTGGTAACTATTTAATCCAACGCCTCTAATACACCATAAGTAGGTCAGGTGCAATTCCCATAGCTGACAGCTGATCACTGATACGACACACTCATGTGAGGTATTTAGTTACATCAAAAACGGTTTTTCACTTTAAAATATTAGTGATAGCAAAACAATCTCCATAGTAAAGATAATATCGCTTTACTTGTTATACATTTTTATAGTCATTCACAAAATCCTGCACCTGGTATAGTTTGAAGTTTTCTGTCGACAGTTTTTGGCAGAGACTTGCTATGGATGTAGCAAACGTTTTGTCGTTCTTATCTAAGAGTAAGGAATTAAATATTATGCTTCCACAACAATATGAAGTTAACTGCTCCTGTTTTATTGGCGTGTCATCGTTTGCCTTTTTATGTTGCTGGTGTTAGATTCGTTGAAATACGGCAGTACAGCCAGTTTCACTCGAGCAGTGCGAAAGTCAACGCACTACGACCTCTCGTGGTCTCGAAAAACTGTCCATTTATGACAAGTGAAAATGGTCTGTTGTGGTTCGGTACCTGCGGGTACACTTTGTTTAACGTGTTACGTCCGTTACAAGTGTCAGGGACATATGATCGCGAGTCCTGACCCGGGTTCTCTCTTGATTGTTTCCATAAGTTGTCCGCACCATTTTCGTGAACAAAGGTTTGTCTGAGACTATGTGGGATAGCCCAGTGGTTAAAGCGTTCTCTCGTCCTGCTGAAGACCCAGGTTCGATTCCCCACATAGGACGTCCCCCTCCATGATATTGCTGAAAATTTGCTTAAAGCGACGTAAAACTAAACCCGCCGTGATGAAAAGAACAGAAATTCTGATCAAACTTAACTCACTCACTTGTGTAGTTGCAATTGGTACCCAACAATTTTAAGGCAGAGAGACGTCAACTCGTTAAAGCACGGCTGAAATGTTTAATGTGAGACATATAATTTGAGACTGCGAGTAAATCAGGAATCTGTTGATTACTTGGCCCCGCTCTGATTAACCTTGCCTGGATGATAGTATTCAGGCCGCTTAACTGGAAGATTACAATGTTCTAAGCGGTTATTGATGAGAAGGTATTATCGCCGTTCTGATCCTTGCAAACCGTAAACTGGGGAATATTATTCAGTGGAAAGATATAATTACCCTATGGAATTTCATAATTTTTAAGTTGAAAGTACGGACTGTGGTTTCGAACCTGATTAATACTCATGTCTTGACACTCGCAAAACACGTTTAGAAGGTCGATATATATTGTGTTTGTTTCAGTTGCACGTACGTGTAAATATAATCGCCTGTGTCTTTCGGTAAGAAAAACCCAAACAAGATGACAGCGGCAAATTCCGGTACTGGCCTGATTATTTACGGTCAAAGTCAGTCACACTGATGGCATACAGCTGAACTGTGTCACTGTTTCCTGTGTCGGATGAAGAACTGTGTCATCTTGCGAGGAAACAAAGACAGTTCTGCTAATAAGTTTGGTTTATTCTTTGTTTATGATGAAAAGCCACGTTTTCTTACCGGGTTTTCATTTTCTAACTTAGTAGATGGCATTAAGGCACACAGCGTATCCATAAACGTCAAACAACGCTAATTTCTTCCTCATTATCACCTTGGAAATGTAGAACACATCGACCTGGTCTTTCTTGCCAAGAAATTCATCTCACATTTACAGAAAACATCATAAGAGCACTGAGACAAACGTGTTTTTGAGCACAGCCACATTAACAAAACATTCCAAACTCAGCTATATATCCCCGGATCGGATATATGCCAAAGATCGGTATTAATATGTGTCACAGTGTATATAGACTGTATCGTCTCAACTAGGAGACAGTGCATGTATTAGAGCACGATGACATCTATCGTTGCAGATTTATATCGGGCACCTTGGCTGTCAGTGACAATGACTTAAGAACAAAAGACCTATATTAACCCACAATCACAGGAAACAGTTTTGCCCAGCAAGATGCGCGAAAGAAGGTCGGCCATCGATGGCAAACAATGGCAGAGAAGAATCAGACATAATGGGGAATAGTTAATCAACTTTCAGCAGGGCCAGCTGGGGTCACCGAGAGAAATGGGGTCAATACATGGAGAATGGGGGGATGGAGAAATGAGAGATGAGGCCGGGGGAGAGGGTCGTTATCATATTTGCCCTAATCTGGATATGATCCTAGCTATTGAATGTTCGTGTTTGGGAGTGATGAAAAGCGCTTGGTAGAAATAAACTGAATCAAAGAGCCTGTGCCTTTGTTACGTTGACATGGCTAACATACATTGTTTTAAATAAATATTGTGAAACATGAAATCGTCACTTTTAGGGGGGATGTTTCATATGGAAAGCCGTTTATCTAAGCATACAGGTCCATGTAAGTGTAATGTTTATCCCAGATGAATGTATAGGTCCACCCGTCTTGAAACTCTTCCTTTTGGGAAAAAAACCCGGAAACTTGATTGAAGAAGATGCACACAAAGTATCCATTGCTAAGAGCGTGGTTGGCAGATGGTACCAGAAGGTCGTGCTATACTTACCCTTTAGACGGGTGGTACCAGATGGTCGTGCTATGCTTACCCTTTAGACGGGTGGTACCAGAAAGTCGTGCTATACTTACCCTTTAGACGGGTGGTACCAGAAGGTCGTGCTATACTTACCCTTTAGACGGGTGGTACCAGAAGGTCGTGCTATACTTACCATTTTGGTCAACACCCGGTGTCATCTCCGATCTTCAGTGGGCCAGTCGTGTTATTGTCATGACATGTCAGTTTAAGTAAACGTACCCTCAGTACTTTTCGTTACACTCCACTACTGAGTCTAACAAAACCTTATGGGAGGTCGCGTCAGGTAACCTTTGACATTGACCAGCTTACCAAATCGCGAAAGTGCACATTCGCACATACCTTTCGAACTTTTTATCTCGAAAAGGTTTCGTACCCGTACGATTCCGAATGCTATTTAGCGTACGCTCGCTTCCGGCTGATGCACACGGCGTACATACAACCATGACAACGGTGAGTAAACGGTCGCTGAAAATAGTGTTTGGGGCAATATTCAAGGATGTCATCTTGCGGAAATATTAGCTAGTGGTAACCATGTCAACAGAAACCCCAAACCATATATACTGCAGGTCAAATAACTGTGTTATATGCTGATTTCTGTTTGTGTAGAGATCTATATAAGTGACCTGAATATTTTGAAAGTCCCTCTGATCCCTAAATAGTAGCCATTGTCTGATTGGTTAAATCTGTTTAACTGTCTCGCATTTGATTGGACGGTCATTGGTCGCTCAAAGGTTACCTGACGTGACCTTCTACTAGGTTTTGTTAGACTCAGTGGTGGAGTGTAACGAAATACACTAAGTGACTAAGTTTGCTTAGACTGATGTCATGTCCACTGACACATGTTTCGACAGACAAGGGAACCTGAGTATTCCCAGCGTTTACTCTTTCTGTTTGTAGTAGTAACCACCACCTTAAGTGGAGAGGCAAACCCTCCATGCCTTTCCCGCCGCATCACTGCTCCTTCAAGAAGATACAATGTTTCTTTAATTTTTTTTCCGACATCAGTTTCCAGCCTTGATTGTTTCCATGGAACCAAACCGGTAACTCATTCACTGTTTTGGGTCGTATGATGACACATGAGTTTGTACTTTGTAGTGGGTGATGATTGGTGTTCCGTTTTATACAATTCATGAATACACACAAACACCTTATAGCATTTTCTTTCAAAAACAAACTATCCCAATAAACATGTGCCCGGTTTGGCATGTGAACGTACTGTATGAACTAGTGCGGCTTTTTGCCTGTAACGCCCGACGTGTCCAGTTTACATAAGCTGACAAGGTGTTGGTTTATTACTTCAGTGTCAAGAAATGACCTGCATGTCAGATGTCACGTCTGCTTTGGGTGGGTGGAGTTATTATTAGTATTACATAGTTGTTGACTTTACTCTTTATACATTTATTGAACGTAAATAAATACTTAATGAATGAACAGAAAATGCCACGTCAGTTTGTCTTCATTCAAAATTACATATCTGTCTTAGTATACTGGAAACATTTTTAATGCATGTCTTTATAGTTCAAATTGATTTTTATATATTTTGTTTTCAGTATTTTATATAATTATAATTATATGTTGGTTTTTAAAACTTGGAAATTTAACTGATATGCAACAATCGTCACATCTTGGTCAACGCTTCGAGACAAGGACATGGCACATGTGCCCAGATTTTCTCTCCTCCTAGCTTGTCAGTATAATTGTACGACTGGATATTGAGGATGATATAATTTGAGTCATCTAACAATTGCTTATTTTCTGTGGTATGATTATGAACGATATGTCTGTCGGAATTGAGATTCTAACGGGTCTCGGAAGCTCGGAGGTCACGTGGTCATGAGCACACGTTGCAGCACGTCAAATAACTCAATTTGCAGTTTCATAAATCTGTCTTCAATACAAATATTTCGACAAATTATGATATAAAATATAAAACAATCTGACATGAGCTTCGATTGATGGCCATATTATCCTTTTTCAATAGATGAAATTCACACGTTCTTTGCAAGAAATGTTATTAGCGTGCCAAGAAAATAATTCCATCTGCAGCTGAAGAAAATAATTCCATGTCCGGTTCGCTGCGGCTAATCCCTGTGGAAACGACTGACCAGAAACCTACTTTGGTGTCACCCAATCAAAAAATTACAGCCCGTCAGCCTTAGACCGCTATTAGCGGAGTCAAAATGACACTTTGGACATCAATAGGATAGTCAAAATTACACAGAAACCAAAATCAGTTGGATGCAGTTTGCATTGTACGTAGCCGTCAATTACAAACATTTTTTCGCCGTATTTAGACGTCATATGTGAAGGTTGTGTCGCCATAACGAGGCCTCCCGCTCTCGCTGCCCTGGCCAGGTAATTAATCCGATATTTTTGGCCCGTGTAATTGCTAGCCCCTGCTCCTTTATTGATCGGAACTCACATTTCATAAGATCTCATAATCCTTTCATTTTCCTTATCACCGTCCGGAGTGCCAGGCCAGGCCTCAGGCATAGCTCAGTAATCTATATGTGTGCTTGTTTCTCGCGGTTAGGGCTTGAAATTACATCATTCCCCGCTCCTAGATCTCTAACTATCATTACGACTGCTCCGCTCCAAACAGGTCATATCAGCACCAATTGATCACGCTGTATTCAATTTCTATAAAATCGTTTAACCATCTCGTGATGCCCATGTCTACCACTGCCTGCTACATTTGGCGATCAACTGCACTGGGTTGGTCAATGGTGCCCTGTGTTGCCTGCCAGCAGGCCAGATCTTACCCCTGATGCCACCATGGACAAGGTTTAATCGGGACTCTGGCAGACTTATGCGCTTAAGGATACAACCCCAGCTCCAAATATGATCAAAAATGTCAGATCCGCTTTAATATTGTTTTAAAACGGTCGTCTGCTGGCAAATCAACCATGTTTATGACGATCACGATTTGTGCGCCTTGCTGGACGGCACAAAAAGAAACAATCTCCGACGTCAGTTTTTCCGATTATGATTGCGCGGGCAAGAATATTAACATGTAAATTTTGTCTGAAATTGCGCAGTGACACGATACTTTAAGCACATGTCTTTAAAAAACGGCAATAACTGGCATGAAAGCATTTTTCAAACTAGCAGACGCGAAAAAACAATTCGCATCACGTGAATTGGACATCAGTGTCATTGCAGACGACACAAAACCAGTTCTTTCGTGCCGCCATTTTGCTGTGTGAAGCGCGGAGCTGAATACAGATTTGATGTCCAGTCGATAACGACTAAAACAATACAGTTTGCAAATACTTCTAATCATGTTTAATGCCTTTGGCAAATAAGGGATATCAAAGAAAGTGTAAAAGAGGGAAATCTTGTAATGTTCATTAACATCCTTAAAACCCCTTAGATCATGGTGTTCAATGAGCACGGTAATGGTGTTAAGTTAGGTTTTGCGTCATTTCCTTAAAACATTTACGAACGAAACGGCAAAACCAAATGTAATAGGCTACTTTGATAACGCCTAGTGCAAGGTTTCTGCGTATTATATAAGTAACTGAATTAATTCAGTCGACATCTGCTTTGGTCAGTTGTGTCGTTCTTGTCAGGTTCAGATTCACCGAGGAAGTGACATCACACTGAACAATTTTTTTCAACAGACCGAGAGTCGTCTGCTTCTCTTCCGGTCCACCGAAGCCGGTATTTGGATGTCAATTCTATTTGTTCGTGTTGAGGTGACGATTAGTTTCTTTGATATAATTTCTTTTTCTCGACCCCGTCTTCTGTGTCCTCCCTTCAGAATGTTAACGTGAAATAAAAGAGGGAAGTTATCAAATGGTACGCCCGATGGGGAATGTTAATTTCGATTCAAATTGTGCTTTTGATGTCTGATGACAGTTTAATGCTCAATCTTATAGTCGGGTGTTCTGGGTTATCATAAATATCTAATGATACTTTTGATGTTTGATAGTATTGTCCACCTAAGATATTCATTACGTACAATCAATTATTCACTGGAGTTCAAATGTCATTTTCATTACAGATAGTAATTTTTGGTGTTCGTTGTACCCAATATCCAGAGGATTCAATATCACTGATGTCAGATGATATATAGTCTGTTAAACATAATTGATGTGAAATTTTATTTTATGTCTTGAATATGATTTATATCAAATAATTTTGATATAAAATCTTTAAAGCATAATTGAGATCACATTATATTTTATGTCTTGAATATCAGCTATGTCAAATGATATATAGTCTTTGAACACAACTGATATCAAATTTTATTTCATGTCTTGAATATGATTTATATCAAATGATATATTATCTGTAAAAAATAATTGGTATCAAATTATACTTTGTATATTGAATGTCTGCTGTTCATATGATATGTAGTCTAATATATATAATTGGTATAAAATCACATTTAATATATTGAATATATACTTCACGTCTTGAATATTAATGACATATGACGTAACTGATGTACAAGTATACTTATGTCCTGAATATTTTGGCTACATCAAATGATGTTTACTATAATCTGTTGTATAGAATTGATATCAAATTATAATTCAAATATTGACCAGCTGTTAAATGATTCATAGTTTATTATTCATAACTGATATACCTTGAATTTCATCTATGTTAAAATTTTAGATACAGGTTATTGTATATAATTGATATCAAAATTTACTTTATATCTTCAATATCACGTATAACAGATGATATATAGTCTATTACACTTATAACACTGAATATCACCTACATTATAACGTGCTTCCTGTGTAAAACATTACCGATATCACGTTATGAACAATCGGTCAAAAGAAACGCCACCAAAATAACTGTAATAACGACAGTAAATTGTCAAAATAATTGTCTGTTGTTGAAAATAGCGAAAAACACATGTCTGGAACATGTCTATTCCTGAAAAATACTTGCACTTGCACTTCGTGTTTTTTAAAGAGAGAGAGAGAGAGAGAGAGAGAGAGAGAGAGAGAGAGAGAGAGAGAAATCGGTATGTTACAGATGGAACAGACACAAGAGCACGTGGCTAGGACATGGGATGCTGCAGATCCACCATCGGAAGACTTCTCACACGTCTACGACTGGCAGTACTGCAGGCAGGCCAAAGAGTGGTATACTGAAGGTCACTACTCCAACGGAATACAGGTATTTGCTGCTGTTTCACTTGAGTTGAGGAAGCGATACGTCACTGTGACCTCATCAAAACCAACAGTATTAGACATCCAAACAGCCGACAGACTGTGGCCAGGTGACTCCGCATTCATGTTCTCCGTGCCAATAGACCTTTCAAAGGCAACGCCGACGTGCCAGATTGAGATGAACCGTGACTGTGCCACACTGGCAGCAGCGGCACTGACGAAGAGTGAACCTTATTGACGGACGAAAGTTTCAGCTCTTCAAGATCTGTCCCCAGCTGAGCACCTTTTGGGAATAACTGGGACGTCTTTTTCGGAAAAGCCAAAATCAGCTGCCATACAAACGGAATGGTGTCGGATCCCTAAGCAAGACGTCAAAAGATTCACCTACTCATTTCGACGCCGGGTTCGGGCCTGTATCATTGCCAGGGGTATTGAACAATATGCGCTGCCCAGAAGGTTGTGAAAGCTCCCAACCGAGTCTGCATTTGTGATCGAATACTGGATGATGCGCCACAGTGGCATTCATGTGATATTAGACCACGATCTGTGTCGTTTGTCTTCTTGTTATCCATTAAATACTGTTGCTGAATTTCTTGTTATCCATTAAATACTGTTGCTGAATGATTGCTTTTCACATTAAAACATTTAATGTTACCATATTTTGCTTAAGTTTTGTTTCAGGCCAGAAAAATATTTGGTGGCCTTTTTTTTGACGCTAGTTTAGTTTCAACATACTTGACATGACCGACCAACTGACTTCTTTCAGTGTTTAGATATGTTCAGTGTGTACATGGAACGCCAAGCATATAAGAACCATAATATGGACTATATTGTTTCATTTGCCTATCGATTTATGCATACCCTAACAATGAGTGAGTGAGTGAGTGAGTAAGGTTTTACGCCGCTTTCTTGCGCTTTTCGTCAATAGCACGGCGGGGGACACCATAAAAGGGCTTCACACATTGTACCCATGTGGGGAATCGAATCCGGTTCTTCGGCGTGAGGAGCGAACGCTTTAACCCCTAGGTTACCACCCCCCACCCTATCAACTACGTCCAATGATTATATAATAATATTCGCAATGGTTTCCAGGTAACGCGTTACTGTGGATGTTTCGTCATCGTGTGTGATTTCTTGTTTGAAGTTGTCACAAATATCTCATGCCTATGTGGACCACTGGAGTGATCACGGTGTTAGAATCTGCGTCTGAAAGGCGTTCCTAGTTACAATGATGACGTTCCTAGTTACTATGATGACGTTCCTAGTTACAATGATGACGTTATGAATCCATATATCTTATCAGAAATTGGCTTCACACATTGTACCCATGTTGTTAATCGAACCTGAATCTTCGGAGTGACGAGCGAAGGCGTCAGCTACTGTCCTACCCCTTATACGCTACACTAATCAGTCGTGAGAGTGAAAACATTCCTTTATTGGTGGACATACTTTAACTGAATTTCAAACTGAAGGATATGATATAAAGCGACAGTAAGCTTGTTTTAACGCCACATTTAAGTTATTCTACTTATCAGCTTTATGTGTTAGGAGTGGGAGACGATGAGAGCAGGGGAGGGAGAAGACGGTGTAACTAGAAGGAGGGTTGGGGGATGAAGATGGAGGCGAGCACGGACTTGGAAAGTGGACGGAGGAGAAGAGATGGGAAAGAAGGAGATCGCGAAAGGAACGGGAAAGAAGAGCAAGAACTGACTAAAACAGGAAGCAGGTGGATAGATAGATAAAGAAGAAGGTAGGGAAAGGGGGAAGATGTCTTAAAACGGAAAGAAGAAATGGACACTTCGGAAGGAGGAGAATGGGCTGGAAAATGCGACGAAGGAAACTGGTTGTTTCACAGAGGAAATCGAACCCGGTTCTTGGGCGTGAGGAGCAACGCTTTAACCACTAGGCTACCCCTAGCTGGAAAGTGCGATGAAGGTGGCTGTTTCACAGAGGTTATCTCAAATGATCGATGAATATGAAACGCAAACTAAACGTAAAATCCCATTGTTTAGATATTGGCAATCCAAACAGAAATTTTTACTTCAAGTTAACATGCGTGAACTGGTTTCTAGTGAACTAACTACCAAAATGGTGGTCTGGAAGTATACACGGGTGCATGTAGAGTCAGGAGAGTGGCGCACCCGGAATATGAAGCATGTGAATAAGAATAAAGAGGTGAAGAAGGAATAGGGTTTCGTGACGTTGGTCCTCGTCACGGCACCACTTCGCAAGGTCATCCCAGCACCACATGAGTACCGTGTCACGTGATACGGTGTCACGTGTGTACGGTGTCACGTGAGTACTGTGCCTACTGTTGGCTATGAAAACTCTGACAAGCCAATATAAAGCACACCTAATGTTGTAAGAGTGGTTAGAATGGTATAATTAGCTGCACACTCCAAAGGTTGCCTTTCACTTATACATCTTATGCATCTCCATCCAAATCGCCTGAGGGCACTGGGAAACCAATTCTCTTCCCAGAGGTTACTCATGACTAGCTTCTGAGGGAAGAGAATGTGGGGAACCCACAACATATATTCTCAAATGAAGCGAAAACAGGTCCTGAAAATACTTTTGCATTATTTCCCTCCATCTTTTGTTTCGTCACAATCACACTAAGCTGGCGTGCTCCCCTGTACAATACACACGTATCGGATTAAACTCAACTTTGATATTTAGTCTCCACGGAGAAGGCGAAGGCGCCGATGCCTTGGATATGTCTGTAAAAATACTCGTTAGCCACTTAAGCAAAAATTCTCATTCCCTGCTTCAATGAATCTAGTTTTTAACATCAAACACCGTCAATAAAAATAACTCTAGATTTGGAAAGCATACACCCCTTCTTATAACAATTTGAGACTCGTGATTTTTTTGGACATGTTCTCGTTCTGCTTGACTGGCTTCAGTTAATGTTGTTTTTAAGAAGTACACGATGATTAGATTATTTCAATCAACTTTCCTTTTGTCTTGAGTAATACGATTAGAGGATCACTGCAGATTAGTCACGTGATTTGTCACGTGATTCTTATGTTTCACCCACCTGAGCTGAACTGTAAAGAAACGAGGCGGCTAAACGGTTTCTTATTCTTTCCTCTTTTTTTGCTTGAAGATTTTCATGTTCAGCGCTTGCTACGGTAAATGAACAATCATGATTTATTGTGAATAATTGTAAGTTTTCGAGAAATGTTTCAAAATGGCAATGCTTTAATTGATTCAGTTGATTTAAATGAGTTGCACTCCTACCGACAACTGTTGCGTTGTGTTTTATACTTTGAATAATGAAAAGTGTTTGTTTATGCTATTTACCCACTTATTCATACAATTCAATTATTTACCCTTCTTTTATGTATGTTTTCAGTATTTCACTGAGTGAAAATTAGTTTGAATATGTATTTATATAACAGTCATTTTATATTTGCATAATGCTGCATGTCTGTGAGTAGAATCTGAACTCTCATATCCTCGAAGCACGGGGCTGTTATCATTAGAACCTGTATGTGAGATCAGTTGCCATTATGGAGACTGACGTTATTCGTCATTGCGTGTAAGTTTTAGAAACCGTGTATATGGAGACCTACTTCACACACAGGATCTAGAGACCTACTTCACACGCAGGGTCTAGAGGCCTACTTCACACACAGGGTCTAGAGGCCTACTTCACACACAGGATCTAGAGACCTACTTCACACACAAGATCTAGAGACTTACTTCACACACAGGGTCTAGAGACCTACTTCACACACAGGGTCTAGAGGCCTACTTCACACACAGGATCTAGAGACCTACTTCACACACAGGGCCTGACTTCCATGCCCATGGATAAAATCAAGAGACATACATTTTCCTTTCTAATTGCTGGGTGAACCGCCATTCCTGTGTTGGCGCCGGTTCTACGCCATAACATATACATATCCACAATAAGGGCCGTGTTCCTTTCACCGCGAGCCCAAACCGTGTATATGAGTCCCACTGGATCAGCATCCCTAGCTGATTTTTAGCCATCGGAGAATCACGTAAAACATGACTGATAACAGTTATTTTACCTGTGTCATTCATCATTAGACACACGGGCTGGTCGGCCCTGTTTATTTCTTCCTGGATTCAACATGTCACTCTGCAATTGTGATAATCCTCGGTTATCAACAAGCAATTTTCACCCTGCCCTTGCCTCGGTGTTCATTACGTCTACCACACCACCAGCGCCGGCCTCAACCCCACGCGAGTACAGCACATCGTCATCAAAAGGTCTGCCCAGGGCACCTTAGTCAACTAATTACTTCCCCCTCACACGGGCTGTATTAGGAGAAATCGATTGAAATCATTATCGTGTTTTTGCACCAGTTTTGGTTATCGTGTACCAAATGAGCTTATGGACAGCCAATACAAGAGGAGCTTGTTGAATACAACCGAGTAAATTCGCAGTGGGATGACAGCGGTTTTCAACTTGTCTTAGACAAATGTCACAAAGCCCCATACAAGGCGATTCAAATTAAAGGATCGGCGTTTCTGGTATTACTAAGGGGTTGCAGTGTCCAGTTTCATTGGAGATCGTGTCCTTATGCTGTTTCGTCCCTTAAGGGTTTCAATCAGATTTTTAACTAATCTTCATAATTTCGATTTCCGAATGTGACACAACTGTGACGTCAGAATGTTTCTATTAAGATCTAAATGACACCGCGTACGATATGCCAAATTAACAGTTATCTCCCTTTACCGAGTTCTTTTAAAAACGATCAACTTACAGATGACAATATCCTTATAGGTTAATAAAAGATGAAATGAAGTTTAAAAAATGACCGAAGATAATGTACATAAAAACATTACATCTGTGTTATGTGATTACCTTAGCTATGAGTGGTAGACATTGTTCCCGTTTTAATCACTGGTTAATACGACAGAAGACATCCGTATACATTCTCTAACATATATCACGTGTAGATGCCACACATGCGTAATGAATATATGGAATATTGAAGACGCGAGAGGGACACCGGTTCCTAATGGATATGAAACAAGGAGACATATTTTTCCCGAGATGGGATAATAAATATATTGTTAGTGCTACAAGCCCCGTCATAGAGATGGCACTCAACAATATGGCCGGCGGCAGCGTAGGTAAAATGTGTATCTATCATCCAACAAGTAAGATGTTGTCTGTGTGATATGAGGATGTCACCTTGGCAAGTCCTTCAGTCAGACACGCACGCAAGTCAGATGGGGAATGACGCCATGGCTTCGTGTAGGTGGTAGGCGCCTTACGTCATTATTGGGCGACCTTCAACAAAAGGATCCGTTTTACTTGACTCTTCTTGTTTTCTACAGTTTGAAATTGAAACAAACCATTGTTTTGTTATTTGAATGTTGAAGATGTGAAATGATTATGAGTGTTGTTTCTGAACTTCGGGAAAAGGTTTGGTCCTTTTCATCTGCTGTTCAGTGATATTTTTGCTGCCTTGCCCCTGTGCCTAATGATTGGTCCAAGGATTGTACCCATGAAGATCCGGGTTTGAACTGATCTTCAGCAACCCATGCTTGTCGTAAGAGGCGTCTAGCGGGATCGGGTGGTCAGGCTCGCTGACTTGTATGCCATTTGCGTAGATCGGTGCTCTAGCTGTTAATCACTGGATTGGCTGGTACACACTCAATCATTTACAGACCCTCGTCATACAGCTGGAATATTGCTGAGTGTGACGTTAACCAACCAACCAAAGAAGGTGTTCATTGAGGAATGGGTATAGAGGGGACTGCACGGACCAAGGGCCACTGGTCATACACCCCACATCCGTGATGTAGGACTCGTTCGCCAGTTGTAGCGATTTGTGTGATTGTACGAGGATGCAACCGAACCAAATCAAGTGGCTATGTCGGACATTTCTCAGTTGTGATGGCTGCATTGATGTCTTCCCTACCTACAGATTTCATTAAAAAAACCTCATGATTAGGTAAAAGGAAAAAAAGACAAATTGAACCTGGGATTATCCTGTCAGGATTACACATTATTTCCATCGGACAAACGTTCATGAAATAGCAAACAAGGAGCTCACTCAAGAGACATTTGTAGATACCATTCTTCCATAAGGTAGAGGGCATGGCTCTGTAGACAACTGTGGTTAACATGCTTCCATGAAATCATTATCACAGAAGGCTTGGTTGTTTATTCATAGAAGGAAAATAACAGATAACTTATCATCTGCTTATTATCCCACCGACCCACCGACCCACTCTTCCCCCTTGGGTGGGTTCTAGGGTTGTGTATCTGGATCTCCAGCTGCGTGTGCAGGTTGGGCGAGACCTCAGGGCGTGGCCCAGCTCAGTGACCTGGTCGATTGTGTGGGATAGTACCCAGCCTACGTAGGACGGTGGTCATCAAGTCACTGGCTTATTGGTCGCAGACCACTACTAGGATATTGCGTAAAACCGTAAGCACAAACAGTTTCAAAGACTTGACCATATGTCAGTGTAGGTAACGCAAAGTTGGTGCGTTCTCAGCGCATCTCTTGGATGTCAAAATGTTAATAATCAGAGAAGAATTATAGTAACCTATAATAAGAGTGAGTGTAGGTCACAATCAAGGATCACACCTCCCCACTATCAAGAACCCACTCAACCACATATTAAACACACAAAACACAAACATGTCGCCACGACGAGAAAACCATAAACTCGAGGGCATCACTTGTTTCCCACGGGACACAGTGTGGGTGATTATTTCTGTTTTCATTATCAAGAGTAATAAGTTCAAGGCCTGAGGGTCAATGTATGATTAATAAGCAGACCGGTCGTGTCCTCCAAGGTGTCCAAATGTACTGACCACGTGACATGACCTCGCACCTGCCCTAGTCAGTGTACAGGTGGACATTTATGTATCATCTTTGCATATCCCGACTTCTAATTATGCTTGTGACGTTGTTTTTTGGTCATTATAGGGATCGCTGAAAACGCCGTGGGGAGACGTATACGGTACGCAGTGTCTGTAATTGAGACAGCAGATTTGTTGAGGTGGGTATTCAAGCTATCGGGTAGACTAAGGTGAAAGGACGGGTATGGGGTGTCTCGAGGTGACAAGGGGGCGGGGTAAAGGGTTAAGAGGGCCAAGGGGACAGTTATTGTTGTCCACTGAGGAGATAAGACTATGGTCTCGGATGACCCCCGTCAGGTTCACCTCGCCAGGACATAAGACCTAGACATCTCGGGTCCTGTTTTGTTTGTCTTGTGTTGATGAATTGAACGATAATGTCAACTTCCTCGGTTTTATAAGGGAAATGGTTTCGCTTTCAAAGGTACTCCTTGATGGACATGTCTTTTTGCTCCAAACCTTTTGTCTTCTTGCAGTTGTGCATGCTTGCAGGCCAGGGCATTGTTTGAAAGGGACATTTCTCATATAGTCGGGCCCATCAGTCTACTTCCAGATTGATTCTTGTCAAAAGACAAATGGCACAGTCACACGGCCCATGTCTCTAAGATAAAAGGGGACGAGTTGTTCTCACACAAGGGTGAGCGGTCAGACATTGTATTAATGACCTCCATGAATCATTTGACCGTCGGGATGACCTACTCAGTAAAAACAATCAAGCCCAAGGCTTGATCCCCGGTAAAGACACACAAAGCCCACATTTTCACCAGCTTCGATACCCCCGTATCATGTTATTTCGAGAAAAGTGACACGATTTATGAATTATTATCGTGAGTGTTTTAATTGTTGTTATCAGTTCTGACAGCCGTCGTAGATTAAAGAGTTATAAAATCTCGTCAGATCCACCAAATGTGTCTTCACAGATGTGCCAGAAGCTTCTCGTATACAAGTTGGGTATATTAAAACCAGCCCACCACATGTATGATGTTCAAACCTAGAACGGACAATATTCGTCTTGTCAATCTGAATTACATTTGTGCATGAAGCACTAGACTCACGTACACTATATCATCGATTATCCAGCTTGTTGTAAATACAAGCACAGACGGAAGGAGATATAACTGATACTCTGGATAAGCGAGGATGTTAAGGCTATTCTCATACTTGCAACTAGGGGCGTAACGACTGATTGCATCGCAGCTGTCTACGGCCCGATGGCGATACATCCATGACATGTTCTAACATCAATAGTTGTTAGGCCCAATGTTGCGCCACACTATCGATAATATCGACAGACGTAATAATGTGAACAACAGTTTACTTCTTAATCCCCTTTGATCGAACATACACCTTGCTTAAATCATATGTTTTCACTCAGGCAGCGTGCCTAACGTTGTCAGACCTACAATCAGGGTGCATCCCTCACCCAAGGTACATCTTCGCCTGCCAACGTCACCACAAGCATGCTCTTAATCTAGGAATGACGTATGTGTTAAAGATGCTATCTCCTTGCTATCTGAATAGCTGCACCTGTATTGTCTTCTACAGGTAACATGGACTACTGCAGGTGAACAAGATGTTTTGCCATTACATTACAGTTGTGCGTCGCCTATGACGACTCTTAGCTATCATTCACCACCTGAAGAGCCGTTGAACGGCGAAAGATCTTGTGGACCTATAAAGGAGCTTTTGCAAGAAGAAATATCTGAACTCATCTTTTATATACTAGTATTACATATACAGTATATCTGCGGAAATCACCACACACACATTTCTGCGTGTGCGTGTGTGTGCGTGCGTGTGTATGTTCACTCTGTCACTGTCAATTCGCTGTTGCATTTCACTGATACCAGTACCGTTGGTTATTCTTGTCCATGTTCTGTTTCTTAAATTGCTCAAAGTCAGATTTCACACCATATCCCAATGGCTGAAGAATGAGTGCGTACACGACCCTATGCAATATCACCTCTCTACAATGTTCGTTGTGCGTCATTGTCTCTATATCCTCACCAACGTGAGAATACCAAGTCCTAGCACTGGTTTCCCGTCATTGTCCCTATATCCTCACCAACGTGTGAATACCAAGTCCTAGCACTGGTTGCCCGTCATTGTCCCTATATCCTCACCAACGTGTGAATACCAAGTCCTAGCACTGGTTGTCCGTCATTGTCCCTATATCCTCACCAACGTGTGAATACCAAGTCCTAGCACTGGTTGCCCGTCATTGTCCCTATATCCTCACAACATGTGAATACCAAGTCCTAGCACTGGTTGTTCGTCATTGTCCCTATATCCTCACCAACGTGAGAATACCAAGTCCTAGCACTGGTTTCCCGTCATTGACCCTATATCCTCACCAACGTGTGAATACACAGACCTAGCACTGGTTGTCCGTCATTGTCCCTATATCCTCACCAACGTGTGAATACCAAGTCCTAGCACTGGTTGCCCGTCATTGTCCCTATATCCTCACAACATGTGAATACCAAGTCCTAGCACTGGTTGTCCGTCATTGTCCCTATATCCTCACCAACGTGTAAATACACAGACCTATCTCTGGTTGCTCGTCATTGTCCCTGTATCCTCACCAACATGTGAATACACAGACCTATCACTGGTTGCCCGTCATTATCCCCATGGCTCCATCAACATGTTAATACCACTACAAGCGATACGCAGCAGGCATGACTGCTTCCCCGTCTTCTCCACGTCTGATTTACCCATCATCAACCCAATACCGGTTACACTGACAAAGGAAAAAACGTCTTTCATACATCACATCTTTCTAACACAATTCGTTTTAAGAATAGACATGCTAAAACGTCGATGTGCATAAATAATAAACAGCTTTGGTGTTGTGCCGAAGACGTTGTTAGATGTAACTGTGAATGTGTAAATGGTTCCCAATGGGTTTGATGTCGACACTAGACATTTAAGGGCATACCAGGGTAGAGAGCTGTCGAGGGAGAGTGTTTTAGGCCAGGAGTGCTCTCCGTCGATGGAGGTTAAAAGTATAGACAGGATAGGTCCTAATCAGGTTAGGTGATTACACTAACTTCATCTTCCGAAGCACCACATGTGTTTTTTAGCTCAACTAGCCATTGACCAACATAATAGACTACACCGGACCTCGCAATGGCCGCCGTCTCTTGCATCAACAAGCAAATAGAACGTTAATTCTCCACTTCGGTCAAAGATCATCTTTTTGTGTTAGTGTGATCTGGGCGCTTGGTTACTTGGAAATGAAATATACTCAATGTCAGTGTTTTAAAGAATCAAAACTCAGCTCAGAATTCGCGCTTTTGAATTCATACAACCAAATTATAACAAATTTTGGTCAATCAAATTTTGGTGGCCTCCAGTTCTGAATAAAGATTGATTGATTGAGAAAAAAAAGTTGGTATAGATGCCATGTGACCTGGCACTCTAGAAAGGTCCGAGTAAAGCCTGTTGACCATTCACTCTCATACTTAGGTGAAGTCTCCAGTGAAACCATGTAGGCCTGCATTCATAAAAGACGTTCAGTGGAAGTCAGTCACCACAAAATTCAGAAATTCTACCAATATGTGTAAATATATGCATACATGTAACAGATGTGGCATAGTGGAGTCATGATCTTGCATTTCCAGAAACTATTGACATTTTGAGTTAGTTTCATCACTGACTACTCAACATTACGCATGTAGTAGGACGATGAACAACGCATGGCTTGTTTAGAGTTTGGAACAACATGTTTGAAGAATGTGTCTCCGGGAATGTGTCCTTATTTGTACACAGATTTTAATTAAACGTTGTGTTAACTTCACCAGGACATGACTTAAGCTCGTTACTAGACAGCTCTGTCACATTCGTGTGACATTCCAGTCGATATTTTCACTGACGTTTTCCTGAAACAGAGTATCGTATCGTCTTCTTCTTTCATCTAAATTAATCTAGGAGTGTGTTTGACTCGTGTTAATTGAGGCGGACTACAGACAGGTCTTTGAAAGTGACATCACACGTCTCCAGACTCTTTTTTGTTCAACCACCAGCTGAGAACAATCTCACACTGGGGCTCCGATCTAAATGTGTGGCGTTTAAAAAAAATGATAATGGTACTTTTCTAAGCTACAGACCTATACAACACAAGAGCTGGTTTCAGTGTGTGACGCATCGGACGGCTCTGATCAACAGACAGGTCACTCCGTGGAACAGGACCTAGGAAACAATGGCTTATCATCCTTTATTGCATATTTAACATTTGATTTCATGCAGCTCATAAGATGCGACCTAGACTAGAGCTCAGTCCCTGAATTTATATAATTTATATGGTATCAAATGAAGCCATATAAAATGAAAAGGAGCCCCAGTGAGTTGGGAGAATCTGTGTACATCTATACTTGTTTTATTTAGAGCGTTAACATTGCAATGTGGGCAAAGCAGTAGGGAAATAATGTGGTTCAGAGACTGTGAGACAAACTAGATGCCACCCTGTGAATGCTCTGGGTGGAACTAGCACCCAGGACCTTGGATGCTTAATGAGGCCCGGATAATCCTGCTCTGCGTTTTCCAACCCGACCTTTCTAATGTTGATTCTAAACATGATATCTCTCACCGGTTCGTCCAGACTTTCGTGTACACTGTGATGTAGCATGAATATTGGTAACTATGACAATATGCGAAATGGAATACGGTTCACGCCCTACGGTGCTATTTATAAAACGTTAATTGAGTTCAGGAAATAGTTCTCTTGAGGGGTAAAGGTATATAGATATGGAAAAATTCAAATCAGTTATCATCTTTGACTAAGTATAAGTATACCCGGGCTCGAAGCAAATCATTTGTTTACGTAGAAACAGTCCAGCCGAGGACAGTGACCTGTAAATATCCTGAACTAGACAAACAGATGATTGATATTATGTGTTTATCATCACACGTCGTCTGGATACGGGGCGGTGGGGTAGCCTAGTGGTTAAAGCGTTCGCTCGTCACGCCGAGAACCCTGGTTCGATTCCCCACATGGGTACAATGTGTGAGGCCCATTTTCTGGTGTCCCCTGACGTGATATCGCTGGAATATTGCTAAAAGCGGCGTAAAACCAAACTCACTCACTCACTCGTCTGGATACAGTAGCGGCCAAACTACCAACAAAACTACCAACAAAACTGCATAGATTTTTTTTTTGGCGGGGCTGTTTTAAAATATATTAAAGCACGCGTACATTGCCATTAGTTTGGTGTTATATAATGGCGTGTTGTAACGGTGACATTTAACATGCGGAATCCCGGGTCGTGGCGACTTCAGTCGCCGTCACAATGCAGAGATGTCTTGACTGACATGATAGCAAAGAATATTTGATGTCTAGTGTCACAGTATGAATGCCGATAAGTTAGGGAGCCCCAGACGCCCACGGCATGCGCTACCGGCGATTGCATCACAGTGAAAAAACAATCACCTTGCGTACATGTCGCGGAACGCAAGTCGCTGTTCCAGTAGAGTTAGGAGTATTGTGATTGTAGGAGGCGGGAGACGGAGCACAGTTGACGTTTATGAGGTATATACGAGCATTCTGCTTGTCATCAGGGTAAAGTAAGAGGGAAGCGGCCATTACCACGCCAAAGTAGCGGAAGTGAGGTAACACGGCCCCGTGTAATGCTGCCTGGGGGATATATTGAATAGTATTGATGGATGATATATACTAACTGATACAAGTGTGGGCCCAGTCCACATGGTGTACTG
This sequence comes from Haliotis asinina, assembly GCF_037392515.1. Lineage (NCBI taxonomy): Eukaryota > Metazoa > Mollusca > Gastropoda > Lepetellida > Haliotidae > Haliotis > Haliotis asinina. The sequence goes on along the minus strand of NC_090291.1, from coordinate 20,680,044 downwards.
GTTGAGTGTGAGTGAGTTTAGTTTTACGCATCACTTGGCAATATTCCAGCTACATGGCGGCGGTCTGTAAATAATTGAGCCTGAACCAGACAATCCAGTGACAACATGAGCATCGATAATCTCAGTTGGGAACCGATGACATGTGTCAACCAAGTCAGCGAGCCTGACCACCCGATCCCGTTAGTCGCCTCTTACGACAAGCATAGTCGCCTTTTATGGCAACCTCAAGGTTGCTGAAGGCCTGTTCACCCGGACCTCCACGGGTCTGTACTGGCTGATGATATATACAAGTTGTTTTGCGTGTGGAATTGTGTTGGTCCTTGTGTTGTACTGGTTGGTGTTTATATACAAGTTGATATACGTGTCCTTTCAAGAGGTAATCAGCACTCATATGCTCAGCAATGTCGGTTACCCATTGGTCAAAACCGGTCACGTGCCGTGGGTATACTCTTTTCTGTCAAACTGGACCACGCGCGTCCCTAGTAACAACATGTCGTCAAAAGTTATTTTCCATGTTTGCATTGTTTGTAGACGACGCAAATTGATGTTGCAACGCTTCCGTTTGAGTCAATACTCTCCAGAAACCCATGCTATCATTAAGCAAGAGTGGCAATCTATCCACAGTGTATGAAAATCACTATCAGTGCCACAGGGGTCACAGTACTGTCAAGGTGTCACCGGTGCAGCTCAAATTATGGCGATTCTGAGAAAGAAAGTATGGGACAAGCCATCCTTAATAAACTATAACAAATTCAAAATTTTATTCTCCCATCTTCAACCCACCCTGTCTTGATGCTAGAGAATCAAATCACCTTGCTTTCTCGCCCGGTCCCAGAGTCGGCCATGACACTTCCAAGCGACGATCATGGCCGACCGTTGCCTTCCACGTAAGAGGAGTCAGCGACAGAAATGCTGTAACCTCTAGGCCACAAATGCACTTCTATAGCAGTGTACCCACATTTACTAAAGCTGTGCCCATGTGTTTACTTGTTGTAGGATATAGACACGTCTACAGTAATGTCTTGCTTAGTGGTCTTCGAGGCTTGTGCGCCGTTTCTAACCCGGAACGTCTGCACCAGATGGTGTGACCGTCCAAGCGCATATATAGGAAATCGCCGTTTCAGCCACCGATGTGCTTAATTTGTATAAATACCTTATTTCAGTTGGACCGTTACATGGGACTAAATCGATTTTTTTTTGTGCCGCATGCAATGGTATGAACCGAAACATTATACGTTCACAAATAAAAAAGGCACACAGCCATAATCGCCCGCCATTTTGATTGTCCCATTCGTTCAATCCAAATTTAAAGCATTTAGCAAGGGTGCTCGTCGAGATAAATTCGTTACTATGTGTCCGCGTGTTTGATATGGAGATTTATCATGTACCAGAGATAAATATCAAGCTTAATGTATATATTACACGTCTGGTGAAATACGTCTAACCCCGTGAAGACGTAATACGCACTTGCATATATACACTTCGCATCAGACCTGTCTAATCCAGTCAAGGCATTAAGGGCACTTGTATAAATACATGACATACCAGCCCCTTCTAGTCCTGTAAAGACGCAACAAGCCCTTGTATATAAATACATGGCAGACTAGACCCCGTCTAGTCCTGTCAAGACGCAACAAGCACTTGTATATATACATGGCAGACCAGACCCCGTCTAGTCCTGTCAAGACGCAACAAACACTTGTATATATACACGTCGCACCAGACCTCGTCAAGTCCTGTCAAGTACTGACAGGAAGTATGTTGGATCCGATCTGTACAGGACATCCATCATCTCTAAACACGCAGGAGTGAGAGTTTCTGTATCATAAAATATCGGCTGGCCCAGCTGACTGTGTGCTGGCTATTAGGTGCCTGGCGGTGTGGGTTCTAATCTTGGATTGGACTAAAGAGAAGTACTAGAATTTGTACATTATTAAGAAAGTGTAATCTCAAATACAACATGTGTTACATTTGAACTTTACCCCTCAATAGTTTAAAATCTTAGCTGCTCAAGAAGTACTATGACCTCTAAATGAACCCCTGTTGTAAATATAATATGTATATATGTCAGCGCCATGAGCAACCACTTGGTGATTGGATATAGAGCGCTATACAAATGGACCTATTATTGTAATTATTCTAAACAGCATTGTGTAATAATAAAATATCGTTCTCAAACAATCGTCTCTAGCTGCATGTTTTTCTAATGCTTACACTCGTTTTATTACATGTGCGCCCTGAGATAGTTAAAACTGATTTTTTGTTTTGTTTTAATAATAGACACATATTTTCAGCTTTTTAGACTATTTTGATCATGATAACAGTACATTCAGATATAAAGGCGCCATTTTTGTTTGAAAGCACTAAAAGCAGTACTTACGTGACCGGTTAAATTTGCATATTTATTAGTAAATGACCCTAGTGGATATCGTTTTTATAGCTTGACTGTCCACCCTACCCATTATATGATAAATACTAGCTTATGAATGTGGGGACAAGCCCGGTGTAGTACTGGCTGGGGATGGATTTATACTCTCTGTGTTGGATTTGTCTTTGAAAATACTATGTTGAACATGATGCTCATCAGTCTACAGAGTGTTTTCTTTTTCATCGTAATTGCTTATTCCGAGGAATAATTCATTTGAACGAAACGATGAGCCATGAATACACAATGATATTTAGATCGTGGTCCAGTGTAACAGGTTGTCCTATTTAGGGTTACATTTTCTCAGTAAAGTACAGATTCTATCAATCCTGTTGAGTTGAGTCCCGTGAGAAACGATGGGTCAAGCTGTTGGGAAACTGCACAGTCATACTGATGTCTTCATACATCAGAAGGGTGGCCTAGTGGTTAAAACTTTGGCTCGTCACGTCAAAGACCCCGGTTCGATTCCCCATATGGGTACAACGTGTGAAACCCATTTCTGGTGTCTCCTGCATGATCATGATTGGATACTGCTAAATGCAGCGTAAAAAGCGTAAAACTAAACTCACTCACTCATACATCAGATTACGGCATGACAGAACATTGTGGGTAGACGTGATTTATCAGGCGGTATTGCTGATTGAGGCCATTGAAAACAATCACAACTAACATGGGATGAGGTCGTAACTGCAGCGAAAAGAAATACCCATGAAACCCATGAGCACGGATACAGTGCTGACAGGCCAGGTTCGAACTCACGGACAGCAGACCCTTCCACCCGATCAAGGGAAGCAACTCAGGGATGTATGGGCTTCACCTGACAGGATCACCCAGTGCATGTATTCCGGAGCACTGATCGCGAACAAACGGACATATTTGGGCCTTTTCTGTTGGTATTTTTTTCAGTGCTCGTGCCACGATCCTTGATTGATGTAAACATGTATCTGTGACTGCATTTCTTGAGCCCAGTTATTGCTTATTAATGTAACCGGTTAATATCACTCTTATTACAACAGTCCTGACCAATCGTTCAGGAACACAAACCCCATAGAGATGTGTACAGCATCATGTAGTCACATATCATTCTCGAGAAATGGACCAAGTTGTAGCCGTCTGGAACCATCATCACTTCTGACGTTCCCAATGCCATTGCAGAATATATTGTTCAAAACGGTGTTGAACTCTGGTTAGTTGGGCTGTAGGGTAGCCCAGTTGGTAAAGCCGTCGCTAATCACACAAAAGACCTTGGTTCGACTCCTTATATGCGAAGTGTCCCCTCCGTGATATAGCTGGAAAAAGCCCCAAAAACCCATGCTCATTCATTCATTCATTCATTCATTCATTCATTCATTCAATCATTCATTCAATCAATCAATCATTCACACACTCATTCATTCATTCACACACACACTCACTCATTAGTATCTAAAATCAAAAATTCATGTCAGCAAAACGTTTAATTACATGAAACCTTTGAGATCATGAGTGGGTCTTCAATACACGTCAACAAAACACTTTAGTTACATGAAAACGTTGAGATCATGAGTGGGTCTTCAATACACGTCAACAAAACACTTTAGTTACATGAAACCGTTGAGATCATGAGTGGGTCTTCAATACACGTCAACAAAACACTTTAGTTACATGAAACCGTTGAGATCATGAGTGGGTCTTCAATACACGTCAACAAAACACTTTAGTTACATGAAACCGTTGAGATCATGAGTGGGTCTTCAATACACGTCATCAAAACACTTTAGTTTCCGAACCCTTTGAAATCACGAGTGGGTCTTTAACACAAGTCAACAAAACATTTTAGTTACATGAAACATTTGAGTTCATGAGTGGGTCTTCAATATCCTCTTTTCGTCGGTTGCCAATTTGGGTCTGCAAGCACCTGTACTGCCAAAGGGGGAAATCCTTTGGGTTTGTCAACACTCTACGCAATCTGATTTTGTGAAATACTTTTCTGGTTTTACTCAAGATATACTTTAGCTTGCCTACGACTGTAACCTGCATGATTTAATAATGAAATGCTGTTCAAAGCGGCGTAAAATCATACTCCCTCATTCCCAGTCGCCTACCTCCAAAAAGCGCTAACTGTGACATGTGACAGTGAAAGGCCAATATCACCATACTTAAATAATTCGCGATCCAAAAACTAACCCGGAAAGTTCTAGCCAATATTAAACATTTGTTACAGATTTGCTCAGCTGGAATAAACTATGTATACATCCATGAGTTTGGTACATTTTTTAGCTGCACGTGTTTAGTTGAGCATATTCCTGTAGTTTTCTTATACACATGGTTTGTCAGTTCGTTTGCCGACTGGTACTAGTGCCATAGTTTCACGTCGATAAAAATACAACGCTGCCATCTTGGGTAAACCAAACGGAGCGGAAATGTCGACTGGATACCAGCTGACAATATGGCGGACTGTGACTCGACGTTCTATCAACTTTACACAGTGCTATAGTCCCAGGTCAAATGTTAAAAAAGTCCCTATCTTTTAGGATCTCTCAGCAGCAGTAAACATGTGTAATCAGTAATTAGTATGACACCTCCCACCCTCAAAATTCTTGTTGATGTGGAACTAGCTACAGGAGGTATCAGGCTACTAAAAACTAACTGGGTTCCATCTACTGTTGAAACAGTGTCCACATGTTCATAAACAAACTGCTTGAGAATTGGTCACATTGCCTAATGGGTGGTGACAAGCTCTGGTGTTCAGCATGGTCAAGATATGCAGTATGGGTGATAAGGCTGGGTGTATCAATATTACCTGATTGTGATGCTATCTCTACATTTGACCTAGGAGTATATACACCGCACACCTATCTACGGTACGAATATTCACCTAGAAAACACAAGACTAACAGGTTTAGGAGTATTCGTATATCTTCCATAATATCACTAATGCGTGTTTAACATCTGTTCTCAATTGAAACTATTACCCATAAAGATGACCTTCACAATCGGGAATCGACTTGAAGGTCATTTATCGTGTTGCTACCAAACGGAATAAAAAATATGTATTGTGAGTATTTTTTCTGTTGTTGTTGTTGCGCAGAAATTGTCGTCTTTTTCGCTGTATCCATTGATCTATCAAACCTCAATATCAGTAATTCATGAATTTGACCTTCACACTGTCGTGGATCGAAGGTCGACAACGGTGGGTACCACATCAGGGAATTCTCTTTGAAATAAAAGAATAAGCAACAAAGAAATCAATGATAATTAATCGGAAACGCCAATATTCAGGTTTAAACGGTAGATTATTTTTCTTTTTTATTATGAAACTTTAATGTATCCATTTCAATGGAGCACTTTCAGTTTTCAATTTGGTATTTGACTCCTAAGGCGACAAAGTATGGCCGACACTTTAGATAATTGTTCAACTTTAACATGCAATAAATTGTTGATAGATATTTCTACAAAAAATGAAACTTGATTGATAGTTTTAATCCTCAGAAGACTTTAATGATTTTAGCGTCGAGATCGTCAAGAGAGAAGACTCCGCCTCGAATAATCCATGTTTATTCAAGCTAGGAGTTCTGGTCTCCTCCAGGACTCGTGTGTATGCCTTAATTACATTGGACGCATTTAGCATTAATTGCAAGAATCGTGTGAATATGCCAGTATTGTTTTGAGAACGAACTACTTTCCTCCACTTGACATCCTGAGGGAGAGAGAAATCCGAGATTTTAGCGAAATAATCAAACGCATTTAGCGAGAGTCCCCGCTTATGACACAATTGAGACCAAAAGTTGATGGCATTTATTCATTTTTGCTCGAATTGAGATAAGCAGTTAAATTGATTACATCTGTCGTGTTGGAAGGCGCTATGTCTAGCATTCCATCAGAGAAGGGGGGCTAGCACAGGACAAGGGTGCCGTCTGTGTGTCTCCAAACGCCATAGCCAAACATTTAGCTGCAGCGCTCTAATAAAGCAAATGGGCCCGAGCTAATAGACCCATGTCAGGCCAGGCTTGTTAGTCGTTCATCCATCACGACTTTCTTAATTCACCCTGCAGACATATAATCATTAATTTCTATTCCAGGCGTGAAAATTCTTTAAATTTGTCTCCTCTAACCTAATTTTTATTTTTCAGCAACCTCGTATGATTTGTTATGCTTCTTACATAACCCTAGCCGTTGGAGACTTCATGTATTCAGAGTCAATGGTCTGATGTCCTCGGCGTGTAAGACCCGCTCTTTGACACTTGCTTGCAGTGTTTAACACTTGACTCTGCGATTCTGAAGTATTGACAGATTCCTTGTTCTGGCTTCTTGTGTGAGACATTGTTCTTCCGTCCTAAAAATAATTTAGTATACCTCCTGTACGGTTTTTAACATAGCTGTCTGCTATAACGTTTTGTTTAATATGAACATTACAGCATGATTGTTGTTTTAGTATAGTATCCAGTATACTATGTTTATAATGAACTGGGAGATACAGCGCACTGTTTTCGTGTCCTTACCGATTGCTGTTTTCGTTGAAATTCATATATCGAACTTCGGTCAAAACGAACTTGCCCAGTTATGTTCGGTACAGCAGAAGTATACACGTTCCTCAATGTTAAACCCGTCAAGGGTCACAGTGAAAACCAGCACCGGATTTCTTCCGTCTGTGTGCAACGTGGCGTCCATGAATGCATTACTCAGTTACTTAATGTTTAATTCTACGTTGTTTGGTATGGATATTGTAGATTGTATAAAGTGACTAACCTTGACTAACATCTAGACTATGAGATGAAAATATTTTACAGAAAAAAGACAATTCCTAAATTATAATCATGAAATAAAAATGAACCCAGAGACTTTCTTCATTTTCCGACTCGACTTGTATGGGTTTTCTTGGATATATCTATTTCAGGGTCTGTATGACATGTACAGACTGCCATCTCACCATGACCACAACAACAGTCATCACAATCAAGGTTGAAATAATCCGGGAATGATCTACATATTGTTAGTGTGGCACGTGGTCGGACAGTCCACCTGTCGAACATTTATAGTCAGTACTCCTACCTGGAGTTGCAATGTGTAACCAGTGATGACTCCAATACAACTAATCTTGTGTCAGAGGCGGACATTTACAGAGGGACCTGGAGAATGAAGTTTGCATGAGGAAGCGACTAATACAGCCACAGTGTATCTAAGTGTATACACTCTTGTTGGCTAATGTTTCGGTGTCGCGGGTTCAGACTTCCGGTGTTTCTTCTTCCGTTCGAATGGTCCCAGACTGTAAATGAGGAGAGCGGAATCAGTTCCAGAAAATGTCCCTGAGATGGACAGTTTTCACGATCAGACTCATACTGTGTCAGTCTTCATTCGTTACATCATCATTGTTTAATCGCTTGGTATATCTTCATCAAAGCATGTCATTCTTACCGAAGACCATGTCCTACCCAGAAGTGGGTCACTGTCATAATTCATACTGAACCACACATTCGATTATTATCGCTGATTCAAATGTGAATAAAATTAGGCATCCATTTATTAGACATCCTTAAATGTACATAGTTTCACAACTTTCACAACTCTTTGGTACAATTTGTTTAAAATTAATATATATTGTCCAATTAATTCAATGTTAACATGAAACTGTCTCTGGGCTTCTCAGACACAAACCACTAAGTCATACCCTCACCTTTCATTGTGATTGACAGAAGTCATCCTATTATACCGTGTAAGACATTTGCTACCTTAATATAACGCTATTATGCCTTAGCTTTGCTAGTAAAGATAGTCATCGACCTATTCCGCAGGTCAGAGGACCAGAAACAGCACTTGACCTTAGTACTCCTCACGGGAATTCGTATTCTGCTTATGTCACCAGAACGCGACCTGACTAAACTCTACACCAACAATTCATTGACTGGACATTGTAGTGTCTTTGTAAGCAAAGTTTCTTCTCCACGACTCCGCCCAATATTGTGAATGCGTAATGCATGTGCCAATACACTTACATTAAACGCATATACTATTCTGTGACCTTAAGGCCATGCAACATTTCTGAAATAACCATCTGTCGGTTTATAAAACGTCGAGTGAACAAATAAAACAAACTGCTAAAAACATATGCACCTAAAATATTCTGGACCAACTAATTTAGGGATATTGGTATTTTTATGATTGATATTTCATCAGATTGTTAATGAATAAATAGATCATTATTCATAATTTCAAAATTTACACATATCCCTAACTATTTTTGTCCAGTATATAATCTGGCGTAAATAGTCTGGAGACAGTCGCCGACGCATGCACTGCCAACTCAAGGGCCACCCTGTGGCACCCGTATTGTATACAATGTTTGGTTTGTTTGTACAAATTCTCGTCTTTCACTTTCACCATATATACAGAAATTCAGCTCTCTAATTTAGCATGAAGACATCTATTGTACGTTGCCCAAATCCTAGATTATATGTTCTATCTCCACACCGGGCTGTATCGGTGGTGGAATTTTACATACCCTGTGCCTTATATGCGATAGTTCTACTTTCATGTGAAGAAAACTATTATTTTAAATATACATACCATAGTCCCCCATAATACAAGAATGACTTGTGTATATACATTTGTCAATGTTTTGCTTGTTCACGGTATTGTTGTACATATGCTGAGCCGTAAATAAACTATCTGCCTGTCTGTCTGTTTGTCTGTCTGTTTGTCTGCCTATACAACGCGGTCGAATTACTACTAATTGTTTATTTGATTAAAAGTCACTGTGAAATAAACGTGCCAGTGACCGGTGGTGTATGTTGAAAGCCGTGTTGGGTGTCAGTATTGTTCTTGGTGTTGAAGTGTGTAAATAAATCGAAATTCTTAAGTGTATAAGTGCTGGTTAGAAATTCAATGCACACTGACACATTTCAGGGCAACATTTACCAACATCACAAGCCAATACCCGGTAGTATGTTACTGCCTCTTCGATCATCGGAGTTCGATCTGAAGCCAGTCAGACAGGGTTGAGCCCAGTCAGAGTTGACCCGCCGGAACCGTGTACTGCATTACACCAACAATAGCTTGTAGAGCACTGACACTGATATGTGTGGGTTTACATGTGACAGTGTATAGATGCTTCACGCGTAGGGTGCTTGCCTTGTATCGATCAGTCAGTTCATCGATTGATCTCTTCTCATTTCTGACGTATCATCATATCGCGGCCCCAGATAAAGTCAAGGAAGACGAGCAATACATGCAACAGGGTTCGCCATACAAAACACCTCCCCATATTGATTTAGACATGTCGTTCGCAATTTCATTTTATTTTTTTTTTTTGTCCATGCATAATCAGCTAGACTTTTAAGTCCAAGATGGCGGTCGGTGCTTTAGAACTTGACAGACACCAACAGCCAGGGTGAATCGCCCTCGCTGCCAGCACATGGCTCGTAATTTATCAATTCATAACTTTCGAAATAAAATTTTAGATAACTTGTTTCCTGTGATTTTAATTTGAATCACCCTTGAGAGAGCGTTCGTTTTTTCCGTCGAATTTCTTTAAAACGTTATAACACAATGGCATGCAGCCGTGGTGTCTAAGCTGAGAAACGTAACTGTTATTAATCACTCATTTTTCAGTCTGTTTTTCATAATGTCATATAGAAATCATAATTTAGCTTCAATTGGCTTTTTCGATTGCTGTTTCGCTCAGAAACTTTGTTGATATAAATCTCTGAATTAATTTTTTGAAAGTGGGAGTCCCCCTGCCCTGACTCATAACCTTTAGCTGCCTGACCTTTCTGTCGAGTTTGTTCCAAAAGTTTTACAACGAAAAGCAATTTTCTAAGACGCACTGGAATTACTTAATAACCATTAATCTCTATCTTATACGTTATGATGATACTTTCCTACAACTGCCTAACTAAAGACCCGGGTTCAAATGAAAGACATGTAGCTACAATTAGTTTTCAGGAGAGTGTTACACCGATCTGACAAATTTGATAACATTATCAAATTTATGAAAATTGAAAAAGAAAAATGATATCAGTTATGGAGGCCATTTGTAAATTACACAGAGGTCTGTCAAAATATATTGTTTTGTAATTGGAGACAGAATCAAACCTACATACATTAGTTATTGATTTTAGGAGTGTATCCATTCCGTTATGCAATAGATACGAAAATAATTAATCGCAATGTCGTATATCTCCAAGGGGAAATGCGAATTGTGATTAATACAGTTTTTTTTATACATTCCTGTATTCAGAATTCTTGATACATATTTTTATAAGACATAAAATATATGTGTACGCACTAAAATAATATCATATGCCAAACAGCGAAATACTTTTTGTCCTCAGTTACATCGGATGACATGATGGCTGATTACAAAAATCCATCTCTCGCCCTACTCCCTGCTGAACATATGGCGTATCGTATATGGGTTATTGTCGACCAGTCTGTGTTATTTTTATCTGTTTGTCCGTCCCTGTTGTATCTTATCTTAATTTCAGCCATCAGAAAAGCTCTGTGTTTAACATTACACATTATCACTACACGAAGAAATTATGCAGACACACAAAAAATGTCTCAGCTCCGCCATATTTTTTCACAACCCGGTAGAAAAAATAATGGGCTTTTTCTCTCGACAACAGGTCAAAGGGAGCTAACCGTGTCCAGCCCTCCATCAACCTATAGCGAGGCATAGGGCTGAGCGAACTCTCGTGCCACATAATAGTCAATATTGATTTCTTGAAATCTGACAATAAATTCTCAATATGACTGCCGCCATTTTGAATTGAAGCACGCCTTGTGCGTATTATTTTTGTTTGAATTGTGAAAACAATACTTCCTAAATGTTCCTCATCGCGTGAAGTTTATCGTGTAAATTCTTTTTTGTAGTTTTGTTAAACACAAAGAAAACGTATTTTTGTGATATTGATGATTCAGGCTGGAAGGTTTTGTTAATGCGCTTTGTTGGATCAGTCAAATTACTTAATGAGTTTATTTGAAATCACAGATGAAGAGATGGTTATGTTACTATGAATCATTTACATGGAGGTATGTATACCCAGGAGGGTGGTATAAACATACCCTATATCTACAAACATGCCAATAGAGGTGGCATGGCGTGGTAAAAGGTCCATATGTAATAGTTTAATAGTAATAGTCCATCCTCCTCTGTTCACGTTTTACTTTGTGTTTTCTTCAGATACAGTACATCCAAATATCCAAAGTTTTATTTTATACATAAGCCATAGATTCACTACTTCATGTTGATTGTTTTGAAAATAAACCAAATTTAACATTTGAAATGGAATGTGACAGTCGTTATTAGAACGCGCCTACATTTGTCATCCTTTACAAAATGGGATATGTGTATAGATGTGAGTGAATAGTTCTAGATATATCGTGGCTCTCACGTGAAATGTTTGTGTATTTTCAACGAAATTTCTGAGAGTTTTTTTTTAATAGTTGAAGTCAACGTACTTTTTATGGTCATTACAAAACACACACCCCTCGATTTGCCAGTATTCCATCTTTTCCTGATAACAATTAACAATTTACCATTTCATCATGGACGATTTCTGTATGTCAAAATGGAGACACCATCAACATTTTGTTAAATGTTATCAACCACAGGTTCTGTGAAGTCTATGCATGATCAGTCTATACGTTGTATGTTGGTGTCACAGAATACATCTGATTAACGCACTCACTCACCCACTCTGTGCTGAAGACACCAGACACCCAGACAGAGCCGAGCCAGGAAGGCGGTATGTGCCGACCAGTGGTGTTAAGGCACCTTACGGTTTAGTCCTTTTTATGAACCACTGAATAATAATTGCAGACACTAGCATCGCAATGTTAAGGTTGTTTTGTTTTTCTCTATTTACCACTGGTCAACACAACATCCTATTAGAAGTATTTATGGCAATTTTAGCATTGTAAAGAGAATAGTAGATGTTTTCCAATTCGGGTTATGCATCAGGAGTAGATATGTTTTACATGTTTCAAATGGAACCACAAGACAAAGTTTACTTTATGTAGATCGTGAACGTTTCTTACAGCCTGTTCTTACGCTATGTTGCTATCCGCTTCAACAAACACACGTAATAAGTGAGAAATAAGTATTCGGGAGGTCAGGCTCGCTCACTTGGTAGACACTTGTAATCGGTTCCCACCAGCTGCGCAGATCCATCCTCATGCTGTTGATCACTGGATTTTCTAGTCCAGAGTATGTTATTTACAGACCGCCGACACATAGCTGAAATATTGGTGAGTGCGGCGTAAAACTAAACTCACTCACCCTGTATAGTCGCAGAAGAGACCAATGACAATGTACAATTACGACTGTAAAGGTTATCGGATCACGTGAGGAGAAACTTCAGGAAAGACATTCATATGAATGTACCAGCGCGTGTCTTTGAAGTTTTCGAAGACATATCAAACTGGTGAACACAAGATGAAATAAGATAAAATATACCAGTTTATGACGTAAAAAAAATGTCCGTATTTCGTAAATTCAACAGTACCATTTCATTTATCGACGTAAATAATTTCTTAATCTAGTTCGTCCTATATTTCGAAAATTGAATGGCATTGAAGTACTAGAAATATTTGGTAAAAACAAATAAAAATTAAATTTTGGAAGCTGTTGACAGCTCTTGATGAAGGCTGATCGAGTCGTGACCGAGCGATGGTTTTAAAAGCTAACAAAAGTCCCCTTCTTTCGTGTGTTTGCGACTTGGTTTGGCCTCGCCAGTGATTACCGATCGTCAATCTGTCATCTTTTCCAGGAAGAAATCGAGTTTTTTTCTGCAAATGCCGTAACATTCCGGAATGATGGCGGGTGAGGTGAGAGCAGGTCACGTGAGGGTCACGTGGGAGCACGATCCGTGACTAACTTTTGATTTATGAGATTGAATTTGTTTTTACTTCCATTTTTTTCCCTTTCTAATTATATTGGGAATATTTTCTCGAATGTTTGGGTCGATGGCTTCCGTAACTATCAAGAAGCTAGCGGAGTGATATTGAGAAATAAAGCACCTCAATTAATCAGTGAAGATATCGAAATTGGAGTAAAAGTTGATGGAATAATTACATGACATGAGCGCTATCAAGTCACCGAACTCCCAAAAATGTTTTAGTTTTGTTTCCGTAATTGGATTGAAAATGATCGGCAAGGAATGCGATCACATCACTTCAAACTGATATGTCCATGATTTAAGTAACAAGCGAACTCTTAAACACTTAAATTTATTCAAATTATTTCCAAATGAAGGGAATTTGATTAAATTCAAAGGAAAATTCAATTGTGCATTCGGAATTACTCCCGTATTCCACATCCATTAAAACAGAAAAAGTGCATCCCGTTTGACAAAAAGACGCACGGTATGAGTTCATGTCGATTAATAAAAAGAAGTATAAACTTGGTGTGTTATTTTCCTGCCAAGTCCGATTTATAACGATAGCAATTAAATCCAGAGTAACATATTCTAAAATTCGAGGTCCTAAATCTGTATCCCCATGAGTGATCCAGAATATCAGTACGTTAAATGTAACAAATGAATTGATCAGCTATTATGTATGCTGGTTCGGGGCAGCGTCATAGTTATGTGTTACATGAATTTCTATACACAAATACATATTCATATTAGAGGTCACTGGCTGGCTCTCTGGCCGCATCAGTTCAAGAGCCGTCAAGTGTCTTGTCAGAAACAGCACAAGGAATAAAACAAGGGATGGCGCCTAGTACATTGAATATTCGAAGGTTAGCACATAAGACCGGGCTTAGCTTAGAATGGTAGGCGCACGCGCTCTCATACGCTACAGTGTGCACGGACGCACGAGCACAGCCTCATGAGGGTTGACGTTGAAGTGAAAAGTATGGAACCCCATTCACGTCATCCAGTTCGTTATTGTCAAAGGCGATTTTTCTTTTTCTGGCGAAACTACCCACAACCCATTCTGAAGTCCAGTTAGAGAGGAGTCGCTAGGTCGTTTGTCATTGTTTCTAAACAATCCCACTGGGAATAAATATCACCCACTAACTGACTCACATGTCATTGTTTCAAAACAGACAACTTCCAAAACAATCAGATAAGGAGTATCACTCTCATTCTTTCACATCTTATTGATTCTAAACATAACCATAAAAGACATAGGGGATCAGTATGACTCATTCACTCATGTACACGTGTCATTGTTCCGAAACAATCCCGAAACCAGACAATCACAAAGAGAAGTGGTATCAATCATTCACCCAAATGTCATTGTTTTTAAACAGCTTCCAAACCAGACAACCACACAGAATGGCAGTATCATTCACTCGGTTACTAACTCACTCATCCACATCTCATTCTTTTCTAAACACCTTCACAAACAGACATTCACATGAGAAGCAGTATCACTCACTTCTCATTTTATCCAAATACCTTCCAAACCAGACCATCACACAGAATAGTGATATCACTCACTCGATCACTAACTCACTCATCCACATCTCATTGTTTCTAAAAACCTAATCAAGAAAATCACATGTGAAGCAGTATCACTCATTCACTCACTCACTCACTCACTCACTCACTCAAATGTTAATGTTTCTAAACAACTTCTATGAAGTACTATCAGTCATTGACTCACTCGTACACATGACATGGTTTCTTAACACCTTCCAAAACAGATAGTCACAAAGAGCAGCTTTATCAATGATTAACTCATTCACATTTCATTGTTTCTAAACACCTTCTAAAGCAGGCAATCACACGAGAACAAGTATACCCCATTCATCTACTCGCACACATGCCATTGTTTCTAAACACCTTCTAAAGCAGGCAATCACACGAGAACAAGTATACCCCATTCATCTACTCGCACACATGCCATTGTTTCTAAACACCTTCTAAAGCAGGCAATCACACGAGAACAAGTATACCCCATTCATCTACTCGCACACATGCCATTGTTTCTAAACACCTTCTAAAGCAGGCAATCACACGAGAACAAGTATACCCCATTCATCTACTCGCACACATGCCATTGTTTCTAAACACTTTCCACAGACAATCACAAAGAGAAAAGGTATCACTCACTCACTTACTCACTCATTCATATCTCATTGTATCTAAACACCTTCTAAACCATCACAGAGCAGTATCACGCACTCGCGCTGTCTCTCACTCACTCACTTGTCATTGTTTCTAAACACCTTACAAACCAATCACATAAGAAGCATTATCACTCACTCACCCACTCACTCGCACACATGCCATTGTTTCTTAAGACCTTCCAAAACAGTGAAAAAGAGGAGCAGCATCACTCATTCACATCTCTTTATATCACCTTCTAAACCAGACTATCACACGAGAAACAGTATGACTCATTCACTCACTCAATCACATTTCATTCTTTTCTAAACACCTTCAAAAACAGACAATCACATGAGAAGCAGTATCACTCACTCACGCCCTCACTTGTCATTTTTTCTAAACACCTTAAAAAACAATCACTTGAGAAGCAGTATCACTTACTCACTTGTCATTTTTTCTAAATACCTTCCAAATCAGACAATCACACAGAATAACATTGCCAATATCACTCACCCATCCCTCACTCACTCACTGACTGTTTCTAAACATCTTATAAAACAGAGGTGTAATATCTCTCTGTGACGTTCTTGTTTCACGTGTATAACGATGTAATCTGGAATAATATATAAGATTATAGAAGATGTTGTAGTGGTTTGATAAGATTTCGTAGAAGTAGCCTGAGAGGATGTTGTAGAGGTAGCAGCAGCAGTAGGTGAGGTAGCAATATCAAACCTCGTCAGCAGCAATATGGAAATAACGGTGGAAGTGGTTTCGGCAGCAGCAGCAGCAGCAGCAGCAGCAGCAGCAGCAGCAGCAGCAGATGAGGTCGTGGTGGTAGCGTCAGAAGGCGTTGTAGTGGTGGTATCAGTTGTAAATATGAAGTGCTTTTAGCAACATTAGTAGGAGAAGTAGATGTCGTATTGACGGTGCAGTTACCACTGGCATCAGTAGTAACAGAGGCGTTTTGTTTCCGAGATTTGAACCCAGTGATTTGGGATTAGGAAATACATTAGCAGTCTTCAGCGCTCCTTGATCCCCGGTGCCGACTGTGTGGAGCGAGTGTGTGGAATCGTATGACTGAGTAAACACTCTAACTCCGTCAAGCGTTTAGGTGACTAACAGGGATGTCTCAACGCTCCGTGTCTCATTACAGGCGGATAACCATACCAAGGAACTCACCCAGGGGATCGAAAGCTGTGCGTAATAGTCATACAGTGCGTGTCGAGAATATTTCAGTCCGGGAGATATCCCCGCCGGTATGCCGTACTCTGGAGGCCGATTTAGTGCGACGTTCATCATGGTATCAACGAGATCTTTACATGCATGGACATCATTAAGTGAGTGAGTCTGGTTTAACGCCGCAAGTAATGGTATCCGAGTCCTATCACGGAGAGTCGGTTAAGTGGGCGACAAGTGATTCGAAGTCGGGCAGGTCACAGACGCTTGGATTACACAGTTTACAGATCAAGGTGTTAATTTTGGGATCGAACCCGTGTCAAGTTAGCAAAAAGAGGAACTTAGACCATTGATCTACCTGTGGCTAGATGCTACCAAGTGTGGCAATATACCACATGTAATCTTTTTGCATCTATTAATTAGTTTCTTTTGAATTTCAAATAGTAAAATTAAAAATACTCTACCACACTATAATGGAAAAATGTCGGCGTTATATAGAATGGACAAACTGTGTTTGACAAACGTTTGGTAAAAAGGAAGACAATGGTGAATCTGTGGCACATATATGGAGTTTGTCAGTAGCGCAGCTGTAGTGTATTTTGCGGCTTTGGTTTACTGTACATGACTAGGGCAGATATTTTGCGTTTTCTCAGTCAAGAATTAAAATGAATTTTGTTTGTTGACATCACATAGGAAGATGGGGAAGAGAGATGTTTCAGTCAGCAATATACTGGCTGTGTCACTGCGATGTATAGAGAGGTGTTGTTGCAGTCAGCAATATCCTGGCTGTATCACTGCGTTTAATAGAGAAGTGTTGTTGCAATCAGCAACATACTGGCTGTGTCACTGCGATATATAGAGAGGTGTTTCAGTCAGCAATATACTGGCTGTGTCACTGCGATGAATAGAGAGGTATCGTTGCAGTCAGCAATATACTGGCTGTATCACTTCGGTGCCTAAGGAGGTGTTGTTGCAGTCAGCAACATACTGGTTGTGTCACTGCAGTGTACAGAGACCGGCAAACTAGTGGCAGACATCACGATCAACATGTAATGCGGTCCGGTCTGTCGCGCACACGCGTGGAAACCAACCAGTCCCCATCAACTCGTACGCACTGTTTTCTTTTGGATCAAGGATTAGAAGACGTTTACAATCCATGTAGTTTTCAGCGAACTATCCGCACCTTATGACCCGTAGTAGAACACTGTGTATACAGACATGTTTGTCTACAATAATTGCCGTTTCTGTAAGTGTCATAATACATTTTACTGTCTTGGAATTTGACAACTTTCAACATTAATACGACTGTCTGCAAATATATATCAAAAATTTCACCAAACTATTTGTGAGTTCTTTTTCGTATTGTCCGTATTGTAACGGTATTTTTTTACAAATACAAAGAAATGCTGTATTTAAGGGAACCCGTATAAACTATTTTTTTTCATATTACAATTCGCCTAGTGCTTTGTTTCCAGATAGTGTGTGCTAATCATATTCAAGCCACTGACGTTCCAGACAAATGACATCAAGAGAGGTATTTCTGTCTGACCCCTGATGGCTAGATGAGGCTGATGGGCGAAGTCAATAGAAAAAAATAATCAAGTATGATTAAATTCAGGAAACATGTATGAGGGTGGAAAGAAAGAAGAAACGTCAGAGACAGGGTGAATAATTTTTGTGATTTTTGAATTTCTACAGTGAATCGAAATTGTGAGACTAGAAGAAAACGAAGAAATGGGGAAAAGTACTGGTTACTTGCAAGGAACGAGAGGGAGAGAGTGAAGGAAGAGAGACAGGAGAGCAAGGAGAGGGAAAATAGGACAGAAAGGAGAGAGAGAGAGACAGAGACAGAGAGTGAGGGGGGAAGTGGAGAAAGAGAACTACCCAACGAATGTTCTTAGCTGACTAAATCTACTACACAGCACCCGCGATTAATTTTAGTAAGTGAAGTTCACATGCACACGCACGCACACACACACATACATTATATTAGTACCTATAATAGCTTACGAATGTTACCCACATATATAAATACTAGTATTCATTTCGCGACAACGATCTTGGACTGTTTGCTTTGGTGTGGAAACATTATCACATATCAAGTGGAGAACAACCGTGTGATATTTGTACACGCTAGTTGACACCGATCCTGATTTCAGACAGAACCGTCTGAATATCTGTGTACTATCAGTTAATCCTCATTTTGTCCCCCTATCAAAACGTGTGACAGTGAAACGCATTGCAATAGTTCGGCCACAAGTGCCTTCTCAAGCGACACATAATTGGAAATCGTTGCGTTGGTGCTATCAGCGTTAATGAGCGCTGATTCGATGACATGGCGGCCCGAAGAGGCTACCGTCGCAACGACCGTTCGCTTTCAACGCGTTACGCTGATGCACATATGTGACGGGAAGCGCTATTGAGCAGCCCCTGGTTCAGAGGTCACAATCACACATCACTGGGTTCGTCTGGGGTTCGACTCTCGGTCGAGGTGAACGCTGACGCGCGCGATCTATAACTATTACACTGACCGCAGACGACACCGCGATTTGTGTCATATGCACAAGAAATTCGAATCTATCATAATCACAAATATTATTCAGAATGATTAGACGCTTGGAGGGTTTGCATGAAGTAAATTTTCAGTTTTCTGTTCATGTGTTTTTTTAATAACAGCTCGTCTAGAAAGATCGATTGTCAGTTACTTTTAATGATGTAGTTAATAAAACAATTCACTGAAAGCCAAAACTCACACACACAAAAAAAATAAATAAAATAAAGCAAAAAAATGTCAGCGACAAAAACTGGAAATCCCACAAAAACAACTGAAGACTTCTTTTTTTTCAAAAAGATTTATTTCACGGAGTCAGACCAGACCATGATTAAAAGAATGGGTTTTTTTCAAAATATTTTAATGATTTTTAACTACTTTTTTTTTTATGTCTGCCTCGATATGCATCAAATATCATAACACGATCACTATCTCCTTACTGGATTGTATTCGCTGGTTGATATTTGTTAAAATAGCTGAAAAACTGTTCCTTTTTTGAGCTCCTTCTCTGTGTGTGTATTAATACAATGGTGATGACCGATTCTTGAACTTACAAAACGAATGTCAGTCATATAGAATCTTTCATGTCAACAGCTTCGGTGTGTCATAAAGTGTTCATTCCTGACTCGAGTTGTTGACCTGTTGATTCATGTCTTGCCCCTTGACTCTAACCCTACATAACTACCAAGAATAATACAGTTATCCTGAGCCAGAGCACGGGGCTATTGTGTAGATATGTTTATGATGTAAATATAATCATCGCCAGGGATCACGAGTCAAGGGGAGACAACTGCTACAGCTGCACGTTTTACACGTGGTAATGACAGGGGCAAGCGATCAATACGGCACTCTCGTAAAGATATAATTCCATCCCTAATTTCAAGGCCTTAATGTGCCTGGCCCCAAGACAAGAAAATTTGTTCTCGGTTCTGTCATCTAAAGAGCCGGCTTTTAATTAAATGAGATGGCAGTCGCTTGTTAGCCAAGCTAGAAGATGTCACGGCCGTGAAACAAGGACGTTTCTTCATTCCGTCGTCTCTGTCCGCCTGCAGCTGTTAATGAGCTAAATTTTGCTTGCTCCGACCCATCAGGGTGCTATAACAGAATTTCCCCACTCGGTCTATTGTCGCAGTCCATGCAAACTTGTTTGCGAATTCCTTTAAACACTTGTAATGTCAGCGAAATCGAAGTGACTGGCGGCTGACGCAGCACAAGGAATGGAGAAATTACTCAAATTATACACATCTTCATCAGAGTTCTCTCGCATGCAGCCATTATGGAAAAATTCTGTGGGTAATCTCATAAGCCCTCCCGTTGCCTTCTTAACTTGTAAGTCAATCTTCTATTCGTAGCTGCAATTACCCAAGGACCACCACTTTCTCGGCCTAGTCAAATATTTGCTTCCAGCTAACTGCAAAGGAACATTAATGCAACATTGCCTAAGTCGGGGGATTAATTAAGTACCACGGCTTCTGTGGACCCGGGTCATGAAATCGTTTATTTTCTTCATTTTCTCTTCACCTCCAAGCAGACGACATAGCCAAAGCAGACGACTATTGCGAGCATATTTTCTCTCATGTGTTTCTCTTCTGAGGCCGAGAAAACAGGAATGAATTGATCATGACGGTCGATTGTTTCACACAAGACCCACGACCAGACTTTTTAAACAGGCACAAGTATCACCGACAGACGTAGAGTCGATTTCCTGGTACTGGTGATTTGCAGAGTTCTCAAAGACTTAATTCATCCAACACCAATTACGAAATTCAAATACCGTCCATCCATCTCATTTGGCTTGGGTAATAGCCCAGAGATATCTTGTTAAAATATTTTTATCATGAACAACTATTTTAGTAATCGTTTACGTCAATTAAGCACGGTCGACAAGTCTTTCGCATGGATCTATATATACGCCGTTCTTTAGAGGAGTCGATATATTTTCAGTTCTTTAGAGAAAGGTTCCGTTCGCCGCATCAATCACAAGTTAAAGTGATGCTCAATGTTATCGCTTTCCTGTTAGCCAAGAACAACGACATCTTGTTCTGTTTATACCTTTACTGTAAGATAACAAGGTGATTTGTGTGGGAGATCTGATATGTCTAATGGTCAGTTGTATGGGATTATGATTCGGTGTTAATGAGATTGTTCCTTCCCATTTGCCATCAAAGCCACTGATTGTAGAATAATATAGCCCTGGATATTATACACTGAAAATGACAGCACTAAAACTATATTTCCGGATTTCGCAAAATGAGATAAAAGATACGATAAAAATCTAGTGTAACGTGTCTGCAATGAATTTTTTTATATAGAAACGGAATGAGTCTTAAAGAATCGAATGTTCTGAAATGAGTTTGAAGAATTGATTAAAAAATAGGCGCCACATAAATATATACAATGTAATATTCGTTATGTTTCGTTGAATGTATATATGTCCGTTAAGAATTTACTTCAACTGTATATCATCTTTCGTCACTTATATTATTTGTATTATAGTTATTTGTATATAATACTCATACATAACATATTTATGTAGATAGGGTTAAGAAACATCCGAAATTTAATGTTGTATTTTTGTTGTTAACTATTAACCCAGCCACAAAAAAAAACATTTCCATCAAATCCACGCCGTATTCCTGATCAAATAACTAAAGAAACTGACATTTAAAATGAAAAAATGGACTCGTTATTACAAATATGAAAGTATTATTTTCAAAATGTGGTCGCAGGTGGTTTGGAACTATAAATTATCGGTACATGAGATTTGTCTCCGTCTGCTGATACCGGCGATGGAGAATTAGTCCATGGGAGATAACTCTTGCATACCCAATTCTCCATCGTTTAAAATACCGGGTACGAGGTATTTAACCGAAACCACACAGATATAAGTCACTAAAGAACACAATGCACGTCATTGTACTAATTTACCAAATGGGTTCTATCTACCGAGAGCTTGGGTGAACAGACATGAGACAATTATATAGGTAATTATGCAAACAGCCATTTATAACAATTATTTGCTTGCAAACTGTCATAACACAAAAGGTCAAACTTAATTTTCTTAAGGGATCACACGTAATGAGGATTAAAGAAGATGTAAGACCTATCACATTACAATTGGATACATCAGAGAGCATCTTACTGATTATTCGTCTTTTGGAAAAAAAAATAAAAATGTTATTTCATCGATTTCATTTCATATAATTACATAAATATGAACAAATTGTTTTCTGATGATACACATTAAAGAAGTAAAGATCAGAAAAGCTGTGTTTCGAGAACACTCACGGTGACCTAATGGAAGACATTTGAGGGTTTTACAATAGGGATTAAACATGCATTATTCATCAAA